>NW_026125397.1:2923750-3532500 GCF_943737965.1 Phodopus roborovskii | reverse complement strand
AGAATTCAGCAGTACTGTTGCAGGCCTGATCTTTGTGGAGATACTTTTATCTACTATCTCAATCTTACTGTTTCTTGTGGGCCTGTTTATAACTAATGTATGACTTTATTTCAGTAAACCATACACATTTAGAAATGTATCTGTTTTATGTAAGCTCTCCAGTTTCATGAAAGTGAACTTTCCTCTTATTCACTGGTGGTCTTTCATAGGGTCTGTGGTAACATCTCCTTTCTTGTTCCTGGTGTCATTTATTTGGGTATTCTCTCTCTCTCTCTCTCTCTCTCTCTCTCTCTCTCTCTCTCTCTCTCTCTCTCTCTCTCTCTCTCTCTCCCTCCCTCCCTCCCTCCCTTTCCTTTGGTTTGTAGGCCTGGAGGTTTATCAGTTTGGTTAACTTTTTCAAACAATCAGCTCTTTCTTCATTTGATTCTAAGTATGGTTCTTCTAGTTTCTATCTCATTCATTTCTTCCCTAATCTTTCTTATTTCTTGCCCTCAACTGAGTTTGGAATTGGATCCTTGCATTGCATAGATTTTAAAAGTTGATGTTTCTTTATCAGTTAAGTTGAACATAATTTCAATTTAAGTTATTGGATGAATTTATTGTTTACAATTGCATCGATTGACTAGCAAACATGTTGGGATTGCTTGGTTTGTCATTACTCATGAATATAATTCTAATGTGCTTGTCAACTTACAAGACTTTGAGACTTAAAATTTGTTAAAACTCTGCCTATATAATGTCCCCCGAGCCAAGGAAATGAATGACTAGGGAGTAATTAAGTGAAATCCTCCACATATGTCCACTAGAAATTCATCAACCACATCATGCAAATCTTCCATATTTATACACATTTTCCCTATATCAATTATTCAAATGGGCATATTAAAAACTTCTTTAGGGCTAAGGACACAGCTGTTTTCCTTTTAGTTTTTCTCACATGTTCATATATTGCATTAAACAGTTTGAAATTTCATTTTTATAGCTCAAGATTGAATATCAAAATTTTATAAAATTCACACTAATATTGTGATGGTATGCTTGTAAAGCCTATTCCTATCTTTATCATTTGGAAGATAGTTGATTCTTATAGAACAAGCTCTCATATGGTCTTAAAATTTCCTTATACATGTGTAATTAAAAAAGAAAATGTCTGAAAAAGTAAGGTAATAGTGAAAATATCTGAGATATCACTTAGCATGCTATTACTTTAGAATTATTTCACTGAACAAAATTGTATCATTGAATTATATCTCTCACATGGTTTTATCCTTATTTGTTTATTTGTTGCCTTTGACTCAATTTGACAGTTGCTAAAATCTGTTGAACAAGCATTGCATTAGTTAGTTAGGGCTTGCATGTTGTATTATTTTCCATTCTTTTGTCTTTTCATTTTCTATATGTTTATAATTTAGAATTGCCTCATTACAAACCAAAGGTTAGCAAATTTTTATCAGCTTATTTATAGTTGCTTATTTGTGAAGTATCTGTTCCTTTTACATTTTTTGTAATCATCTAGTTTATATAGTATATTTGTCTATCTTACTCTCTCTTTTTAATTTTTATTCTTTTGGATTGAGTATACTTATCACTTTGATGCCTCCTCTCTCATTTGTTTTTTTGTTTTATATTGTTTTACACTGTTTTACTGATGGAGGATACAGGATACATCTATAGCCCAACCAAAATATGATGTGCATTAATGCTCTTCAAGAGAAGTGTGAGAACCTTGGAATACCTCAACTGCCTTTGTATGCCCCATGAATTACATATTATTGACGGACATCTAACTTCATATAATTTAAATACCTCAATGATAATTGTTATGGCAGCATTAGCAATCATATACAATTTATTATTTCCTGCATGCAGTGCAGTAATGACTTCATTCAAGTTTTATTTTTGTCTGCAATGGCTTTGCTTCACAGTTTTTCTGAAGTATCCTTGTTCTGGTAATGAAATTTTCCACTGATAATTCCATAGACAAACTTGGAGATATTCTCATACGTCTTACAACATAAATTTTCTTGCTATCATTCTGCAAATTTGAAATATTTCCATCAAATATTCTCAAAACTAGGTTTGGTTTGGTTGTTGGGGAGGTTTTACACTTGTATCTGAAATGAATTTTAAAATGCTATTTATGTATCCATGAAAACCATACATTCTGCATTTCAATGTGTCTATTATAGCATTATACTACATTTTAAATGAAAAGAATTCCAGTCTCATAATTGTTAGTTGTTGGTACTGCTTGAACAAAACATTTTTGAAGTTGCTTTTACACTAAGTAGCTGTGTGGATAAAGCATCACATATCACACCTGTTTTTCATCTGTAGTTCACATTCCAGTGAAGAGGTCATCTAAAAATTACACACCATCTTGCTCTGGTCTCCTGGCTTTCACACACGGCAGTGAATGTTTCCTTGCACAATCTCTCTCTGATGTAAATTAGCAATAATGACCTCTTGGTGATTTTCTCCACCATCCAGAGTATTTCCCAGTTCACAATTCTATGTCAACCAAAGTGGTATTTTTGAATGTGTGTCATAGACACGCAAGAACGTGTTCTGTCTTTTAGCCATATCCTGTAGAATTAACACATCTTTAGTTACAAATGAAATGAACCCTAAAATAAATTTATTTAGTCAGTTGTCAAGTTGTCAAGCACTGGCTTAGTTATATGAAATAAATCTTTGTGTTCTATATTCATTGGTTGTTTCTATAGATTTTTTGTCTTTTCTGGGGTGTTGTGTTTTCCTCTTCCTTCATGCAGGTTTTTCCAGTGCTAGAGTATCTTTGGAGGGCAGGTAGATTTGCATTTTAAAAAGTGTTAGCCTAGAACTCAATAGCTAAATATTTGTAGTTAATTCATATTTAGCTTAAAATATATGTGTGCATAAAAAGGAGAAAACAATTCAAGTATGCTTACTATACCTTTTGGGATAAGTTTTCTTATAAATAGACTTTTCAAGTTTTATTACTTTTACAAAATGTCACCATTTTCTGTTGATAATACTTATTTTATAGGTAACACTCAAAATGAAGGAAAATTGTCTTAATATTTCAGCCAAAGGACAAAGTGGATTTTACATGTTATGCCATGAACTTTTAAACTGAGGAGACATTTTTCATTTTAGAACATCAATAAAGAGCTATTGCAAACTCTGAGAAGGCCAGTGGAAACAGCAGTTACACAATGTTGTACACTTTAATTGACTAGTCCTCAAATTCTCATGAAAAGGGACATATGTTGTGGTTTTTTTTTTTTCCTCAACACAACAAATATTTACAGTGTTTTATCTTTAAAGAACACAAAAAGGTAAATTTAAGGAATCTAGAATTGAATTTTCAAAGCTCATTTTAAGTGTTCAGTTTAAAATTTAAAACTAATATTTCATGGACACAGTCACTTTGGCCTGTGCTTAGGTTATTACTATAATCTGGAGGAGTGATGGTGGCTTCAATTATTTTCTGAGGAATGAACTTCCAAGAATGTCATTGATCTTCAAAGAGGTTTGACATTTTCCAGTTAGGTTTTCAGGGCAGAAAGTTTTTTGTTCATTTGTTTTTTGTGTAGCTAAGAAAGGTTCTTGGGACCCTTCCACATGTCCTGGACCATTGGTAGATATCAAGATAGACATTTTAACCATTCATCTCTGGTCAATATAATGATTCATTATTTTGATTGTCTTCCCTCTGATCCCTATATTTTATCAAAACACTGGTGTGACAATATAGAAAGGTGATACTAAAGACTATGAATGCAAGGCTGTTATTGACCCCAGAATTATGATTGATGGGTCACTCTTAACTTTCCTATAGAGCACGGGTGGCATCAGAACTGTGTCCAGTAGTTACCCAAAGTAACTACTTTTGCTGAAGCAATTTGGGGCTCAGTATTTTACTTTGTCTTAATTAGTTTTCCCCTAACTCCTCAGGCATGCTGGCTTGATGATGTGTGATGATGATGACAATTTTACTACAGGAATCTCAAATAACATCTGTTTCCTGCTGTAAACTTGTAAACACCTTGTTAAAAGTATATTTCCATGATAAGACCATTGGCATGATAATTTGTAGACCCAAATGGACAAATATCAATAAATATGTGGCTATATTGTATCTATCTGTATATATGTACATATAGGAACATTCAATGTGTCAGGTATATAGTATCCACCTATAACTTGGGAACTGCAAGTCGATTTTTTAGGTCTTAGAACCAGAGGAGTATATAAAAAAAAAAAAGAACTGGAGGAGTATGAACTTCTTTGAGTTGATGTGGAAATGCATATGCATGTAACTCATAGCAAGCTATTAACCAGCCCATACTTGATGTGTTACATTTATAACTACTGTGTTAGTTTTTCACCACTATGAAAAGACACCTGAGAAAAACAGTTTAAAGGAAGGGAGATGTATTCTGATTCATGATTTCAGCTCAAGGTCACAATAGTCAGCTACTGAAACAGAGCTTCATGGCAGAGAGTATTTATGTTGTGGAAACAAAATTGTTTCCCTCATTGAAATAATGAGGGGAGGGAAGGAGGGAAAGAAAAAAGAGAGGAAGGTAAAAGAAGGAAGAAGAAGAAGAAGAAGAAGAAGAGAGAGAGAAAGGAGATAGTAATTGCCTTTCAAAGACATAGCCCCAATGAGTCAGATATTAAGGAGTGAAAACTGAAAGATCAGAGAAGAGCAGCCAGACACTAGAGCTCTTACCTCTATGAAACCCTCAGACTGAAAAGAGAGTGAGCTTCTGTCTCCTCCTACCTACATTCCTCTCTCCACCCAACCATCTCACTTCATGTATGTACAGACCTCCAGACCTCTATGGTTAGCTAGTGGCTATCTCTGCCTTCTGATCTTCAGGCAAGATTTATTTGTTAGAGTATAAACAAGATATCACCACATTCCCTACTTCTAATAGCCCATTGAGCTAATGATCTGTCAATAGATTATTCAAACCATGACCCAGTAATATTCAATAAAACTGCCAACTAGTGACTAAACCTTCAACATGTATACCATTTGGGGGAATACATCGTATTCCAACCATAAGAAAAAAAGACAGACAGATGATAGAGAGTAGCACATTGTTTTCACATAGTTGCTGATTCCTGATTAAATCTCCCAGACTCTCAGAAAACCACCAATATACGTGTGACTGTTCCAGTTTTAATAAACAACCTGAGATCCCATTGATTAATTCACATCAATTAGTGCTTCTTAGTAACAGAGCTTGTACTCATTCATTATTTGGAGTCTTAATATTGTCTAAGGACTGAAGATATGGAAGAGGGACTGACATTATCCCTGTCTTCGTGGGGTTCGTATTACGGTGAGAGAAAACTGACAACACAGAAGTGAACAGATGTACCAATTGGTCTCCTGCTTTGGCATATTTATGAAGAAAATACGGCAGAAGAAACCAATAGGTTGCTTGCTATAGGGTGCAGATTTAAAATGATGGCTCTGGCCCACAGGGAATGAATGGCTTATTCAGCAGAAGATAGGACATCTGCTGTGAGCAGATGATGTTTACTGAAAGCCAGATGAGAGATGAGAATAGACTGGATTAGGGATCAGACTGTGAAATGGATTCCCATGTTTGGCTATGGGAATCAATGGTAAGCCAAGAAGACTAGAAGAGATTTGAAGAAAACACAACCATATAGTCTTTGCAATGACCCCTCCTTCCTTCCATCCCTCCCTCCCTCTCTCCCTTCCTCTCCTCCTTCCTTTCTATAATGTATGGTTCTTCTTTTCTGAGATATGATCTTATTAGCCCAGGCTGCACTTGAACTCACTGTTTAGCTGAGGTTGACCCTATGGCTATGCTACCTTTTGTTCATGATCCCAGCTTCTGAAACTGGCTTCACTCCTATCAGTTTTGTTATCTGGGACAGGGAATATGTTGTCTGTTTCTTTATTTGTAAAACTAGAGGAGACACTGGTAGAAAATTGCTATAAAGTGTGTGTGCATTCGTGTGTGTGTGTGTGTGTGTGTGTGTGTGTTGTCTGTCTGCACATGTGCTTACGGGATCACACTTGGTAATAAGTATCACCTGTCTATTGTGTACTCATCAGTTGTTAAAAAAAACTGGGAGTAACTGATATGTCTAGATTTGAGCCTCACATTTCCCAGGGTGGGGTATATTGAAGGAAAATCAGATGGACAAAGAAGGGCACGACAGGAGTCAAGAGACAACAAGTATAAGATACACTGAGTTTGTGATGTCTACTAGCAGAATGGAGATGAGAAAATCTGTATTTCAGAGGGGAAGGAAGAACTAAAGAGAGCTTTGCTGATATTTATGCTAGCACCAGACTGGCCGCAGGGTCAGCACAACCTAGGGTAACAATATAAAGAGGAAGAGGATGGGGGTGAAGACCCCACCAGAACAGGGAGGATGGGAGAGGAGAGAGCCAGGAAATGGCTCCAGTGCACATCTGGTTTGGACATCTTGCTGCCTGTGTCACTGGAGGGCAGCCAGAGTGCATGCTTCAGACATGAAAGCCTCTTTATACATCACTAGTGGTGAGGGTCTGTGGCTTCCGGCCTGGACCCTGATGACAGGAATTTCCCGCTGATGCTTAACAGTAGCACAAAGAGACTATGGTGTTAGTCAGCCTCCTCCTGTTTACCATACGACAGTTTTAGTGAGACCAAAGTTAGAGGCCCCCAGTGCTGCACCAATTGCTTTAAATTGTATCCTATCTCCTTCCATGTACTTCACAGTATAGGCAGCTCAACTAACAGGCATATTTGATTCAGAATCTAGAACTCAAAAGCACCAGTTTGACAAGATGTAGTGCTATTTGTGAGGGCCTGATTCCCAGTCAGCTCTCAAAGGGTCAGCTAACCCATGAGGTCATGAGATGGAAGACAGAGCTCAGACCTTAAACCACAGAGCAAAGGGCTTGCGGGGCAGTTGCGTGGATTTCTTAAAATACAAGGAGTATAGTTTCTATTCCTTTTCAGACACAGCAGAGTAAAGATGAGCAGTGTCCTACTGGGTACAAGGGAAGCACTCCTTGGCAAATCATCTACCCATAAAGGAGTCAGTGAATGTGGAACACAGGGGCAATATGGAGATGCCTAGGGTTAGGAGATGACTCAGTGGGTTTGAGTACTTGCTGTGAGTGAGTATTGTAAGTGTGAGGACCTGAGCTCAGATCTCCAGCAACAACTCGGATCTGTATCTCAGTTTTCCTGTTCTGAGGTGGGAGATGGAAGCAGGAGAAGCCCTGCATGCTCACAAGCCAGCCAGGCATTCTCAGCTGCAAACAGCAAGATTCTGTCTCTAAGAAGATGGAAGCCACAGATCACACATCAACACAAGGACATCGTCTGACTTTTACATGTGCGCACTGGAGCAAACACACACACACACGGGGGGGGTCTATAATTTCATTTTTACTCTATCCAACCAGAAATCTTCTTCCACAAAATGCACACAAAAGGAAGCCTGGCTTTTGACTCCCTCCTACCTGTCGTAAGGCCAATGAACGATTTTGAGATGCAAAGACAATCAGGAATTATGCAGATGCATTGAATGGAGACAGCTCCAATAATTTTACCTGTAGGTTCACCCTTAAGCAACTCCACAGTTGGATGAGGTATAATAAAGTTCACTTCTGGGTGTATGCATGTGTGTGTACATGCATGTGTATGTACACATGTATGTGTGGATGCATATGTATATGCAAATGTGCGTGTATATGTGTGTGTATTTGTGTGTGTCAATGTGTACTTTAGAAACTCTACTCCAGTTCAATTCTATACATTGCTACTAAGGGAATGTGTTTTATTTCCTGTTTATCCACATCCAAATCTTGTATCTGTTTTTGTAAGTGCTATCATCATTGAATTAACAGTATTGTGTGCTTAATAAAGGTTTTCTAGTTTAAACTTTGTTCTTTCAACAGAAAGGCTTGTTGTAACATTTTTTTCTGTCTTGGTGTGTTATCTAACACATTAATGTTTTGATCTTCAGATTTTAATTAATTTTCTACAGCTATTCTTTCATTAATGGATTCATTTTGTAAGCATAAACATTTTATGGTCCAAATACACAATACCCCCACACAATGAAGACTCGGATTCCTAGGATTTTCATGAGGCTGGCAGACTGGAGCTGAGGGACAACTTCTCCAAGGGCGAGTCAGTGACATTTGACCTCCTCCACACTTCACTACAGGCTTCTAAAGTTCTCTATTAAAAAATACATCTGGTCCAGGTATTGTGGTGCACACCTGCATGTCCAACACCCAGAAGGCTAATGTAGGAGGATAGTGAGTTTGAAACCAGCCTAAACTACTTTTCAAGATCCCATGTCCCCAAATAGAAAATGTGTCTAAAGTCCTTAAACATCCACAAATGGGAGGATGACAGAAAGAGAGGGCAAAGGATGAGCAAAGATACCTTTCTTATAATTTCAGGTATCTCTTTGTTTCCTGTTTCTACAGAGTTGTCATCAGAATCCAAGCCTCAGAACTTTTATATAGAGTAATTTAGTGTTCTGTGAGGGGTTTTATTATGAGATCTTTTTGCCTAGATTAACTTTGAAGAATTCTTAAATGTCCCCAGCTATACCTTACACATGTTATGACATGTGTCTGACAATTTTACTAATTCTGGAATAAAATGCTTGCCTTAAAATGATAATAGAATTTATTATCTGAAATATGAACTAGACATATGTGATTCATTGAGAGGGGCGTTATTTAACCTTTGTCAGGATTACAAAAGCAATGTAAGCATATTATATCTAATTAGGCAAATAGAAAAGTATAGATATGAGTAATCATTATCAATATTTTATATTGATAATTCATCCACACAAACCCTGCTGTGTTCACATATTTAAAAGTTTAAATTCTTTGTAGAGGTTTATGTCTGTGATGTTCATGCATGTGTCGAGGCGTGTTTGTGAGTGTATAGAGGCATAACAAATATGCACGTGCTTGAAGAAGCCTGAGGATGCTATCTCGACTCTTTCTTGATCATTCTTCCATCTGATTCTTTGAGGAAAGTCCTCTAAATTAAACCCAGAGTTCACTGATATGGGTGATCTCCCTAGCCATTTTCCTTTAGGATCCTATTCTCTGTCTCGGGACTGGAATTGTAGGTAGACCTCTACACACCCCCAGCAGGTTCATGGGCTTTCTCGGTGAATTCTGGTCCTCATGCAAGAACAGCAGTCCTTTAGCCATGGATCTACCTCCCCAGCTTAAATTCTTAATTACAAAGGTGTTAAATGTCTAAGTTAAGGGAGTATCCCTCCATGGGGGCTGTGCCCCCAAAGTCCTTTTGTGCACCAGGGATACATCCTCGTTCCACTGCTCAAGGGCCATTAGACTGCACAGGACTTCTAACTGAGACCCATGTTGAGGGCTTCTCAGTCCATCCCATGCTGGATTCCCAGCTATCAGTCTGCGAGCTCATTAGCTCCTCCTTGTTCAGGTCAGCTGTCTCTATGTGTTTCTGCAACCTGGTCTTGTCCTCCTTCTCTGCATCAGGATTCCAGTTTGGCTCAGTGTTTACTGTGGGTGTCTGCTTCTGTTTCCATCAGCTACTAGATGAGGGCTCTACGATGGTGGATAAATTAGTTGTCAATCTCATTATCAGGGAAGGGCATCTATGGTAGCCTTTCCACTGTTGCTTAAATTGTTAGTCGGGGTCATTCTTGTAGGTCTCTGGACATTTCTCTAGGTTCAGATTTCTCTTAAAAGCTATAATGGCTCCATCTTTTATGGTCTTTCTCTCTCTCAATCACTTGCTCTCTCTCTCTCTCTCTCTCTCTCCTCTTGTCTATTCCTTCCTTGACTCAATCTTCCTAGTCCCATGTACTTTCCTCTCCTCTCCTTCTCTTTCTCCTAGCTCCCTCTCCACTCATACATCCCCACTCCCCATATGCCAAGGAGATCTTGTCCCTTTTCCCTTCTGTGAGGGACTTTATATGAATCTCTTAGAATCTTCCTTGTATCCCATTTTCTCTGGAGGTGTGAATTATAGGCTGGTGATCCTTTGCTCTAGGTCTAAAATCCATATATGAGCGAGTACATACCATGTTCCTCTTTTTGTGACTGGGTTACCTCATTCAGGATGGTTTCTTCAAGTTCCATCCACTTGCCTGCGAATTTCAAGATTCCATTGTTTTTCCACAGAGTAGTATTCCATTGTGTAAATGTGCCTCATCTTCTTTATCCATTATTCAGTTGAGGGGCATCTAGGTTGCTTCCAGGTTCTTGCTATTACAATTAATGCTGCTATGAACATAGTTGAACATATGTCTCTGTTGCATGGATGTGGATCATTTGAGTATATGCCTAAGAGGGGGATTGCCAGGTCCTATGGTAGGCTGATTCCCATTTTCCTGAGGAACCTCCATACTGATCTCCAAAATGGCTGTACAAGTTTGCACTCCCACCAGCAATAGAGGAGTGTTCCCCTTTCTCCACATCCTCTCCAGCATAAGTTGTCATTGGTGTTTCTAATTTTAGCCATTCTGGCAGGAGCAAGATGGTATCTCAAAGTTGTTTTGACTTGCATTTCTGTGATAGCTAAGGCTGTTGAGCACTGTGTCTTTCAGCCTTTTTTATGTCCTCTATTGAGAGTTCTCTATTCAGTTCTGTACCCCATTTTTAATAGGGTTATTTGATGTTACTTTGACTAGTTTCTTGAGTTCTTTGTATATTTTGGAGATCAGCCCTCTGTCAGATGTTGGATTGGTGAAGATCTCTTCCCAGTCTGTGGGCTGCCATTTGGTCTTGTCAACTCTGTCTTTTTCCATACAGAAGCTTCTCAGTTTGAGGAGGTCCCATTTATTAATTGTCAATCTCAGTGCCTATGGTACTGAAGTTATGTTCAGGAAGCAGTCTACTGTACCAATTTGTTCAAGGGTACCTCCCACTTTCTCTTCTAAGAGGTTCAGTGTGGCTGGATTTATGCTGAGGTCTTTGATCCATTTGGACTTGAGTTTTGTGCATGGTGATAGACATGAGTCTATCTGCAGTCTTCTATACACTGGCACATATCCAGTTGTGCCAGTACTATTTGTTGAAGATAATTTCCTCTTCCCATTGTATGCTTTTAGCTGTTTTGTCAAAAATCAGGTGTTCATAGGTATGTGGATTAGTGTCAAAATTTTCCATTCAATTCCATTTGTGTACTTGTCTATTTTTGTGTCAATGCCACCCTGTTTTCAGGACTATAGCTCTGTAGTAGAGCTTAAAGTAAAGAGCTAAAGAGATGAAGTTCCTTTATTGTACAGGGTTGTTTTGGCTATCCTGTGTCTTTTGTTTTTCCATATAAAGTTGATTGTTATCCTTTCAAGGTCAGTGAAGAATTGTGCTAGGATTTTAATGGGGATTGCATTGAATCTATAGATTGCTTTTGGCAAGATTGCCATTTTTACTATGTTTATCCTACCTATCCAAGATCATGGGAGATCTTTCCATTTTCTGGTATCTTCTTTAATTTCTTTCTTTACAGCCACAAAGTTCTTATTTTATAAGTCTTTTACTTGTTTGGTAAGCATTACCCCAAGACACTTTATGTTGCTTGGTGGCTATTGTAAAGGGTGATGTTTCTCTGATTTCTTTCTCTGCTTCTTTGTCGTCTGAATAAAGTAGGGCTACTGATTTTTTGAGTTTATCTTGTATCCTGCTAGTTTGCTGAAGGTGTTTATCAGCTGTAGGAGTTCCCTGGTAGAGTTTATTGGGTCGCTAATGTAAACTATCATATCATCTGCAAATAGAGACAGTTTGATTCTTCCTTTCCAATTTGGATCCCCTTGATCTCCTTTTGCTCTCTTATAGCTTTAGCTAGAACTTCAAGTACAATATTGAAGAGATATGGAGAGAGAGGGCAGCCTTGTCTTGTTCCTGATTTTAGAGGAATCGCCTTAAGCTTTTCTCCATTCAATTTGATGTTGGCTGTTGGTTTGCTGTATATTGGTCTTATTATGTTTAGGTATGTTCCCATTATCCCTGATTTCTCCGAGACCTTTATCATGAAAGGGTGTTGAATTTTGTCAAAGGCCTTTTCAGCATCTAGGGAGATGATCATATGGTTTTTCTTTTTTAGTTTGTTTATATGGTGGATCACGTTGATAGATTTTCATATGTTAAACCATTCCTGCAATGCAGGGATGAAGCCTACTTGGTCATGGTGGATGATTTCTCTGATGTATTCTTGCATTCAGTTTGCCAGTATTTTATTGAGTATTTTTGCATCAATGTTCATCAGATATTGATGCAATATCTGATATTGGTCTGTAGTTTTCTTTCTTAGTTGTATCTTTGTGTGGCTTGGGTACCAAGGTCATTGTGGCCTCCTAAAAAGAGTTTGGTAATGAGCCTTCTGTTTCTATTGTGTGGAACAATTTGAGGAATATTGGTATTAGCTCTTCCTTGAATTTCTGGTAGGATTCTGCACTGAAGCCATCTGGCTCTGGGCTTTTTTTTTGGTTAGAAGGCTTTTGTTGACTGCTTCTATTTCATTAGGGGTTACAGGTCTATTTAAGTTGTTTATCTGTTCTTGATTTAATTTTGGTAAGTGATAGTTATCAGAAATTTGTCCATTTCCTTTGAATTTTCAAATTTTATACAGTACAGGTTTTCAAAGTGTGGCCTGAAAATTGTCTGGATTTCCTCAGTGTCCATTGTTATGTCCCCCTTTTCATTTCTGACTTTATTAATTTGCATTTTCTCTCTCTGCTTTTTGATTAGTTTGGATAATGATTTGTCTATCTTATTGATTTTCCCGAAAAACCAACTCGTTGTTGCATTGATTTTTTTGTATTGTTTTCCTGGTTTCTATTTTGTTGATTTCAGCCCTCAAGTTGATTATTTCCTGGTGTCTACTCCTACAGGGTGAGTTTGCTTCTCTCTGTTCTAAGGCTTTCAGTTGGGCTGTTAATTCTCTTATGTGACTATCTTCTGTTTTCTTCATATGGGCACTTAGTGCAATGAACTTCCCTCGTAGCACTGCTTTCAAGGTATCCCATAAGTTCGGGTATGTTGTGTTCTCATTCTCATTGAATATTAAAAAGTCCTTAATTTCCTTCTTTATTTCTTCTTTGACACAGGTATGGTGCAATTGCACATTGTTCAGTTTCCATGAGTTTGTAGGGTTTCTGCTACTTGTGATATTGTTGAATTCCAACTTTAAAGCATGGTGGTCTGATAAGATACAGGGGAGTATTTCAAATTTTTGTATCTGTTGAGGTTTGTTATGTTGCCTAGTATGTGATCAATTTAGAGAAGGTTCCATGTGGAGCAGAGAAGGTATATTCTTTTGTGTTTGGATGGAATGTTCTATAGATGTCTGTTAAACCCAATTGAGACATAACTTTTGTTATTTCTTTTGTTTCTTTGTTAAGTTTCTGACTGGTGGTCCTGTCTAGCGCTGAGCGTGGGGTGTTGAGGTCTCCCACTATGAGTGTGTGAGGTTTTATGTGAGGTTTGAGTTTTAGTCGCATTTCTTTTACAAATGTGGGTGCCTTTGTATTTGGGGCATAGATGTTCAGAATTGAGACTTTGTGCTGATTGATTTCTCCTGTGATGGATACGAAATGACCATCTTCATCTCTTTTGATTGATTTTGGTTTGAAGTCTAACTTGTTAGATATTACAATAGCCACACCTGCTTGTTTCTTGGGTCCATTTGATTGGAAGATCTTTTCCCAATCATTTACCCTGAGGTAATGCCTGTCTTTGAAGCTTAGATGTTTCTTCTATGCAGGAGAAGAATGGATTCTGTCTTTGTATCCATTCTGTTAGCCTGTGTCTTTTTATAAGCAAGTTAAGACCATTAATGTTGAGGGAAATTAAGCACCATTGATTGTTAATGCTTGTTTGTCTTAGATTTGTTGGTGGTGGTGGTATTGTGAATATATTTGCCCTGCTTTACCCTTGGGTTTTGGTGAAGTGGGATTATCTATTGCCTATATCTTTGTGAGTATAGTTAAATTCTTTGGGTTGGAGTTTTCCTTCCAGAACTTACTGTAGGGCTGGACTTGCAGATACATATTGTGAAAATCTGGCTTTGTCATTAAATATCTTGTTTTCTCCTTCTATAGTGATTGAGAGTTTTGCTGGGTATAGTAGCCTAGGCTGGCATCAGTGGACTCTTAGTACTTATAGAACATCTATCCAGGACTTTCTAGCCTTGAGAGTTTCCATGGAGAAGTCAGGTGTAATTTTGATAGGTCTGCCTTATAAGTTACCTGGCCTTTTTCCTTTGCTGTTCTTATATTCTTTCTTTATTCTGAATGTTAGGTGTTTTGATTATTATATGTCGAGGGGTCTTTTTTCTTTGGTCCAGCCTATTTGGGGTTCAGTATGCTTCTTGTACTTTCATGGGCATGTCCTTCTTCAGATTGGGAAAGTTTTCCTCAATGATTTTGTTGAATATGTTTTCGGCACCTTTGATCTGGGCTTCCTCACATTCCTCTATGCCTATTATTCTTAGGTTTGACCTTTTCATGGTGTCCCACATTTCCTGGATGTTTTGTGTTAAGGATTTGTTACATTTATGATTTTCTTTGGTCGACAAATCTATTTCCTCTAGTTTCTCTTCAGTGCCTGAGATTTCTCTTCCATCTCTTGTAGTCTGTTGGTTATGCTTGCATCTGTAGTTCCCAGTCATTTGCCCAGTTTTTCTATTTCCAGCATTCCTTCAGTTTATGTTTTCTTTATTGTCTCTATTTCAGTTTTCAAGTCTTGAACTGTTTCCTTCACCTGCTTAATTGTTTTTTCTTGGCTTTCCTTACTTTCTTTAAGAGATTTGTTCATTTCTTCCATTTTTTTCTTTTGTTTTTTCTTCTATTTCTTTAAGGGATTTTCTCACATCGTCTTTGAAGGCCTCTATCATTTTATGAAGATATTTTTTTAAGTCATTCTCCTCTGCTTCATCTGTTTTGGAGTGTTCAGGTCTAGTTGATGTAGAGTCCCTAGATTCTGGTGGTGTCATGCTTGTCTTTCTACTGTTATGTGTTTCATTGTGTTGCTGTCTTCCCATCACTTCTTCCAGTGGGTGCAGGTGGGGTCTCTCTCTCTCTCTATCTCTATCTCTATCTCTATGCTACTCCCCTGGTGGGCTTAGGTGGGTCAGAATTTCAATGTCTGTTATCTCTGGATGGTCCAAGCTCTCTAGGAGGTCTCTCCTCAGGCAGGGGGCCCAGCAATGGGGTTCAAAGATCTGGCAGGCAGGGACTCAGGATGGTCCTGCAGGGATAGGCGGATCTCTGGCCAGAGCTGGAATGCTGGCAGAGGACAGGCAGTGGGGGTCAGAGATCAGGCAGGCAGGGACTCAGGGTGGTCCCCTGTGGATAGGAGCTTCTAGCGTGCTCAGAGCAGCTCTAGGAAGTTCCCCAGAGGTGGTGGGATTGTTGGATCTGCCCTCTGTTCCAGTGCTCAACCAGAGTGGTAGGACGGTGGGCAGGGTATGGCACAGTGTACCACCACCTCTTCGTGGGAGGTGGGTGCGTGTGTATCAGAGCACCAGGAGCACTCTCACTGGGGACAGGACACAGGGGGGAGAGAGATTCGGAACTAATCCAGTGAGTTCCTAGGGAAGGGTGTGGGGGGATTCAACCAGGTCCCAGACTCACCTCTAGCAGCCCGGCAATGGGGATCAAAGATCCAGCAGGCAGGGACTCAGGATGGTCCCATGGGGACAGGTGGATTTCTGGCCGGGGCCTGGAACTCTAGCAAAGGATCAGCGGTGGGGGTCAGAGATCAGGCAGGCAGGGACTCAGAGTGGTCCCGCATGCATAGGCGGGCTTCGACCTTATATTTTCAATTTACAGTCAAATTTAAAATACAAAGAGTTTATTTATTTACATGTATTTAGTATCATTATCACACCCCAGTCTAATGTAATTTGTACTTTTTCAAATATTGAATGTCTTTTAAAAATTCTTTAGATTTTTAATTTAAGAAAAAATACTTAGCATTCTTATGTGTGAATTCACATATAAAGTTGTTAAAATACATAAATTCAATGCAAAAAGTAGCATTTATTAAAGTTGTTTCTCCCTCCCTCCTTCCCTCTGTCCTTCTTTTCCTCCTCCGCCCACCCCTAACCGTCCCCGAGTTTGTTTTTCACTATCTAGTTCTGACTAAACCAAAGTTAACAGGGATCTCTCTCGCTCTAAGATGTGCCTGTGTGGGTGTGCCCTCTTCCTCAACCGCGTCTCTGTCTTATTTATCCAGACTAGATCTTTCAGTGACTCTGGCCCTCACCGTTTCAGCTAGATCAGCTGGTCATCGAGCCCCTGGGATCCACTTGTTTGTGTCCACCTGGAGCTGGGATTGCTGACGAGTGGGTGCCATCCCGGCCTCTGGTGTGGTGCTGAGATCCACACTCGGGTTCCCAAACTTGCACAGCAGACACTTTACCCGCGGAGCCATCTCCCATCTCCAGTCCTTAGTCTGCACTTCATTCTATGATAACATTGTGTTTTAAATCAGGCACATGTGTTTTTTCCACCACCACCCAGCCTTGCTTCTTAGACTGTGTCTTTTTCTTTCTTTCTTTTTTTTTTTTTTTTTTTTTTTTTTTTTTTTTTGTATCATGTTCATGCTTGAGAGCTTGCAAGTAGTAAATACTTTTCAAAGTTCAGACCTAAAAATAACTCTATATAACCCTCAATCTTAAATAAGAATTTAAGGACATAATTATCTAGGTTCGCCTGTTTGTTTCCATGCAATACTGTGCCACTGGCCTCTGTTGCTGCTGATAAAGTTCTTCTGTGAGGCTGACTGACATGACTGTGGTGCTTTGTCATTGTGTCTTCCTCTATATTAGCCAGGCATCCTGCAAAGGGTACATGAAGACAAATTGATATTCCAGATGTTCCTTGGCAGAGAAATGAATAAAAATGGAGAGCATTGGACCACAGTACAGGTGTGCAGTTGAAAGGGATTCAGAAAGAGAAAACTCTGGAGTAGGAAAAGGCTCAGTGAAAAGCTCATCCCAAAGTCCCAGCCCAGCTCCCCAAGGAGAACCGCCCCCCCCAGGAGATGAATTTGGCATTGATCAGGAAGGACTGCACTCAGCATCCGCCATGCCCCAGGAATGAGTGCCATGCTGGACCCCAGGCCAGAGGCTGTTGTCTCACTGCGTGTCTAGCCATCATCACTCTCCTAAGCAGAGAACTAGGGCATCCACACTCATGCTGTCCAAGCTGATCTTCCTTTACTCATCTTGATTTATACTCTTCTATTGTTTTCTCTCCTGCATAGATTTCAGCCACACTTTCTGTGAAAATCGCATCTCCCACCCCTTCTCGCTTTTGTAAATCCCTGTTAGACTTAGGTTGGATGGCCTGGTCCCACCCATTTCTCCTTTCACACTCACTATAGCGTGTTCAGTCCGGACACTTCATTGTGACAGTTTCTGCACAGTAAGCTTTTGAGCTACAGCTAAAATGTTTTGACCTACGTTTGGCTTTTTGTCTTCAGTTTCCATGTACCTCATGTCTGGTGTTTTTAGTCTGCCCATTCCTATTCCATATTACCATTCCTCCCTCATAGTTTTTACCCTTTTGTTTATCTGCTTGCTTTGTGGGTCCCTTCAAATCGCTGTTTGCTTGGTGTTTGATTCTCCTACTTGCTGTCTGCTTTCACAAATCATGCTTACTTTTCTACTTTTCAGTTGCTGGTATTAAATGAGGACTTTTTTTCATTTATTAATGGTTCATGTTCACCCTCAAATGAATCACAAAACAGGTTTCCATGTAAGTTTTTCACCCTGTGAATTCCAATTTTTCCAGATGCCTGTCTTCTTGATTTCCAGTTTCTCAAGTAATTTTTTGTTTGCTTGCTAGCTTTTTCCCAGAAGGAGAAATTGGTTTGTTACTCCTTTAGAATAATGAATAAAGGCCTTTTATGTCTCTTCTCTATGAAGACAGCCCAGGATCACATTGGTGCACGGTTCTCTGTTACCATTTTTTCTTCACTTTGGCTCAAGAGCAGACATTAAATCCCGACTATTAACTTTGGTTCTGTCTGAAACAGATACTGAAAAACTCAAGGATGTCTAGGGAGGCAGAGGGAAATGGAGAGAGGACCCACTTGATATGATTTTTATTCACAAACATTCACGGATTGAGTAAATTTGGGAAGTCAGATATTATATACCACCTGTTTGAGAATTAACAAATCCCCACCCCAGGGGCACAGGAAGTTTCTTTCTTCTCCTTATCTGGGGATCATTGAAGAGTTACTGGGACAGAGGGAGGAGGGGGCAGTATTCTAAGACATTGCTAACTTGTCCTATGCCGTTAGAGTTGGTTTCTGGAGTTTTGGGAGAAAGGAAGCCTGGGTAACTTACTTAGAAGTCAACAAGAGTACCCCAAAATGTCCTAGGTGTGAAGGAGGAGAGGCATCTGCCACAGTATCCTTGGATGCTACAATTCTCTCATGATCCCAACCCTGAATTTAAGCTTCCTCCCCACTCTGATTTCTAGAGTTTTCTTTTGTTGTTTTTTGTTTAAACAACACAATTACAACTTCTGTCAAATATCTTATTAGTAATTTTTTAAAATGAATGTTTGTAGCTGGAAAGAGGTCTGCTAAGAGCAATGCCCATTTTCTTAGAAGCAACATTCTGAGATGTTTTAATGTATACTTTAGTTGTATAAAATGAGCTCACGCTCAATGTACCTCACAATTGCCTTTGTTCTCAAGGGCAGTTTAATATGTTTTCCATAATCACATGTGTAAGTGAACTTAATCAGTTCCCTCAATTCATGTTCCTGAAATGGTATAGATACTTATTTGTAGACTATCACTATAATAAAGAAAACAGCAAACATTATTTAACTATATCCTTTCATTCTTATGTTTCTGTATCTATGCTGTAAATTCCCAGTATTGAGTTATAAGGAACAAAGCTTTTATGCAAACTTAAACTTTAAAGATACTATCAGATCCACTTAAATGATTGTTTCCATTTTTTCTTTTTTCACTTAATTTGTTTTAGCTAAGTTATTAAGAAAGATAAACCATTTACATATTCTGGTCATTTACTATTCATTTATATGACTTGGCTCACATTTTTATTAGTTTGCTTATTTTTTTAGTTAAATCATAAGAACTTTTTATGTCTTGAATACTAGCTTTGTCACATATCTTGAATATACTTTTAGAAGATTGTATTTCAACTTCTGAATTTGTTTATTGCATTTTATTACCCATGTAAAATTTTATGTAACCAATTACATCTATATTTGGCTTTGTGGTTTCTAATTTTCATATCATATGTTTAAAGAGCTGTGTATAATTATTAATTATAAAAGAATTTAAGCAGTTCTTGAATGCCTACTATGAACTGGATATACCATGGCATGTGGGGAGCAGGACCAAGATGAATGAGGGACTCTATTTCTGTAGAGTATCACATTAAATAGGAAATATTTTGTTCTGTAAAAGGAATGAAGCAAATAAACTTTCCCTGTCCACAAATAAATAAGAGCACAGATAACAATTCTCTAAATGTGTGTATCGTTTTTAAAAGAAATACTTCAACCAGTCAAAACATCAACAAGTATAGTAAATAATACTATTTAGAACTGATCTGCAAGAAGGGCAGGCCTAGAATTCAAGGTCTGTTTACACACTAAGCTTGTCAAGCTATGCTATTTCTCCATTAGTTAAGGCCACTTCTGCAGAGCTCATACAAAGAGGAACCTTTTAATGCAATTTTTAAAATGCTGCCAATATTAATCTCAGCACCAACTATAATTACTCGATTTTGCTAAATGTTGGTTTGAGAGAAATACTATTGAAACAGATGATCTCTGACCTTCAGACAAACACAGTTGGAAAGGCAAAATATACATTAAAGAAACAAAGTTCATCTGAAGACCAGATAAGGCAGGGAATACCCTGTGTCTATATGTATATTATCAGAGCATAAGAGAGAGGACTCTGTCCTGTAAGAATGAGCAATATTTCTACTAACGTAGTGTAGGGATGCCTAAATGTGCACAGTTGTAGGCCACGTTGGCATTGTGTCATAGCAAATGCGTAAGTATTAATCAAATTTTAAATGAATTAGGTAAAAAAATATAAGTATCTACCAAGGAAAGCAAAATGACAACTTAAAATCTTAATTTTTCCACATTAATGAAGTAGAATGGAACACTGAGCAAGCCTTGCAGGCATCACATCGTTTCCATGCATAGAGGAAAGATTTGCTCCAACAAAACACACACACACACACACACACACACACACACACACACACACACACACACACACACACTGCCTCACAGCCTGTTGCTTTTTTGACCTGAGTTGCCTGACAGCAAACTGAGAATCCAAAGAAAAATCAAAGAAACAGATCAGAAGATCTCAGACAGTCCACCAGACAGAATCCACTTTGGAAGTCCCTGCTCTGGCCTGTGTGCTTTGGGAACAGGAAAGCTAGTGTCTGACTTAAGTTCTCCGGAGTTTAGTCATCCAGCCAACAACGAAATGCCTGCGATGAGCCAAGGACCATATGTTTCCACTGATGCAAACAAGAGGCATTTTTGAAACTAGTTAGAGAAGTAAAACATCTGGGGCGAGAGGCCATCAAGTTCAACTGGGCGAGTGGATAGACAGGACTGTAGCAAGCCTCGTGCACACTGTGTGGTGTGGAGGAGGCCTCTGCTTGAAATGGGGGGAAATGAAAGTAAAACATGACTGCCTGTGATGTTTGGAGTCTCCAGGCATGAAGAATCACATTTGTCCTTATTCTGCTGCACTGAGATTAGCAAGAGAAAAAAAAAAATTCCAAGCCATTCTCCCATTGAGACTTGAAGTTGAGGGAGCCAGAGGAATTGAAGCATTCCAACATACAGCTCAGCAAAGAGTTTCCAAAGGCTGTGATGTATGGTGGAGAGGCAGCTGTGCTCACAGGGACAAGGACACCACCAGCCACCTGCGTGTGTTCTTGGAAGTGGAGGTGTCACTAGGTCATTCGAGCTCAGCAAAGAAAGGAAATAGTGGCCTTGCCACCAGTTCTAACCCAGAGATGCTGGGCAGCCTAGGGTGCTTGTTTGTTTTGCTATCGGTGGTGCTGCTGTTTCTTCCCATCCCCTGACCCTTTTGTAGCCAAGAGTAATTTCATGATAAATCATAGAACATACCTGATATTTCATGGTTCCCTCTGTCAGAATATTTCAGAGCCTGGGAAGTACAGAGCCACACCAGGAAGGCTGTGAACCACTTTGGGACATACAATTGCTCTGTGCTGCTGTGTCAGGCTAGATGGGTCAGATCGTAGAGAGTCTGTGGTGAAATCACAACACTACAAAAATGAAGCAAGAAGACTGTTATCCAGGTCTGTATACTAGCAGCAAGGACCTGCAATGGCTTAAGTAACAGCACAGTGATCTGTGAATCTAGAGCATCCATGGGCCTAAAAACCTGAAGGGGATATAAACTCATAAAGCCAAGCCCAAGCTTCCTATAAGTAAAGAAATTTGTGCAGATACCAGGATTGAATCGGTTATCACTTGGCATTTTTTCTTCTTTTCTACACTTTATATGAGATTTTTTTTCTTTAGAAAACCTCAAACTGTTCCACAAGCAGACAGTTGAAATAACCCCTCCCTGTAACTGAAATAATTGTACAATCCCATTTGTCAAGCACAAATTAGAATATTAGCTGAGCATAAACTTGAGAGAGGGTTGTCTGCCCCCAACTCCCCCATCCTCCCTCCCACGCACATGTAGCCTGTGGACCAGGCTTAAAATGCATGCTCTCTTTGTTTTATTGAGGTTAAGAGTGGTATTTTTTCCATTATATACCTTGGAGCCATTCTTCAAGTCAGACTTAATTTTGCAGAAAGTGATTAGATTTGAGGTGAGAACTAAGGCCAGCAAGAGCAGCTGGCTTGATTTGTTTCCGGAGACTGCGCAGTGGTTTTTAGTATAAAAATGTGTGGCTAATCTCCCTGTTGGCTATCCATCGCACACCCAGCCCTTGTTTCCCGGCAAGCAGCGGCACCACCTGGGAGCAAAATAGTCTGGTAAAGTTACCTCCTTACTAAGTGCTCTATGTATTTCAATTAAAAAAAATAAACTTAAAGTTCCAACTGAATAAGGGTGTTTTCAGGGTTCTCTTTGGGTTACTCCCATGGCTTCCCAGATCTTTTAGTTTTTCCTCAATATTGAATCACGTTCCATGCTGTCCCCTCAGTTTGGAGATTCTCAGTGACTCCCTTCTCATTCATTAGTCCTTCTGTTACTGTCTCCTTGAGTATCTCCTTAATTGAAGCCTTGTCAGTCAATAAATACACTTCATAAACTGAGCAGATGGGTCCAGGATTTTCTCCCTTGAGATTTCCATGTTGAGTGATTTCTCACTTCCTAAACTACACAACCATGATGATGGTGGTGGTGGTGGTGATAAACATGTTCAGTCCTTGTGAGATGGCGGTCCTGATTTTTACAGAAATATTTGAGTTCTTATTTCCTATCATCTGCCACTTCAGGAAATTCTATTCGTTTGTTTGTTTGTTTGTTTTTTGCTTTTCAAGACAGGGTTGTTGTCCTGGAACTCACTCAGCAGACCAGGCAGGCCTCACACTCATAGAGATCCACCTGCCTCTGCCTCCCACGTGCTGGGATTAAAGGTGTGTTCCACCACCACTGAGCTGAAATTCTGTTATTTTTCTTTTATTTTAAAAAGTACACAGATGATGAATATTCCATTATTTTAATATTTATCATATTTTAGTGACTATTATATTTTACGATCTCCTTTTCCTTACTATCATTTTCCCCGCGTCTTCTCCCCATCAGCTCTTTCCATACCCCACTAGGTGGCCTTCTACACCCATGCCTTTTCTCACATGCAGCCAGATGTCACACCTCACATATGACAGAGAAAACATATACTTTTCTTTTAGTGGCTGGCTTATTTCAGGTAATATGGTCTCAGCCCCATTCTTGCAAGTGACATGACTTTCAGATTTGCAAACCACATAGATTCCATTTTGTACATGGACCCCATTTTCTATAACTATAACTATTTGTCGATTGAGAAACACCTAGGCAGGTTCTGTAGCCTGCCTGTGGTGAATAGGACAGTAGTAAGCATGTGTGAGCAGTGTCTCCATGACAAGGTATCTTTGACTCTCTCAGACATATTAAAGGAAATGATACAGCTTATGGAAGTTAGATTTATAAACATTTTAGGAATCTCTCCGATGATTTATATAGAGACTGGACTAGTTTACATCCCAACCAACAGAGTCTAAAGGTTTTATGTGTCCTCCATAATTGCCAATAGTTGTTGTTACTGTTGTTTTATTTGTTTGTTTTCTTTCTTGATAAAAGACTGGGGTGAGGTAGACTCTCAATGGAATTTTGAATTGTATTTCCCCAATGAAACATTATAATTTGTTTTTCTCTGTCCCTGAAAATTGAATCTGGGACCTTGCATATGCTAAGCTATCATCTTAACCTCCTATGGCATTTTTAAGAGTATATAACACCCCTGGCTGAGGTATACCAGAGAACCTGGGAAAACAGCCTCTTCACTTCATTTGACTTAGTTTCTATTCTTTAACCATATGCATTCTGTACTGAGAATCACAGACCATCTGGTCCTCTCTGGGTACTTCCAGTGACTAGAACAGACTCAGTACTTCCCTAAACAGGAGTCTGGTGATTCCCATCATTCTAGTGCCTTCCATCATGGGGGGATGGAATCTTTCCCCATTCATATAATAGAGAACAAACACATGCTCAGTTTTACTCGGCAGACGTTGAAACGCCAAAAGACAAGGCCCTTCTTCAGACTAAGCACTCTGTTCTCAGTTACTCCAAGCATTCCTCAAATGCCAAGATGTCTAGGTCCTGCTCGCTCTTGCCTTCCTTCCTTTGGCATGCTCCAGTTTCCTCTTTAAATTTGTCTCTGATTTTTTTTTTTTTTTTGGAATGGTTTGACCATACACAATATCCCTGAAATAGCAATGCATGGCTAATATGGCAGGGAATGCTCCCACATCCAAAAGACTTGTTAACTCCATGGCCCAAGACCAGGGACACCAACAGTTACAAAGCCTTCTGCTCAAATAGGACATACACTAAACGTTCTAATGGCTTTGCTGAGCACAGTGACCCTCTGCCCTCATAAGGACCCGTAAACCTGACCAGTTCCCTTTCGCCTGTGTTTTTCACTCCTCAGATAACAATGATTCAGTCACATTCGGTGATAAAGAGAAACTTCCAGTGTCTGATATTTATTAGCAGCCTACATCTATTATCCTAGGTCATCAAGTCCTAGGAAAATAAAATAAATTTCTCAGAATGGAGACTTCTAGTCAAGTCTGAAACATCTGATGGCATTCATTCCTTGAAATATGAGTCTGCAACCGACGCTTTTGTAAAGATGACATTAGTTACTTTGTCAATGAGCTCATCTAGAAACATACTTTATTCAAAGACTCAAGTCTTTGAACTGATCTAGCGTTCCCACATGCCAGGCAACAAGCAGGCTGTGTCCCCTGTCCTCTCTTCAGACACTTCTTGATTTCAATATGGCTCAAAATAAGCAGATAAGCCTGTGGTTCAAAGTCTCAGAAGTCCACTGAGACCCAAAGTCTTTGCCTCAAGGCTGAAGCCCCTCCCACTGGAAATGCAGATAATGTTCAGCTCACCACTGAAGCCAGGAAGTTTCTCCTGGAGAATCTGCCCAGTCTCACTTAGAGAATGGTTGGGACTAAGTCTGTGGTTGTTTTCTCCATTAGCAAAGTCACCTGAGTTTGGTGTTTAGTAGGAAGAACTCACCTAAAGCATAAAATGTCATTTTATTTTTTAATGTTTTGCATGAAGTAGCCCTCTGAACCTTAGTATGGGTGAATGAATCCATGTTACATTTTAATCTTAGCAGCTAAAATCCCACATATTCTTATAATTGTGCTACCAATACTGCCAACATAGAATAAATCCCTCTAAACATGTTATGGGTTTCTGGTACTCTCATGTTTTACTTAAATGATAAATGTCATAACCTGCATATTCCAAACTCACTAGAGAAATCAGACTCAAGGAAATAATCAGCATCTAATGATGTTTCACAGTTTCTAGCACTTTCCTGATTCTACAGAATGGAATTCTACACACACACATACACACACACACACACACACACACACTCACACACTCTCTCACACTCACACACACTCACACACACTCACTCACACACTCACACACACTCACTCACACACTCACACACACTCACTCACACACTCACACACACTCACTCACACACTCACTCACACACTCTCACACACACTCTCACACACACTCTCACACACACTCACACACTCACACTCTCACACTCACACACTCACACTCACACTCACTCACTCACACACACTCACAACACACACTCACACACACACACTCCCTAGACCCTCTAGTCTCAAGTTGGATCTTCTTGTGCTCTTCTTTAACCATGGATCTTGGCTTTCATGTCCTCAACATCTGTACCCTGGTCACTGTGATCTATAAGGTTGTTATCATTTAACACTCTTGACAGCCAGTATTTCTGTTCCACTTTTGATTAGTCAATAGATAGATAGTGAACACCGATATCTACCATGAGAATCTTTCTCATTGTCTCTCATTGACAGCCAATATTTCTGTTCCACTTTTGATTAGTCAATAGATAGATAGTGAACACCGATATCTACCATGTGAATCTTTCTCATTGTCTCTCATTGACAGCCAGTATTTCTGTTCCACTTTTGATTAGTCAATAGATAGATAGTGAACACCGATATCTACCATGTGAATCTTTCTCATTGTCTCTTTCTATGGTCTTTGCATGATCCCTGAATTCAGCACCAATCTTACCCATTCACTCTTCCTCTTTTGTCTGCATATAAATGTTCAGATGAAAAGACAGCCCTTTGAAGGGACAGTGTGTGTGACAAAAAAGGAAATACAGCTATCATGCTACTAGGTATAAAGAATTCTATTCCAGACCAAATAACTTTTACTTGAAATAGGCTCTATATTTTCCTATGTCATATTTTGTGACTGAATAATATCCATTGTTCTTAGACCATATTTGTTTTATTCACTCATCAATTGATGGACATTCAAGTAATTTCCACTTTTGGGCTCTTATGGATAAAGCTGAACACACATGAAAAACAGTCTAAGGAATTACTCTTTGAAAGGGAGTTAAAAAGCAGAGGGCTTCCAAAGAAGACCGCCAACTAGCTGATAGGAAGAGAACAAGATAGAATTTCCATCATCCTGTGGAATGGAAAGAAAAAAGCCTATATTTTTTTTCTCATGTGCTACCAAAGATGGTCTGGGGGGAAAATGTGAAATGGAAAAGCAAAGTTGAATCCAATCAATGGCTACTCAAAGCTGTCAAGACACAGTGCTCTGGTGGCCTCTATTCATTCAGAGGGTGCAGCTACATTTTGATAATATATTAAGACAATATAGTGGTGATCCTTATTATAAGAGAGAGTTCTGCAGGTCTGAGATGATCACACAACTTACCTCACTGTAGTTAGATGCTAATTTCCTGCCCAACACAATGCCAGTCCATGGCATGTTTTCAGGAGCATCCAAGGGCTGTGCTTCCATCAGGAATGGCAACAGCTGTGGTCAGCTGGCAATTGAGACAATGAGAAATAATGAGATAACATCGTGTGCGTTTAAGCACATTGTGCCACAGCCTTATGTCGCTATGGATCCTCTACTGAGTGAAGAGCTTTTGACTCAGTTACACCTCTGTCCCACAGATTTGCAAGAACTCAAGGATGAATGCAAGGTGATGGCAACATTTTCTCTTCCTTTCTACATTCTTCCCTGTTACACACAATTGTTAAATATTTATACTATGTGAGGTTCTGTCCTCGGATCTGAAGGTACAACAATAAGTACTACCTTGGATTATTTTATAATTCTTTTGAGCATTATTCTTTCCTTATGTGGAAATGCAAAGAACATAGAAACAGTAATTCTCTTACTGCATTTAGGTTCAGGGATTACTGGATAACCTCTTTCACTCAGTTCTGAGTAGAACTCCCCTCTGGAATTAGCCTGTGAATGACAAATGGAATTTTTTGCTTTCTCAGTTTTATCTTCCCTGGTTGTACCATGGTAGCTTGCAGATTCACCAGGATATCATTACTTCTAACAAAATTGCTGATCTTCCTACCAATGCTCCAGGCCTCTGAGAGAGTGTAGGGCTCACCCAGTTAGTGCTCTTCCTGAGCCATGGTCACCTGAGCTGGAAGTGGTCTGTGCTCTGTACAAAGACATGCTTTTTGCCCTGTTACAGTGTGTGCATGGGACAGAACCACGAGTTACCAGGTAGAGGACTTATGCAATGTTGTTACCCTGTGCATTGTAACTCACTAGTAATAATTTACAATCTTGTTCTGTTCAAACAACATTTTTAAAAGTAAAGTTCCATTATTGGGGATTTCTGAAATATGTACCACTGGGTTGTGATGGACAAGTCAATGATTTCCTCAGAATGTTAAATTATGTTATTTTTATTTAGATAATTTATTACCCATTTAAATAAATTATTTAATTTTGTTTATGTATGTGTCAGTGCGCATATGGGTGTATACATGAGCTTAGGCATTCTCACAGGCAATAAGCATCAGCTCTCCTTGGAACAAAAGTTATAGATGGTCATGAGCCACCCACATGGATGCCAAACATGGATCCTGTAAGACCAGTACACACATTAACTACTGAGCCATCTCTCTAGCACAGCCTCTGAGTTGTTTGACACTGTAAGCTTATCAGACAGGTCCTAGGCATTCTTAAAGGTGGGTAGATCTATAGCTCTTCAAAATCAGAGGTCAGAGTACTGCTATTGATTTTTCTCACTCTGGTGAGTACAGATGAATCCTGTCAGCAGCTTCAATAGAATAGCTTGGATCCCTTGGCAACCAGCTTGGCAATCGATATGACTATCCTCTTTAAATATGCACCATAAACTCCCAAAGAAGTCAGCACTGCTCCCCCCTCCCAAACCGTGAGAGAGCTACACAAATAAGTGGATAGAGCAGGACACAAGAAGTGTCAAAAAATCAACTCCAAGCTCATCTGTTTGTGTTACTGTGGGATGAGTAGCAATAATTCAAGGAGAATTAAGAGTCCCAAGGTCCACGGAAAAAAGGAGAAACTGTGAATAGGAAATGGGCACAATCATTCTTTGTACTGTACTATAGGGAGTGATCATGCTCTCTACACAAG
Source organism: Phodopus roborovskii (assembly GCF_943737965.1). Taxonomy (NCBI): domain Eukaryota; kingdom Metazoa; phylum Chordata; class Mammalia; order Rodentia; family Cricetidae; genus Phodopus; species Phodopus roborovskii. The sequence continues at coordinate 3,504,245 of NW_026125397.1, read as the reverse complement.
TTGCTCCACCCATAATCTAGTTCTTCTTCAAGAAACTAGGAAGTCTAGGAGTGTAGCTCAGTGGGTAACCTACATGTATGCGCCTGGGGATTCTCTCCCCAGTACACCATGAAGCTGGTGTGATGGTATAAGCCTATAATCCCAGATTTAGCCTTAGAAAATAAAAGCAGGAAGGTCGAAATTTTCAAAGTTATTCAAAGTTACCTTTGAGCTACAAAGTTAGTTCCAAGCCAGCCTTGAGATACATGCGATGCATCTCAACAACAAACAAATGAAAAATTCCTTTCCATGTTTGTTCACATGCTATTGTTTTTAAACCTGGAGTATAAAAGAAAGGTATATTTTTTTCCTTTATTCATAAGCAATATGCCTAAAAAGGCTTTGTTTAACATGGGCCTCAGCATAAAAAGTGTTCCTGTTGCAAAATGGCTTAGATTCCATGCCTTCCTGAAGTACCATGTACCTGAACTTTAATGTTATATTGTCCATCAAGTGACACTGTGCTAACAGGTACAATGGATTTTCTCCATCGAACTAGACTCTACGCATGTTAAGGATTTGGGGGAAGGGCATTGGTAGGGTTCTATTGCCGTGAAGAAACAACATGCCCATGGCAACTCGTACAAAGAAAACATTTAATTGAAGGTGGCTCACTTACTGTTTCCAAGGTTCAGTCCATTATGACCATGAAGGGAAGCATGGCAGTGTGAAGGTCACCCTTGTGCAGGAGCTGAGAACGCTACATCTTTCAAACAACAGGAAGTTGATTGCCTGGCAGGGCAGTCTCCTGAGTATATAAAAACACAAAGCTCGCCCCCACAGTGACACACTTCCTCCAACAAAGCTGCACCCATTCCAACAAAGCCACACCTCCTAATAGTGCTACTTCCCAACAAGATTATGGGATTATGGGGGCCAATTACATTCAAACTACCAAATGTCTCAAAAAGGTAAAGGCAGAGAGCGATGGGGCATGCCAACTTCAAGCTTCCACACAGACATGGGCCCGTGTCTTTGTATCTCTACTACAAGTACATACACCACACACAAATGGGTGGTGTGCATGTAGCCCTCCCCTTATTAATTATAGCAAGCTATTTCCTGATACAGAGGCCTGTAACTTAGGTATACTATGTTGACAATGGACTAAGCTGAAGACCTCTGTGGTGTGCTTTTTTCCCCCTGTACTCACTGTTGAATTTATGTTTTGGAGCCTTGTCCTCCTCCCACTATGACCTTTGTCTTCCTGAACCAGCATGGCACTGGTTTTGCTGTTCATTTTGCGCATACCTCACCTCTTCCTTTAGACTGTTATGCAGTTGTAAACACCTGTAGGGATGGAGGCCCCTCATTCACCCTATGTCGCCCTCTGAGACAAGTGCATAGCAGGTACTCAATTCCAGGCTCATAATCCATTATCCAAAAATTAAAAATGGCAATACCTCCTTAATTCCTTGAATAATTATGCAATGCCATTGTCACTGAAGTAAAAGGAGAACATTTAACTTCAAATTTTGAAGCTTTTCAAAATTACCTATTATAAGCTGGTTAAAAGTAGATCTTTTAAGCTGTCACCAAAGGCACTGATTCTAGTTAAAAACTTAATGCATTTATATATTCGTACATAATTTATATTCCACCTACTTCTAAAATGTAAGTGAAGGAGCTGTTAAGGTAATGGCAATTGTGGAAAGTATACAACCACCTATAGGAAGTCTTATTCCCTGCTTGTGCCAGTATTTTGGAATGTTAATGGGTTAAAACTATGACAACTCCTATATTCATAGTACCTACACTACAAAGAGCCCGGGAGGCTTATTTACTTACGATGTTAAGCTAGTTCCTAGGTTATGACCTGGTGTTTTAATTATTTTTCTTTAATTTTATACAACCAATTTCTGTTAATTATTTTAAATGGCAATAATCATAGAATTAATTTGGATTAAAAACTTAACTCCCACTTTCAAATAAATTTAAACATGGAGAACACCAAAGCATTTGGAGGTCTACTCTAAACTTTGTGTCAAACATCACAATAATAATTACAACCTGTCCCCTATTACCTTAAACGGTGATTTGGTGACAGCTCAAAAGAGACTAGAGGGTTTTGTTCTAAGAGAGAGATGAGGTGAATACAGAGGCAGACGAGAGGGGCCTGTGCCACAGAAGCCTGGAGTATTCCCTTCATCCAAAGTAACCCAGGAGCTCACATAGCTCCAGTGAGTTCCACTTAATCCACCCGTCCAAAGAGGGTGTGTGGCATTTTAGCTTTCCACCCAGCTATGTTGAAGTGTACAGTACTTCTTGGACATGTCATTTAAATTGAAAATGAAATATTTGGACACATTATTACAAGGTCAGTCCTGCCAAATATGGGTACATATTTACCCAGGTGGGTTCAATCACAATTTCTATTTGGTGAAATAAAATTTCAAAATAGCTTGCAAAAGCTAAAAATTAATTTTAGAAGGATTTTTTTTTTTGCTAAGAAAAATGTCACACAAAAGAATCACAGTTCACTTTAACTCTGGCTAATTTGATGGCATGACTCTATATTGAATTCGGTGGAAGAAATTGAGAAGTGGTTACAATATGAATTTATAAATGAATCCCCATTAGCGTTATGTCTAAACAGGCAAATGCTGTTTATCTAAGACACAGATCTGAGGAAGAAAACCAGCTAGATAAGTGTTCTTTGCTTTTGACTCAGACATAAATGTCACCCTCCATCCTCATAGGCGTATGAGAGAGAACTTCCTATCATTCAGAAAGAGAACCATGCATTACCAGAAGCCCACTTACAATGACAGTAAGCAGTGAAAATTAATAATTCAATACCCAAAATCATTGTTTAATCATGCCCAAGGAGGTGAGCTCCTGAATGTTACTGGGACCCACGATGAACCGCTGATGATAACTTAGAGCAGAAATCTGCTTGTACATTCAAAAGGGTCTTGGTGCCCGGACTTATCTCTGATAGATGTCTACATGTCTGATCCTATGAATAATTCAAAAATTATTATGTTCCTTCTCAATGCTATACCCCTTTCAATAGAAGAAGGAGGAGGAGGAGAAGAAAAGATCTTTTATCCAGTGTAAACTCAGTAATGGCCTGCCCATAAAAGTACCAACAAGGATCAGAAATAAATATGATTTTGAGATGTGCCAGAACTATTATGGGCAGGAACATTTCAGAAAGATTCACTACCAAGTAGAGTCACTGTAATCTGGGAATAGAAATCAGGCTTCATGTAAACACTTAGAACATTAAGACCAAGCAGTGCTTTCTATACTTGTAAATAAAGACTCCCGTTGCATATTGACAGGGCTTGCTGGGCCATTAGCTTTAGTGCTCTTGGAGGGGCCAAGGGAAAATGGTAGAAAAGGAAAGAAAAGATCACAGGGGTTATTTGGATTTAAAAGATGTGGGATTGAACTTGGTGTTTCTCTTTAACCAGCACTCACTCACTCCTTTGCCTTCAGAGTCTGAGTCTCCTGAAGCTGCCCCAAGTCACCCATCATCTCACACGCCTCTTCCATGCTTTCATTTTCTGTGAGCTGTGTCTTTCGATGGCTTGCCCTTTTCTAGCATCCTTTGTTCCATCTGGTGTATTTTTTGTGTGACTAGCTTCAAGCTCAGCATTATTTATAACAAATCAATTGCCATTTCTAGAGGAGCTTGGCCTAGGACAGGTTAAACAGCTGATGGATGATAAAATACAGAGAGAATTCCCTTTTTGCAGATGAACTCAGAATGCTGTAAAGGCGGGAGAGGTAGGATGAATTGGTCCTGATGGTAGAGCCAACAAGTACAAAGCTTGCTTCACATGAAACTATTTACAAGGCCATTGCTGAGTCTAATCACTGGGTTTCTGACAGGAAAAAATAAGGTCCCCTTGGAACTCAAATAAAAATTCTAAGGCATTGTTCCCTGAGATCGAAGCCAGTGGTTCTTGACCTATGAGTTAAGACCCCAGTCACATATCAGATATATTACACATCAGATAGTTACATCAGGATTCATACCAGTAACAACATTATAGTTATGAAGTAGCAACAAAATAATCTTATGGTCAGGGTGTGGGGTCACCACAACATGAACTGTATTAGAGAGTTGCAGCATTGGGAAAGTTAAGGAACACTGCTCTGCGTATCCTGTCAGAACTAGAACGGCAGCATTGGGAAAGTTAAGGAACGCTGCTCTGCGTATCCTGTCAGAACTAGAACGCTGCTCTGCGTATCCTGTCAGAGCTTGAACGCCGGCACTGACTTCCTCATCTGTCACCAATTATGGAACATCTGTTCCTGTCTGAGCAGGTCAAGCTTCAGATTTAAAGTGTTCAGTTATAACCCATGCCATTGCTTGTTGGATACTAACTATGTGTCTCAAAAAAAAAATGTTCAGTATTTCAGCATATATTTACCACAATTCTTACAGCACATCTACCGAATGTGTCTAGTGTAATGTGAATTTTACTGCCCTCCACCTTCTACAGGCAAGAAGACACAGATAGGTTGAAAAAAATTAGCTAAGTATATACTCAGAGGTATGCCTGCCTCTGCCTCACAAGTACTGAAATTAAAAACATGTGCCACCATGCCCAGCCTGTATGCGGACATATTGTAACACACACACACACACACACACACACACACACACACACTTTTGCTGCATTGTTATCATTGTCCTTTAAGCATTCCTCCTGGGGGGGAACATTAATAAACTTTAATATCCTGCTTATGTCTCTACTGTGTTTGCTCTTGGTCCTTTGTGGTTTTAGCTACTTTCTTCACACTTTATTACTCTTTTCTATGTGCCTGGTAGAACTTTCTATTGTATTAATTTTGATCTTCACACTCTTTGATAGAATTCAGGGGTTCCCACTGCATATTTTTGCTTTCAGCTCTACCCTATTCCATCCAAGTGCTTTTACATTTAGCTTATTATTCTTGCTCTTCAGGGTGCTCGCTTCCATTCTCTTCTTGTCCTCACTTTCTATTGGTAGGAGATGTGTGTACTTGTCCCCCATCTCAGTAGCCAAAGTCTTAAACACTGCTTTGTTTCCTTTTTCGTTCTAATGTTGTTCTTCTGTATATAGCTAGGTTGACTCCCTTATTTTGCAGTCCTTTCCAGAATCCTCACACATAGGCTGGCCTGACATTCCTGCTCTCTCCAATTGACTGACCTCAGACCTTCTTAATTATTGTAGATTGATGGCTTATAGTTTCTCCCTGCCCACATTCGTAGTTAGGCTTGGTGGATTAAATCTCTTTTCTTCTCAATAGCTAGATTTTTGACACATAAGTCAGAATGCCACTTACCTTTCTAAAAAGCCCTTTATTTCTGAGGATGTGTGATGACAGGTTATATAGTTCTGATGGCCAGAGCCAGGAAAGAATGCCTTGGAGTCCCATTTACAGGAGTGCCAGGAATTTGACCATCACAGATATTTATGAGAGAAACTAAAGTAGCAGCCATTCCTAGGCTTTTCCAGCTGGCAGGCCACACAGGGGTGACATTTTCCAATGAAGGGTACTTCCCTTTATGAAGAGGCAGCAGAGAGCCAGTCAGAAAACCTCTACTCAGTACATGGCTTCTCCCATGGATATAACTGTACACAACTAGTTAAGTAATGCACGTGAATCCATACTCGGCTGAATAATATATCTATATCTCAGGTGAATAATATATATTCCCCTACATCTTGAGATAAGCACTTGTTAAGCTTGACTACTGTGAATATGTGGTTTTTCTGGGGGAATGAAGAAATAGCAGTTGCACTATTATGGCTTTATTGAATGGCTCTTCAGAATATGAATTTGGAAAATGTTCCCCATAGTGAATGCTTACAACCTGATTCAAAGTATGTGTGGGCTTTGCTGCCGTCGCTTGGTATGTGAATGCCTGCATCCGCATGTGTGAATGTAAGGGTCAGAGAGGACAACACTAGGGGCTGTACCTCAGGCACCATCCACCTTCTATTTTTTAAAAAATGGGACAGGGTCTTTGGACTGAAACAGCCAGACTAAGTTGTCTGGCTTTCTGGCCAGCAAGCTCTAGAAACTGCCTGTCTCTGCCTCTCTGAGAGCACTGGCATTACAAGTTGGCACTATTTAAACACGAGTTCTGGGAATTGAACTCAGGTCCTCGTGCTTGCAAGGTAGGCACTTTACCAAGTAAACTGTGTCCCCAGGCATTTAATATAGACTTTTACAACAAATGAATTAATGAGTAGGGGCCTGATCTTTGCAAGAACAAATCTGGAAGTTTGAAGTTCAGTTGGGGCACTCCCTTCTTGCCCCCAAAAAGTAGCCTTGGAGGGCAGAACTAAGAAGTGCCAGTGGCTAATCCATAGCACTGTGTGTGTCTGTGTGTGGGGGGGAGGGGGTGGGAAAGCGTGTTCTGTGATTGCGCAATTGCCTCCACTGCCTCAATGTCAGCAGACTCAGCTGGCTTTTTTCTTCAGCTATTGGTAGCATCTGTGACGGACAAAGCTCCTGGCTTCCATGAAAATGCTCTTTAATGCTCGGGGTCTGTGCAATGAGAAGTGCACAGGAACACCAACTGTCACTCATCCCAGTGTTCTGAACTGTTTGAGGAACTACAAAGCAGAATGTCCGGGCTCCACTCTGGCCTTGGGCCCTTGGTGACCTTGGGGAGAGTTCTGCAACTCTCTGAGGTTCAGTTTCCATATCTGAACAGGAATTTCCATTTGGACACTGTACACTCCCCACTTCAGATAAGGAGGTCACCCCTCCCCTTGCGGCCACTGAGAAAATTCTTTGCACAGACATGGTACTCAACTAGGTGTTTGGATACAGACAGGGGGGCTGTTTGTGGGACCTTTCTCCCTACTGTCATTTGAGATTCAAAGGCTGCCTTTTTTTTTTTCAGTATGTTCAGCTTTCAAAAGGCACAGTGGAGGAAGGCAGCCAATTACTGCCCACACAGCTTCCAAGTGACGTCAGTGAAGGCAGAGCACACAGATCTCTAAGCAAGTTTTGGCTCTTTATGTGAGGGTTTTTTTTTCCCTTCCTTTCTTTCTTTTTTAAAAGAACAACTGCAAAAATGATTGCTCTCAACTCAACTTACACAATTTGTTCTTTTTTGCGTCCTGAGTCAGCACAGACATTATGTGGGAAATAAGGCAAGCGTTCTCTCATACACGTCAACTAAAACTGGACAGCTCTATGAAATACAGAATATTTGAGATTCTTGAAGGGAAGTAACATTGTTGAGCTGGGATCTTATTGATTTCAGTATAGACGCTGGACAAATGATCCATACTGACACCTGGAAAAGATAACTATTGCTTTTAATCTTAGATTTTTATCGCATAAGTAATTAATAGCGTGTATCTTGAGGAGAGCATAAGTTGAGCGTATTTTAAAGGACTACTCTAACATGAAAATATAATTCATGTTTTGTTCTCAGCTCTTCTTTCATGATAAAGTCAAATAGGCCTAAAAGATAAGACTATAACGATTGTAGCTTAGACACAAGGGAGCCATGTATTGGCTCAGTCCACCTAGCAAGTCCCTTTGGGGGTGATGTTATAATTCTGCTGACTAGGTAAGTGAAAAATGGAAGGTAAAACAACTGTTCAAAGCTGATCAAGTAGCATTTGGACTTCAGATCAGGCTGCTTGGCTTTGATAACTATTTTCTTATACTACCCAGGTAACTTGTTTTTATATTCAAAAATTATTTTAATTGGGGCTGGAAAGACAACTTGGCAGTTAAGAGTGCACTTTTCTTGTAGAGGACCCAAGTTTGATTCCCAGCACCCATATCAGTACCCACAACTGCCTGTAAGTCCAATTCTAGGGGACCTGATACCCTCCTCTGACTTCTGTGGGCACCTATATTCAAATGCACAAGCCAACGCCTATACACCTAAGTCCTTATCTTTCTTTGTAAAGGCATGCATTTAATGATGCCTGATTATTTTAGGTTTTAAGTAGAGTCAGCTACTTGGTTATCTGAAATAGTGATCTAGAAAACAAATGTGAAAACACGGGGGAGAAGAAACTCAGCTCCATCTGTACCTGCTCTATCAGCACAGTATTACTGAGGGATGAAACAGGGTGCTTGTTATTTGTCAAAGATCATATGACTGGGAGAGACTTCAACTCTGTGGTGTGTGTTTTCCCCTCTGTGCTTTTCCTTCTGCCGCTCATACCCTCCAGGAGCATAATATAAGAAGCACAATATAGTGTCTTAGGACAGGGGCATGGAAAACGTCTCTGTTATTTGGGAATCGCTCCGTACATTTTAGGGATGATGTCAATCAAAGGGAACTTTGAGTTTTCACAATTTACACTGTAGTCTGCATGACCCAAACTGATGGAGAAAGGCTGCATTCAACGGCATCTATTTTAATTGAAGTAGCATCAGAACATTGGCTCTCCTTTAAAGGTGATTATAAGTGAATTTAGCTTTTTGTGTAGAAAGACTTTGAAAGACTTAGAAGGGTTAGGGAGAAGTTCAATGGCATTTCTAAGCTTTGTATGGGTGGTTATGGAAGTTAAAATGATCCTCAGAAGGAGCATTGCACAAACATAAAACGATAAAATCTGTGACAAGTACAAAGGAAGCAACTTACAATTTCCCAAAGCAAAATGTATACAAAGTGTGAGTTATTTATTATCTCCTGTTGTGTTTAAATAGGCCATCTTTTCTGAAAAAAAAAATAGAGTTTGTTCACATTCACACCAAATGCCTTATTTATATGTAAATACCACATGGAATGAGCAGGAAATCCTCTATTTAAACTGGACTTTTTTTGAGGCCATAAAGGCCAGAATATTTGCTTTGCCAAAAATTAAATTACCGAAAAGTGGAACAAGCACCTGACCTTGTGGCAAGTCAGAAGGAGGAAATACATCCACCTGGAACTAGAAACAGCTGCTACCAAGACCCCCCCCCCCAAGCCGCGCTTATTAGGTTGGTGACAGCCGTCTGCCCATTGGCAACTGAACCTGGTTATACAAGTTCAAAGTAGGGATCACCTAGAGATTCTAATCCCAGCACACAGCTCGTATGTACTATATACTTCCTCTCAAAAATGTTATCCCCTTATTCCTAAAAGTCTAGACATGCTTATAACAATAAGTTGCTTTGGTTCACTTCTCCTGTGTGCAAATGGACATTCTGATAAGAAATAACTCAGTGGTTCTCAACCTTCCTAATGCAGCAACCTTTTAATACAGTTCCTCATGTTGTGCTGACCCCCAACCATAACGTTACTTCATTGCTACTTCATAACTATAATTTTGCTACTGGTATGAATCATAATGTAAATACCTGATATTCAGGATATGTGATAGGAAACCCCCAGGAAAGGGTCATTTGACCCTCCCAAAAAGGTTGTGACTGAAGGTTGAGAAATACTGAAGTAACAATTCTAATTAACTTCCTTTCGAAAGACCCTAAACCACCTCATGATCTTTTAATAGTACATTGGTTCTATTATAAAACCAGATCAAATGCTACATATAAGGTCACCTTGAAATGTTTAGGGACATGGTATATTCCATCACAGTGTCAACACAATGTTGATGCATTTCTTAACTTGTGTTTTGAGACATGTACAGAGATCTCCAGAGAAGTCTATGAACTCCTAAGATCAGAGTCCATGTTCCTAGCCTTCTGTACAAGTAACAATATACTGCTACACATTAAGCACAAAGGGATAATTTACCCTCTGTGCATGCTAGTTTTTCTTTCATTCCATCACTATAACAAAATACCAGAGGAAAATAAGTTTATATAGAGAAAAGGTTGCCCCATAGTTTTTTCATTCCCAGTCTGCAATGCAGGAGAATCATTGCTTTTAGTCCTCTGGTGGGGATAGGGAGAGGCAAATAATGAAAAGGAAACGGTTTACCTCATCTGCAAGATACAAGAAAGATAATGAGGGGGTCGGTTGTCACAATCCCACTCAGAAGCATATATACTCAACAACTGAAGGGCCTCCCAGAAGACACTTGCTCCCAGATGTCCATAGCACATCTGAATAGCGCCATCTAGGAGAACGAAGCCATTATGACATGGACCTGTGGGGAAACATTCCCTGTGTGTGGCGGAGCTGAGGGACAACACTGTTGAGAATTTCTAGAAGTCACATTCAGGGCTGGTTTGTGGGCATAGGACCTGGGTGGTGCACGAGGTTCCAAACCAGAGTGTCCATGCTTCACTTCACGCTCTTCTGTCACCATTTTGAACTCAGTAATTTTTGGACAAGAGACATTGCATTTTAATTTTATACTAAGAGCTGAAATTATGTAGCCAGCTATATTTACATTGCCATGCTAATGTAGCAAAGACAGAAATATAACTTAAAATATGAAATTAAAAACTGACCAAAGTGCTTCTAACGTATTTGAAAATTTTTCTGTCCAAGGAAGATGTTCCCACTTAGTAAATATACTCGGATTTGACTTGATGTTTGGTAAAAAATACTCCAATGCTTTAGAATGACCCAATTTTCTAATGAGTTATATGATACATACTCATAACTACACATGTGTGTATATACAGGGATTAGACAATGAATAATTTTAAGATTAATAAGCAATCACATAGAATGTAAGCGGCAAAAGAGAAGTTTGCCTGCTTTCACAATCTTTGCCCTTAGTTGTGGCTAAACACTTAAAATCACTCAATGTTTTTTACACTATAGCCATGACAGAGAATTCATGTGTATTTACTGTTGTGTTATTATGATCTATAAAAACACCGCACACGAGCAGAGCTGAGGCTGAACATGGCCAGATCAGCAGCTCCAAAGCCTAAGGGCTGGATTCTTTGTAACTGTCTGACTTAGCTAGTCTTGCTCTGCTTGAGGTTCTTTCTCTGTGTGGGTGCAAGGGCTTGGGGAGTGGGCCGCATGACGCTGAATGCACCACGCAAAAGCCCGCATGAATCCCAGGCCTTTTAGCCAACAGAAAGGATTGATTGTGTGGCCAGCAGTTGGAATGTACGCAGGTCACTTTTTGGAGTGGTGGTAGCAGGCATCATTTTACTGAATTGTTCTAGAAAAAGCAGAAGGATGGAAGGGAATTCGCCTGCCCTGTACTTCAGAGGCCCTGTAATTATCCCCTTTTCATTGTTAAAATTATAAAGAATAATCCTTATATATTCAGAAAGATACAACTCTGTTTTCTCAGTTGGATGCTGTTGTTTCAAAGGTACATACTTCCTTTCCTGGCTGCATGGAAGTCTGCTGTTCAGAACCACGAGCTGGGGCACCCAACAAAATAGGCCGATGTTCCACTTAGATGCCTGGATTAGAACAGTGAAGAGTTTGGACCAGATAACCCTTTAAATCCGGGTGCAGTCGATGGTGGACCACTTTCCTGGTATGCATGGGAGTTTGATTCCCAGCACCAGAAATGATCAGCACTTTACAAAACTTCTTGGATAAATAAATACTCGGGAGAAAAGGACAGAATGGTTTTTGACAATATTTAAAGTTTATTTGAACCATTTTCAACTTTTATAAATAATAACCAAAATCACTATCCCATGTATTACTGGCAACAGGTCTTGGAAATTTGGACGTCTAAGTTCTGTTTGCCTTGATCCACTTGTTTGTAATTTGGCCATCCCTCTGCCCAGCTGGGTCTGTGTTCTAACACTCCTATTGCGAATGCTCACCTTTTACGCTGGATCTCTCCACATCAAAGTCTACCGTGGTTGTCCAGCCAATCTCACGCCTTGAGAATGTACATGATAGATAAAACTGGGTAGGAAGAGATTCGGGTGTCTTCCCTATTTTTCTATCTTTTCATGACATACTTCCACTTTTATTTTCACTGAATTTAATGTGCTTTCCCGCATTCCTTTGTTGACGTTTGTTTCTTTTTTGGGTTTTTGAGACAGGGTTTCTTTGTATGCTTGGAGACTGTCCTGGAACTGTCTTTGAAGATCAGGCTTGACTCGAACTCACAGAGATCTGCCTGCCTCTGCCTCCCGAATGCTGGGATTAAAGGCGTGTGCCACCAACACCTGGCCCCACATTTCTTTTTAAAATAAATCTCCCCTACTACTTTCTGCAGGATGTCACTCACTGTAGACATGTGATTAATGAGGTTTCTCTTGAATCCATGCACAATTTCAACCACCATATTAGAGTTGTTATGGTAACCAAGTTTATTCCTAATTGACCACCTACCTGCTCTTTACTGGATGAAAATCTATGGTCAAAGATGTAGCTACATAAAAACAATAAGAATATCAATAACAGATAGTTTAAAAGAACCTGAAGCAACCTGAATGTCATCAGTGTCTGTAAATAGTGAAGACAAAAATGCAAGATACTTTGAGATATAGCATCTCAAAATAACAATTATCAGCCATAGTTTGGGATCCTCAGCTAATATGTAGGCTTGATCTTAGGAATATGGGTCTAGGTTGAATAGCTCAAGTTGAAGCCTCCAACATTTGGAGTAAGGGAATGTTCCAAGACAGCCTTTCTCTGTGTAGCCCTAGATGTCCTGGAACTAACTCTTGTAGACCAGGCTGGCCTTGAACTCACAGAGATCCATCTACTTCTGCCTCCCAAGTGCTAGGATTAAAGGCATGCACCACCACCATCCAGCTTGCCTCCAGCATGTTTAAAGTACATGCCAAATACCACTTATTCTTGTTGACAGTGTGCTGTACTGCTCCTATATGAAAGAGTAGGCTTATATTGCTTGAGGCCCAAATCCCTAATAGATATAGTGTTTTTGAGCTATTTGATTATGACAGACAATTCAATAATGTCTCTGCAAAGGTAAGCTTGAAATTTAAGAATGCCTTGATTGCATTATTTTATGGGCAACAACATGTCTTTCAGAACATGAAGAAACTCTCCTAAATGTGACTTCCATACTCTTGGAATGTTCCTGACCATTGTTCTTTATAACTAAAAGGCATTCTGGTGTCACAAGCATGACTAAGAAGAGGGTTTTTCATTTTTGTTTTTTGTTTTGTTTTGGTGTTGTTGTTGTTGTTTTTTGTTTTTTAATGAGGTTGGTGCAGTAATTATGTAGTTAATAGTGCAACTCTCCATCCTATAGACACAGATTACTGAAGGAAAATATTTGAAATGTAAGACTAAAAAAGCAAAAACATTTGGCTACAAGATAGGAGTCACTAATTGCAAAAAGTATCTCATTAAAAACACTCTTTACTTATTAGAAGGCTGGAAAAACTCTAAGTCATAAGCTGTCCCTATGAATAATTAGTTCTGGTAAGAAAATTCTAGGTGGTCCATTAAATTTTCCACACCCACAGCTGTTCAGGGAGAAATAAAAGCAAATCCTGATTGCCCTGATTTCAGATGAATGGTAGATTTTCTCTAATGACCAACTGGTTAAGTTTGCCTATCCTGGGTATGTGTTTCCTTTACCCATGAGATAGGAAATTCTCTTTTGCCATAAACAAAAATAGGTCTAGTCTTAAAATAGCTTCTCAACCTTTGGGATGACTCTCGAACCAATGTAAAGTGAGTGACTTGTACAAGTTTAAGATAGCTTTTAGATAGGCATCTTTACAACTTGGGCCAGGCATTGACTTTTTTTTCTTTGATACCATTTTCATTATTTATATTTGGATATGACTTTTCATCAAGTTATCACTGTCTTTTGTGTTTCTGCTTTTGACGCATATGAGGATAGATAGTCTCTCATGGGACCAGACACGTTGGACTTATGTAGAAAAACACAAAAATCCAAACTTTCCCTGTTCAATGTGGTAGCTACAAGTGTCCCCTGAGTTTTGTGTATTTGCAATGGAACCCTGAAATGAGAGGCATTGAAAAAGTTTCAATAGCTTGCAGAAAAAGATGAATAATTTTACATGGGTTGTGTATTGAAATATTTTGATCACATAACAGCCAGCTATCAGAATTTTTAAGTTTTTACAGACATCTTATATTTTCAGTTTGAGTAATATTCATGGCAGGTGACACAGGTACAAGGGGTCTTTTTGGATGTGGGAACTTAAAGTTCATGCAAGAATATTTCTGAAATGAAGTTAGAGAGTTCTAAATCCATTGAATTTCCTATCACAGAAGAGACATGGAAGGTGAAAGGACAGTAAAAGGGAGGGAGGGAGAGGGAACTGGGATTGACATGTAAAATAATAAATTAAATTAAAAAAAGAAGAGACATGGAAGAAAATGGTATGAAAGTGCTTACAGGGGCCCAATATAGATCCACTTTCCAACATACACATATTCAAATGTGAATTCCCTGCCTCTAAAGAGCCTTCAGTATAAGCAAAGGCCTCTTAAGTCCCGTATCAGTTGCAAAATCTTCTCCTTTGAGTTTTAAATGTTCTCAAGCAAGCTGAGGGGTGAGAGAAGAAAATAACCGAAGGGAGAAACTCAGAAGATAGGCAGGACAGGTCATCAACAGGAGGGAATTGTTTTCAACCTTATTTCTTTCCATGTCTATAATCTAGCTTCTCTATTTTTAGTGTCCCATGTTCATTAATCACTTTTTTAACATCTTCAATATTCCATCTTGTAATGTCCTTCCTACCCAGTAAGTTTTTCATAGAGAATGTACATTATTTTCAGTCTTAAAGATTTTCTGTCTGTTAGCAAGAACAATCATCTGTTTACTCATTACATTGACCTTTTTCTTTTAAAGCATGTCACTGATAGTCAAGAGCTTTGTCCAGTAATTCCCAAACTGTCTTTTCAGACCTGCCTCGTCAACATATTACTTTGTTTTCTTTTTGTTAAAGATTCATCTTTTGCTTCCTTATACACGTGGTACATTATTTAGTTCTGTGTGGCACTATAAATATGTGAGAACGCATACAAGTCCCAATGCTCTGCACGCTGCCATCATTTTCCATCAGGTGACAGAACGGATCTGCCCTGCTGTAATTCATCATCTCCCCTGGACGTGGACAGATTACTGTTTGACCATAGCCTTTGATGACACTTTTCTGCAGACATCCTTTGTTTCTCTTCCCTGAAGTTCCTGCTCCAGTATCTTAGCCATGGCAGTTGCCTGACGCCCGCCTCCCCCACTCAACAAGCTCGTTGTGTGCTATTCTGCCTGTGCCACTTATACCCTGTGCACCCTTTCTCCTGGGGACCACTCTTCTGAAGCTGGGGTATTTTGCCAACTTTTTAATACTGTATGGTTGAATGAACCTTTTATTGCCACTTACTTCACTGTGCCTGAGAACAGGATCTACTCATACGGACTTTATGAGTCTGGTGTGGGGAGTATGCCAAGCCTCCGATACTTTCCTTATCTTTTGTATTGTGCCATCCCTGCATCCAAAAGTCTCATTGTATTCTTTTCTCACTGCTAGACTCCCAGCCACACCAAAGCAGAGTCAAGGTATCTTCAAAGGATAGCATATGCCCTGCAAAAATAGTGTAATATTCCTACAAGGTGAAATCCATGCTAGGACACAGTTTCTCAGGGAGCTCCAGAAATATCTAGAATTTTTCTTGAAAGAGGTTTGCTTTTAACCATGAGCAGACATTCTCTGTGGAGATGCCATGAAGATGTTGAAGGTAAAAATAGTGTCTAGGGAATTTTAAGGCATTCTGTCTGTGGTTGAGCAGGGGTAGCTACAGAGTCTATCATATTTGGGATACACTCTACAGTAGGGAGATGAACAAAAATGTGTCATGTCAGGTTGGTCCTGTAAGTCTGCGTTGATTTCCCTGTAAGGGTTGTTTTCTGTCATTCATTTCCTCTGAGATCATCTGCGAACTTTGAAAAGGTAACTACCATGTGTATTCATTTAAAACCCTCCCCAAGATTGCTATTCCTAGTAGAGGGAAATAGGAAAGGAGTGAGATAGCTATCATGGTTTCAGGTCCACTAACTCTGGAAGTCATTCCACAGGGTAATGTGTGTTCAGCTTGAGGAAATAGCCACAAATGTGTGCTTGAAATAAAAAGACTCCTCTGGCTATAATCAAATATATATATTCACTTTCAGTTGAAAAACAAGGCTAGCAGATAATAAAGACTTTGTTTATTTTGACCTAGCAAGGAGGTTCAGGGGAGGCTCACCTAAGTATCCCATTAGCCAGATGTTACAGCTGTAACTCTGAGGAGTTTGTTTTGTTTTGTTTACTTCATGAAACTTACTAAGATTTAGATGTATGTATATATAAAGAAAGATGATACAGCTACCAAATAAATTAAAAATTACATAGTTCATACACAATAATGTCATTACTCTGCATCCCTCTCTCCAAACACCTGTAAATGTATTGTTCCTCTCATGTTGGTAGACTATCTCCTTTATCCCACTGAATCGTGGTGTATTTATTACAAATGAAGTCTTTAGACTAATCACACATTTCAGTATGAACTTTATAGGCAGAAACAGCTTCAGAAGGAGGCACTTGAATCTAACTATGCCATTTTCTAGCTGAATAACCTTGAGTTGACCCCTCTACCTTCTCACGACTCACTTTGCATGAGAAATGATTGTCAGGATATATCTTCTTATGAAGAAGTTTCGAGAATTTAAACTAATAAGAACAGGATATTGTAAACACGAGACCCTTCTTGCTTCTTACGTTTATTACAACTATTGCAGTTCACACTACTCTTGAAATTAGCTCATTCAGCCTTTATGCCAGAGTTTTGACAGATAAGGAACCAAACTCATGTCTGAGTCTACCACCTCTACAGGCTCCACACATGCAAGTCTCAATTTCCCCATGTGCATGAGAAAGCTCAGGAAGATGGACTTCTCTTAGCCTTACCCTGATTTTCTGTAATCAATAAGATGATACTTCTGGTGTCAATAAGAAGATACTTTTGGGGCCATGCAAAATTTTTCCTTGTGAAAGAGAATTCAAGATTGAGAGCCAGGAGAGTAGTGGGTATGTCAATGAGTAGAGCATTTGCTTCACAAGTGTAAAGATGGAGCTCTTCTTCCAGGCTAGGAAAAAGAGATGAGAAAGATCCCAGTTTCCCTAACAGTTACTCTATCTGAAAGAGCGAGCTTCAGGTTCAGTGAGAGAGACCCTGCCTCAAAAAAGCAGTGTCAACAGTAAGTAGGGAAGACAGCTGACATTAACCTCTGGTGTCCACATCAACCCACACAGGTGAGCATATCTGCTCACACACACACACACACACACACACACACACATAAACATAAGCATTCTCTCTCTCTTTCATACACACATACATGAGCATACCTGCGCACAGACACACACACACAATGAACATACCTGCTCACATATACACACATATATACCTACTTGAGCATACCCACACACACACACAGAAACATACCAGCTCTCTCTCTCTCTCTCTCTCTCTCTCTCTCTCTCTCTCTCACACACACACACAACTGTCATAGGTTTCTGCTACTAGAAATTGTAACTTCTTAACATCCTTTCCTGCTAGAACACAAGATTCATCATCTGTAAGAGAAAAACTTTTAAATATTTCCATCTTCTATGTCACAAAGTCATTATTATTTCCATCTATGTTTTTTTTCTTTTATCTAAATACATGTATCTTCTTTTATTTTATTTTGTTTTTCAGACAAGCCTCCTGAATTCTGGAGTTGCCCATGACTCATTCTAAAGTTTTTGATCATTTAAACTTCTGACAGTTTATTTCTTTGATTCCAGTTTTTAGGCAAAGCGCAGGATTGCCTCCATACATGTGAACAATTTGCTTCCCAAACACAAGCAGCTTCATTCTTGAAAGGCCAGGTCAGCTCTACCCTATTGTCCCTGTCACAGGCTCTTCAGACATTTCTACCCCTAGAAAAAGGCCTCACTAGTCTAAGAGTGTTTCAGCAATTAGAGTTAACTTATCAAGTCATAGAAAAATAACCACAACATAGAAGGTTCTGGAATCTTTTAAATACCAATTTAGCTTGAGTCTATGATTTGGGTTACTTTCCACTTCTTTTAAGAGCTAAACACAACCTAGTGAAAAGGGCTCTTTGAAGTGTGAGTTGGTTGACCATTTCCGGAACAGACTATCCAACCCAGCTAGGAAGTATCTTGGAAACATCTCCAGCTTCATCAGCAAGTGCTGGGAGATGACGTCACTGTGGGATTTCAACCCAACTTTATGTTCTGGTAAACAATGCGGTGCTGGAGTTACCACTGGTGAATTCTTTTTCCCCTGGGAAGCGCCAGCAACGTTCCTTATTCGTGTTCAAACCTTATTTGAAGGGCAAGAGTATGTGAGACGGGAAGCCCTGGGGTGGCAGGTGCCTAGGAAAGTAATGATTAAAGTCACTGAGTGTGGAGGGCCACATATTGGTCTAGTTCCACTCTTTCGTGAGTAGGATGCCAGGCAGTAAGTGGAGTTTCTTGAAAAAACAAGCTATCTGGATCTTACTTCTCCTATTCTCCTGTTTCAATGTTTATGTTAAAATAATTCCATATTAGAAATAACACGGTTAACTTGACTTAAATCCTTTTCTTAGATCAATAATGCATTCAGGAGGCTATAGCTAAAATAGTGAAAGCAAAAGCCACTCCGGCTGAAACAATAGTAATGGCAGAATCCAGCAAAGAGTTATGCAAGCTTTATCCTATTTAAAACCAAGAGAACATTGCTTGTCACCAAACTAGAAATGGAAAATGCTAGCATTCTTACAGAAATAAATGCATGAAAATCCCCTACGTATCAAGCTGTGTCCATGATATGTTCCCTCAAATTAGAATGTGCACAGCAGAATACATCCCACCATCTGGGCAACCCAAGAAAACCTTTTGTTTGTTGTTCTCTCTCTCTCTCTCTCTATCTCTATCTCTCTCTCTCTCTCTCTCTCTGTGTGTGTGTGTGTGTGTGTGTGTGTGTGTGTGTGTGTGTGTGTGTTTAGTGTTTCAGGAACACTATTTACAAACTTATTATGAAAGTAAGGTTTTTTTCAAGAAACAAAATTAATTTGGTAATGAATATAAATAAATAAAATGTGTCTCACAATATCATTATAATTCTTCAAAGAAAGCTAACCTAGGTTTCACAAATATATATATATATATATATATTCACAAATATTACATATATATATTCACAAATATTATATATATATATATGTTAAGGAGGCTGTGAATATGTCACAATTTAAAGGAATATTAACAGACCCCCAAATAACTACAACCATAGTTCCTTTAGTGTGCTCCCAACATCTCTTAAAAAACAAAACAAAATAGCTCTTTTGATTGTTTTTTTTTTTTTTTCTTTTTCTTTTTTTTTTTTTTTTTTCTACTGAGTAAGGCAATGTACCAGATTTCTTCCTTACGCCTGGAATCCAATGTGCCCAAAATGCTAGCACAACTTATGTACAGGGTTGCCTCCCTCCCTCCCTCCCTCCCTTCCTTTCTGTCCTCCCTTTCTTTGTAAGGTAGGTAACTCTTGCACCTGGCAGGTGAGTCTTTCCTGACTAGTTCAGTCACTCTGACGCCAGTCACTCTCTC
This sequence comes from Phodopus roborovskii, assembly GCF_943737965.1. Classification (NCBI taxonomy): domain Eukaryota; kingdom Metazoa; phylum Chordata; class Mammalia; order Rodentia; family Cricetidae; genus Phodopus; species Phodopus roborovskii. The sequence continues at coordinate 3,484,811 of NW_026125397.1, read as the reverse complement.
CTCCCAGGCTGACTGCCTCTCCCACCATCTCCCAAGTCTACTTCCTCATGGAAGGCTGGGATAATGCAGGAGAAACATGACCCCAGAGTATTGTTTTATGTAAGTCCCCGAGGGGCACATGTGTCCCCAATGACAGAGGAACCAGAGGATGGTTTGGAGTTGCAAGGTTCAGAAGAGAAACTTCACAATGTTCTTGGCCCTTGTGAAACCAGGTCCTAATTTGGTTTGATGTCCTGTGAATTCCCAAGCAGATGAATCACTCTCTTATTCATATGTAAGCACAGAAACCCTTCCACAACAACAACCAGGTTGACGTGTGATTTTCAATGCGCTTATTACCCCACTGGCTCTGGCAGATTATTACCTACGTGGAGAAGTGTAAGGGAGCCTTTCTGTTCCTGGTCTCAGTCTCTGTCTCTCTGTCTCTCTGTCTCCATCTCCTTCTCTTCCTACCCTCTGTGTGCGGGAAGGGTGGTGGGGAGGGTGTATTTCCAAGCCTTTCACTGAAGCTGAAGTTAAGCTGGTGGCCAGCAAGCCACCCATCTCTACCCATAACTATGCTGGTTGTAGGCATCAGTGGCCATGCCCAGACTTATGTGGGTTGCAGGGATTCAAACTTGGGTCCATGTTTATGTAGCCAGTGCTCTGGTTACCCCCTGAACTATCTCCCCAGAACTTCTGATATTATTCAAGGTAAATAAATTCAAGAGAGTACATTCCTTGGGGGAAGGGGATTACTCTCTGCTTCAGGAGTATTGCACTTAAGATAGATATCTATTCTAACATGAACAGAGAACCAATCCTATACCAAGAAAGGAAAGTAGTAGCATTAAATACAAACTGCCTGGAGAAACAGCTTATGCTGGGTCTATATCAGAGCACTGAGTCTACATTTCTCTGTTTACCTGTTAAAATAACATAAGAATCATAAATACTTTTTTTTTTAAGATTTGATGAGGCAGAAAAAACCCTTGCCTGTTCGTCATCCAATTCAGATTCAGTATGATTTTACAATTTGTTCCATCTTAGAATTTTTCCAGAGTCAACCACTTGAGGATTTTTGGGTGCCTGCCAAAAGCCATGGCACAGATGCTTTTAATAATGGAAGGTGACCACCTTCTGGAAGTATCCTTGCTTTACAGCATTCAAAAAATATCAATCCTTTTTTTATTAACAAGAAGAAAAATATTAATAGCAAATACCATGTAGGTATCTGCTTTGTGTTCCTCTTTGTGCTACATAAAATAGAATATTGCTCATGAAAATGATCTGTGCAACTTCATGATCTTAGTTAGAATGTCTACCATGTGCCTAATTCTGCAGTTAGCTCAAGGGATTCCAGGACCATGCATGTCCTGCACTGAGAAGTTACATTGGTATTTAGTAAGTTATAAAAATCAAATTAAATAATGATATTTAACTGTGAAATATGTGGAGGTCTTTGTGTAAATGTCACCTTTGTGGGTTATTTGAAAGTACATTGAATAGATGTTGAGTAACTTTATTGTTTATGAAATAAATTAATATATGACTGCCAAGACACCCCCAACATTAGGGGAGAAATCATTAATATATATAGAGAGAAAATACACAGAAAAAGCTGTTTAGAATAATTATAAGTCATGCCAACTTAAAGGTAAAATAAAAAGTAGATTAAAAGCAATTTTATACTTAGAACCACAGAAAATAGAAAAACCACAGAAAATAGAAGTTGCCAATTAAAATGAATTTGTAGGCACAAATTCATGAATGAAATTACAAATGTCAGAATTGACATAATAATACATGATTCACAGAAATACTGTAATATTAAAATGTAAACAGAACTTGTTAAAATACTAGCAAAATAGGACAACAAATTAATATCCATAATAAGCAAAGCTGCTTGTGATTCATCCTATTTTACTAACCCCACAATAGACAGATAACAAAGTGGCATGGTTAGGCATGCACAGTAAGTGACAGACACAAACATGTATGGAATTTAATTGCATTAGTAAGCTAAGAAATCTAGTAAAAATAACGTGTTTTGGTTTACCAAAATTCACAAATGTTCTCAATTAGATAACAATTAGCAATACAAAGGTATCCAAGCAATATCATTCAACTCTGGTCATCAAAACTAGAACAAAATTTCTGAAAGTGTATTTGGCAGTAATCTTTAAGAAAAAAAAAAAAAACAAACTTGAGCTACTATTCTAGTTCAGGAAAATGCAGTAAACTTTTAAATTTTATGTAAAAATACATTTCCATGGACAGTCTCTTAGTCTTAGCACTTGGAGAAGCCTTGGGTAACTGCCTTCACCACCACTTACCCCAAAGAGAATCATCTCTGATCAAGGCTGAGAGTAACCTCGTCTACAGGTATAAAGACAAATGCCCCCAGGCCTGTCTAAGCATACATATTCAACCAGGTTCATAGTACCAGGCATGAATACCCTTCTGTGGAATGAGCCTCGAATCTAATCATAGAGAAGTTGATTGTCCCAATAACAGCCATGACACTAGGACGTTTACACCACCTTTCTAATGCTCAGAAAACGTCACAAAAGAAGAGAAAGAAATGACGTGATAGCTAGTTGCTATAGAAAAGGGTTCCAAACGTGCAGTCTTCTGGCCACAACATAGCCGTTATACTCACGAATTCAAAACAACCGCAGTTCTCTGCACCGGGCCTGCATAACAGAGCCAGTGAATAGTCGATCATGGATAAGGGAGGGGCTTATGGGGCTCTACCCCTGCCTAGGTAACTATTGGTTATTGTTGAATGTTGGGGGCGGGGGGGGGGCATTGTCTTTCATTGTACGAGCTCATCAAGCTCCATTGAGTCACATGAACAACTTGGGTAAATTCAGAAACGAATGTGCTGGAGGGACTTGAAGGGAGGAGAAAAATGAGAAGGAGACAAGAGCAGTTGGGAGTAAGAGTAATCAGAGTGCATCATATACGTGTACGAAATGGCCAAAGAATAAGCTTAATCAATAATAAAACTTACGTTACCATGATGATGTTTATAATCTAAACATCTGAAGACGTCTAACTAGTCTGAATAGAGAAACAGATATGAAGAGAGAAAAATGAAAATAATTTGGTGACAAGTGTGAGCTCTCTTGAGATACCAGTAAATCAAAGCCACAAGAACACCTAAATATATAATTTTTTAAAAGCATGTGTTCACTGAACAAATAAAATTAAGCTTTTACATGTGATTGGCATTGTTCCTGGTACCATATATGCCCATCATCCTGTTTCATACCATAAAGCCCTGTAACAGAGGTACTTTTTCTATCCTCAACCTGACATATAGGAAAACTGAGGAACTTTTTTGGCAAGTGTCACGTAACATACAGTCACTGCTGAACAAATCATGAATCCTAGCCATATACAGTGCGTGGTCTAACACGGACAAAGGTTAACCAATCACATCTCAGACTCAAACCTTTAACAGTAACAATAGCAAATCAAGCAGAGCTCCTGTATGGAGGGGTTGAACGAATGCTCACTTCAGGAGACAATAGTTGAGGTGACACTTTAAGCAAGGATAGATAGGAATCAGCTGAAGAGAGAGAACCCTGGATGGAGTAACAGAGTGTGGAAAGTTTCGAGGGAGGTCTCCTACGTTCTGGAGAAACTAAGGAGATGGCGATTGAACTCCGAAAAAGAATGCAAAAGCGCAGGCGCATAGGGTGTGTTGGTTCACTCTCACAGTGAACCAACTCTGGAGCACAGAGATGCCTGGCTTAGAACTGAGGAACTCAGCTGCACAGGCAGGGTCACTCATCTCAAGTCATACCATGAGGATTGGAAACCAAACTAGGGCATTTGGGAAGCAGAGCTCTAGAACTGCCCACCTATTGTCTGCAACAGCAGATTTCAGGATTCTCAGATGACAGCACCTGAAGTAGGCTTCCAACAAGTAAAGAGATCCAAGTATGGAGGAAGTGCAGAGGTCATTTTCAGTGTCAAGGTAGAATGTTTACTTGTGAAGGCGATTGGAGATCTGAAAATATGAGGACAGCGTATGAAATGCTTGGGCTGGGATTCAAAACATACCAATAATGAAAAAGAACCTATTTAATATTGTAAGAGTTTGAAGTCTGGATGATGGATGACATCACTGGAAGATATTCTTTTGGAGAATGTTTCTTTTCTTTTCTTTCTCTAGTTTTTATTTTTTTTCTTTTTTTTTTCTCTTCAGGGTTTTACTATATATCCCAGGTCAGCCTCTAACTTGTAGAAATCCTCTGCCTCACTTCCCAAGTGCTGAAACTACAGGTGTGCACGTCCACATCCAACCTAATTGTAGTTTTACACCAAATTCAATGTATAATATTTCTCTGCATTTTCTGTCTGCATTCTTTTCTATGACTCATACAATTGTTTCATACAATTCAGTCACTACTGCAGGTTCAGATCATTTTAAAAAATTGAGTGACTCTATTTTCAATTAAACAGGACCAGAAGCAGGAAAAAAAACCAACTTAGAAAAAAAGCCTTATATTTTAAAAATTAATGTTAACAAATATTAAACATTACAAATATATAATAAATATTACATTTCCTAATTGCCAAAAATTCTGCTTAGGCGGAGTCAATTGCAACAGGCTCTTCGGTGACCATGAAAGGACACAATGAAATATTCAAATGTCATTCCAAGCCCCTCACATTATGAAACAAGGAAATGTCTCAGTTTTCCTCCTTGACTTTTAGGGTTGGTGCTTTCCAGTGTTGAACACAGTGACTGGGCAATAATCAGATCTCACATTGCCACGAATGTGTTCGGTTTTCTAAAAACAACAGAATGTCTTGAAAACCAGTGAAGCCGGTTTTCACGTTGTTTCCTTAGAGGAAATTGAACAAAAATGAGTTTTACCACTACAATGCCACAGAACACCCATGGGATTTCTTTATTTTACAAAGCGTCAGCTCTGGAGTTGACCGCGTACATACTTTTAAAATTACTGAAAATGAGCAAGTAATAACCGAAACCTCTGCAATTGTAAAGATAATTGCTTAATAATATTCTTCATCACAATAGCCAGAAAGTATGTCTTAAAAGACCTATTGAGGGCTGGAGACACGCTTCAGTCAGCAAAGAGCTCCCCACTCAAGCGAAAGGACCTGAGTTTGGATCCCCGAGCAGGAGAAAAAGTAGACGCATTCATTTCGTCTAAGTTTTACCCGACGCTTTCTAAGGAAGGATCGGATCGGACAGTGGGTCGGTTTGTGTTTTTCTAAACCAGTTTTGAGGCAGAGTGCTGTTTGTACAAGCACATCTGGAGGGGAGGGTAGTACTTAACTGAAGCACACCGGGAAACAAGTCTGTGAGGTCAGGTTCTTCCCAGTGTCTAGTGGCTCCTGTCTTTTAGGGAGAATGAAAGTATTTTACACATGAGTGTATTACTACACGCTTTGGGGAAAGGTCACATGTTATGACAGTCAGGTAAAGGAGAAGGGGAAGGTCAGTGCCATCTTCTGCTACTGCCTTGTCTCAAATGCCCAGGACTCATATTATTGGACTAGCATGTCTTAAACCAAAGCAAAACTTCCAACCATTCCCACTGTGTGGCAAGTGTGCATTAGATTTTCTTCCTATTTTCCTTCAAATACCTTTTTTTTTTTTTTTTTTTTTTTTTTTTTTTTTTACACATCGATCCCAGTTCCCTCTCCCTCCCTCCCTGCCTTCCTCATTCTCTCTCTCCTACCATCCCATGCCCCACTCCACATGTAAGGTGATGCCTTCCAGGAGGGGTCATCTAAATCTGTCAAGTCATTTGGAATAGGGACTAGGCCTTCTCTCCTGCCTCTAGGCTAAGGGAGTATCCCTCCTTGGGGAATGTGCTCTCAAAGTCCTTTCCTGCACCAGGGATGCATCCTGGTGCCACTGTCTGAGGTCCCTTAGACTGCCCAGGCCTTCTAGCTGAAACCCATATTCAAGAGGTCTGAGTCTGTCCAGTGCTGAATTCCCAGCTATCAGTCTGAGGACCATTAGCTCCTCCTTGTTCGGGTCAGCTGTCTCTATGTGTTTCTGCAGCCTGTTTAGGTGTGGGTGTCTGCTTCTGTTTCCATCAGCTACTAGATGAGGGCTTTACTATGGTGGATAAATTAGTCATCAATCTCATTATCAGGGAAGGGCCTTTCCACTGTTGCTCAAATTGCTGGCTGGGATCAGTCTTGTAGGTCTCTGGACATTTCTCTAGAGTCAGTTTTCTCTTCAAACCTATAATGGCTCCCTCTTTTATTCTCTCTCTGTCTCTCTGTCTCCTTCAAATACCTTTTGAAAAAGGAGGGAAAATTGCCCTTAGTGACTTTTTTAAAATTATGCATTACTTTAGTCTTTGAATTAATCTATCACTTCTGCATTTTGTTCTTTGATTATTCTCTAGCCATAACACTGTGGTTCTAATTACTTTTCTAATAACAGTCTACTCATGTAAAATGCTTGCTAGCATAGAGCTTAATGAGATTTTTTTTTTTTTCTGTCGAAAAATGTGTTTCTTCACAAACAACTTTTTTTCATTGCTTCAGGTTTTGTTTTTGGGTTTTCTCCTTCTCCTCCTCCTTCTCCTTCTCCTCCTTCTCCTTCTCCTCCTTCTCCTTCTCCTCCTTTTCCTCCTTCTCCTCCTCCTTCTCCTTCTCCTCCTCCTCCTTCTTTTTTCTGTAGCACATGTTTTGAACAACTTGAGCTTTGTGCTTTTATGCTCACTGTATTTTGTTTGAAAATAGCCAAATATTTTCTTGACAGAAACTATAGAACGACTGTGTATAGCTCTAAAAGGTGAAGTCTACAGCTAATAACATTGACTGTGGTGTCCAAGTGGTCTGGAAGAGTCTGCTGTATGTTGCTTCACTTGACTCATTGTAAGTGAAGAACGATGGCAAAGGTTCCATTGATGCCTGCTTACTAGTGCCTGTCACCAATGCAGACCACTGTTGTACCACGACAATCTGTATTCTAGCTGATGCAAGCAGAGATCTCGTATCTGACCACCACAGTAGATACGCCCATCAAGGGCAGTGTGGACAGACATCATTGACGGCCTGTTCACTTTAAGAATCCTTGAAATGCTAGCTTCCAGGTTTATATGCTGGATCCTCAGCTAAACTGTCAGGATTAAGAAACCATGTTCAAGGATTCTTTCAAAACAGTGATGGAGACAGGAGTTTTCGGTTCAATAGTAGGAGACTGGGCTCATATATGTGATGCCGTGTTCAGTTCTGAGCACTAACAAAAATACAGGGAAGGGGGCATTTATCACTCTATTTTGTTGTTTTTTGCAGTAAATATGTTAAATTTTCTTGTAGATTTTGGATTTAGCACACAATCATAAATCCTAGTAATGCTTTAAAAGTGAACAGACTGTACCTGCCAAAGAGAAAGTACTGCCTTCTCTCTTTTTATATGTGGGTGGGGACACACACACACACACAGAGAGAGAGAGAGAGAGAGAGAGAGAGAGAGAGAGAGATTTAATTTCTATCGATGAGTAGAAGACAAAAATCCCCAAAGAAGTAAATTTTTGTTTGCATGACACTAGCTAGTAGGACTGGGAGCTCAGCTCAGTGGTAAAGCACTTGCCTAGTATGTGTGAGGTCCTAAGTGCAGCTCCAAACACCACCATCCCCCAAAAAGAAAGAAAGAGAGAAAGCAAGCTATTAATAAGAAGTTTCTTGGAAGAGTAAGTTAATATCAACATTGAATATTTTTTAGCAAACTAACAGAAGAGTCCTCATATGGCAGTGAAATACCACATAAAACATACAAAAGTATAATCCAAAAATAATATTTTGTTATCATTCCACTGGATTATATTATATCCAGATGGAGACTGGCTGGACTCTGGCTTTCCTTGTCTTCAGCGGTTTGTGTGTGTCCATCAATTTTAGACAGAGTGTGTTTTTGAGAAGCCTCTATCTTTCTAAGGTGGAATGAGGTTTCATTCTAGACCACATCTCCACTGCCTACAACCTATAATAGAATGTGGTTAGGAGTCATCTTGTATTTCTAAGCAGCTCTTTTCAACATATTTATAAATGTGCAATAGGCTCGTGGTCAGCGAGGCTGGCTGGCTTTGATTTTCCTCATCTTAGTGGAGAAATTTAGTTGACAATGTCTTAGGACTATTTTCCTAAACTATAAAAGCTGGCCAGATCAGAAACATTTTGTACAAAGGCACTGAAGAGTTTTCTTTGTGTTACAGCTAACATGACTTCTGCAAATTATCCATCTAGTCACTGTAATGAATGCTCAAACCCCTTTTCCTAACTAACCGTGGTTACTACTCTTTAACTAAAAATTATTAGATATGTGTTCATGTAAAAACTTACTTCTCAGGAAATAAAACCCTCCTGAACGTCTTGATTTATCCATTGTCTGCTTGACTGACTTTGCTTGTGGTCAAGTCTACAAAATGAAGCAAACAAAAGCTCCCAAAGGAGGATTCAGCCCTTAACAAGACATCTGTACTTACTCCCTTTCCTGCAGAGCACTGCAGAAGAGTGGGCTGAAAGACTGTAAGAGCCAGAGATAGTGGATGGCTACAAGTAGACATTCTTTTCCCAGACACAGCAGGGTGGTTGAATCCATGAATTCACAACAGTTGTGACAACAGTGTGAGACCTGGGCAAAATCAAGCCAGCCAAAATCCTAGCATGAATGGGCTGGGTCATCAAACCCCATCCTAGGTAACAGGTCATTGGCAGAGGAAGTAGATGGATGGACACTGTATATGAACACACTGGTGGCACTAACTGGACTCTGTGGGTCCAAAAAAGGAGAACATGAATGGGAGGGGAAAGTGGTGGAGATGAATAAGGGAAGAATTGGAGGGAAGGGAACTGGAGTGGAACTGATCAAAACACATTACATGTACGTATGGAACTTTCAAACAATAGATTTTTATTTATTTTTTAAAAATTACTGGATAGCTAGGGATGTGTCTCGGTGCTGGAGTATTTCCTTTTATGTATAAGGCCAGGGTTCAAGCTCCAGTTCCCAAAGGAGATAGATAATAGATAGATAGATAGATAGATAGATAGATAGATAGATAGATTTAAAAGAACCTCTGGGGTGGGGGTGGGGGACAGAATACTACAAAGCTGGGCGGTGGTGATGCATGCCTTTAATCCCAAATCTCAGGAGGTAGAGGCAGGCAGATCTCTGTAGTTCAAGACAGGTCTGGTCTACAAAGTGAATTCCAGGATAGCCAGGGCTGTTATACAGTGAAAGCCTATCTCAAACAAACAAACAATCTAGAATAAATTCAAACATCTGGAGCCTGGAGAATCATGTATAGTGAAATGTCTGCCTCTATTGAAGAGTTGAATTCTTGTGACTGGACCCGTATGAGGGCCTACTCTACATGCTACTAGACTACACTCCTAAGAAAATCAGTCTATGAGAACCAGATACTTTGGATCCTCAAGAAGTTAAGAAGTAACTACCCAAGAAAGCAATACAAAAACAGACACAAAAAGAGTATCACTAAAATGTGTTGTAAATCTAGACATGCTCCTAATGTGGACAGTCAACTATATTTCGATTACCCTTAGATTGCGAAGGTTTTTATAACTATCACATCAGTTTCCTCCTTCCACTTATCCAATAGACACTTATTGAGTGCCTGCAAAGCAGGGCACATTTTGTAAAGCAACATGAAAGTAGCTGACTAAGTTAGAGTCATTCCCTGGTCATTGTAAAATCAAGGCCTCTATATTCACTTTTACACATCCAACTGCAGAAGAGATTCCTTAAAAAAAAAAAGTGTCTGTATCGAACACCTACAGGATTTTGCAACATTGCCGCTATTTACATAGTGTTAAATAGTATATGTAACAGATTATGCAAAGTATATGGGAGGTTATTCATGAATCCATGCAGAAATGTTTCAGCTAAATGACTTGAGTATCTTGGAGTTGGGATACCCACAAGGGTCCTAGATCTCAATGTAAGCAATGATGATATGAAGTTATTAGAAAATTGTATAGCTATTATTGATACTGCAGTCAGTGACCACCTTGAGTGCAATGAGATTCTCAAAAGAGAGTCTCAACAGAGCTTTGCAGCTCAAGAAAAAAGCCTCCAGGAGGACCAGGTGATGACACAATGGTAGCCTGAAGGATGGAAAAGGAGGAGCCACTCTGTGAGCAGGTGGGAGTTCAGAGGTAAAGCAAGAGAGAAGGCTTCAGAAAGCAGCACCATAAACCAAAAGTGTCATGTGATTAAGAGCAAGAGTCAGTGCCACAAACACTGTGTGCCTAGTCAAGAACTCTGGGCTATTCCAAGAGTAAAATGTAGCCACTGAAGGCTTGTGACCAGGGGTACAACCAACTGAGACAGTAGTAGGTCACTCTGGCTACTTGTGTAACAATTAAAACAAAGCAAGGCAATAGAGGGTTCTTTTGTTGTGCAGCTATGCTGGAAGTAAGTGGAAGACAGAAGACTGAGATGCTGAGGGAGCTGGAGGAGAGCCAGAAGGGCTCCATAAACAGAATCTGAACGTGATTAAATTGTACTGAGGCGGGAAAAAGGCAGTGGGAATGAGAAAAGGCAGGGGCGGGGGTGTGAAATCAAACAAGACACCTTAGGTTCAGGTTTACACAGCTCAGCTAGGATCGAATAGGCAAGGGCAGGGGATGTGGTTGCCTACTGTTCCCAAAGCCCTGGGTTCAACCCTGAGCAGTCCATGAACTGGGAACAATAAGACACCCCGGCACTGGTGGTGTGGAGACACATCTGGTATGTGTATTGATGCTGAGGCTACCTAAGCTACATGAGATTCTGTCTGGAAAAATTAGACATGCCAAGAGAATTTATTTTCAAGATATTCAGCTTCCAATACCTTAAGGAGACACACATCACAAAGGCTGTAAGATACACCCATGATTCACTCACTGCAGTAAGACTCCTGAGGCTGCTGGGATTATAAGTGAAATTAAGCATGCCATATTTCATTTTTCAAAAGCATCCCTTTTCAGAACCTTTTGACAATTACTCTTCTAACCATCATGATAGTTTCTTTATGAGAAACTATCACCAACTAACCACATATTTGAAACACCCATTTTTAATAAGCTGATTAATTTCTTTGTTTCTTTCTTTTTGATGAGGAGATGATGTCCTGGAACTTACTCTGTAGACAGGCTGGCCTTGAACTAAGATACCTGCCTGCCTCTGCCTCCAGAATTAAAGACATGCAACACCAAACCTTCTTACAGTTTTGCCTTACATTAAATTCTTTGCCTTTGCTAAAGGCCGGAAAGACATTCCATTCATTTTAAAATGTGAAAGTACCAGGCAGGCCACAATTTTTACATAAAATAAAGGTTAATAATTATTTCACATAACAGATATATGTACCCAATAAGAAGTTAACTGAAAAACACAACCAGATGATGATTGTTGAACTTTATTTTGAACCAAATTCCATAGTTCTAAACCTACATTTATTCATTTCAACTAAATGTCATTTCCTATCATCATCATCATCATCATAATAATAATAATAATAATAATAATAATAAAAACCTTGTTCTACTAATGTGAAAGGAAGCATGTAAGTACCAGATACCTAGTTATATAGATGACAGTTGAGATGATCATACAATATGATGATTTGGGGGTGGGACTAAAAGAAATGCTCTTGGGATTGAGATAAAGAAATGCTTCTTAGACAAAGGGCCCTGAGAGAATGTTGACATCAGTGAAAGTTAAAGTTCTGAGGGATGAGAGACCAATAGAGCAGCTGGATATTACTTCCTGATTCCAAAGACTTGGAATTTCCATTTGCAATAATAAATGAGTTGCAACTTTTCTCTTGGAATGATAACAACACATACTATGGGAAATTCGACAAGGGGATAGTTGCTCTCTTGAAACTTGAAAGCAAGTAAGAGATTTCAACCTGAGCATAATCCAACAATGGCCTCAGTGCTGTGTACAGCATGCTATTGGGAGAACATTTTCAGGATCTTATTGAAAGTGCTTAGCTAGGTTCATAGCCTTTGTAGTACACATGTATGCTGGTGTATGTGTATGGGGGAATCTCTATAAAAGAAACAAATGTATATCACAGTGAAGCACAGACATCAAGAAGAAAATTCCTGCAGAATAAAGCATCGCAGTAATAAGACTTTAAAAATAGGTGCTTATTAAATAGTCTGTGATGTAAACACTGATATACACACTGATACATAGCCTATTCCAGACTCAGAGTGAGATATAAAAATAAATTAGGCCTGCATGCAGAATAGTCTAAGGCTTATTTTTTAGTTAAAGTAGACAGTGGCTAAAGAGATGGTTGAGGAGTATGTTAAATATGTATGTATATGTACAAACACTTAAATAAAGTGGCTAATAAATTATAATCCAGGGAAGTATATTGATCATGGTTCTCTAAAGGCACAGGACTGAGAGAATGTATACATGTTATGGGAATGGCTCAGAGGATTTAGGGTGTATAGTCTAACAGCCTCAGCCTCATCAGGTCCCAGTCTGACACTGAAAACCTGAAGAATCACTGTTTTTAAGTCACACTAGAAGACGGGAGGTTCCGTGTCAGTAAGGGATGATGACAGCAGCATTCTCAAGAAAGTAGATGCACTCACCAGCAGGCAGTGAAACATGAAGGCAAACACAGCTCTGCTTTTCCCTGAGTCCTCTTTGCCTATGGATCACTGTTGGAAGGTGCTGATCCCTCTAGAGGAGTCTCCTCCTCCCCTTAGTTCATTCTTCCAGAAACACCCTCACCAGCTCACCCAAAGGTGTGTCTCTTAATTAATCCCAGAGCCAGTCAAATTGACAAACATGATGATCAGGATTCCTACATTTCATTGTCAAGTTCACTGGTACTTTCCAACACCCTGTTGCTGTTTTGTTTACTTATTTCTATTCCTTTTCCTGTAGACCCTTCCCTTCAGATCCTATAACTTGTCTGACCTTGAATCCTGGCTAAATTTATCCACGGCCCAGTCTTAACAATTACAGCTAAATCAATGCTAGAACTATCTCTCTCTATCCCTGCTGATGCTCAGCCTCTTCCCTCTTTTGATGTCAGCATTTTCTTTACTAAGTTCCCCTATGAAAACATAAATACTAATAAACATTCACATTCAAATCAATAATCATCCCTGCTTTTGCAGAGGGTACAGAGTGTGTTAAAAGAGAAAAATGACTAGGGTGAGAATTCACAACACAATCGTGACCTAAAAGCAAGCCCCAAGAGGCCTTTATACAACCTTCTACTCAAATACTTGAAATATTTGCTGGGTTAAAGAGACATTGTCCCTGTTTTCCTGGTATGAATTCTAACCATTTAAAACAAATTTTGTGTCTTTGTTTCATTTTAATATCATTTGCTGTTTTAAAAGAGAAAAGGCTATGAGATTTAGAAATAAAACAATGGGCATTAATTCCACTTTACTAATTCATTAGTCTTAAAATTGTGAAGGCTAGGTTACATAAACAAGGGGTCTATGTGTAAGTTTTGAATAGTGGCATCTGGAAATGTTGGCATAAAGCACCTACCTAATAAATGTTCTTTAGTTCATGGTTGAAGAAAAAATAGCATATATGTATATTATATATGTGCCATATATAGATCGATATTCTGTCATTGGCTATGAGCAGAAAGACACACATGTGGGTCTTTCCAGAGAGAATTGTTTTTCAAAACCATACTTGGAGAAATCTTTGCCCTCAAGTGGGACTCTACCTATAGCAATCACAGTAAATTCATGCGTAGTAACTTCTTAGAAGAATCATGGCATCAAACTTGTAACTTGAACTTATTTTAAAGTATAACTCTGCTGAGAGTGAACCTTGTAGCAGGATGCTGGCCTGATATTGCCTGGTTCAGTCTCCACCAGGTGCATGCATGCACACATGTTCACACACACACACACACACACACACACACACCTACCTGTTAAGAGTTACAAGGGGAAGATGGTTGAGGGGCATGAGAGGGTGGAAGAGAGGGTCAGTCTACTGAGCAATATTCATTGAGAACTTAAGATGTGATAGAACTTCATTGGAAAATAGCAGGAAATTAGAGAGGGAAAAATCCCTATCTTAATGAAGAGAAGGACAGCCAAGATGAGATGTCTTTCAAATGTTGCTCTTGTCAAAGTATATGGTGAGCTTAAACATGTATTGTCAAAGCAGAATATAGCTATTTCCAAAGGATCCAGCATTTCATGTTCACTTGAAGCTCATGAAATTGACCAGTCATTTCTCTGAGATATTGCATTTTTCAGCTCTCACTGAAGGTTGGTTGCTAGTAGAATTTATAGACATCTCCACCCAAGGCCAAATCTGTGTTTCAGAGTTCTCCTTATGGAAATGGCCAATATGACTTGGCCAGTAATTATTTTTTGATTGTCTATGGGAACATCTGAGTCTTTGGCCTCATGAATGGTTATACAACAAGCCCTTTTCCCTGCGGAAAAGACTGTGTTCCTTTGTGGCTCAGAGGTCCTGTGTTCCTATGTTGGGCCTGATCTTCTGGAAGTCATTTTCTCTAGGGCTGGGGTTATTTAGTTTCAAGGAAGGACTGGTTTGAATTTCTTTTAAAACTGTAAGTATATAGGATTACATTTAATTGTTGGTTTATGTACAGAAACATTGCGGCACTGGGCTGCAAGGAGCCCATCATAACTACTCCTTTGTCCTGAGTAAATATCCATTCAGTCTCAGTCTGGATGGGGTCCCATGGGTCGTGATGCTTCTGCAAAGATCAGGGGATATTGCTGATGTTATCTATCAAGCTTCTGCCATCTGCAAAGCCTCATAAAGTAGCTTTAAATTGAAGGGTAAATAAGGAAAGATGGGGTCTCAAGCTTAGACACTTGGGCCAGATTGCTGGAGAGTGGCAATTAGGAATATGTACTTGTTGTATAGCAATTATCAGTACTTACTTGTTGGCAACAAAGGGAAGACAGAAAGGCGAATATTCCAAATGTTCATTATGTTGGTGTTCCAAAGGAGGCAGTGACACATATGCCGCCTCTATCAAGGCCACGCCATACCTCTCAGTGCCTCCCAGTTTCCCCAGTTGGGAACCAAGGATTCCACACACACACACACACACACACGTGTGTGTGTGTGTGTGTGTGTGTGTGTGTGTGTGTGTGCGTTGTAGTTTCATGGTTGCCATTTCATGGTCTTCTTAGAGCTAGCATATGTAATTTGGGCACTTAAGAATATACAATAGTTCCTATAAGCTTGCTCAATTCTGTGTGACAATCTCTTTTAATTCGTTGTAAAACCTTAGCTCTTGAGTGTGTGTGTGTGTGTTGCATATTATAATCATTATCAAGAGTGAGCATTATATATGTCCCTCCCTCATCTCCACCTTGAAACTAGGAAACATTAGCCAAATGGACCACAGATCATGCAACTAATAAGGTCCAGGTATGGGATTTGAACCTCAACATGCTAAAGTGTTTTCCATTATATTTACTTATCTGTTCTCCTTTACCTCTTCCTGTTTCTTCCACTGTTTCTTGACTTCACCTTTAATAACTCACTATGTATACATTAAACATTTATGACTATGGCTGGAGACTCTAAGATAATAAATAAAAGATGAAACTGCACTGCAAAGTTCTTATTTAAGTTTTGCACTGTTCAGATTTGGGGCATATTTGTTTGCATTTGATCTACAGGATTTTTCAGAGCCCATACCAGTATTCCTCCCAAAATACTAGGACCCACTTGTCTACTCAGTTGCAGTAGCTGGATGTGCTGGAGAGAGACGTGTCAGTTACACTCCAGGCCATCAACCTTCAGGAGCAGTTTTGCTGGAATTATGCTTTTAGAGTCATGTAAGTGACATGGTGAAAGCAGTGGTTTTCAGTATGTATGCCAGCTTCCAACCCTGTGTGCCAACTGATCCCAACATCTCCCTGAAGGAGGTCAACCAGAAGGACATAGCCCTTCTAGTGCCTGCTACTGTCTAGGGTCAGAATGACAGAAAACAGGTCACTCTGGACATTTTCTTAGTAATTTAATCTCTCTCTCTCTCTCTCTCTCTTTCTCTTCCCCTCTCTCTCCAGGTTTTCCAAGTTTGGGTTCATAATAATTACTTTTTTAAACATTTAAAAATAGGGGTCTATCTATAATAAAATGCTGAGTGACTCTCTGGAGATTGCTGCTGGCTATTGTCTAATAGAAAGCATACGCCATTGAGCTAACATTTTGTTCTTTGAAGGAAAAAACAAAGCTGGTAAAAGCAGGTAGGCTTGTTTCCCAATAGCAATGGCATTAATGTCTTTCAAGTCACTCCTGACCATAGCTAATTAGAGTTTTTGGAGAAATGGCCCTTCCTGAGGGTCAAACCAGGTTAGGCCAACCACAGAGTTGCTGTTGGCAATTGGCAACAATGGATTTGTTAAGAATTTCTGCTTGGCTTGGGGTGGTCATCTGATTTCTCTCTCTCTTGCTGTTGTGTCTCTTATTTTGACTGGCTGAGGTTGGGTTAGACCACGAGGCCAGGATCCAAAGGCAATGGCAGCTTGTTACTGGAGATCTGCACTGACAGATGGTTGAAAACTTATTAGTCTGATGTTTTAACAGCCTGCAATAGGATGGAAATCTGCTCCTTCACAGGAAGGAAAACACGAGCCCTAGTTCCAAATCTGTTGGCCTCTGGTACCAAAGTGCTGAGGGCTGCCACCGTCTTCAGAGAGGAGGGCCTGACTGTGCCACCCACACAGAAAGCAGGGCTGAGCAAAATACTCATGGGCTTGAGCCACTGTAAAGAAGGAGACCCTGAAAGCACATCCTCCTGCAGCAGGGAAACAGGCCTGCCCCCACACAAGGTGTTAATGGCTTCCACAGTAGCAGCAGTCAGCCTTACAGGAGATTTCCACTGGGCTGGGCGGCTAGAGAATCCTTAGGTCAGAGCCATTCTATGGACCAATTCAAGAAAAAGGAATGAGACATACCTCAGGCTCCAGTACCTTTTCCAGAAGTTAAAATAAGCAAAAATATTGCAGGCAATACCATTGGTCAGAGACATCTGATTCCATTAAATTACAACTGTTTGTTACAAAACTCAAAGAATTCATCAAGTCCCCATTCTCCAAAAGCAAGCTTTTCTCCAAGTCCAGAAGGACTTGGCAATTCACTATAGGTCCCTACTTTCCTCCAGTCTCACTCATGGCTACCAGCTTGATTAAGCCCTCATTTATGACCCACCATGGTTTCACCCAGTCCTTGGAGACTACTTACCTGCTTCTACGAGCTTTGCTTGGGCATCTTCCCCTGTGATGGGTAGGGGCATGTCTCTTGATAGCTGACTATTACCTTCCAGGCCCAGCCACAAGGTCACCACTTTTTCTGAAGTGAAGCCTTCTGTAATAGCCCATCAGAGTTGGGTACCATAACTGAAGCAGCCCTTCACTTTGTATATTCTGAAGTTATACTAGGTTACCAGAGGAGAGGATGTAGGCTTGAATCTCATCCCAGTTGGTAACCGCATTCGCAGTACAGTGACAATCTTCCAATGTCTTTTCTGAGCAGTCATTTATTTGTTAACTTATTTGAAAGACTTTAATTGGTTCCAAACTCCCAATCCTTCATCCCTTTTCAGGAGTTCAGTCTCAATAGAAGTCACACTTCATGAATGTTCTTCAAACTTAAGACATTTTTGCCCTAGACCCGCCTTCTATGGACCAGACATTGATAAGCACCCTTCTGTACTCTGCTTTAGGAAACTAACATGGGCAGCAAATCAGGATTGTCTAGAGCTTATTGTTTATTTGTTTTGTTTTTGCTTGCATATGGAGCTAAGGACAGAATCAGAGCCTTAAGTCTGTTAGGCAAGGATGGGACTCCAACGATTTGGGGGTTTTTAAGATAGGGTGTTGCCATTGTTGTTCAGACTGACCTTGAGTATTCTGTATATACCAAGCTGCTCTATATTTTGTGATCTTCCTGCCTCTGCCTCTTGAAAATTGGGATTACAGGCATCTGCCACCATGACTAGCCAGGAAACCAGTTTCTGAAAGGTCTTCCCAATGTCAGGTTTGGGCCTTCATCATCCCACTGCAACTGAATACAAGGTGGCTATCTATATCTACAGAGTAGCACTTACTAACTCATAAGCACAAAAGGCCAGGCAGCATATCTTCTTTCAAGTTAACTCAGATTTTAAAGTTCAGGCTTCCCGCCTGTGGGAGCATGGTTAGGACTTTTGTTTTGTTTCATTTTGTTTTGTTTTTCTTAACTCAGGAAAGTCAGCTTTGATGTTTGTTTGTTGTTTGTCTGTTTGTTTTTCCAAAATGAGCCTGGTCTATGTTGAGGGTGTGTTTTATTTTTGTTTGTTTTGTGAAAGCTCCAAACACAGTCATCTCTCATGGAGATGTTGGGTTTAACATCCAGTATTCAGTTGCTGGCTTGACAGATATCAAGAGGCTATTGTGCCAAAAGTTTTGCTGGATTGCTGCCATGTGCTGTTTTCCTGAAGTCAAGAATTCAGTGGTGCCTACCCATTCTCCACTTTCCCAATTGTGGTCCACTGAGCTCATGGCTGGCCGCACCAGTCTGCAGTTGTTTGTGGAAACCCAGACTGTAGCCTGATCCTCCAATGATTTTATACATGCTCGATTTCCTTAATCAAATCATTCTAAAAACAACAAAACTAAATGTGGCACGACAGATATCAGGGAATCATAACTTTTAGTTACTTGCTGTAGTATTTAACTTTATATATCTGCAATAAACTGTTTCTACCTCCACTGGCACTGACAAATGTCACAGCATGGAGGAGCTCTTTCTTCAATTGTTCAGTTGTTGGCTGCAGCCCCTCCCTTCTGGAATACAAAAAGTCTTTCTAAAGAGATTAGTTGCTGAAGGACAGATGAGAGGTTTCTCTATCTGAGTAACTACAGTTCATGAGTGATAGCAAGTTTCAGAACAGAAGAAAAAAATGCTTGAAAACTTTCTCGAAACAAGAAAGATGAAGTATCAATTGTCTTAGGAAAGTTATGCGCTAAGCAATGAGAATAAAATTAGGACCTGTCACTGCAGCTAATAATTCCTAGTGAGAATATGACTGGTATTTGACTAGTATCACAGCAGATATAATTTTTCTTTAAAGGAAATATTTTTTTAAAAGTTGTTGAAAAGTTAAATGTGTTTTCTGAAATTACTACTATTGTCAACTTTCACAACTATCAAAAATACATGACAAAAATACAGTTTACTTAAAAGAAATATATTTTATTGTATACTTCACTGGAAAACACAATTTTAGTTAGTGGAAATTAAGTTTTAAGTTTAAAATATTGCCGGCTTTAAATTAGATATTTTTTTGTTGTTGAAAATAAAAAGTATACATATTTACAGTATAAAGATGATGTTTTGAAATACATAAAATTGTGAAATAACAAATTAAGATAACTAACAGATATATTACCTCAATTTTTGTGGTAAAAACACAAAATTTTCAAGTATTTGATGTGTTGGGATGACTGTCACTGCATGTTGTACATAGGTGTTGATCTGATTCTTCCTGTCTAGAAGAATCCTTGTACCCATTGAACTCTTCTCCTCTGGCTACTGGTGACCACTATTCTGCTCATGGCCTCTTCGAATTCAATGTTTTCAAATTGCACACATAAGTGAAACCATATGGTATTTGTTTTTCTGTACCCGGTTTGTTTCACTTAGCACAATACCCTATGATTCATCTATGTTGTAGCAAATGATAGAATCACTTTCCTCCTTCTCTGGCTAAAAAATACTCTACTTTGAAAATTGTCTCCCTGTCTTTATGCATCCATCCATTGATGTTCATCCCATATTGTGATGACAGGTACAATATTTTAAAGCTTCTCTGAACAAAAGTCAAATTCTAAACATAATATACATAATATACAAAACTCTTAACTAATACTAATTGGAAAACAGCTCACAAAGTATTGACTTTTAAATATCTTTTTTTTTTTATTTCTTCATTTTTAGTCCTGAAAAATACTATGAGTTAAAACTAAATTTGAGATGATTCTATGATGTAGATGACCCCTGATGATAGAGTAGATCATGTACTCCATCATCAGGAGGTGGCAATGGGCTTTGAAACTGAGTCAGTCTTAGCTAAAGCCTGAGCTCTCTGGCAAAAAGCCAGAACCAAGTGGGTGAGTAAAGCGAGGGTCCACAGACGTAGTCTATACAGGCAGTGTAATAAGAAACACCAAAGTGGCCATTATCTGGGAATCCTTAAATCTTGGTTATGTGTCAGTCAGCTGTCAACACTGATTCCCTTCACTAGAGACAGCACTCTACAGGAGTACTCCTGTCTCTGCCTCAATTTTCTATTGATACAGGAGTATTATGAGAGTGTGAAATGGTAGCTAGACAAGATTTAGAACAATGTTTAACCCACAGTCTCAATAAATGTTAGCAAAATAGTAAGTATCTAGTCTACCTCCAAGAGTTTTCAGGGTTCTAACATATTAAAGAAAGCAAAGAGGCTACGACATTAAGGACACTAACAATGACACTGGTTGATTCTTTGCGGTCTGTGGAGATAATGGGCACATGTGGAAGTTCTCATGAAGTATATGTGCCTCAGAAGAAGGAACATGTGCTAGGAGGGTTTCTTTGTTGCTACCATGGCTCCACCATCTTGCAATGGCTAGCTCTTGGTGTTCATGGTTAGTTTCCACTGGAATTGTTGGGCAAGAACAAGATGATCTTGCTATTTCAGACTCACAAAATGAAACAAAGATGTGCTCTCTAAGAATTGGACAGAATCCTGATGATCAGAAACAGAAGTCATCCAGAATCAAGATGCTCAAGTCGCAAGTCCCCAACAAACATGACTAGAGCATCATCAAAGGAAGAGGGTTGCAGACCTCACAACCAGAAAAATCACAGGGCCTTTCCCTGTGTTGGAGTCTATAGTTGTCTAAGACTGGGGACACCATGGTTTAACCTAAATAATCTATCTCCTAAACGAGGTCATTACGCTGAGTGGCAGAGTTGAGTTGGAGCCTGGCAGTGAGAAGTATCAATGAGACGAGAAAAGGTGATTTAGGGCATGTCCTGTTCTGTGAATGATCAGATTCCCTTATAGACATTGCTTTTAAAACTGTTGCTATCATCGGGCATCTTCGAAAAACCAAAAAGCCAAGAAAGTAGTTAAAGGTGCCCCCAACAGTTTTCCAGATGTCATGGAGATAAAGGTAGGGAAGCAGAAAGCCTCATCCTCATAGGAAGGGCCACAGCACCTCCCCTTTCTGCTTGGTAATGAGCTTATCTGTTCAGTGAGCCCAGGCAAGCCATGACTGTTTGAAGTTTCAGACATTTCTCCCAGCTTTGTGAATGACCAGGGGAAAAAAAACTTCTGATAGCCAGACACACTTGCCTGTTGACAAACCCATCTGAAGATGCCCTTAACTTCTCATAGCCATGGGAAGTTATGCAACCTCTACTCACAATGCCATGGAAAGTCTCTTCACTGAGAGAAGGGTACCTCTCCCATGGCAGTATACATATAAACTTTGTCATCAACCCAGACAAGATAATTGATAGGGAGTTATTCCACTAAGAAGTTGAAAACATCTTAGAAACCTCTGACCTTTTATCTAAAAATAATGATTAACTCTTCTGGGTTGTAAACATACCACTTTAAAAGGCAGGTGATGCAGAAAATAGATCCTGGCTATTTTAAAGGGCTTGACCTCTGTCAAAATACAAACAAAACAGGAAGAAACAGTAGGGTCAGAATGCATGGGTCATTAATCCACAAATTTGCTCCCTGGCCTAACTTGGTAGTACACATCGACGTGCCCATGTTACTTTCAAGGAGATGAAGCATGAAGAGATTAAATGGCATGGTACTGACCACACTAGGTCAGCAGATGGCTCATGATTCAAATTCTCCATCCAGAATTCAGCATCTTTTCATCTTCAGATGAGCCCTTCTACTGTGCCCAGACTTCCTCATCCACAGTCCTACCCCTTGGCTCTCTGCCCTATTACCCGTCTCTTACATGGTGTGGGTCAGCCTAGGAACTGGTTGTCTCACCTGAGAATGTCACAATTTAGCTGTGAAGAATTTTGAGCTCCTTTTTCCTTCAGGGAATGGAGTTAACCAAACTGTGAACTTTGAAAGAAAGAGAAAAATGAACCACACTACTAAGCTGCTGGTCATTCATTCCTCTAATGCCAGCACCCAGGAGGTCGTGACAGGTAGATCTCAGAGTGTTAAGGGCCTGCATGAGCTACACACAGAGTTCCAGGCCAGGCCAGACCCAGGGCTATATATATAGTGAGGCTTATTTTTAAAAAATGAAAAGGAACTAATTCAGTAAATGATAAAACAAGTTATAAGAACAAATAATGGCCTCCCTGAACCCAAGGACACTGACACAAACCTATACTGGACAAAGAGCCACTTTGATATTCAAACTATTGGATATGGCCAATTCATTTTTATTATAGAATGTTTCATGTACAAATAAGTTTAAAGAATAATCTCAGGTACATATCATTTCTCTGATCGCTTCTCCATACCCTATATATTTGATGCCTCATTTGTTATTCAGTACATGTTTTCCTTTTTTAGTAAATTAATGTATACATAAGGAATTTTAGGTGTTTTAAACGTCATAATATATGGAGTTCTTTTTAGCATGATATTATACTTTGTGAGTGTGTGTGCATATGTGTGTGTGTGCATGTGTGATACTTGTGCATGTACAATACGAGTGCATGTGTGTGTATGAAGTGTGTATTAAGCATGTGTGTGGACATAAAAAACAACTTTGAGTGTGGCCCTAACCTTCCACCATGTTTTGAGACAGGGCCTAATTGCAGTTCACCATTGCACTTGCTTGGGTATCTGGCCCACAGCCTTCCAAGTATTGTCCTGCCACTTCTTCCCATCCCACAGTGAGGCTGCTAAGATTATAGATGCCTGCCACTGTGCCTGGTTCTACATTGGTTCTAGGAAGCCTAGTTTAAAACTTAATTCTTGCAACATTGTTTTCCCCAACTCTAATATTACACTTTTATGACAAGTATAAGTTTTGTATGATTTGAAAATTATGTATATTTGGCATTCCATAATGTGAATATTATATATTTTATATAAATACATTGCATGCTGTATATGCTTTTAGAGTATGTGAAGCTTTAATTCATTTTTAATTGTGGGAGTCCTCTCGTGGATCACATGTCTCTTTTTAAGTAGAACACTGGAGTTGTTTTTGAAGATTTCTCTAGTAAAAAAAAAAAATCTACAAAATCACTTGCTGTATCACAACATATGAACTTTTCTGTTTTGCTAGACTTTTCCAACTTTTCTACAGTGATTATTTTATACCCTAGCCCAAGAGTATAGTTTCACATTTCTTTGAACTTTTGAAAATGTTTAGCATGTCCAGATTTCTAAATTTTGTCACATCAGTGAGTTTTTAAAAGCCCTTTATCTTAAGTATAATTTATTTATTCCCAATTATTGGTATAGTTTAATATAGTTATGTGTTTATTGACCATTCAAATTCCTTCTTTATGAATTAATTGCTGTATCTTTTATCCATTTTTCTAACAGATTATTTATGTTCTCATTGCTTTGGGTAGTTCATTTATAAACACAGATACTAATCCCATTTGCCAATCATATTCATTATGCAAAAGTGGCCTGTTAAATAATGGATTGGCTTGCTAAGTTTTGCCTTGCACAAAAGTTTGAAATGCAAATTAAAACTGAGCTATAAACAAGCAAGTTGTTATACCCTGAGTCTGTGAATTTAGGAAAGCCCTATGCTACTTTTGCATTTCCTTAATTTGTCCTTTTCCTGATCTCAGAGACTTCAGCATTGATCACTCAACTTTGATAACATTTGTATCTGTTCAGAATAATGTCAGTGATAATAAGGACCGACTCTGAGAGAGATTGAACTGGGATTATTGAGCCTGGTGGTAGCTGGATGTTTCACTGAGATGGAAACTGTTCGAAACTAGGTACATCCCAAGCCATGGCTTCTCATGAGAGGACAGAGTAACTGTTGGCAGGGACATGAAGCATACTGGAACAGCCCATCCCAGATTGACCTTTGAAAGACACTGCTCCCAAGAAAGTCTCTCTTTATGACAGTAGTCTGTAGGCCCAGATAACTAAAGAAAACAAAAGTAGAACAACATCACAGTGATGTCAGTTGTATAGCTGTATTGGCTTGAAAATTCTCATTTGAAATCTTAACGTAACAGAGGCTGTCTTTCTATTACAGAGGTGTGGTGATACCTTGTTTGAGAACCCTGATCAGAATGTCAAATGTGTTTGCATGCTAGGTAAGTAGGCTTCTTGTTTCCATTGTATTTTGCATGTTGATGTCATGTGGAGTCACTGTTTTTTGATGTCTTACTGACCTCCTCTTGTTCCATTATAAGGAGGCTTGTCAGTGTGCTTGTGGGTTTAAAAACAACTATACTATATTTGTAGAGCAATAGAAGATGAAAAAGAATTTTATTTTGGTAGTTCTCAGTAAATCTTGGCCCATTCTTCTGAGTCTCGATGCTTCTTGGATCATCAGGATAACATGCAATTGAATGTTTTATATTTTAAAAATAACAACACAAAACTGTGATTAAAATGCAAGAAGAACCCCATTGTCACTTTAAGCCTGAGATTATAAGCTAAATAATAAAGCTATTAGATATTATAGCATCACAATATCCCTCATTTATAAGACCTAGGAGAAGTATGTATGTGAACTAATCAGAAGCCAACACAATTACCCATAATGCATCTGCATCCAAATAGCAATAAAATAATGAATAATCACTTCTCTTTGTGGGATGATATAACATCAATGCCTTTTTTTCAGACTCAATAATATACACTGTCCTGTTAAAGAATGAAATCAATAGTATTTTCCTCTCTATAGATTAGAAATAAGTACAGCAAGTATGAGTGACATTCTTAACTGCTAAGTCAGACATGATGCAAACCATGATAAGGTTCTAAAATGTAGAATTTTAGGGCTGCTGCAAACAACGGAAGTATGTCCAGTAAGTTTACATTAATTGTAACATAAAGTTTGCAGCAGCAAGGACAACTAAATGGTCTCACCAGCTTTATTTGCATAGCAGTTCACATTTGTTCACTAAAACTATATTCATAAACATAGTAAAGATGAATTCATGTTAGCATCATTCATTTCTAGGCACCTCATATTAACAGTCTAGATTATTGGTAAGATGACCCAAAACCACATACAACAAGGTAAATAGAGGCATGGGAAGATCTCAGTCACTCATAACTCAAGATGATAGCCAAACAAATAACCAAGGGCTACTCATAACTCAAAAAACAAACATGAAAAGCCTTCTACTCTTCTTATTTTGTACTGCTATTCAATATAAAATGTCTATATTAAAGTTCTCTTATGTTTTAAATTAAGATGAGAGTTTGTAGGTCTACTAGAAACAGCATATTTTACTAGAAGCACATGAGCAATGATTACAGTACTCCTCTGCATACTATTTTCAGCTATCCAATACTAGGTTTAAACTTTATTTTTCAGAAATTATAATTTAAAACATAGATGGAAATATAGACAGATATATAGATAGATAGATGATAATAATAGATGTATAAAGAAGATGATGATGGCTAGATAGATAGAGATAGATGAAGATGACAGATTAGTTAGATAAATGATTGATAGATGAAGATAATAGATTAGATAGATCGACCGAATAGAGAGAGAGAAAGATAGACAGACAGACATGTGGAAGCAGAAAAGTTATTTGCCCAGCCATGTGTCCCAACATTATATTTGAGAAGGTGTCCTATGAATATGTTTTATCTTTTCATCATTTAGTTCATGCAATTTCCACACAAACAATATTACAGCTGAACTATTTCACATGTAAGGAAATGAAAGCAAGTGCTTCAATATTACAGACTACTTACCACAGTTTGAACCACTAAAGTATGTTTACGTTGCTTACTTCCACCTGATTTAGTAACTTGAATCAACATTTAACTCATGATGCCAGCAAAGACATGGGCATCACCAACATTAGATGAATATTCCTATATTCTGCTTCTCTTGTAAGTGCTTGGTTGATAACTAGCTAGGAGAAGGGTGACAAAAGATTGTCTAGTACTGTCAAGTACTGAGCTTTAAAGGAAGGTTAATCTCCTGACTGTATAATGTGTTTTAGATGCCATTTGACCATCAAATATATCCCATTGATTTTGAATACATTAATATAAATCAGTTTTGTTTTTCTAACTTTTGTTGTAACTATTGCAGCTGAGCACCTAAAGGGACAGGTGAAAAATATACCCGGCATCTTACATAGCTAGGTCATTTATTGTAAACTGAGAGATGTCTGCTCTTCAAAATACAAATATCTTTGGCAAGACCATGTGTTAGTCATTAACCTTATAGATTTCACTGGCCTCTCGATATAGAACTATGTAGTACAAAGGAAAAGTGACAATGAAAGCTTTGATTGAGAATTCATAGGAAGAAAATACTACATGTTACCTGAAAATACTATCTATTTACAATCTATAATGCAAAATGGGGTATGCAGAGGTCATGCTAGACACTTGAAGTTTCTCACAGTGGAAATTGTCTATGTCCTCAAGGACCTTACACTAAAGAGGACTTAGACTTTTTCCTATTTATCCCTTAAGGGAATTGATGCAATTTTTCATTCAAACTTTGATAAAGTCTTTTAACATTACAGATAAAAGAATGCCAAAATAAAGCTATCCTATTATAAACATTGATGGATCAATCTGTCATTAGCTTACTGCCTTAGAGAGACTGCCATCGTATGAGATAATGAGAATGTAAAAACAAACTTTGATGGTTCATGTCTTTAAGATAAACAAGAAAAATTCACATTATTATTAATTATTATATGCCACTAAAACCAAGACCATTTTTGTATTTCTTTAAGAAAGAACGTCTACATGAACATTCCACAAAGAACATCTCCTCTGCCTTATCTTAGGCACAGTAGGTTCTTTCTTCCTTTAAGAGGAGGCTGATATGTGTCTTTGTCCCTTCTTGGAATACTTCTTGAGAAAATGTTCTATCTATAACAACAAACATTAAGGTGTCTGGTATTTTAATCAACTGTTGAGTTTTATAAATTTTTTTTAATCTGGTGATCTTTTAACACTATGTTGAGTTAATCAAAATTTTCCAACTAAGAGAACAAAATATATACAGCCTGTATTTCCAAAATCTTACCCTGAATCTTTATGCCACTCAGTACTGATGCCCAATGGGGACAACCTAAAACATCTTTATATTATCAAGCTCTTGGGCCTTTCTTCCTGGGTTCTTCTTCCCTTCCTTCTCACACTCCATTGTGGGGTCCCCGCCTGGATTTGGGCAGTTCAGTTCTGTTTTCAGCATGCTGGATATGGAATGTGCATGAGGGTCATTAGACAGGGACAGGCCTGTCCTGTGCTCTTCTAGTGAATGCTCAGATCATTAGAGTGGGTAGACGGCAGTATTTGTATGTTAAATTGTCTACTTTATGACTTTTATGGATAAACTACTCTCTCAGAAAACCATGCCGCTGGCTCATTATCTTAATTGATGCACAAGTGTCATAACCACCTGGAGTGACCCCAAAGCACTTAATCCAATACAGTTTTAAGTGAGAACAAATTACTGTCCTCTATGGTTTTTGCTGAGACTCATTTCAGGAGATCAGAGCAGGTGGGGTTTGAAGGTAGATTGTGGGCTGCACAGCTGCCTATACTGAGGACTGGCTGCTTAGTCCTTAAAATAGCTCAGAAAGGCCAACCGTGGCCACCAAGCCAGCAAGCGAACAGTAGTAAATGGCTCCTTCATTCTCTGCTTCACACTTATAATGGTGACTTCATGCTTCATCAACTGCAAACCCCACATCTACACTCACTTACAGATCCCTCTTAAATTCCAATAAGCCTTAGAGCTTATATAATTATATCAAAAGATATACAACTATATGGCAAAATTTGTACCTTAATAAAATGTAAGGATCCTAAAAAGAGCAATAAGGGAATTATCTCTAATTAGGTAAATAATGCACAGACTATGCCAAGTTACTAAAACTACTTTCCGAAGGTATAAAAGAAAAGTGTTAGCCAAAAAAGAATGGATAATATTTAAAGAATGCTTGGTGTCGATTCAATTCTTAATTCATGTGTTAGCCATGTTCTATAAACTTAAACACTTTCCTCATAAAAAAGAAATTTAAAAAACAAAAAGGATCAGACGTGGCACTTTTTTTTTTCTACTCTCATTTCTTACTTTTCAAGTAGGAGTCTATAAAAATAAAAGTCCTTAATTTATAGTTTATGATGTTTGGGCTCAGTTTCCCAATTTTATCCAGGTTGGCTTTTTCTAATTTAGAATATTTTGTGGCTTTGCTACTATTTCATATTTGAATCCATTCATGCTGATAAGTGGTGTGGCCATTTGAATGTTCTGGAAAAACCTGATTACCTGTCTGGCTTACACGGAATGTTCACATCAGACATTTGAAATTTACTATAAACTCAAATAAACTTTGAGCTGGATCTGTCATTTTCACGGTAACAGGATATCTTGAAGTCAATATTTTATTAATACTCAACACAAAATACCAGGGTGTGTCCCAGCCCTGGGACACTGACTGTGCACACTCTACTCACAGAAACTGCTTTGTCTCTCCTGGCTTTCATTTGCAATTTTCTTACAAGGCGAAAATAGAAATATCTCTCTCTTCCAAATCTAGGGGTTTTTCCCCATGATAGATCAAGAAATTTTACAAAGCAATGCCTACTATTGGGCTAGCCCTAAATATTAGTTATCCGCCAATGAGTTGATAAATAACAGTGATTTTCAAATTGATGACAAAAATTAATAATTGATTGATAGTGCTTTGAAAGGGAACCAAAAAAAACTGCGACATTACACAAATATGAAGATGACTTTATAAACATGAATGTGTTGTTCAAAACTGCTTGAACTGATTTCTTCAGGCACCTTCCAGTGCATTATGTGAGACAGTGGGAACCAAAGAGCAAGTCTTGTCCTTCAAAAGGCTTCCAATCCAATGAGATTAGCTCTTCAAACCCAATATATGAAACATGAATATAAGACTAACAAGTGATTATTTTATGCAAAATGTATTAAAACTTCAAAGAAGGGCATGTGTAGAGTGAAATGTGAGGAGGCATGGGTTTAACTATGAATGCCAGCCAAGTGGCAGGATTGGGATGATGTAAGAGCCCCCCTCAAAAGCTCAGACAGAGGAATAGAAGTGGCCAGGAAATATCCAGGCCACCCATGGGGTAAAAGAACACACTGTAAAGGAACGAAAAGTGGCCAACACTCGGGAGGCAGAGGCAGGTGGATCTCTGTGAGTTCAAGCCCAGCCTGATATACAGAGCGAGTTCCAGGACAGGCTCCAAAGCTATACAGAGAAACCCTGTCTCAAAAAAACAAAAAAAAAACAACAAAAAAAAAAAAACAAAAAAAAAAAAGGAAAGAAAAAAAAGAAAAGAAAAGAGAAAAAAGAAAGAAAGAGAAAAAGAAAAGTTAAATGACGATAAACAGGCTTTGGCACCCCCCCCCCAAAACGACAGACATCTTAGATGGTCAACAGCTCAGGCCTTCCATTTTTGCTAGTGAATATAGCTTCTGTTTACCTATAAATGACCATGGAATACTCAATAAACTTATTTCTGCTGCATAGTATTAAGCAAAATGATAGGCCATTTACTTACAAAATAAAACTTTTTTTATTTTATGTGTATGTGTGTTTTGCATGCTTGTAAGTACATGTGTACTAGATGTATTCAGTAACTACAGAGGCCAGAAGAAGGTGTCAGATGTCTGAGAGTTGGAGTTATTCATGATTGTGAGCTACCTTGTGGGTACTGGGAAACATGCCCAGGTCCTCTGCAAGAGCAGTAAGTGCTTGTAACTTCTGAGCAATGTCTCCAGCCCTGGACTCTTATTTTTTGATACAGCATCATAAATGCTGCTCTGACTATGTATCCCAGACTAACTTCAAATTCACAGTGATCCTCCCCCCTCCTTTCTGAGTATAGCAAATTAAGCCACTATGCCAAGCCATTTCTGATGGGACCTATTTTGATGAATAATGAATAGCATTGGTTCATATTTTGAATATGAAAATGCCTCGACTGTCCAAGCCAATGGATATTTCCATGTGCATTTCCAGAAATTATAGACGGAAATATTTATAATCATCTTTATTTGTTACTAGAGGCTACCTTTATGTTTTATGTTCACCCGACTTTAAAAATAAAGTCTACACTTGAATTTTGACTTATTTAAGTTATGATGCCCACAGGTTTGACTTTTAACTTACATGTATAAAAACACATCATTCCTATCCATTTTCTCTTTGTATGTGTTAGTTTAAGTAATGAAACCACTGGGCAACATTTTTTAATTGCAACAAAGGACAAAATAAAGCCTGGACATTCCTAAGCAAGAGCAGCAAAACTGTAATTCCCACCACTCGCCAGAGCCCAGCTTTGTCTTAGCATCAGTCTTGCACCAGATGGCATGCTGTATATTTGTCCACATACTCCATGCTGTGCCTCAGCTTCACCCCACAGCACATTACACACGGAACATAAACATCACAAAAACAGGGACTCGGTTTTATTCCCTGCTGAGCATCCAGCATCTGGGACATCTCACTGCCCATTTCCTAATAGGAACCTGTCATTTGCTGAGCAGATACATGCTGACACATTTGTGACCTGCAGTCACTGCTCCAATGTACCAGAACCAGGTTGTTACAGAAAACAAAACAACTCTACTAGGATCTAATATGGCCAATACCCAAGTCAGATCCTCTAGGAACAAAATAGCAGTTCCCAAGCACCATACCTATATTTCTGGATAAGAACTATGTAGTTCTCTGCACATAGGCAATTAGAACCCGTTGTGAGATGGACAGGATTAGCAGTATTTGGTGAGGTCTGCTGTATGCCCAACCCTCTGAACCCGCTGTTGAGTATATAATGATATAATGATGAGCAAGGCAGAATCTCTACTGCCATACAGATTATTCTTGGACATGATGGAACACTGTGTTGAAGAATGAGGAGGCCCATTATTTCATCTTCTCTGTATTTATTTTTAAAAATACACAGAAAAAAATTTCAACTGAAGTTTATGCTATAAATCTGTCCTCTGCAATCCTACTGCTTTCTCAAAATTTATATTTGAAAGTGAGCATTGCTTTGCATGAGGAAGCGCGTCTCTCGGTTTCATGGTTGCTCCCCATGGACTGTTGCTGCTACTGTTGCCACAACAAAATGCCATGCTTTCCAATGAATCTGGGAGCCAAGGCTCTGACAAGATTGAATTGTACCATGGCAATTCAAGAAAAGGCCTATCTACCTACACTGGAGTCATCCAAACCAAAAATTACAGAAGTCTTAGCCTTGGATCAACTACATTTTCTCCCTGAAGGTAGAGAAAGTGATGCTTAGTGAAACTAACCACTCCCTTACAAGGCTGCAGTTGAAAAGTACATGCAAATTACTAAACATTTGTAGATGTGTACTGTGTGTCAGCATGGAGATGAAATGATAATAAAGTTCAGCCTTCAAGGCAATAATGGACAACAACACAAACAATGGGGTCATAGCCTGCTAAACCATAATAAGGATGGGCCTGGTCCCATGGGAAACAGTAGACTATGCCTGGAAAGGCCTAGGACAATATACAGTAAGAAGCAAGTTAGAAGCAGGGAGAAGCCTGTGGAAGTTTTAGACGAAACCCCTTGGGAAAGGTGTTGACAGTTCTAGGCAACAAAGCAAATAGTACAGGCAACTTCGGGTGGCCAACTAGAGACTCTGACTCTGTAAGAAGGTCATTGTGCCTGCAGAATAAAATAAGAGGGGAGAAATAACTAACTAGAGATGAGGAAGAACAAGGACTAAATAAATAAATAAAACTAAGGATGCTTAAGCAAAATCTACAATGTGACATGGAGGCTTTACACAACTCATCTACTCAGAGTTGTGGATGTCCAGGAAGAAGACAATACTAGAAAGACACCAGCTTAGGAAATACTAGCAATTATCAGGTGAGAAATGTTGAATCCTGCCTGAATTGAAACAATTGTCACTGAGGATAAAAGATACAAAATACAGGAGTCTTTGAAAGACTGCCTTAGCTCAGGTTTCTTTTGCTGTGAGCAGATATCATGGCCATGACAACTTTTACAAGGGAAAACATTTAATTGGGGGAAGCTTATTTAGTCCATCATTCTCATGGCAGGACATAGTGCTGGAGAAGGAGCTGAGAAATCTACATCTTGATCACAGCCAAAAGGAAGCAAACTATGTACCACAATGAGTGTAGCTTGAGCAAAGGAGACTTCAAAGTCCACCCCTACAGTGACACACTTCCTCCAACAAGGCTATATATACCTCCTAATAGTGTCACTCCTTAGGGGTTGGGGGGCTCTTTTCTTTAAAACTATCACAGACCGTAATAGGACTTTACAAAGGACTGGATGTGGGAGAATGCTACTAGCAGGCAGTCGTGCTGCCTGCCTCCTGCCTTGTACAAGACCTGGCGGACATGAGTTAAGTTCTAGATGTGATAAATTTGAAGTACACAGAAAACTCGGGTATAGGAGGAAACCTGGAGTTGGAAGGAGAGATATTCAGATAGGTAGTGGTAATGATACATTAATAATGACACTATCCATGGCAGGTAAGGAGTGGCATAGAATAAACTTAGGAACACTTATAAGCATGCCTCAGAAGGGTTGAGCTGCTTCAAGAGGAGTCTAAAGAGACACAAATGGGTAGGAGACTCAGAACAAAAGGAAAGAGAGGCAGGAGAAGGTATTGCGGCCATGCTAGCCAAGAAGAGAGTATTCCAATGATATCAATAAGAAGCATTGCAGAGAGAGATCAAGTGAGATCCAGGCTGACAGGTACCTGAGGGAATCGGCATGTGGATAGCAATGACAGCAATCCATAGGCCCATGAGTAAAGGGTAGCATGGAGCCAAATGGACAAGAAAACATTAGATGGAGACGTGTCCTCCTGAGTGAGGACAGGGAGTATCTGAGATTATTCTATCCAACCACTTCCCACCTGACACTCTTGGGGTGTAGGGAGAGGAGGAGCAGAAAGGGCATTAACAAATAGGTTAATTTAAAACTAATATATGAAATGAAAAAGACCTTAAGAGATACAAAAAGTGTTACATATTTATATGCACATAGAGCAGAAGTGTATAGCTATTATATGTAAGCATATATATATATATATATATATATGTTCTTACAGATTTAACCATGTATTATAAAATATACAAAAAAGGTTAAGGCACTGAAAAATAAATACTTGTTTCCATTATATCAGTGGCCACATATATAGAAACACTTTGAGAACCTGGTTGAAGGTAGCAACTGTGAGCTAATATATCAAGATCCATTCCTTAAAATTAAAATACATAGATCCAAACTTCATGTATTTCCCAAGCACACATTTCAGAGAAGTAAATACTCTCTGCTCATGAAGACCCTCCCCTTCTCTTTTCTCCTTAGCTGCCTCTTCTCCTCCTCCTCTTCCAATGGCCGGCCAAGGTAACCTGCATGGTGATGCCTCCTAGACCCTAACTCACAAATTCCTCCTCTTCATAACAAAAAGATTGCATTCTTCCTCCATTCTCTACTTAGTCTGCACATTCCAGGGAGTCTTATCTTATTTATTGTTCTGACCCAAGCACTCGGCATTGCCCTACCACTCCCAAAAAGCACAAAACAACCCTAATGGAACAGTAAAAATTCATTCATAACCTTCTCCTACTAACCAATCAGGCCTCAGAAGGCATTGGTGGGGCCTAACTTGGCCTAGAGAGGCCTCATTACAACCTCCACCCGGGGGCAAGGGGGTGTTAAGCCACTTACACTCTCAGAATGTTGTTTCCAGAAGTAGGAGATGTTGGCCCCTCCTTGGGCAACTCCATCTCCACCTCCTCTTCTCCACCCTTGCTTTACTTACCTCCTGCACATTCCGTGCTCCCAGGAAGAGTCTTCCTGGGAAGCTTTGCACATATCCAACGATATTTTTATAACATTACAGTACTCTTTTCAGGTATGACCTAAAAGCAACACTAGAGCTCTTTACGGAAGGAAGAGCAGTTTATAAATGTATTTCCCTGCAAATTTACATCATTTAAGCAGATGAATATTCACACAGAGTTCCTTATGAGGTCTCATGCTGTCGATATCCAACCATCTGTTTCATAGCTATAAATAGACAAGGTTTTTTAGAGTTTTATAAACATTGATAAAGCATAGGCATTTTCAGAGTGAAGCGAAATTATCCCTTTATTTAAAAAAAAAAACAAAAACAAAACTTTTCCCCATTATGCTGGTTGATGCCTTTGTCTTATTTAAATGTCAAACCATTATATAAATGTTTATGGTAAGTGTTATATTTCTTACAAAAAATACTTAAACATTTCTTTGTCAGAGTCATAATTCCCAAACATATATTATTAACTTACCAGATTTGTCTCAAAGAAATAACTAATGGATACATTCAAAAAGCAGTTTCCATAAGTACAAAACTTTCTCATCTGATTCATTAATCCATGTTTTCAACTTTTGTGAGTCTAACATGAACACTATAAAAATTACTAATTGCTTCTCACTAAAAAGTCTTGAAGGAAAATCTCAAATGATGATAAAAACAAATGCATAGATTTTTGTTGTCTAGATCAACTTTAAGGTGGACAAATAGATATGGGTTCAATACATTTGATTTTTAATCAACATCTTGAAATTTTTGTGACTTGTAATTTAACAAAATAATCAATATTATAAAATCTCACAAATTGTTATTTTGTCCTTACTCTGATTCTGGATTCCAATGGCTCTAGTTCAGTGTGATACTGTGGAAAGTGTGGAATTTAATTCTGGAAGAGACACTCTACTCTGAAATACAGTCATGCATTGTTCATCAATGGGAGTGTGGTCTTAGAAATGCATAGTTAGGTGATTCCATCATTATTCCAACATCATGGAATATAGTTACACAAGCCTAGAGGTATAGCCTACTCCACACCCAAACTGAATGGCACCGCCTCTTAGGTTTGAATCTTTCCTAGGCTCCAAACCTATGTAGCATGATACCATCCTGAATACTGCAGACATGTGTAGCAAAGTTGAATTTGTGTAACTGAACATCCCTAAACTTTGAAAGATATACTAAGAATACTAGACCATAAGAACACAAAGCTTCATGGGGTTGCTATTGTCCCATTGTCTTGCATGCATTTCCTCATTAATTGACTTATTGTGAGGTGGAGAATGACTGCAAACCAATGTGAGAATGCTATTAGAGTATAAAATCCCAAGAGGCTGGTAAACAACAGTCTCTTTATTGTTCCATGATATGCTACAAATCTGATAGCTCTTGGGATGTGTCTACTAACCATAGGAAAAGAGGGACTATGTCAAATCACTTTCTAAAATTCATACTGCAATGTCAAAAAAATGTGTTGTTATATCTTACTTTCTTCCAAAAAATCAAATACTTAGAAAAAGTATTGTGTGTGTTTCAAGTAAGTATTGAATTCAAACGTAGAGTTTCTACATTTCTTAGGGGGAAATTGCATCTTAATCCTGAAATCTTGAGTTATTTATTGAATAGAGTTGTTAAGCATTAATTCCAACAGGAAGTCTGTGGAAGGTACCTATTCTGTCTACTTCCCTTTTTTATAGCAAGGAAAGTCTCCCTTTATGGATCTTGTTTATAAGCTAGGTGACTCATAAAAAGCCAACATGACTTTGGGTGACAGAACATGAGTGAGTATGATTATATTTCAGATGATTTCATAGATATTACAAAGGCTTAAGCAAATCTCTAAACATTTAAAAGGGTTCAGTGCTTTTATCAGCCTGTTAATTGCACATGTTGATGGGATCTGGTGTGATAGTTCAACACCAGATCAAGGCTATTAGCCTTTCCCTGTTATTTAAAGATTTATTTATTTATTTAATATTTGTGTGTGCTTTCCTGTATGAGTTTACATGCATCATGTGTGTGCAGGAGCCCACAGAGGCCAGAAGATGGTGCTGGAGCCCTTAGAACCAGAGTTACATAAAATGTTAAGAAAGAAACCTGGGTCCTCTGCAATACCAGTGAGGCATCCCAATTCCCCTCTTCTTATCATTTCTCTATGTTCAGAGCCTTCATGGTCCCTTCTCCAGATCTTCATAAAATACATAATAGGTATTATAAACTGTCATCACCCAAGTTTGTTCAAAATGCCAGAACTTACCATTTCTGTGTGTTCTCCAACCTTCCCCAAATAGATAATAACTTCTCCCAGCTTATTCAGCTACCAGCTATCTAGAAGCTCAAGGGACAGATCTCAGGCATGTGACTGCAGAGAGTTGTACATTTCTAGGCCATTGCAATACATTTATTTCTCCCTGTGGCAATTGTACAGTTGAAAATGGAGAAGTCTCTGATTTGGAAGAAAAAAAAAGTGTGACTTATGTGTTAATTTTCTTCTTTTCAATACAAAAGTTTCTCTAGAAGATTAATCCCAACAGTTAGATTCTTTAAGAGAGAAAGTTTGAAGCCAGGTATGGTGATGCACGTCTTTAATGCCAGCACTCCAGAGGCGAGGTCAGAGGTAGGCAGATCTCTGTGAGTTCCAGGCCAATATGTGCAGTGGAATATTAGCTAAAGATATGTTATGTTTATTTATGCTGTGGAACATTTGTTTAATGATTCCAAGATATGCTGCATTCTTTTATGGTGCATTTGTTTAACTCTGTGAAGCTGTGTTACTTTGCCTCTCTAAAACACCTGATTGGTCTAATAAAGAGTTGAATACGCCTATAGCTAGGCAAGAGAAATGATAGGTGGGGCTGGCAGGCAGAGAAAATATCTAGGCAGGAGGAGAAATCTGGGGAGAGGAAGATCTAGGAGCAAGAGAGAGGAAGACTCCAGGGGCTAGCCACTCATCTACACAGCAACCCATGAAATAAGAAGTAATGATATGCAGAAATAGAGAAAAGTAAAAGCCCAAAGGCAAAAGATAGACCGGATAATTTATGTTAAGAAAAGCTGGCTTGAAATAAGCCAATCTAAAACTGGGCATTCATAAGTAAAAATAAGCCTCCGTGTGTGTATTTACTTGGGAGCTAGGTGGTTGCCCCCTCCCCCGAAAAGAGTAAAGAGTGAAAGCAACCAACAAGAAATCTGTTCTACAAGTAATGAGTTCTAGGCCAACCAAGGCTACATAGTGAAATCTTTGCAGAGTGAGAGAGAGGGAGGAGGGAGAGAGAGAGAGAGAAGAAATTTTTAATTAGTAAACATTAACAATGTTTATGCATGCATCCAGGATTATATTTATTAATGGCTGATGTTACAGCTTAAATATGTATTGACACTTCTGATTGTCCTATTAATGACTTTTTAGTGATTTGTTTACATTTACATTGATTTTTTTCTTTTAATTTAAATATAACTTAATTCTGAAAAAAATAGCCATTTTTTTAAAGCCACAGACCAACCAACATTTACAAAGGTAGTGCATACTGGTGAAACTGCCCAGGTTGACTTCCTTGTTACCTCCTCCCATGCATTGCCTCCAAAGGCTCCACTCAGATGCTGAATTCTATCCCCAGTCCTTAATGTGCAATTTACACAAGTGGGGTTAAAGAATATGTTCTTGCATTCACCATTGCCTGTGACATTTATCCATACTGTTATATATAAAAAACTATAGTTCATTCTTCTAGTTAATTTTACTATCATCCCTTTACATTAATAAAAAAAAAAAGACTTCTGGCCACTGTGATAAAATGTTCCTCTCGGTATGTACATGTATACACATTTACTTGTATATGTATACATCTACTTTGTCATTAATTTTACTCTTAGCATAAATATTCATCTATCTGAAGTTTTGGGCTGCTACAAAAAATACCTCTGTGAAGATTTTTCTACATGTTTAAAATCTTTTGAGATGGGTGCCTGTGTGATGTGTGATGTGTACAAATGATATGTATGTGAGTGCGGGCACACATGTACCAAGCACATATGTGGAAGTCAGAGGTCAGCCTTGGGTAGGTCTTCATCTTCCACCGCGTGAGACAAGTTCTGCCACACTGGTGTGTGTAAACGCTAACTGGCCCGTGAGCTCACAGGGGTTCTTCCAGCTTCACCTTCCATCTCAGGTCTTAGGCTACTGTGCTCAACTTTTATTTAGGTTCTGAACTCAGACCTTCATACTTGTGTGGCCAGTACTTATCCATTGAGCCATTTCTCCAGCCCATACACATTTTTTGTGAACAAATTGCCAACTTTCAGAGTGTCTATTCAGAACTACAGTACATATATGTTCTGTTTTAACTGAGTTTTCCAAATATTTTCCTGAAGGGGGTCCACCATTCTGCACTCCCCACTAGCTGTGTATGACAGCTCCATAAATAATTCAGCACTCAGTAATTATCCTGGAGTAACAGTTAGAATGCATAATTCATCATTCAATTCAGTATGAATATTTTTGTAAGTGGGTCCCAATGATGGTTATGATTATCATTTATGTAAACAAATCATCAAGTTGATGGTGGTGTTAATGAAGCAGGTATGTTTGATTTTCTTATTATCAATGAACACTAAAGAGTTGATGGAGTTTATTGCCCAAACCAAATTAATAGTTCCCCTTGTTGAATGCTTGGACATGAATTTCTCAGAAATCATAGTAAGTGCTTACTCACTCAGGTGGAACATTAAACAAAACCCTAATTCCTAAGTAAAAATTATTTTCTGCTGAGCTAATTAATTTGTTTTTATTTCACTACAAACTATGCAATTAAATTTTTACAAATTTTAAATCATAATGTGTAAATTATAGGTAAAGGATAAGAACAGACAGCAATCAAGAATGTTTTAAAGCAGGAAAAACCCTCAGCCAGTTGCTGTAGTGTTGGGAATGTGTCTTTATAGGCTTGTCTAAACCCAAAGAATGTAACCTACAGATGTAACACACACCAAAAGAGAACCCTGACGTAGAACTTCTTGTAATGTTAATACGTCAATGTAGGTTCATCAACTGCGACGAATATGCTACTCTCATAGGGGACTATATGGGGGTGGGGGTGGTGCTTCAAGAGAAATCTGTCTCCTCCCAATATCTCACTAAGAAAAAAAGGTGAAGGCATTTTTTTAAGACTTTAGGATAAAAATTAGGTCATCCAATTCTGAAACATCAGCAGTCTAGTTTGTTATTCTGAAATTACATAGGTCAGTTTTGAACCTTTACATAGTGTTGTGATCTTTACACATACTTCCTATGAAATTGAGCCAGTGAAGTGTGCTCTCCTGGTCTGTTTGTCGGTTTCTCTTAGTGTGCACCTGGACTTTTAGCCAATATGAACAGTGAGTTACAAAGAAAATTATACTTCTCCAATCAAAAAAAAAAAATTCAAAGAATGTCTTTGGCTTCCCAGGTGATGAAATCAGGAATGGTTGCTGTAAGGAGTAAGGTTTTTCCTCCCGCCGCTGGTCTTGTCCCGCCGCCACGCCAGCCCCAATTAACACACAGAGACTCTGTATTTGATATAATGCTGTTGGCCAGGTACTAGTTTCTTATCGGCTAGCTCTGTCTTAAGTATTAACCCATTTCTGTTAACCTATGTATTTCCACGTGCTTTCATCTTACCGGGGAATGGGACTGGCATCTGGTCTCCCCAGTCTCTCCATGTTGACTCCTCCTTCCTACTTCCCCTTTCCTCCTTGTCTCCTAGTCCCTCCTCTCTTGCTTTCCTATTGGCCAACAGTGCTTTATTCATTAACCAGTATG
Source organism: Phodopus roborovskii (assembly GCF_943737965.1). Classification (NCBI taxonomy): domain Eukaryota; kingdom Metazoa; phylum Chordata; class Mammalia; order Rodentia; family Cricetidae; genus Phodopus; species Phodopus roborovskii. The sequence goes on along the minus strand of NW_026125397.1, from coordinate 3,444,956 downwards.
AGAAACGTATTTACAGAATGACATCTCCCATCAGGTTGCTACTCCTTTTTTGACTCCAAAGGGTCAGTGGGGAGAAGTTATTTTATAGTGAGGTGTTTTCTATTATTTCTGTGATCTCTGAAAGTACTAAGTTAATTTCATATTGTCTGCTTGCATTACTAAAACCTGTACATGGCAGGTGTCAAATCTCTGATAAAATGTGCTTCTGAGAGATATTGATTCTCTGGTGAGGAGATACACACAGTAGCATGGAGTTGTGTTTTGAGGTATCCACTGGCTGCCATATTTTTGAGATGAGTCTGAGTTGTTATTCATTTCTGGTTTTACTATTCCCTCCCACAAAGCATATTATGTCACCAAACCCATGTCTTGTGGTTAAATCAAAATGCCATTCACTGGCAACCAATCATTCATATATCGCAATAGTTGCAAAACAATATGAAGGTCTGGTAACTGAGGCATATGCTTCCGAGACAAATGGAAACCTTGCAGAGTAAACATACTAGTAGTCTCTCATATTGGGGTTAGGTAGAGACCCATAAGCACAGTATCACTCAATGTAGGCTTGTGGTGGGATTTCTTTAGATTCTCAAAACTGTAATATATAGTGCATGTTACATGCAGACACAAAATACAGAGAGAGAGAGAGACAGAGAGAGAGAGAGAGAGGAGAGAGACTGCATTTGATGCAGGCACCCACCACTTCGAGGTGTTATCAAGACATTTAAGATACAGCAGGAAAAGCAGAAGCTTTCATTAAGCTAGCAAGCTAAAATCAATTGCACATTTCTAAATTCAAGAGCTCTGTTTTGTTCCTTTGTTCTCAACTGGGGTCCAGAAGCACAGGTTTTTGTCTGGGGGAATAATGATGTGTATGGTGTTATTTTTCACAAAGAGTTAGTTTAGTGTCAGTACTCAGAGGAAATTATTTAATGGGACATGTCCTAAAATCTATGACAAACAGAAAGGCCCTGCTGGTATAAAATAATATAAAAAAAAAACTATAACTACAGTGGATTTTCCCAGGTGCCTGTGGTCGTATACATGTATGAATGACAATTTTGTGTGTCAAGAAAATACCATGCCACAATTTATTTGATTCAACAGATTTGATCTTCAGTCTGCATCTTTCCTACCTTCAGAGTATATTTCAATTATAACCAAAGAAACGAATATCGCAAAGTCCTGCTGCTAACTCAGAAAAAGAACGAAAGATATAATAAGGAAAATGAAAGAAGTGGGGAGGAATTGAGAGCCACGTGCAGCTGAGGTCTGCTGAGTTCAGGAGGGCCCTGAAGGTCGCTCAGGGACAAGACCCTTGTGTAGCACTTTGCTCTGAAAAAGAGAGACAAGCAAGTCTTTGTTCAGACTCTGTCATCTCATTCATTGTTTTCTTACAGCAAAGTTAAAATGTGCCGTGGCCCCTTCCAGCAAGCCACTTGTTTTCAAGTAAAAGTTTGCGCATGCCCGTTTTTAAAGTAAACCAGAACACTGGAAGTGGTTCCACTGCTTCTCGAAAATAGAGTCTAAGGCAGCTAAATCACCGTGTGATTCTGAAGAGAACCGGCAAATGGCAATGATATGTTAAAATTTCTTATGTATAATTATAAATTAACAATAAGTCTGGGATTGTTTTTTGTATTTTCCTTGCAATCTATGCCTAATTACTCCAAACCTTAGATTCTGCTGCTGGCTGAACTGACAAGGAGGGACATGTCCAAAAGAAATAGACACTGTGTGTGGACCCAGGGTGTGCTCATCTAGGTAGCAAAAAACAGCAGGGGATGGAACTTTATTTTAGATTCAAACAGGATATGGCCATGGGGTCAATGGACATTAAGCAATAAAGTTCATTAGAAATATACCCTTTAGGAGGTGGGATGGCCACGAGTCCATCATATCTGTGAAGGATGCACTCAAGATATCCCAACAGATGTCCAAAAGTTAAGAAAACACCGAACATTATATACACACTATGCTGTTTCCTATACATACCTATGACAAAGCTTAATTCTTATAGGAGACATTCTCGGGGGCTAACAATAGCTAATAATAAAATAGAGCAGTTTTGACAAAAAGCAGTAATAAAATTGCCAGCATTATTCCTGTGTGCTTCAGGACCATTATTAACTAAAGTTAGTGTTCTTTAGTCACAAGTACCATGACACCTCCAGAGTCTGCCTGAAGAGTCCTAGGCCAATATCCAATGTTTAAAGAATAGGTCATGGACCATTGGGAAAGCTCGATAGCCAGGCAAACTAGCCTCCCCTTTAGGCTGCCTTCAGAGAAAGGTGACTGAACAAACTGCAGGTGGCAGAATGTCAACTCTGGAACTGCTGAGATATTCTCGGAGGGGGTGAGCCCTGTAGCCCGGGACCTGGATCACATGCAGCATCCCCTCTGTTTGTGAGTGTAAGGCACAGGTTCCGACAGCATGTAGGCCTGCGATTTACTTCCTACTCAATGGTGGCTGTCCAGAGCTGATCTTTTTAATAGTTCTTAATTTCACATGACCCTGACTGATTTGGTTTATCTACTTTCCTTAAAAGAAAAACAAACAAAACAAAAAACAAAGCCTAGAAACTGGGATAAAAAGACTAACAAGGTTATGGTAGAAATGACAAAGAAGGCTAAATTCCCAGGCCAGGAGACCAGGAAGAGAGAAAGCCCATGAGTCCCAAGAAGAATTCTTCTGAATTATTCAAGAACACAGTGGCTGATGAAGAGAAGCCCATGTTTTAGAAAGACTGAAGTGAACATAGACTCAAAATGTATGTGGTGTGTGTGTTGTCTGTGTGGTATCTGTATGATGTATGTGTATATATGTGGTGTCTGTGTTTGTGTGTATGGTGTGCATGTAGTGTATGTTGTGTGTATGATGTCTGTGTGTGTATTGTGTGTGTATGCCTGTGTGGTGTGTTGTATGTGGTGCATGTTGTATAAGTACATGGAGTGTGTGGTGTGCGTTGTGTGTATAATGTGTGTTGACAGTTGTGTGTGGTATCCATGTGTGTAGTATATGTGTCTGTGTAGTGTGTGTGTGGTCTGCTTGTGTTGTGTTTGTTGTGTCTGTTCTGTGTGTGGTGTGTATGTGTGATATGTGTGTGTGTGTGATATGTATGTGTTGTGTGTGATATACTGTGGTATGTGTGATGTGTGTGGGTTGTATGTTGTGTTGGGTGTGTGGCATGTGTTTGGTATATGTGTGTCGTATGTGTTGAGTGTGTGATATGTTGAGATGTGTGTGCTATGTGTGTTTTTGTGTGTGTATATGTGACGTGTGTGGTGTCTGGGTGATGTATGTGCATGGTATCTGTGTTGTGTGTGTCATATATGTGTTATGTAGTGTGTGTGGTGTAATGTGTATTGCGTGTGTCATGTGTATTGTATATATAATATGTGATGTGTATATATATAGTGTGTGTGTTGTGTGTGTGATGCATGTGTGTTATCTGTGGGTGTGAGTGTATATGTTATACGTGTGTTGTGTGTGGTTGTGTGTGTGGCAGACATGTTTCTGAGAAAAGCTCTGAACAGAAGTGTCTGTAACAGGAACTAAGGGAGGCTCTTTGGCATGCAATCACATTCATAATCTTGCTTGGCTCATTAGAGAGCAAACGGCCTTGCAGATCAAAGATAAATAAGGTCGCTGGTTCCTCGGGCCTGAAATGTTGCCACCATCTGGCTGGAGTTGATTGCAACACTCTTATAAGCAATGTTGAAGTTTAAAGTTTTCTCTTTGATATAAAGAGCTTCAAGTCTAGAAGCTCCAAGAAGTACCTACCACACAGCAAGAGTGTGCATTCTTATGCACAAGTCAAAGTTCTTGTCCAGGACAATGCCGCACGGTATTTAGGCTGATTTACAAAATTCGATTGGCACTACTTCTCGGCTCACTCTCAGCCGAGTGTGTTCAACGCTCTGCACCATGAGGAAGAAACCCCTGGCTGTTCCAGGGCTAACCAAAAGGTAGGTTGAGAAGTGAAAATAACCCTGGTGGGGAAATTATGAAGACAGTGTTTAACTAGTAAAATGCCCCATATATTCTACAGTAGCTTGAGTTTATTTCTAGGAAAAGCAGTTGAACCTGCAAGGGGGGAGAGAGGAGGTTATCTTGTATGAAAAACTCAAATATTTATTGTGTCTTGAGGAAATATCTGTGCATGAAATAAACGGCATTTACAATGCACTAGTAGAGTTTTTAAAATGAGACAAATACAAGCTTGATATTAGGTAGTAATAAAAATGATATAGAAAAACAGAGCAAGAGAAGGGACAGGGTGGCGAGTGTAGGTTTTGTAGAGAAAAGGATCTCAAAGAAGGCTTTCCAGGGAGAAAGTATGACGTATGACAGAGAAGAGACTAGCCAGGGAGCCAGACATGGAAATGGATGGATTGAATTGCAGAAGATATGGTAGTTTAAAAAAAAAAAAAAAGGAACCCAAAGTTGCTAATGGCAGGATCATGAAGAGCCCTCTAAGCCACTCCTTCTCAAACTTTAACCTGTGCATGAATCATGTGGAGAAATTGCTTAAGTGCTGGCCCAAGTGTATGTATCTCTAACAAAATCCTTCATGAGCTGATACTACTGCTCCCCAAAATATATTTTGATTAGCAAGTCCCTGCAGTGTGCTGCAGCACTGGGTTCTGTTCTAAGTGCAGTGTTTTGAAGAGGGACCAGCAGGCCTTATCATCTAAAGCAATCACACTTGCTCCTAAGTGGAAAACGGATTCCATGTGGGCACTGGGAAGGAACAGTGATATTAGTCTCAGCAGGAAATTAGTGGTTTGGACTCACAAGATGGTAGTAGAGTAGTAAGAAGCTTGGTTCAGGCGGCATTTTGAAGACACTGCTGATAATTCTTGTTGTTGAATGAGATGTAATAAACAGAGGGAAAGAGAAAGCTGAGTTTTTGGTCTAAGCAAGTGACTAGAGGGTGGTGTCTTTAATGAAGGTTACAAGGGGCAGAGAGTGCCATGGTGAAGAGGAGGTGGGTGTTTTTCATTGAATTGTGTCCCCTTGAGATTTACTAATAAAAACCGTAACCCCAATGTCCCACAATGGATCTTATTTGGGAATAAAGTCTATCACAGCAAACTAAGTTAAATTGGAACCTTTGTCGTAGAGGCTCAACCAGTGTGATCCGTGTCCTTCATGGAAATGTGGACACACCAATGCACAGTCATCCCTCAGCATTCTAGGGACATTGGTTCCATGACCCCAAGGACACTAAATTCCACAAATGCCCAAGTCCCTTGCATAAAACAATGTAGTATTTGCATAATACTCACCTTTGTACTTTAAATCATTTATTGTTTCTAATAGCTAAAGCAGTGTAAGCATTTCAAAAATAGTTGTTCTACATATTGTGTAGAAATGTCGAGAAAAAAGGTTAATACATGCTTGGCACAGATTCATTTTTTTTCCTAATACTTTTGATCAGAAGGTGTGGAGCAGCCCTGTACAGTAGTTGAAGTTATTACTCTTTTCGGTTGTGTTAGGAGAAAGCGCGAAGAACCTTGATGAATTCTATGGAAGGCGAGGGTGACAGAGGGCGGAGGTGGGGACAAACACACCAGGCAGACAGAGCTTAAGTGAGAAGTTTTATTAGAAATGGGAGGGAGGAGGAGGAAAGAGAACAGAGGTAAAGAGACACAGACACAGAGCGGACAGAAGAGAAGAGGGAGACAGGAAAGGTCCTGTCTGCCCCAGGGGACCAGAGGGACAAAGAGCATAAGGGGGTGGGGTCTTTCTTTTAAAGGGCCCTTTGCCCCTGGGCTGACCAGGGTACTGTCTGAGTGCATTCTGCCAGGTGATGGGTAGGCCAGCATAATGTGTGAAAACTTACAGGTAGAGCTTTTCAAAGGAAGGGGACTTCAGTGATCTGGGGAAGGAGTGCCTTGGGGAGAGATGAGAGATACCAGCACGAATGGGCATGTACAGAAAAGAGATCAGCAAAGCCAGGTCAGGCGGTGCAGGCCTTTATTCCCAGTATTCTGGAGAATGAGGGAGGCAAGTTCAAATCCCGATTGCACTACTGAGTGATTTAAAGGCAGCCTGAACAACTTAGCAAGAGCCTACCTCAAAACCTAAAATCAAAAATCCAGATGAGGATACAGGTGTGAGAGAGTGCTCGCCTAGCATGTGTGAGGCCCTGAGATCATTCACTCCTTGGACTAAGGAGGGGAGAGCTGGTTGGAGAGCTGGGTATGGTTGAAAACAAATCAACGGCGCCACTGATCTAGAATTCATAGATGTAGGCCTTAGTGTCTTCAGCAAGAACAGAGATGCAGTCCCCCTTGGCACCTTCTGCACCAGACAGGATGCTAGGGTGCAACTAAAGCAGAGGACCTTTCAAAGGCTGAAACCTTACAGAAGCATCAGCATGGGTATTGAATGTGTTGCTGCTGCTGCTGCTGCTGCTGCTGCTGCTGCTGCTGCTGCTGCTGCTGCTGCTGCTGCTTTTCCAGCCACGATAGGAAAGGCATGGGACATAATACCTGGGATAAGGACACCCTAGGCTGTCAACTTGAGGTTCACGGGCTATACATTATAAGCATACTTGAGTGCCCGTTTGGTATCATCATTATTTTTTAGAAGTTGGAACATCTTAGTTCATATGATCTTAATTATAACCATACTTTTATTTAAAGTGGGAGCAATGGAAGGTTGTGGTAGCATAAATCACAAGTTGTCTAATCTTATTTAGGTTGTATGAAAACAAGATGGAACCCTTTGAAGTTAGCGAGTTTATTCACTAATCCTTCCCCTCCCGCTCCATACATATCAATTTATGTTTCTTAGAACTATTTGGACAGGAACTACTGTTTTTTTTCCAGGAATTTTTATTTAAATAATAATAGTAATAATACATTCTGTGTCTGTACTATAAATCAGCATACAGTTGTTCAGAACCAAACTATCCCAGCTACCAGGGCTGCTTCAAATTATGCAGTTCATTGAGATAGCTGACAGGCTTGTGTGTGTGTGTGTGTGTGTGTGTGTGTGTGTGTGTGTTGTGTTGTGTTGTGTGTGTGTGTGTGTGTGTGTGTGATTTATTTATTCTGTATAGTGTTCTGAGTGCATGTATGCCTGCAGGCCAGAAGAGGGCACCAGATCTCATTATAGATGGTTGTGAGCCACCATGTGGGCTGCTGGGAATTGAACTTAGGATCTCTAGAAGAACAACCAGTGCTCTTAAACTGCTGAGCCATCTCTCCAACCCTTTGTTTTTGTTTTCTGACTATTGGTGATGGACAAATTAGAAGAAAACCTAAGACATGTAAATGCCGTTTATCATGTTCTTGGCACAGCCAAAGTAGTATGGGATTAGATATGAGGAGAGGAGGGGACCAAAGATGCCTTTAAAACAATACCTTATCTAGAGCTGGAAGGATGGCTCAATTAAGAGTACTAGCTGCTCTTCCAGAAGATCAGGGTGTGAGTCTCAGCACCCACATGGCAGCTCATAAACGTGTGTGTAACTCCAATCCTAGGGGATCTGACACCCTCTTCTGGACTCTGCCTACCAAAAATTTGTGGTGAGAGACGATAGATAGATAGATAGATAGATAGATAGATAGATAGATAGATAGATAGATAGAGATAGATAGATGATAGATAGATAGATAGACGATAGATGGATGGATGGGTGGATGATAGATTATCATAGATGGATGGTAGATAGATAGATAGATGGATGATAGGTGATCGATAGATAGATGATAGATAAATAGGTGATAGATGACAGATAGATGATAGAATGTGTAGTATTTTGTAACATTCTTTTATTTACATTTATTTCATTGTAGTAAAAACATTTAAGAATCAACCTGTAGTTTTAAACAAATGTTTAGCATACAATACGCTACTACCAACTCTAGGAAAAGTACAGCAGATCTCTAGAATTAACTTTCATATTTGATTAGAACTTCCCACATCCCTTTTTCCCCATGCCTTTGTGCCTCCTATTTTATTCTCTGCTTCCATAGTTTTAACTATTTTAAATACCTCATATAAATGAACTTGTGCACCATTTGCTGGTTTTGTTTTTTCCTGTTGTTATGATGGCCTCAGCATTCAACTTCATTATAACATATTGCAGCATATCTTTCTTTCTAGAGATTATTAGTCTATTACATGTATTTGTTTTCTTTATCCATTCTTTTCATATTTTTTTTGAGACAGGTTTCTGAAACCTGCTTTTTAGACCAGGCTGGCCTCGAACTCACAGAGATCCACCTGCCTCTGCTTCATGAGTGCTGGGATTAAAGGTATGCGCCACCACACCCAGCTGTCCAGTCATTCATCAATGAGCAATTGAGTTGTTTCTACATCTTAGCTATTATATATAAGTAGTCCTTTCATAAACATAGGGATGTCACTACATCTTCGAGATTCTGATTTCAGTTATTTGAATAAACACCCAGACACACTGTAATTACCTAGTGGAGAGTAATTGCCAAATGGAAACACATAGCTCTACATGGGCCTTGACTGTTTGCATGCCCTCTAACAGGGCCAGGAAAAGAATTTATTATCCATGTCCAAGGTGTACCTCAACCCCTCTTCTGAGTCTTAGAAGTTGTCTAATTTATATAATTACTGAATCATATGAATCAATGAGCAAAATTACTTTCATCTTGCTAATATGTTCAAGATAATGTTCTTTTCTAGTGCCTAGGGAAGGGTAGTCACTACTAACTAGTATTAACTAGTTGCTGATCATCTACAAGACCAGACAATGTTTACTGAACAAGACTAATTATACAATGATATTGTGTGTTTCGTGTGCACTTTTTCATTAACCCTAAGTATAATATTTAGATTTCTTGTTTTTTTGAAAAGAGGTTTTTGAACAGTTGCTTTTTTGGGTATCCCTGAAACTCCTCATATAGTTCAGGCTAGCCTTGAACTGGCAACAATTTTCTCATGTCATCTTCTCAAATGTTGGAATGACCAGTGTGAACTACCATGACTGGCAAAATAGCTTGTTTTAAATACTACCAATTACTTCTATTCTCCTTACTCGGATAGTCATACAAATATACATACATACATATCATCATGTGTATGATAAAAAAAATACTAGATTATTCTGATTTTCTTTTTCTGGATATACTATGCCTGCCCTTTAACAGCAATCCTGAGAAATAACCAACCATTTGCACCAGGAAATTCTGATGAGCTGCATTCTAAAATGGAAATGGTTCTGGTAGAAGGGAATAGTTCTCCCAAAATGGCTCAAACAGAACAAACTTGGAAATATTCAATGTGGTGCTTTCTCTCTTTTGACCTCTTGAATGATTTGAAGTATATGTATATCGCTCCTCCACAAAATGTCTGATAAAATAAGTAGGCACTTAACCTCCAGAAAGTATATGCTCCGTATCAGGAATATAGATGTGTGCCCCCTGTATTTTGTCTCCTAAACCAAGATTTGTGGTCATCTTTACAGCTATACCATTACCATTATCCTGCAAGCCTAGAGCCCTCCTCTCATCTGGCGGATCAGTTAAATAAACACCAAGTGCTTTCTGTTTCCAAGGCCAGGTACCCTAGGAGGGATGTATACATTTCCAAATATCCTCTCCAGAGCCTCTTCTGGAGATGAGACACTACAATGTCTCCAGAGGCCAGAGAGGAGAGACACAAGGGGAAATGGGGCTGAGTTAGTGGTGACATGGGGGCCACCTGGAGAACATATGCCGGTGTCTCCCAGGCAACCACCCCTTGTCTGCTGCCATGGATGCCATGAGGGAATGCAGGTTCCATATGGCCAATACCACTAAATGTCCTCAAGGAGATCTGGGACTTCTGATGTATGTACAAAAACTTGCAGACTTGTAAACGTTGATTGCTATAAGATTAGTCTTTCTTTTAAATATAACATAGCCAAGGGCACTGTTGCAAAACTTCTGTCTTGGTGATTGTCAGCAGGGAGGACAGACTTCCTTCCTCTCTTTCCTAGATCACCCTCCTGCCTTTTCACGTGCAGAAAGGTGTGACAGGCAGACCTCCCTTGCACCAGGAAAGGCCTGAGGCTTGGGAAAACACAGAGACTGAATCCTTCAGAGAAAAGCCTAAAAGCCCAAATGCAGCCTTCCCTCCTACTTCCAACTCAAGACAGTCACAGCCAAGGTGTGGTCCTTGGATTTCTCTGTGGAAGGAGAGCCTGACAGCCTTTCCTTAAAGGGAACTGGGAGCCCAGATTGAGATAAGGGAATGGGAAAGAGTAAAGAGAGCTAACATGGGGCAGCAAGACTTACAAACAAAGACAGCTTAAGAAACACATGTAAGATCCAAGACTGAAAAGTTATGATAGGATAAATAAAGAGAATAAGTCAGATCAAGAGAACTGATAAAACTCCACACTGAGGAGCTTTATTCCGTGCTCTGAGCGGGACTGGGGGTGTTGGGAAGTGAACTTACCTGACCAATGACTGTAGTGAGACACTACAGTGAGCTGGAGGGGACATTGACAGCCAGGCAGAGGAGTGGATACCACAGGAAACAGGGTCTGGTAACCTTGGGAACCCCCTAAGGGAAGACTGCCTACAGTAAACCAAAGGGTAACTTCCAAGAACCCAGAAATGGTGGTTCCCCTTGCCAAACCCTCAGCAGACATCAGAAAGATCTACTTACAGTGGACCCTTGAAAACGGTCCTTTTACTAGATCTCGGTAATCAAACCAGTTAGAAATGGATTTGAAAACACAGAGGCACATGATTTCATAGAATGACTTTTATCAAGAATCTTCAGACACTGAAAATAAATTCCTTTCCAATTTTTAGTCCTCCTCTGAAACAGTAATCTCTAAAACTCGAGATTTGCTTTCCTGGGTCACTTGGGGAAGAGGCAGGATCAGGGAGAGGTATGGACCATCCTGAGGCCGACATAGGAGGCTCTCTGCCCATGTAACAGCCCAAAGGGGCCAATTTTACTCCTTCCTCAGTGAGCACTGTGGGGAACTCAGAAGCAACTGCTCCCTAGGGAAATCCTGAAGCCATGGGATGCCGTTAGCAGAGCAGAGAGGAGGCCACCTTAATGAAGGCAAAGGATGGTCCACTTACCATCTTTTTCTGTATGTCAGTTAACAAGAATTCATGTGGTGCTTTGGTCTAGATTCTAGAACATTCTATTGGGAGGGCATCTATAAAGCTTAAACATAGAAATGAGAAGGTCACTGAACATACAGGGGTTGTTTGGAGGTGGAGATGAGTATGTGTGCACATGTGTGTTTTCAGAGGCCAGAGGACAACAGATGGCAGCTTCTTCCTCATCTCTTCTCTGTCTAATTTTTTTCCTTTGAGATAGTCTCTCTGTAAAACTGCACATCACTGTTTCACATAGACTGGCTGGCCAGGAAGCTCTAGGAATACATTTGCTTCCTCCTCCCCAGCCCTGGGATTATAGGAGTGCCACCACACACCATACCCCAGTTTTGTTTGTTTGTTTTATGTGGGTGCTAAGGACTCAACTTAGGTCCTCACACTTGCACCAGAAGCAATTTTTCTTACGGAGTTTTACCTGTAGCTCCTAAACCTATCTTCAAATGAGTAACAGATGCCAAAAAATGCCTCAGAGCCTCTGTGTGAGTCCTTTACCTGGAACTATTTGGCTAATTCTCTTTATTTTCTTTTCATATTTTTCTTCCCGTCAGTCTAAACCTTTATTCAGTCAAACAGTCTGAGATCTCAGACAGCAAAGTAATAACTCTGGCCTTACTGTCAGCCTAGATATTCCTGCTTTGAATTCTTGCTGGTTTTACCCAGACAATTTCAGGTGTAAAATCATTCACCTTCGACACATTCCTCAGCTTGAGACCGACATGTTCAAACCAGAAAATGGTTCCGATGGCTCTACTCAGCACTTTTCCTCTATAAGGGTATCCACATAGAAGGGAGGATGAATCCATCCTCTGAGTTCTATGTTCTGAGGAAGCTTGGAGGCCATTTGTCATTACTATTGTGTCATTGGGAAGTTGAGGATGAGCTCAGGTTTACCCAGCTGGCCTATTACAGCAAGAAGCCATCAATCTGCTTTATCTGATGTAAGGTGGTTATATCACCATGTTTCTGATGGAGACAAGAGTCATGGCCAACCACTGGAGTATGGGAGGGGGACTTCCGGAAGACTCAGTGCCTCCTTACCTCCAATTTCTAGATCTCTCTCATACCACCTGTATTTGGTTAGAAAAATGCCTTTTCAGGTCTCAAACATACTGCCAAGCTGGCTTAAGCACAAAGGAAGAATTAATTTTATAATGGGGTATTTTATGCAATTCAGGCTCAGTAAATCTCTTGCCCATACTTAGGAAGGAGCTAAAAGGAAGATCCAGAGAGCTAGTCGCTGTATCTTAAACATCCAAATCCTTTGCATTTCTCTCTGCAAATAGGCTTTGACGCTCACATCTACATTTCTGTTCTGTCTTTCTGCCCCTCACCCGCAAACCCAAATGGTAAGCTAGGAAGAGAATCCAGTTGGCCCAACTGATAGTATGCATCACCTGTCCAACCAGGCATAGCCAGGAGGCAGTTCCTGTATTTCATGACCATGATTCAGAGGAATTCAGCACTAGAGACATGTGTTGCTCAAAGTGTAACGTGCGTGCAAATTACCTGATTATTTTGTTCCAGTGCAAAATTTGAATGCATCTAGGATGAAGCCAGAAGGAATACCTTTTCAATGAGCTTCCATTTGACACGATTGTGGCTGCTTTGTAAATCACTGTGGCAACGTCCTAGAAGGGCGGCCACACTTCCCAGACCTGATAAGGCCTTTTTCCCCCTGTGCCAAATGTAACAGATGCCATTGTTGTGCCCTCCTGGATACTTACGCCTCTTTTAATCAAAGCTATTATGAAATGTTTGTAAAACTGCCTTTTTCATTAAGACAGCATGTTGTATACTGTAAGGAGTAAGGTTTTTCCGCCCACCACTGGTCTTGTTCCGCCGCCGCGCCAGCCCCAAATAACACACAGAGACTCTGTATTTGATATAATGCTGTTGGCCCATTACTAGTTTCTTATCGGCTAGCTCTGTCTTAATTATTAACCAATTCCTATTAATCTATGTATTTCCATGTGGTCTCATCTTACCGTGAGCCGGCGTCCTGCTCTCTCCAGACTCTCCATCTTGACTCCTCCTTACTACTTCCTCTTTCCTCCTTGTCTCCTAGTCCCTCCTATCTTCTTTCCTATTGCCCAAAAGTGCCTTATTCATTAACCAATATGAGAAACATATTTACAGAATGACATTTCCCATCATCTCCTCTTTTCTGTCTAAATAAAAAGGGTTTTAACCTTAACATCACAAAATATATTACACAATAGTTATCAAATAAGAATCACAGTTAACAATATTTAGTCCATTAACATTTAGTAAGATTTAAGAAAATATTTTATCATCTATACTATCTTTGCGAGTCTAAAGTCTATGTAACTTATCTTTAATCCTAACTAAGGAAAACTATAACCATAACTATTTGTCTTCAACTCCATCAACGACCACAGAAGGATAATATATAAACTCTAGAAATGACAAAGACAACTCACTGCCTAGTCAGTCACCAGAAGTTCTGTAATCTTCCATCTTCAGCCCACAGGCCATAATATGTCTGGCAGATTCTTTAGCAAAGCAGGAAAGTTTAAACTGTCTTCTTGTATTGGCAGTTTGTCAGTCACTTTTCTCTGTGTCCTGTAGACTGTCTGGCAGACTCTTTCATGAAGCAGAAACCCTGTAGCAATGTCCATCTTGGATAAGTCACTTTTCTGTGGGTCCTGCATGTCCAGTTTATAGAGCATAAAGTCAAACAGTCCAGACAAGAGCAGTATCTTGTCCAAATGGCTAGTCTTGCCATATTGGAAGTAAACTCTATAACGAGTTTCTTCAATGTCCATCTTCCTTTCTGATGCAGGTGGTGTTGCCAGGAGCAGTTATGTCTCACTGTCAAGAAAAACCCTAAACCATTTTAAATGCCATATTCTGTAGGTCTTTGAAAGGTTTGAAGAATGCCTATGTATCTCAAATACATCTCTATATATCTAGAAAACCTAACATTATAAATTTTGACTATTATAGGTAACTATCTATAATCTGTACTAAATTATACATTACATTTCTAAATGAGCTATATAAACACAATACCTAAACAAAAGGAGAATATACACATCACAAAATTGACCTTAAATTGTATCAATAAATGAAAATCCACTTCAACACAAAGTATTCATATCTATACCATAATCCCTTTTTACCTTTAAAAAGAATTGGCTATGATCATTAACCATTTATAACCAAGTCCATTTAAATGAAAACATTTATAAACAATATTTGGGAATTTGGGCGTCGTTCTTTCCAAACTACTTCCTGCTGGTAAGGAGCGCTGTCAATGGGGATCCTAAGAAGACGCAGAAATCCTGGCTGTAGTCTGCAAGGCTGCCTGGTCCCAGCTCTTTTGAATGTTGGATCACCAGGAAAACTGTTTCAGGGGGTCTGGCTTGATCAAACCACATTAGTCTGAAAGGAATCCACAGCTTTTCATTTTCTGTGGAAATAAAAATAGAAATCCTTTTCCCCAGTAACTTGTCCTTAGACTTAAATTTTGAAGTCAAAGTATTTTTAAAATATATAAAGTGGATTGATCCAGCAGCATTTGTTTTAACAGTTGTTGTTTCCTCAGCAGTCAAATGATACAAAGACGATATAATACCATACAGTATCCAGATCTCTCTATCCTGGCTTTTTTATTACTGTGTTTCTTTTACTTTTATTTTTTTTATTTTTTGAGACAGGGTTTCTCTGTGTAACTTTTAACCATCCTGGAATTCACTCTGCATATCAGGTTTACTTTGAAATCATAAGAGATCTGCTTGCCTCTGTCTCTCAAGTGCTGGGATTAAAGGCGTGTGCCACCACACCCAGTTCCTCTTTGTCTTTTAAAAACCATTTTATTTTTTATTTTTCCATGTCTACGCATATTTTAAAACACACTGTAAACCTTTAGAGGTTTTTCTTAATATGAATCTGCCTTTACTGTAAATGTTTATCTTTTTCTGGCCACGAGTCTTTTATCTGGTAAACAACAACACTGCTAAAATGAAAGTCATAGTTGTTTCTGCCGCGGTTTATCAAAGATGGCAGCGGCTATTTTACCACCAGCACTGAAAGCTGTGTTCACTGCCTTGGTCTACGCTGCCATCCAGCAGCATGTTGCCGGCTTAGAGATGTGGTCACTGCCATTGCCATCTCTTGTACACACCAATAAATTGTTAGCAGAGTTATTTAAAGCCTTGCGGTTTTTTGCCGCTTATGCTGAGTCAGGAATCTTCCCTTAAAGGAGCCGTGCGAATATCTGCTTGTCTCTAGCAAAGCAGAACCCAACCGAGAAAAATGCTGCTACCAAGAAACCTTGTTTGTCTCTGTTCTTTTGTCTCTAAAACCCTTTTTAAAGCTTTTGTTAAATTTTAAGTGGAAGTTCTTATTAGCCACGTGGGCGCCATATGTTGTATACCTAAGTAAATAATAGAAGGATTTCGATTACTTTAGCAAAACAACAAAAAAAGATGTGGGTGACAGAACAGACAGACTTTGCACCCACTGCCCTGCAACATCACAGTTAAAAGCCCAAACCTACAGGAAGTCTGAGGGAGCCATAGATTCTGATTCAGCCCTGGGTCTTTGCTAGGCGCATCTACCGTGGACTGAACAGACTCAGAATGAAGTGGGGTTTGTTGGTTACTTGTGTAACTGCTGTGACAATGCCCAACCCAGGCAACTTAAGGGAAAGAGCTCAAAGCCTGAGGAATCAGTCCATCATGGTGGGAAGCTCATGGCTGTGGGATTGTGACATCTGCTCACATGGCAACCACAATCAGGAAGCAAAGAGCAGTGAACCCTGCTGCTCAGCCCACACTCTCCTCCTCAATCAGTCCAGGATGCCCATCCCACAGTTATAGTGGGTCTCCCACCCTGTTCACCTACTCTAGAAACTTCCTCACAGACATGCCAGAAATCTAATTTTATGGTGAATCTCAACCCCATGTAAGCCATCACAGAGGATAATTAAACAGACCCGCCTATATCCTACCAAAAAGAAAAATCATCTGGGTGTTAATGTAAAATTAAGCCTTTGCACTTAAAATTATGTTTTGGAGAGTGTGGTGGGTGATTCAGGTGAGTGTGATGCTTTTCGTAAGAAACACTACCCTAGTTCTGTGAACAGTGGGTCAACAGAGGCGTTAAGGATGGGCAGCACCTGACACCTGGATTCTTCCTGTTGCCACAAGGCGGAGGGAATGCTCTTCTTCAATTTGTTTTAAAGTCTGCAAAAATTGTTTCAAGTCCAATTTAAATAAGTTGGCCGTGGCATTAAAGTTTCCTAAGTGGGAAACTCTCTCATGTGAGCATTTCAATAAAAATGCTTTCCAAATATCCTATAGGCATTTCTCTAAGCCTCCTCAAACTAGTGATTCTCTGTAGACATGCAAAGTTTCACTGGTTCCCACAGATGAAAAGATATTGATCTTCTGTAGTAACACCCAGAATCCATTTCCAAATGCTACAGGACTTTGTTGCCTTGTGTAGCCAGTGGCATGAAAATCTTGGAAGGTTGTGGTTGCTGCCAGGGGAGGCTCAATGTTTACTCAGGTTTCTTCATTTTCCATATGTGTGTGCTTGTTTGCCAAGCCAGGAGCTCTCAGTCCCACCATTAGTAACCTCTTAAAAAACAGACTTCCTCTATGCACTGCAAACCCTCAGGAACAGAGATGAAGCCAATCAGCTTGGTCCATCTTTCTTGGAACCAGATGCTCCAAACAGTTTGTATTTGGCAGTTCTTCACCCATCTAAGGTCAGCCTGGACAGGGGAAAGAGGGATGCTTTGAATATGAACATAACAATTGCAGGAAGGCTTGTCATCAGCCAGGGCTGTTGATAAGACAACTAGCTTAGTGAAGAATGACGCATATCTAAGTCCCTGCCTAAGACATCAAAGCCATTTATCCCAAGACCTGGAAGTAAATTGGAGTCTAAACACACACACACACACACACACACACACACACACACACACACACACACACACAAATGAAATTTAGAAGGCAGCACATATTCAGGTTGACTTTGAACTTCCTCGCTTATATTTCATATTTCAGTTAATCTTTCATAGGATTTTCATCTAATCTAAGAGATACATTTTCAATTTGAGCAGTTAATTCTATCTAGTTGCAGAAATTGATTGACAAATGCTACTACTAATTTTCCAATTAAAAAGACCATTCTAAGGCCCTACAATATCCACATCTGGGTACATGGTGAGACTGATACAAATTTACTCTAGAATTTTCCATATATATATAAAACACATATGTATAATTTTCATATTGAAAGCAAGTTGAGGATTAATAAGAGAAAAGTAGAGAGGATTCCATGATGTGGTTACAAACTTGTGTTCTGGGATTGCTGTGTAAAAATACACACTGTACAATGCACAAAGTACAAATGAATGATGTGTGCTCCCTGCTGTGAGTGTGCAATGAGATAAGGTACCTACTATCCACACGAAGCATGGAGTTCTGCCTTTCTGTGACTCTACCTGCCTACCTTCAATCTAGCGCGCACACACACACGCGCGCGCGCACACACACACACACACACACACACATGCACGCGTGCGCACACACACAAGGGGGGGGGACACTCACACACACAAAACTATATGGGAAGGAAGGTGGAAAGAACTTTATCCAACTGTTAGTAGCTTCTTTCAAAACAGACTTCCTTCAGGGAACTTTTTCCACATTGCCAAGCTCTTAAGTGTAGTGGAATGAAATTAACCCCTTCCTTTCACCCATCCTTCTGCTATTGGGTTACGGCCTCTCAAGAATCACACTTTGCACTCTGGTTATGTGTGCATTTCTCTGTGACTAGTCTCCAAAGGAAAGGGAGTGTCAGGTTACAGTATTTTTCACAAATCCAGAGGAAAATCCCCACTGGGATTAACAAGGGCCTCCAAATAGCCCTTTCCCCTATGGCCTAACTGTGTCTTGGTGCCATTTGCCCTTTGTCTAAGCTGAGCAGAACTGTTGGAAACTTTCTGATGCTAGATGACCAAGATGACTAGAGACTTCTAGACTGTTCAGAGCTATGGATTCTGTGGGAGTTCGAAGTTTTCTACCATTTTCTACATAAATCTAAAAGTCAATGGGCAGAAACTTAGAAAGAACTAGAAACTCTTCATAGATAGATAGATAGATAGATAGATAGATAGATAGCAGATAATATACATATATAAAATCTTTATAGCAAGTGGTATCTTTGGAACACATTTTTGTTCAATAGATTTTTTTTTCTTACAATATACTTGGATTATGGCTTCCCTTCCCCCAGCTCTTCTCAGATCTTCCCCATGTCCCCACCAACCCAAATGCACACCTTTTTTTCCCTTCTCTCTCACTAGAAAACTAATAGGCACCCAATTATAATGATAACAACAATAATAATAGAATAAGATAAAATAACAGAAGAACAAGCAAACCAGATTAGTACAAAACAAACATGCAAACAAGAAAAAGGAGTCAGACAAAAAGCACAAGAAACAGAATATACACACAGAGACACACAGAAATCTCATAAAAAGCACAAAACCGGAACCCATAGTACGTAAGCAAAAGACATCAAGAAAAAAAAAAAAGTTTAGAAAGTAAATTTTTAAAAAGTGTAGACAAAGCATTATGGGAAATAAAAAAAAATTGAAAATGACCATTAAGTTAGCTTTGTGTTGGCCTTCTATATTGAGCATGGGTCTACCCTTAAATGCAGTTTCTATTCTCAGTGAGACTAGGTTAAAGAAAACTGAGTCTTTGAATTTATGAGCGATTGTCAGTTGGAGAGAGCCTCTTAGTTAGGGATAGGAGCTTGTGCCCACTTCCCTTCTCTGGGACCTCATCTCGCTTAAACATGCGCAGGCCCTGTGCATGCTGGCACAGTCTCTGTGAGTTCACATGTCAGTCCTGGTTCGT
Source organism: Phodopus roborovskii (assembly GCF_943737965.1). Classification (NCBI taxonomy): domain Eukaryota; kingdom Metazoa; phylum Chordata; class Mammalia; order Rodentia; family Cricetidae; genus Phodopus; species Phodopus roborovskii. The sequence goes on along the minus strand of NW_026125397.1, from coordinate 3,425,934 downwards.
CTAGAAGGTCCTATTCTTGATGTCCTTCATCCCCACTGGCTCCTATACTCTTCGGCCTGCTCTTCTGCCGGATTCCCTGAGCCCTGAGGGGAGGGATTCATTAGAGACATCCCATTGAGGGCTGAATGTTCCAAGGTCTCCCACTCTCTGTATCACATCTGGCTGTGGGTATCTACATTTGTTCTCATCTACTACACAAGGAAGCTTCTCTGATGATGGCTGACTGAGGCACAGATCTATGAGTATTGCAGAATGCCATTAGCAGGCAAGCTGTGTGCCATTGTTGTATGCATGCATCTTGCTGGTAGGTCACTATTACAGGTGGAAGGGTTTGTAGCTGGGTGGGTGTTTACCTTTCTCCTTTTGTAGCATGCAGAGTACCTTCCAGTACCCTGAAAACTAGTCAGTAGAGGTGACGGCTCTAGGTAGGCACCAGCTGGAGTTCTCCATGTACAGTGACTTAGGGAGGTGTTGTCTTCAGCAATAGAGCCTTACCATCATTTTTGGTGAGGAGCAACAGCTTTAACAAGGGCCTGGGTTTTTGGGAGAAATCCCACAATCTTTAATCAATGCAGCGACACATCTAGTGTACACCTAAAAGGTGACAGACAGGCATAGTTGAGAATATTCCAAAGTCTTTCTACCCTTTGGGAGGACCTTGAATATGAAAGGTAGAGGCTTTAGTGGGTTCACACTCCCATGCATCCCAAACACCTCTTCTTCAGAACACTTGAACCTTCCTTGGAGCACAGGCAAATATGCCCTATTGAGAAGCATGGGCTTTGATAGTCCCAGTCACGGCGCCAGCACACAGGGCCTCCCGGCCCTGGAGAACATGTTTTTTGTCTCTTGATTTCTTATAGCAAGGTGTTTGTGAAACTGGTTTCCTGGGCACCCAGCACTACACTTCTCTCTCTCTCTCCCTTCCCACTGCTAATAAAGCTCCTGGGATCCAATTACAGTCACCACGGATGAGAGACTCCAGCCCTGGATTTTCCAGAAGGCGCTCCTGCTGCAAGAGCCTTTGCAGCCAAAGCTCCCTTCAGCATCTACACTCACAGCCCTGAATCTGTAAAGAGCACAAAGCTGTGGGTTTTTTTTAAGTGGATTTGGGGACAATTCATTGGCGACAGGTGTGAACAATCTTGACTTGTTTACCAAAACATCTTTGAGATTCTAGTAACTGTGGTGATGACACTTTTTTTTTTTTAGCCCTTTCTCTCCAGTGCATTGTGTGAAGATGTCAGAACAAACAAACAAACAAAAAATGTTCCTTCTGAATTCTGCGAAACAGTGGCCGTTAGTAGTAGAACTCATTGTTATTATATTATTTATTCAGGGACGTCATACAGAAAATGCAAGAATCTTGAATAAAGCAAGCTTTGTAGAAAGTAAACAGTAAAGAAACTCAGTCTGGCTTTGCTTACAGAACTGGAGCAAAATAATGATGAGGCAGTTAAATTATACTTATGCTATCCATGAGGCATCCTGACGTGGTTCATACTTTGACACTAAGTCTGGGCCAGACATTGCCATCTGCCAGGTCTGAGAAATGTAGATCTGGAAAAGAGAGAGAGAGAAACAATTCCTGTTCTCCAGTTAGTTTTTCTGAGTCTCCTTCATAGTGTGAACCTGTACTAATACCACCCTCATGTTTTCATGAATGTCTGAAGAGTTAGATGTGTAACAGAATTATCACACAGAGTCATGTACATATGATCTCTGTGTGTCAAAGAATATATATATATATATATATATATATATATATATATATATAGTTTTCTTTCAGAAAGGGCTATTATTTTTTTCAGAGGCTATTATAAAGAATATATATATATATACACAAATATGCATATATATATATATATATATATATATATATATATATATATAGTTTTCTTTCAGAGAGAGCTAAGAAAATTAGTTTTGAATGGATCACTGGTATTTTTCTTCCAGCTTTCCAATCTATCCCAGACTAAGGATCTTATGACATCAGTCAGAAATTTTGAAAAGAGACTAAAATCCCCATTGTGTGGCCAGCTCTGTGATAGATACAACAAGGAAAGGCAAGAGAGTTAAATTGCTGATCCTTCTAACTTATTGACCTCCATTATTGAAGGACAGTATGGGGCGTATCTCAAAATAATATCTGTATCTACAGTAAATTATCTTTCCACAGACTGAGAAATACCCTTGTCAGCAAATGATTCTTAGCTTGTGACAGATCTTGATACAACAGATGAGACAGCTTGAGAACAGCCCCAAAGAACAGCATTTAATCCTTTCTCCATGATTCAGTGCAGTATTCTGAACTCAGATGTGCAAAATGCAGAATTTGAAGGAAGGAATGCCTTTGGGCAACAGCGAGACCTTTAAGATGATGGCAAGCTCTTGGACTTTGGTGCAAGACCGCTCCAAAGTGTGTGGCATGGTAGTGTTTCCCTGGTCCCAGGCCTCTGACTGGGGAGAGGAATGGCCTGTCTCCTGGCTTTGGTGGCTCAGGGATTTCCACAGAGTTAATATTAGACCCATGGCTGCAGACATGTGTGTTCCGTTTGTGACTGCTGTATCAAATGGAATACCTGACCTGTCTTCTCTTGTTCATCACATGCTAGGTTGTAGTAGTTAATGTGCATAGGACAGACCCCATATATATTACAGGAGATATGTGTCTTAAGGCACAATACACACCCTTTCCTTCCCAGAACACAAAAGACAGTCACCTTTCTCTACTGCAACCACCATCTTGCTTTGATTCCCTAATAAGTACTCAAAAAGACAAACACTAAGCATAAAACAAGGATAAGACCTACTATAAATATCAGTACATGTATATAGTAACTATAGGTGTGTGTGTGTGTGTGTGTGTGTGTGTCCATCCATGTTTTTACAAGTATGTCTGCCATGTATATACATGCCATCTATGTACCTGACACATACATATTTGAGTGACTGCAATGAAACATCTTAGGTAATTAATTTATAAATAGAAAAGATGTGTTTGGTCTAGCAGTCTGAAGATCTGATTTCAAGGTTAGTCAACTCCCTTTGCCACAGACTCTGATGAGGGCACTGACAGCAACAGTGGGAAGTGCCTAGCAGAGCTAATCCCTCACAACAAGAGCCAGAAAAGCAATCTAGAGCCTGGGTCAGAATCCCAGTCTGTTTCAGGGACATCCCCTGCTGACCCAAGGACTGCCCACTAAGCTCCACCTCCCAGAACCCCATAGCACCTCCCCATGCCAACCACCAAAACATCATGTCCTTACTTAACACCTGGGCATTTGGGGGTCACTCATCTCCCAGGGTATAGAATATATATGTATAAATCATACATGTCATAAATGACGACGAGAAGGGAAAGAATGTACTATATATATCAAAGTTGCCCAGTTTCACTTCTTTTCAGTCATGATTTCCATAAAGCTGCTGTGTTCAGTCTTGTAACTTTAAAAACTAAAAATCATAAATCATAAGGCAAGCAAGTTTTACAAATATTTGTATATATTGAAATCCAAATAATCTGTCAAATAAATCATAGGACCTTTACCAAACATACAATTATGTATTTTTTTTGTCTTTTAACTGTGATAAATGTGTGTCATTTTAGTCTTTATGAAGATAAGATACCACAGAATGAATGACATCACAGAATTTTCCCCGTCAGCTCTTGGCATTTGAGATCTGGGTACCAAGAAGATAGGGTTCTAGTGAAGGATCTCTTTCTGCCTACAAGTGGCTCATTTCTGACTGTGTGTAGACAGGGGTATCTACCTGGTTTCCCTTGTCATAAGAACTTTAACCTCACAATAAGGACCACACTTTCATGTCCTACCTAACCCAAAGACCAAATCTGCAAATACCATCGCATCATGAGTCAAGGGATCCATATGTGCATTTTTGGAAGGCCAAACCTGCACTCTGACTCATGTGCATCACTTTTGTGAAGGACAGAAAACCTGAAGTAACAGCATCCCTTATGTAACATTGTGTCTAGTCTAACAGCTGTGTGTTTTGTAGGAGAATGAGTAGCAGAATTGTATCCAGAGGAGAGAATCTGTGTGGGCAAGGTTCTGTGTGGGCAAGGTTCTACAAGCTATACCACAGGAGGAACCAGAGTGGCATATCATAGGAAGGACGATGTAAGAGAGGACCACCCACAGACACTCCTGGCGGATACTTTGAGCCTTCCACGCCATGCAAAGAAAGACTTCTTTTTAGTTGCAGCAGAAGTTAGAAGGAAGTAGATTTGAGACTATTACAAAGGACACCTGCCCCCAAAGAAAAGCTGTCCCCAAATGTAGTTATTCTTAGCCCTGAGTTCACTCAGCAAGCAGACCTCCATCAGGGATGTTTGAGTTACAATTTGAGGCCCATCTCTCCATAGTTCCTGCTCCTTATAAGATGTAAGGTTTTGAGAATTCATCTGTAGTGATAGTATTTAAATGATTTGCATATGTGTAGGCTATAAAAAACAGGGGGAAGATTAAAGCAATCCACAGTATTGCCTTTGTGTTAAGTCAAGATAGGAAGGAAGCAACGTAAATATTTGTCACTTGAGATGCATCTGAGAGGTGACATTGCATGGGTGTTCTGTTCAGATGAGCTTAAAGAGCTACCAGCCTAAGCGTTGGCTGATCCTTAGGAGAATTTCATCTCAAGGGGATCATGACATAGAAGGTTTGTGGTTTATAGTTCGTTTGTTTGTTTGTTTGTTTGGGATTTTGCTTGTTTGCTTGCTTGCTTGCTCGTTTGTTGCCTAACATATATCTTCTATGGAAAAATACAGCCCAAAGGATGTTTATGACAACAAACTGCTGTTAAGACTGTTGCCATAAATAAAACCTTTCAAAATGAAAGTGATCTCTCTTGTTAGCTATCTGCCCTATGAAAGGGAGAGAGGCCTCTCTGTAGCCTTGCCTCTTTTGCATAATCTGAGTGTCTGGGATAGAGCTAGTAATACCCTTCTCTCTAACCCTTCCTTCTTTTTCTCCTTCTACCTGTTTCTGTCTCTCTGAAATATGTCAGAATTCACTTTCTAACAAAGACATATTTCAAAGTAATTACTTCCTCCTTTTGGAAAAATCAAATCCTGTGGAATTAAACCAATTGATAATCCAACCAATGTAATGGGTTTCAATTAAAAAAGAAAAAAAAAAGAAAAAAACTTTGTAAAATGCTCAAGACCAAATCACTGGCTAAAGTAGAATCTAAAAATACAAGATAATTAATGCAGGTAAGTAGAATTTTATCTATCACTATGCTCCTCCCACTCCTGGGGTGACTGATGCCATCAGCCTCAATTTTGAAAAAAAGTATCTATGATCTCATTGAGGCAGGGTCAAGGCACCCCCTGCCACTTTGTCTAGGCTGAGCAAGGTACCTCTCCATATAGAACAGGCTCCACTAAGTCAGTTTGAGCATTAGTGTTAGATGTTGAACCCACTGCCAGTGGCCTCATATTTTGCCCCAGCCACATCATTGTCACCTATATTAAGGGAGTTTCGTTCCATCTTACGAAGGATCCACATTTGTCACACCAGAGTCAGTGATCTCTCACTAGCTTGAGGGGAGAGTGGGGAGGGGGAACTGGGTTTGGAATGTAAAAAATAAATTAAGAAACTAAGAAATATTAAAAAACTAAAAATGTATCAAATGAATGAGAAAAGCGTTTGATGATCTAGCTATTAAATTGATTTATTATGTATAAAACAGTTAAATTCGTACTAGTGAGTCTCCTTTATTACAAAAGTCTCAGCCAGTGGTTCTCAATCTTCCTAATGCTGTGACCGTGGTAACCCCAAATATAATATTATTTCATTACTATTTCATCACTTGTAATTTTGCTACTGTTACCATTATAATGTAAATATCTGACATGAGAACCTCCGGTCTGTGCTGGCTTTTCAGAAGCTACTGTTCACTGGCTCCATCATCCAGAGACTTTGATTTGTTTCTGTTCTTCAGTTTGCTTCTCTGTTCCTGCATGAACAAATGATGTTTAAGATCTGAATACTGGCTATGCCTCTCCTATGACATCAGTTCAGTTTGGCATTAGGAGGGAGGTTCAATAACAGACAACATTCATAGAAAAGGAAGCTTTAGTTAAACTCTTATGGGAACAAAATGAAGATTTTCGGAGGAAAAGGTCTAGGCAACCAAGAGATGACTCAGTGGTTAAGAGCACTAGTTGGGTGCTCTTTCAGAAGACCCGGGTTCAAGTCACAGCTCATGGCAGCACAAGCCTGTCTGTAACTCCAGTTCTAGGGATCTAATACCCTTACACAGACATACATTCGGGCAAAACACCAATCATCATAAAATTAAAAGAAAAGATTCTGATATTATAGATTACATAGGGAATGCTTTGTTGTAGCCTAAGCCACATCATAAAACAAACAAACAAACAAAAACGATAGGAAGGAAGGAGGGATGAAGGAAGGAAGGGAAAGGGAGGGAGGGAGAGAGAGAGAGAGAAGAGAGTATCCTTTTACTCTTCCCTGTCTCTGTTCCCTATTGTCTAACCCAACTGTCCCCAAGTGACTACTTCCTGCCTGCTGATGTACCAAATCCCATAAACTAAGAGCAAGGCTTTTCACAATTAGACCGATATTGGTTTGCTAGTAACAAGTCAGCAGCAGACTAATAATACAATGAGATAATACTTTCTGTGAGTGCTTTGTAGTCATGCCTAACAAGTTACTTTGTAAATGTGATTATAGAGGGTGGGGTTTTGATGATGAGAGTAATTAGGGTTCAAGAAATAAGAGGCTGTGAACTTTCAAGACTATAGCTATGTTTTAGACCTACCTTCAACATAGATACTGACTTAGGGAACATTTTTAAGGGTAGATGGTGGTCTGCTGCCACACAGGCAAAGTTAGTGGTCTGCTGCCACACAGGCAAAGTTAGTTCTAGGACAGCCAGAGCTGTTACACAGAGAACCCTTGTCTTTAAAAAAAAAAAAAAGTGCATGTATACATTTACACATGCATGTACATGCATATACACTCATGCACACAAACACAGCACAGAGTCCATTTTCTGTTAGCCAACTACTCCTGAGCATAAGGACCTTCCTTACTGGATGCTATGTTAATTAAGGTGTCACTGCCTTTATCAATATGTTTCTCCATTTCTTCTCACATTAATCACAATAGTTTTACTATAGAGGCCTTTTAGAACCATTCAACTCAATACTCTGAGATAACAATTTTGTTTCATGTTAGGTTTCAAATGTGTGCTTTGTCATTGATTTGCATTTATAGATTATTTTTAGTTTATAATCTTGAAGTCTGACTAACACATGGTCACAGACAAAAAGCATTTAATAACTCAGATGATAATAAGTGAAGCTTTTTGTCCAGGCTGCAAAATACTGGAGTAAATAGATCAGCTTTCTTTTTTACTTAATTTTTTCCTGTAGCTAGAGTTTGTGGTTAGGTTATAATCAGCATAAATGAAAACAAATGAAGGAAAATATGACTCAGAAATATGTGCTATGTGTCTGCTCATCCATCGATATTAAAATATTATTTTTCAGTATTAGCTCGTAGAAGGAACACTCAAACTTCAAAATACAATCTATATACAAATGTGCTGAACAAATGTAAGTAGTAATTTATGTGATGTGTGAGCTTTACAGTTTTCAAACTACCCTCAAGAATATTCTCTCATGACCCTTTCTGCATGTGAAGTAAGCATAAAGATACTGCCTCTTGTTCACTTGGCTAGAGAAAAGAAAATTCCAGGAAAATTCAGTGACTTGTGTTGTGAAACTAATTATCAAGCCAAATATTCCTGTCGCCATGTTAAGTTGACTCTAGCATCTTAATGGTGAGCTGGATCAGGCCAGATTAATTTCAGTAGGTGACAAAGAATGAGGGAGAAACCCTTTGGTAGTAATCTGTTAATTGGAATGAGGTTAAATTATACTGCTTCTAACAAAAAGTCTAGCCTCAGCCAGCATACCATCCCATAATAGGCTTAAATGTGTGTGCTATGTCATTTTCCTGGGGCGCTGGGGTGGTCCTATCTTTTATTTCCTGAATACAGTAGTTGTCAATTGCAGCTAACACACAAGATTTCGGGAATTCAAGTATTCCTGCCGTATCTTGCCTGGGGCTGATGCCTTGCTAGTTTTCAGTGATCCTTGGGGGCGTCAGTCAGAGCAAGGTGCCATTGACAGTGCTCCTTTCAGGGAGAGACTGATAGAATTTGGTCCAAAAGATACTTTTTTCAAACTAGTTTTAGAAAGAAAGAGAAAGAGGGCATATCTGTTGAAAACTTTAGCCATTTCTGTGTGAGGCTTTGTATAATTTCAAAGCAAGGCAGAGAGTAGCCGCGTCTAGCAGGGCATTCCTGTGGGATGTTATTAAAGGGTTTTCAGTTAAGTGATGGGCTGAATTAGTAGTGAGTATTAAGGCAGATTCAACCTCAGCAATTGGGCACATCAACAAAGTGACCAATGTGGGGTGCAACTTCAAGTTCACTTCAAGTTTCCTATCTCTCAGAAGACAAGGACCGGTGGGAATAACGGAGACACTCTTTCCTCTCCCGGTTACAAGTGAATGGGCTGGCCTGTCAAAACTTGGATCTATCCTGAGAGACATAGGAGAGGTATAATTAACCAGGGAAAGGCAAAGCATAAACACCAGACTGAAAAACAGCTTCTGGAAATCTAAGAAGGACCGGGTTCTGTCCTTAAACTACCCATTCCTTGAATAATCTACACAGGACACCCTTGAAATTGCATCAACAGCTGAAATGGCCTCTTCTTGCATTGGTTCCAAAGAGCAGCCTGTGAACAAAGAGAAAATTTAGCTCATTACATTTGGGACCCTGTACTGTGAGGTCCATTGAAGAAACGCTTAACCATAAATAACTCCTTTAAGGTGTGTAAGTTACTGAAACTCATATTCAAATGGGGACATGAATGCATCAAAGTCACATTTCTGGAAGGGAAACAAAAGGATACTATCCCTTAACAAGGTTTGTGTTGTACAAATTTAATCAGAAGTTTCCATCTCAACAAAGATCTGTTTGATCTCATTCTACCAGGAGTAAAGACATACCTGATCATTAACTAGTTCACAGCAAAGTATGCACACAAATGAACTCATACCCAGACAGCTAGTAAAGCACACAAAGCCAACTGAATTGCCTCCACAAGTCAGATGTCAAGAGTGCAAATGAACCCATAATGCACTCCAAAAACCAACCCAAAGAGACTCATCAGACTCAAGAGCTTGCCTTTATGACACTAGAAGAATTAGAGCACTTATTTAATGGATTATTCAACCAGCACTTACTAAAGATCTGCACTAAGTTTTGCCTGCATGTATATCTGTGTACCATGCATGAGCAGTGTCCACGTTGGTCAGAAGAGGGCATCAGATCCCCTGGAACTGAAATTACAGACAGTTCTGAGAAACCATGTAGGTGCTGGCAATCAAACCTGGGTCTTCTGGAAGATCAGCCAATGCTCTTAACCAATAAACCATCTCCCCAAGCCCAAAAGTTCATTTTCTTTAAGAATCTATCATTTCCAGGCATGGTGCTATATACCTTTCATCCCAGCATCCAAATGACAGAGACAGGCAGATTTGTGAGTTAAAGGCCAGGAGTACATACTAAGACCCTATGTCAAAAACAAAATCTGTAATATAGAAACTGTTTTTCAGTTAACTGTTGTTACCATCTTCAAATAAAGAAAGACATAAGCACATAAAGAAAAAGATTTTTTTACTTCCCCAAAACAGACCAACGCTTATGTAAAATTTACCTATGGCTGAGGTAAGACCTTTGCTGGATGACCTCCCTGCTTAGATGCAGGAGGCCCACAAAGAGGTCGTAAGGCATCAAACTGACCAAGTGAAAGAAATACATTGAGAATAGCAGCAGAGAACTTTCTAATTTCAAAACCATGGCTTTACGTTTTGACATGCTTATTGGCCTGTTTGTGAGCAGGCATGGCTTTCAAACTTGTTCTTCTAGATTTGTGGGTGCATTTGTTTAAATAAGTCAAGCAAAGTCACAAGCTCCTATTTAGGTCATAAATATTTTTGAGCAAAACTTAACCTCACCCAGAAAACCCATAGTTTATCCAATGATCTAGCAGCCAACCAATTTCTGGGACACATTTACATTTCCTTTAATTTACTACCACACAGACTCCTAGACAGTGATGTCGTGTACATTTTCTATGACTACAGAAAGTAGCGAAAACCAAAGCGCAGATTTTTATCAATGTAGGACAAGGAGGTGTGGTCTTCAGTAAATTCACTCTCTGTTTAGGAATCTTCGTCAATGAGAGGAGAAATGTGTTTCTCTCCTTTGGGACTCATTCCCTATCCCGATGTAGAATGCTAGATAGCAAAAAGATGCCCATTCCATCTAAAACGCAGTCATCCATCTTGACCTGGTTGTTTTGATCCAATGCTGAGTAGAAAAGCCTGCCTAGGTACCCTACATCTCTTCCAGAGACCTTGCAGCCCTAGCATGAGTCAATGTAGGACAGATGAGAGTTAACATGTTTCAGGTTTCTATCTCTGAGGAGCAGTTATCTCTGCCTAATGTGCAGGTATGTGAAAATTAGTGATATTAAAATCAGGTTATGCTATTTGCTCCAGCTCTTCGGTGTGGTAAGGTGGGCCAAGAACACTCATCAAAAGCTGCATTTTAACTAGCAGTCTAAAGCAATTCTGGTGATCACCATTCACTTCCAACCTGACTTTCAGGAATAGTGTGGTTTTTAGTGATTTTAATATCTGAGTTGGTTGTTTTTGGTTTGTTGTTTGTTTGTTGTTTTGTTTTGGTAGTTTTGGGAGGGTTGCTTGTTGGTTTTGTTTGTTTTTTGTTTTAGGGGATTTTGTTGTTTGTAGTATTAGTTTTCTGTGTGTGTGTGTGTGTGTGTGTGTGTGTGTGTTTTATCAACATGTGGAAAAAAAAATCTCAAGAAGCAAGTGGCTGTAGGAAACAGATCTTATTCTTATGATTTAAATTTTTATTTTTCTGGAATTCTACTATTAAAAATGAGCCCCAAGAAAATAATCTAAAAATAAGAAAAGTCTGTACAGATATGTCAACAGCATTATGTATAAGACTGGAAATTTTAATAGCAATCAACATGTCTAGCAATATTGACCAGATAAATTTTTCCATGAAAGCATATATTGAAAGATCACAGAGTCATTAAAACACTGAATTTGCAAAAAGTTTTAATGGGAAAGGAGAATGGTTTTCCTTATGGTACAAATAATACAATATCAACTAGGTAACATATGCTCAGAGACAAGGCTTTGTTTATGATTGTCAGTGAGTGGGTGAGGAGGGGTCTTCACAATTATTTTCTTCTCTGTATTCTCCACTCATTCTCCACTTGGCAGATGAGCAGTTATTATATTTTATCTCTCTCTCTCTCACACACACACTCACCAAGGAGGGAAGTACAAGAAGTGTCTGAAACCTTATGTTCAAAGCTCTTCTACATATTATATTATCATATTGGGTAATTATCTAAATGTGATGGTTTTATCCTGTAAGATTTCTAGACTCAACTGATCAGTTTGCCTTTTAATGGGCAAATCCCTGTACAATTATATTCAGAGGAGGAAAAGAAAAACTTTCATGGTGTTTCCCAGTCAGCTTGCACCCATCTACATGGTAAGAGCACAGGGCATAGGGGGTTGCCATGATTTCTGCTACTGGTTGGAGCTGTGACTACCATAAAGGAAACTGGGTAGACTGGTGTGCCATTATGTTTCCCAGTTTTAAAATACTAAGTGAGAAAGAGAGTCCAAGCCAACCATTCATTTTATAAGCCATGTATGTCAGTTTTCTTGAGGATCCTGAGTTATTTTTCCCTGAGTTCAAATTAATGACTATAATTTTAAAATTATAGCCCTGCTGCTCCTGTCCCCAGAAGCCAGTCTTCCCCTTCCCCTTTTTTTATGATTCCTTTCCCTATTGGATCTGAAGTTATCTGTCTTGAGTAGGCAGAGGCTAACTGGTCGTTATTAAGATGGAGGAGAGTGGGATAGTCACTATACTGTTTGTAGCTGCCATCTAACGGAAAGGGCTTGACTATGGCATCCCCTTTGACATCCACAGTGGCTGGGCTGGAACCAGAGTATGTGTGAGCATCCGTTGTCAGATTTTACTTAGAAACAAAGTTTCAGAGAGTACATTTAATTGAATTTGGGTATTAGAATTTGGGAGAAATTACAATGATTGAGATTGTAGTTGAACATCTTGCACAGATGAAAATGTATAGTCTTACTTTGGGTGTCTCTACTTCATGAACATACAATTTCAACTCAGGAGCACATTTATGACTTAATAAAGGGACATATATCCCAACTAAACACTTGAGGAAGTCCTTTGACTTCATATTTCCCCCCTCCCCTCTCTCCAGAGAGAGTCCTCCCTTGCAGTCCTCTACCTTCCTTGTGCCCATGTCACATTCCCATCATCCGGCTGTCAGGAAGAACCTGTACCACCAAAATGAGAAGCCCCATACTGAATTTTCAGTCTTGCTTTTTATCAGCAATGTCTGGATAGTAGGAGAGAAAAAAAATCAAGATTCCTTCAGAGATCGATATGCAGCCTTAGTGGAATAATCAAAGCAGCCAAGGGAAAAAGAACGGCTTATTCCCTCCTGACTGACTCCCATCTTATCAACATGTCTCTTCATAAATGCAGTCCACAGAAATCAATTCGGGGGACCCCAAAGAAGCAGTGCTGGTTGGTTGGGTTTCTGTTTGTGTGCTTCTTTCAACTTGGTACAAGCTGGAGTCATCTGGGAAAAGGGAACCTCAGTTGAGGAACTGCCTCCCTCAGACTGGCCAGTGGGTAAGTCTGTGGGGCATTGTTTTGGTTGGTGGCTAATATAGGAGGGCCTGGCTGACTGCAGGTGGTGCTGTCCCTGAGTAGGTGGTCCTGGGGTACATAAAAAGGCAAGCTGAGCAGACCTTGAGGAACAGCTGGCAACAATCCTCCATGCTTTCTGTCTACCTTCCTACCTCCATATTCCTTCCTAGACTTTCCGCCCAGACTTCTCTTCATGATCTTCACAGTGTGCTATAGTATTATTTTAAGTAAAAATAACCCTCTCCTCCCAATGTTGCTTTTGGTCATGGTGTTTTATTATAGGAATAAAAAGCTAACTAGGACAGATACCAAAATCACTGATGCTCAAGGGTGTTTCATAAATTACACATAACATTAAATACATGTATGAACTATGGAAATAATTGTTAATGCTGCACTATTGGAGAGGTAATCAGTTCAGAGATTATTATTTTTTTAGAACGTTTTCAATCTGTAGTTGGTGGATATCCACAGATATGGAACCAGCAGATATGGAAAGCCAATTAGAGTTTCAAAAACATGATATGTAAAAGAGAATGAGAAATGTATGTGCAATGTCTCTTTCATTTCTTAAGGGTGCTTACAGAGACACCTTTGAGCAGAACGTTGGTCTTTAGAAGCTTAATCATTTCAATTAGGGGAGTGTTAAGGTCTCAGTAGAAAGAGATAGTTAATAGAAAGCAATGGCAGACATCGTTCCCTTAGTTGGAGAAAGGGCTCTAAGAAACTGTGTAAATTGTTGCCTCACTGTCATTAATAGCAAGTTAGCACCTATATTCTATCATGACCTTTTTCTGATATTGTTTTTCACTGCAGAATACAGAATTAGCCCCATTTTACAGTTAGAAATATGTAGACATGAAGCACTCAAGGATTTCATCCAATATAGCTAAAGAAGAAGACAAAAGCTAATGCCTTACAGACGCAGCCTATTTTTCAAAGCAGCCGCACAAATCATGTTATCTTTGATGTAACATGTGTAGAAGGAACACAACTGTTTGCCTTTGAGAATTACAATAGTCAGAGTGGAAAAAAAAAAAACTCTTTTCATCTTTTTATTTTAAAATTCCAATGTGTATGTAGTCACTTCTCTAAGACAAGCCAAGGTATTTTTTTTTTATAAACAAGCTTGACTATAAATTATGCAATAAGTTAAATTAAAATTTCCTTGTAATAAATCTTAAAGGTCTCTTCCTCCTTTCATCAGTTCTTTTATGGGATGAAAACATGGGCAATTAGGGCGAAGACTAAGGTCTTTCATCGCAAATTCTGGTGACCATAGAGTTTTTGTTTTGTTTTGTTTTTGTTTGTTTGTTGGTTGGTTGGTCTTTTTAATTGTGAAGGCTCACAGCAATCCTTATCCAGAGAGGAGAGTCCTACCTCTTAAGCCCTTAGTGGCCCTCAGCCCAGAAGTAGTGGACAAGTATTCTACTATAAGTGATCACAGATGACCACAATATTATGTGGAAGGCTATCACACTTGATCCTAGGAAGCAGGATATGAGTCTTGGACAAGACAAAGGCAACATCATCCCTAAGACATGTGTAGAGATCAGTTTGCAAAAAGAAAGAAGAAAGGAAGGAAGAAAAGGAAGGAAGGAAGGACGGAAGGAAGGAAGGAAGGAAGGAAGGAAGAAAGGAAGGAAGGAAGGGAAGAAGAAAGAAGGAAGAAAAAAATGTATTGCACAAGGTTAGAATGGGATCCGAAAAGGCCGAGCGCTGCTAAAGCTACAGCAAGTTAGAACTCAAAATCACTGAGATAGCCTTAAGGTGAAATAATGGTAACTTACTTTCTGGAATCTTCCTTTTAGCCTTTGTGAACACACTGAATTTATTAGAACTCAGTGGGCTAAGATGAAAAGATGTGACTAGCTCTGACGGCAGCTGTACCTTGCAAGCTGTGAACAAATAAAGACTCTGACTGTGGGGAAAGACTTTGAAAATTCTTCTAAATTGACAGATTTTTCTCTGAGCTCTTCCTCTTGTTCCAATTGGCAAGCCCAAGGCCTCTGTGTTCAACATCAAATTGCACAAACTCTTTCATTTCATTCATGTCTTGCCCAAACTCATTCTTTTAGGATTCAGAGGAATTTGTTGCTCACAGCTTAGAAGTGTGCAGTTTGTGTACATCTCTTCCTCTTATCCAGTAGTGTTTTTGTTTTAAGATATTTGTTATATTTGTTTTTTGATTTTGGAAGGGCTGTGCTTGTTTGTTTTTTCGTTTTGGTATTTTTTTTTTTAGAAAATGTGAATTATATAGGAAAAACTGAAATTGCTTAGAATATTACACAAAGAATGAACATTATTTTTTAAGGATTGCAGTGGGACTATTTCCTAACAAATATTTAATCAATGTCAATACATTTTTTTGTCATGTACATTCATGCATATGATGCATATGGCATTCATTTTCAAATGGTTTCTAATTGCATAATTTATGAGTGCAATCTTAGAATGTTTTGCATGTTTTTTATAGAGCTGTACCTAGTGTGTCTAACCACTTTGAAAATCATTTGCCTGTTGTGCTACAAAGAGCGTTGGGCTCATGCAGTCCTCTACTCATTAGTTTTCAAACACCACTGTGACATGATAGAGGTGGCAAAGATTATTGTCTTTGCATTGCAGATGAGGCATCCAAAGCAAACAGTGAGGCATACCTGAGGTATGGCTAGGAAACAAATGTGTTTGAAAACAGCTAGAATAAAAGTTATAGGCAAAAAAAAAAAAAACAAGCGCTAGTGATTGGTATTTGCATGCCGTCGGTCTTAGCTTTTTGAAATAATAACATATAAAACACATTGGCCCTCTGATATTTTTCCATGAATTAAGAACTAAGCCTGACCTTGGGGAGTCTACGTGGACATCCATGGAAAGTTAAACAAGTTGCATGTGAAAAGTGGCTGCCAGAATCCTGCCTGAACACTTAAACCCAGAATTAGAGCTACAAGAAATTCTAAAAAGATGATGTTGCATATGGATGTTGGCATTAAAATATGCATATGTGTGCGTGTTGCAAACACAGAAACACACAAAGAATTTTAAGACCAAAAGTAACACCAGAGCCAATTTCATTGTGTTTGTGTGGTAATCTTTTTCCTGGGCACAGTTTTTCTAGATGCTGGTGGAATTCTTTTTCCTGAGTCAAGCCTGCTGGGAGCCAGCAAACCACTACAGACGTCAGCAGATCTCTCCAGCTTCAGGATATATACTCTGATCCCTGCAGGGGTCGGGGAGAGTTTTATTTTTGCTTGCGCAGGCTTACACAATTGTCTGCGAATATAACCCTTGCCTTTCTTTGAAGCGTGAGCTATCAAAAACTAAATAAGCCAGATGGAGCCATTTTCTGATTCAAGGTGACAGAGGAGACCAATGGCTGGGTGATAGTTCCTTTTAAAGATGGAAATGGAATTATGAATTTACTACATCTAATTTCCACCTTCATTTGAGAAAGAAGAACCCAAAAAGAGTTTTTTCAAGTACCTCTTCCTCTGAAGAATAAGTAGTAAAACTGAAAATAAGACAAAGGTGGTAGGATTGCCCACACAGCACATGAAGTTTACAAGAGGATGGAGAGGAGATTGTCAAATGCTTAAACAAGGTGCCAAGGGGTGACAGAGGCTGCTTCCCTTGCGTTCAGATAGACACTATCATTCTTGTGACCAGATAAATATACATTCTTGGTTCCCGTATTCTTTCTATTCTTGGTATAAATCTTGAAAATACAATTTTTAACCAGGTCTTTAGCACCTTTATTTTTCTGCAAATTCTTCAAAATGACCTAAGCAAAATTTTCTAAACCAAACAACTGTTCCCACAGCAAAGCCAGTCTAGGTATGTGTTAGGACCCAAGCAAAGCAATTACGCTCTAGCTCCTCCAACGGTCTGGGAAAATGTCTGTGTTAAGTAAATGAAATTAACTTGATATATTTGACTGTGTAGAACAAGGACAATTTTCATGTTACTATTTTAACTCTCTAAAAGAAAAACACCATGAATGATCTATTAATAAATAAAAAGAGATGAGCTCAATTATTACCATCAGGGATATGACTTACTCTCACACAGTTAATGTCTCAGTTATACTGAATTTGTTCCATTCATCTTGCCCCTTTCTCTGATGTGTAGACAAATATATAACAGTATGCCTGGGCTTTTCTTTTTTATCTGTGCAATAAAGGAAATAGGTCCTGTTTCAAAGGATTGTTATGATTAGATGATGCAATCTAAGTAAAATGTCTAACTCAGTATCTGGGACTCATAGATTTTCTCTGATTGGTTCTGTTCCCCCTTCTCATTAGTTGCTAAAGCATTTGAATAATAAATGAAGATTTCAGCAGGACAGCTGTATAAAGCTAACTGATGAGGGCAAAAGGCATCCATGTCTACAGAACCTATCATTCCTTTCTGATTGGCAGCTGCATACTTGCATACAATAGATGCTCAATAAACATAGCATATGATATCACAAACCTCATGTTCTCTTGTAATAACTTTGGAAGGTATTTGCTTTCATTCTCATTTCGATTTGAGGAAATATGGCTTGAGAGCCACACAGTGGAGCAGAGTCAGAGTTGTACCTGACTTCCGCTGTGAAGCTCCTGCCACTACAGTATGCCTTACCTCTACCTAAGTGTGAGACAGGTATGCCTTTGGCAAGTTCACTCATCCACAAGAGAGCAAGAAAGCCAGATGTAAATTACAATATTCTGGGCCAAGGGCGGGAGGAGACCAAGTAGTTTCTCTGCATTCTGAAAGAAGTTCCCTCGCATATAATGCTAGATGTAACTGAGAAATAACTAACTTCACCTATTTATAAGCACTGCACTTCAAAGATGCAGCTCACTTCTTGGTATCTGCTTACACACCCAATTCAAGCAGTAGAATTTAAGGAAGTGACAGGTTGCTATAGCTGATCACCTTGAAAGCAGTACTAGTGACCTGAAATCTGCTAAGTACTGTCAGAAGACTTAACACCCGCAGGATCCTAGAGCCATTTCACAGAAGAGAAATTGCCTAAAATACCCAAATAGTCCAGGAAATATAATGACTTCTAATTACCATAATCATCAAAATGATTTTAAAAAATATTTTTTCTATACAAAGGAAATTTCGCCCAAATAGTCTTTTCCTGAGTCCAGAAACAATCAGGAAGTGTGAGTGAGAAGAAATATAATCACTTAGGACATTTCCCCTGCTCTTACGACTAGCTAAAGGGTTATGATGCAACTAACTTCTTTGATGTTGCCTCTGAAGGGTAACTGCATAAACTTTAATCTCTGCCTTGCCAGACTTTTTTCTATCCTATGTAACGACTTGAGTTTGTTGACCAAGGTTATACAGAGACAAGGCAGGAGTGCCATTAGGCATACAGGCAAGCATACAGAGCCTTCTGATGAGCAAGGGAAACATGCTTACGAAGGTTCAAGAAGGAATTGGAAATATTTCACTTTATCGTTAAAAGTTTAACCTAAATATGGACAAGAAGAAAATTAATGCATTTCCTGAAAACAAAAATGCACACATTCTTCTTTTACACTACTCTATGTCAAGCATCCTTAGCTTGAGTATGTTCTATTTCAGCATGCCTTTGGACATTAATTTCATAGCCCTGAGACTGACAGTGATGGACAAAGTAGCCTGAACAAATTTTAGAAGTATTAAACAGTAACTGAGAATCTAACAGGTCACAGGTGTCTTCTGGCCTATGGCTCTAGCTTTTCATGCATCTTAGGACAAATTATTCGAATCCCACACAAATCCTATCCCAGATTGTTAGCAGGGAAAAATACTGAGTCAGAATATATCTGGTCCCAGCATGAATCAGGGAGACACATCCCCATGCCCAGAACCTAGGAAGCTCACACAAAGCTACAGCCCAGTGCCTGGGAAGCTCACACAAAACTACACCTGGTAGGTGGAGTGATCTTCCTTTTGGGTTCAACTTTGTATTTCCTCCAAGTGCTCTTGAGTAGATATGGGAATATCATCAGGTGGAAATGAGAACAACTTTCAGTAATGCAAACATCCTTTACAAACTCAATCAAGACAAAGAAGGATAACACTTGGTACGTGTCTGGGCCGTCATGATAATCAGAGTCAAAGGAGAAGCCAGGCATGGTGGTATAGACCTGCAATCTCAGCACTTGGGGAATGGAGAGATGAAGATGGCTGCTAGTTCAAAACCATTCTGGGCTGCGTAGCCTGACCCTGTTTCAAAACAAAATGAAACAAAGCTGGGCATGGTGGTACAAGGCTGTAATCACAGAACTTGTGAGGTAGAGACCTAAGGATCGGGATTTCAAGGTCACAGGATTTCAAGGTCATCTGTGTCTACATAGCCAGTTCAAGGCAATCCTGGGCTATGTGAGGACCATTCTAATACAAAAACAAAAGGAAGTTAGGAAAGAAGGAAGAAAAATAGAAATCTTCAACCACTTTTAAGAAGTACAGTGAAGTTCTGATGTTTAAGATACATGAGAGAGAGGGGAAGGGTGTAAATCCCTATTTAAAGATAATTTTATAGCTCTGCTTTATTGACCCCTATATGTGTGGTTTAGCCTATAAACTCAAATGATTTTTGTGGCATCCACAAACTCCCATCCCTGGGTTTCCCTCCCACCCCCTAGCCAGAAGATGTCTATGGACACCAACCCAGGTAGTTCTTTGCCTTTAGAAAAAGTATAATCTCTGCCTTCATGTAATCCACAGAGTTATCATGTATATAAATGTGATTCTTTACAATATGATCTGAGAGTTAAATATTACAGAAATGCAAAACTCTGTTATTAAAACTGACCAGCTTTTGAGGTTAATAAATGACTCTCTGTGTAAAAAATGGCCCAACTAAGTAGGATGGATGAAGACGATTTTCTTTGGTAAATTGCAGGATGCCTCAGAAGACTTTCATGGTTTCTTGTGAGAAAGAAACTAATTCCCTGAAAATGAATTTCTTGATCATCTCATGAGTCATGAAAATAAGTAGCAAAGACACGGATTGGTTAGTACAGCTAAAAACGAGATGGAGAGAAAGTCACCTGTGGTTGAAGTATATCTACGAGGGCTGCTTTTGACCCATTAAAGATCTGCTCATTACTAATACACTTTTCACATCTGTATTGTGTACATTACGAAATCTCTTGCCCGTGGAACTTTGTTACTTTGTCAATAATAATTTGGGGTGTTTTTCTCCACTTTTACCCATGATTAATTAGAGAACTTGACTAACATAGCCTAAACCTACTACTTCACTAAAAGGATATAATACCCCTCTTCAACTCATCTTTCCCATCGTTCTGCTAAAATCAGGTGCCATAATCTTTCACCTTACTCCCACAACCTTTATGAGAAATTTTCGTGCACAGGTCACTATTCAAACTGATGTTTAGTCAGTAGACTCACAAGGAAGCCCCAGAGAAGTGGTTCTCAACCTATGGGTTGTGACCCCCAAAGGGTCACATATAAGATATCCTGCATATCAGATATTTACATTCTGATTCATAGAAGTAGCAAAATTATACTTGTGAGCTAGCAATGAAATAATTTTATGGTTGGTGTGTACATGAGGAGCTGTACTAAAGGGTTGCAGCGTTAGGAAAGTTGAGAACCATGGCTCTAGGATACCCTGCTTGAAACTCTTACTACTCTGCCTGAGCTGGTAGAATTGAAGTAAAAACAAAAGCTTAAAATCTGTACTGATCTACATAATCTTATCAAAGTTCTTATTTTGAAACAAGAGTTGTTAAAGGTTTATTTCCACTAGTCTTTTGGGTATGTATATATTTATGCTTGTAAGTGTATGCATATAAGCCACTTAATATATTGAAGAATCCATAATACTAAGTAGCCCTTAAATGTACTGAAAAACTATTCTCATGGGCCTTGATCTCTTGTCAAACTGTCTCTCAGAAGAAGCCTGCTGATCAATTCCAGCCCCTCTCTTCACAGAGAAGGTCAAGCTCCATGATAGTCATGGCCTTGTCTAAGAGCAAAGAGTCTTCACATATTGTAAGGGTTTTGTCCATATAATATGCTGCACCAACCACATCTCCCTCCTGTGACCTCTAATAAGCACCCACATAGAGGATAGGAGAATCGAGCCTATCAAATGACCATCTTTAGGGTCACCTCTCATCCCTGCTGTCGCTGACAACTCTTGGTATAATTCATTGTAATACCTTATTCTGTTTAGCATTGTACTCTAACAATAGTGCTGTGGTCTGCCTCTCCCTCAGTAATATTTCTCTGAGTAGGAAGGGTTTGCCTTTATTTGCTTTTCTGTTGCTGTGATAAATATCATGACAAAAGCAGCAAGGGTAAGGAAAGGGGTTTTGTTGTTTTTGCTCATCATAGGCTATCATTCAGGAAAATCAAGGCAGAAACTGGCAGAGACCATAGAGAAAAGTTGTTTAACAGCATGCTGTCCAGGATCATATTCAGCTAGCTTTTTTATACCTTTCAGGACTATCTGCCTAAGGGTGATGTGGGATGGACCATCCCATATCAATCATTCACCAAGAACCACCTATCAGGCCAATCTGATGGAAATACTTTCTCAACTGAGGGCCCTTCTTCCTGATTACCCTGATTGTGTCAAACTGACAAAAACTAACACATCCTTTGTCTTTCCAATCTCTTTATCCTTATCGTTTTCAGTGTATACTTCTCTAAGAGCCATTTGGCTGGGTGATTGGACTGAGTTAGCAAACAGTTGTTTCTTTTTAAACACTGTATTGTACAATTATTCCCCAATGAATCAAAGAACTATCTTTTGTTTTATAGCCCTTACTCAGACTGCCTTCTTGACATGTACTTAGATATCTGAAAGTCATCCGAAATATAAATTATGTAGCCAAAACATGTAAGTAAATCTAAATACATTTCTTTGCTTTCATGGACCCATCTACTAGGATGATTTAGGGAATCTACCTCCAATATATTTTCCAAAACTGTTTATTTTCCCACCAGTCTCATCTCTACTGCCTGAGAGCTAAGCCACCATGCCTTCTGCTTTGAATTTTATTGGCCTCTTGGTTAATTTCTGCTTTTCCTTTGGCTCCTGTGCAATCCTGTTTCCCCAGAGCTACCAGGGTGGTCTTATGCAAACTATCCTCAATCTCGTCACTCTTCTCTTGAAACCACTCAGGAAATCGAACACAGCATCCTCACAGTCACACTTGGAATGACATCAGAAGTTATCCTATGGTCCTGTACTGTCTGGCCTTATATTCAATCCCCTGCCACCCTCTTCTGTGATCAATGAGTCCATATCTCTGCTTCACTTGGTGTTTCAAAGAAAGATAGTTTGTACGGTAGGGTCTTTCTGGCTTTCTTCAGATGTTCCTCTGCCAAGGACTCTCAAATGGTTTGCTTGGTTTTGGGTTTGTTTCTAATTAGCTGTTTATTGGTGCTTCCATCAGACCACAATGAGACCCTGCCTGTTTCCCAAATTAGGAGTCCCTTTTCATATGCCCATTGAGTTCACTGATCATTAATCTATCAGGTATCCACTACACCCAACAGACAGGACATTGCCAGCTTCAACAAGCTCAGAGATATCTTGTGATCCCAAACATGAATTGTGTCCCTATGAGCTGAGGAGAACCCTAAAGAGATGTCAATGCTTAAGACAAACCTCTTTAAGAATATAGACCCCAAAACTGTCACCCAGTCAACCACACCCACACCCTTAGCAATGCCCCCCCCTCAACAGAGCAATTGAAGGTGAAGGTGGACAGTTTAGAATGATGCCATAGTGCTAGCTGCCTCCTGTCTCTGAGCAGAGCACTTACCCTTCCCTTCTCCATCCTGCTCTCTCACAAGAAGGGGAAAGGCTATTTCCTGTCCTCTTTCAATGCTGTCAGCATCTACAATCTTTTTCAGTATCCAAATCAGCCAAATTATTATAAGAGACTTCCGAGTCCTCTCATCATAGGAACTATGTATCTCAAGGCAAGAGAAGAAAGGATGGAGGAGGGGGAGGGGGAAAGAAGGGAGAGGGAGGACTTAAATTTGTTTTACTTTTTTGTTAAGGCTACAAAGACTCCATTTACAAAACTGTTACTTCAATGCCTTAAATGATGTTAGTGGGCCCGAAAAAGATGAGTATTTCCCAGAGTGCTTTGTTTACCAGCAAGAATAGGCTTTTTGTAATGTCCATAAGCAGGCTGGCTGGTAGGTGACAATGCCTCACTACAAAAGCCCTAGATAATTTGGTGACTGTATACTTTGCTGAAGAGCTGGGAGGTGATGCATTTTTAAGTAATTCCCCTCTTGGAATAATTGTGTTCTAACGGATTTAGGGAGAAGTTCGCTCAACTTTCACTGTCCATGCCTATTTAGCATCCAGAGAAAAATAAAATAAAAAAATAACATTTCAGCCCATGGTTTATAGAATTGGATCTGGGCAACACGTGTTATAAGTTAGACCAAGAGGAAGAGTTGGCAGGTTGACCAATAACGAAGGAAAGGGCCTGGAGCCACCAAGATCATAGAGAATCTTTGACATCATGGCCAGTTGAGCTGGTGGGACTGGAGAGAACACTTAGTGAAAGCACCAGACCTGAATTCCATCCCCAGATGCTATGCAAAAAAAAAAAAAAAAAAAAAAAAAGTGGTACTCACTTATAATGGTGGTACTCACTTATAATCCCAGAGCTGAGAAGGCACAAAGGCATAGACAGATCCCATAGCCTACTTAGAGAGTCCCAGGCCAGTGACAAGCTAGCTCAAAAAAAAAAAAAAAAGGTGGGAAGTGCTTGAAGAAGGCTAGGCTATCTGGAGTTGTCTTCTGACCTCTACATGCCCATACACACAAGTACACTAACGCGCACGCGCGCGCGCACACACACACACACACACACACACACACACAGGCACGGTGTCATGACTACTGAAATTTGGTATGTTCTTCCCCCAGAGACCAGGAAGGCCTCGAACTCACTATGTAGCCAAGAATAGCCTTGAGCTCCTGCCTCTCCTGCCTCTGCACCCCAAATGCTAAGAGGACAGTTATCTACCATCGCCCTGGTTTGTGTGGCACTGGAATCCAACCCAGGGCCTCGTGAATGTTAGCCAAAGGCTGTGCCAAGTGAGCGGTATCCCCAGCCCTGGACACTTCTTCCCTGTACTTCCCTTGTATCTTTGTCTTCTTTCCGTTCCAAAGCCTATGCCACGCCACATCAAGTCCATACCCTTCACCTTTGTGTGCGTTTGCCTGCCCTACCTTTCTCCTTTCATGCCTGCTGGTGGCTAGGGCCAGAAGGCTTGGAGGTAGCTGCATTGAGAAGTGAGCAGTGACCTAGGAGAGATGATAACAACTGGAAATTATTGAAGGCCTGCTCTGGGCTTGGCTTTATTCTATATACTTTCCGTGTGTGCCTTCGTTTAGGATACCTAATTACCTAAGAACTGAGTTTACCCTCTTCCCCATTCTACTGTGTTATGCTTGGATTCTTGCTGAAAACAGTCTTCAAAGGATTTATAGCAAAAAGCCCCGAAGAAACGCCAGGGTGAAAGAAGTAGATAAAAGTGGGACTTTTAACGGGCAGGTTAGAAGAAAAAGATGCAGCAAAGGCTAAATCTAGAGAGAAGCCTCAAGCAGATTCTGTAGGCAAGGTCTTGTTTTTGCACGTTTGAACTCTTAGGGCAAAACGTGAGTTTACCAACCATGCTAATGGGGGAAAAGTTCTAACCCTTCAATAATTTCAAGAAAACCAAACTATGGTTGAGGTCAAAAGGAGTACTTGATTTTGCAACAGCAAGTGTCCCTTCTGAGGTTTCTCAGAAATGCTGTGGCTGTCCCACACAGAACTCTCTCCGTAGTTTTACCACAAACGCAATAGCACTAATTCAGTGTACATTGTAATCTAGACCACTTTGGGGGTGTTCAGTGACAGATCTTGGGGACTCAAATAGCTGCTGTCCTCAAATCTAAGAGCACAAGAGTGAAACGTACTTGAAGCACCTTTGAAAAGAAGGTGCCAGAAGAAGGTGATGGGAAATTCATAGGTTTATATTTGACAGGTTTATGTGTATACCGACGTGACTAGCAGGACCATGTGAAAGCAAAGCCAAGGACTCTATGAGTCAGGAAGCAGACACCTGACCCACCGTTTTCCAGATGCTTCTGTGCATATGCTCATACAGGACCAATGTCAGCTGGGAGCCAGATCTGAATGGCTCACATGGACTGTGGGCCATGCAAATAATGACCCAAGGCATTTCCTTAACACTTGGAAACACTTAGGGCTCTTTTCTTTCCATTCCTGGTCAGGCTGTTTGGCAAACAAACACAGTCGCCACTGTGAAATGGTTTGCAGCCGTATTCACTGGCGGTTCAATATCTCTCGGGTAGATCTGTAAACTCAGTCCACCAGTTCCATATAATCATTCTCTGGTTGTTTAGCCCAAAATGGAGGTCGGAAAAAAGCAGAGCTGTGCTGCAGGTTTTTTTGTTTGTTTGTTTTGCTTTGCTTTTTGCTTTGTCACCTGTGTTGGGGGGGGGAGGCAGGGAAGGGGGGCCTGCCCTGAGGATCTGCTGTTAACAGGCACAATCCTTCCAGGACATAGCCATTGCAGTCAGTGACAGGACCAACAATCAAGTGAGTTGTCATAAGGAATAAGGTCACCTTTGCCTCCAACACTAAAGTGCTGGAGACAACTCAGTGGTTAAAGGCCGTCAAGACGGAGAACCTCAGTTTGATGTCCAAGTTTCATAAGGATGAAGGGGAGAAACAAATCCAGTCCTCTGACCTTTACTTCTATGTTCCCCCATGTGCAAATACACACACACACACACACACACACACACACACACACACACGTAAGTTTAAAACAAAAATACTAAAGTTAGCTAAATAAGGCAATGTATGGCTGTAACCCACGGGGAGTGGAGATAAGAGGGGCATGCAAGGCCATCGCCCTTGGCTAAATGGCAAGTCCCAAAGCCCAAATGAGATCCTGTTCAAGAAACAAAAACAATCGAAATGTGGAACTTGGGAGGTTAGGACGGGGGATTATGAGACAGAAGAACATATAGTAAGACTCTGTCTCGAAAAAAAGACAATAGGGCTGGAGAGATGGCTCTGCCATTAAAGGCTAGGCTCACAACAACAACAACAACAAAAAAGACAATAATAGAAATTATTGAAGAAAATCTTTCTCCTCAACATGATCAGAGACAGACATGTTATACACAGTTCACTCAAACATTTTTTAAAAATTAGATGACTATGTGGCCTCCCTTCAGTAATGAGATGCTTTCTTCAAGGAATAACAACCTTTGTTTCCTCTCTTTCTCTGTCATATAAGAACACAGGAGAAAGGCAGCCATCTGCAAGCCAGAGAGTACCTCACTGGAGCCAGGCCCTTCAGGCAACTGATATTGGACCTTGAAGCTGCTAGAATGGGAAAAATCAATTTCTGTTCTTTAAATCACCCAGTCTGTGGTATTTTGGTGTAGCAACCCAAGACTGCCTATTGCATGACCTTATGGAAATAGTTCTATATTTCTAAATTCCCTTGAAACTGTGGTCCCCTCTGCCTCCTCTCTCTTTGCTCTGTTTGAGTCCTAAGAACTATCCCTAAGAGTTCCTAAGAATCCTTCCTAAACTACTAGCTTGCTAAGAAGACAGTGTCAACTCATGTGGGAAAGGAAATAAGAATACTCTCAAAGTTTTAAAATCAGTGGAGTTCAGCTTTTAAAACCTCTATTAAATAAAAAAAAATAGCAAATGCACAATTGACCATTTCTGCATTCCTATGCACATTATCATTTTTAAGCTTAATATAAATCTCAAAGATTTTCTTAGTTGTCAAGCTAGAGGGAAAACTATAATTTAAAAAGTTAATTATAATCATCATTATCAATAAAAATATATTAAGACACATTTTTATGGTGGCACTATAGTTCCTTATCTCTGCTAAATTTATTTTTTAAAAAGTAAGACTAGGAGAGAGGGATAGGATATTCCTTTATTAGTAGAATGCTTGCCTATCATGCAAAGAGGCCCTGGGTTCAATCCACTGTAACACAGAATCCAGTATGATTGCATACATGTTTAATCCCCACACTCTGGATGAAATGGCAGGAAAACCAGAAGTTTAAGGTCATCCTTGACAACATAAGACCACCCTAGACTATAGTCTGATTTTTTGTTGGGTTACCAGCTCACAAATAATTGCACAGACTTCTTATTAATTATAGAGGCTTGGCCTATAAGTTAGGCTTGTTCCTAACTAGGGCTTATCACTTACATTAACACATGTTTTTAATAATCTACCTTCTACCATGTGGCTTTTACCTCTGTCTCATTCTATACATCCTATTGTTTCAGAATCTGCCCGGTTTCTCTTCCTCTCTTCCTCCCAGAATCCTCTCTATGCCTAGACGTCCCACCTATACCTCCTACCTACCTATTGCCCATTCAACTCTTTATTAAACCAATCACAGCAATACATCTTTACACAGCGTACTAATACCCCACAACACTAGACTACATGAGACAATTTCCTTTTTGAAAAAAAGTCAGGCACAGCACCTTTGTATATAGAACACTGTAGACTGGAGAAGATGTAATAACACATGTTGAATGAATGAATGAATAAATGAATGAATGAATGAATGAATGAATGAATGAATGAGATATCATAAGGATCTCAGCCACACAGTATAAGCCAATAGCTCCTATGGACTAATTTGAAATCCAGGACAGGATATCAATGGCAAATGAAGTTATGCTTACAGATAAATGAAATGGATCAGATGTCCCTCTTGGTTAATTTTGAGATTTCATAAAGAAAATACAAGTTTTTTTTCTGGATTAGACACATGGCCAAATCTTTCCTAACAGTGGACATAGTATGAGTAATATTCTATTAATCTCCTATTGCCATTATAATAAATCAGAAGTTAACTGCTTTAAATCATTCAGATTTATTTTGTCATTTTCTAATGATCTGCTGTCTACAAATCTGAGTGTCATTTGGGGATTCTAAGGGTGAATTGATTTTCTGGTCTTTTCCATCCTTTAGAGACAGCCTGTATCCTTGGCCACAAGCACTTCCCACCTGTAACCATCACTGACTAGGGAAGTCTCACTCATAATGCATCTCTCTGACTCTCTCCATCCATGCCTTTCACATGGGAAGATTCCCCCTTACCACACAGGACCTGTCCAGAGCGTAGGATAGTCTTTCTTTCCTAGCACCAGCTTCTGCCTGGAACTCCCTTTACTATCTAACTTAGCATGTCTACAGATCTGGAATTAGGATGTAGGCATCCTCTAGGGTCTGCTTTTCTGTCTTTCACACACAATATCAGAATGCCTCTGGCATGTTTAGTCAACAATACAATTTGCATAGAAATGTTGTGTATTTGAATGTAAGTTTGAGTGAATCTATAAAACTAGATGAGTAGGAGACTATTTTTGAAATCATGAAATGTCCCACAAAGGGATTTGGACATCTTTGTAAGTAATGATTCTCTTTGTGTCAAATTAATATGATGAATTGTCATTAGTGTTTATATCTCACAATTTGAAATGACATGATTACAAGGTGCATCTCACCCACAATACATCAACTTGTAAAGGCAAACAAGACTTAACTGATTTTTTTTAATTGCTACCCCAAGAGTCAAAGAATGCAGTTTAGTAGTAGCTCAATCAATTGGTCCCTGGGAGTTTGAAAGTGAAGTAGGCAGGGCAGATAAGAGCATAGCAAAGGCATTGATTGAAAGTTTACATCTACTATTGTGGCACACAGTTGTAATCCCTGCTCCCTGGTAGACTGAGGAGGAGTATAGAGGCCAACTTGAACAACATAGCAGCATCCTGTCTTAAATAAGTCAATGAAATCAAATAAAAGCCTAGACTTATGGTGCTGATGTTTAGCCCTGGTGCTCTGAGACATGTAAACATAAGAGCAACATGTCTAGGAGCATATGCACACCAAAGGCCATGTTGATGTTAAGTTAAAATATCAGAAAATTAGGAGTATGAAGCTTAGCAAATCACAGAAAGGATACAGGAAGAGGATCACAGACAAATCACTTAAACCTAGAAACCCAAATAAGAAGGTAGACCGGTCAGCACCATGTACCAGAGACCAAAAGATCCTGATCATTTTACAGCAGGGAACAAACTATCACTAGAGTCTGGAAGGCAAGGTGGACTTGGGGAATTAGCCAGAGTGACTTAGACAATCTTTTGCCATAGAATGCTAGGTTTCTTCTTTAAGTATGGTGCTGTTAATTTTGTGGCAATACTACATACTAAGCAAACAAAAGATTTAGTAAGAATCCCTTCTCCTTACCCTAGAGCCTGGACTACTTTGGCCTATCCATTAAGCCCTTTTATTTTTGCATTCTGTTCTCAACTGACAGCAACCTCCAGAATCATCTAAAGTAATAAGCATGATGTGCATTTGCTGTGAATAATTTCTCTTCCTTGTTTGTAGTCACTACAAACAAGGTTTGGGTGACAGGAAATATAGGTGTTTGTTACCAGAGCAAAGCACTCAGGCTTAGGGGGGAAAAAACCCACACACAAGAAAGACAATGGAAAATAATACAGCAAGCTGTGTTTGCAATTTCTGACAGATGATTTCATTTATTCTAAGCGTTCCTGTTTAGTTAACTATACAAATTTTTAATCATATAAATGTGGTGGAATTCTAGCCTCCTGCTCTTGATTAGGCTTGTCTTCCAGCTGATTTCACATGCCTCTGGCTTCTGGCACTGAGTTCTCAAAAATACTACATCTTGGGCTGCAGGAGTTCCAGACCATACCTGTTAAAAAGTGTAGCCTGTAGTCTAGTTTATTTTACTTATCTTTTGTGCTTTGTGTTGTGTTTTCCCAAGGCAAAATGAGAAACAGCAGTGCGGTACATTTCTCTGAGTCAGCGGCACCATTGGCCACTGGCTCTAATGCCATGAATGCCTGTTTTCTTTCTCTCTTTTTCCATCTTTATTTCTTTGTGGATTCATATGGTCACCATTCACTGATGCTTGGGATATTACAGTGGGAAAGACTACCAGGCTTTATGCAGAGACTTCTTTTTGTAAATCTTTAATAAATCAAGGGAAGAATCAGTTTTTGAGGAGAGCATGACCAATGATGGAACGCCAAGATGCGGAGCCTTGCCTGTATACTAACCATTCCGAACATAGATGGGAGTCTCTCAACATTCTTAAAGCAGTCTGAAAATTGTGACAAGATGCAAGAAGATGCTGAAATGAAAGAGGAATCAGAAAACTGACCTCAGTTTTATTGTACATTTGATGAGAACAGACTTAAAAAGAAAAGAAAGGAAGGAAGGAAGGCAGGAAGGAAGGAAGGGCAAGCATTTGGTTATAAAGTTGAAGTCTGTCATGGGTGTTCATTGCAGTGGTTTATATTTACTAGTCAATCTTGACTTTAAAGTCATTCCATAACAACAACATAATGAGTGAAACAAAATTGAGAAACCAAGCAGTGGTTTGATGTCTTTGGATACAGTCGTGGTTCTTATGTAGCCATTTCCAATTGCTTGTTTCTTTCAAGGGTCAAGTCTGCATGGTTTGAAAAGTCCTGATAGCGTGTACTTGTAAAATGGACATTTCTCTGCAGTGTCTCTTATAAGTAACTAATATAAGATAGACAGAAAATGCTGTCACAGGCTAGTCCCCTAGCCTTTTTACTCAAGAGTATGGTGACAGGCCAATGCCCTTGTCATATTCAAGAAAAAGCTGAGAGATGCAGAGTCTCACGGCTTTATGTGGACCTTCTAAAAAGAATCTGTGCATTAGGACTGGAGAGATTTCATGCATGAATACCTGAGTTCATGTCTCCATCATCCACATAAAATGTCATGTATGGCCATGTCCAGTCATATAATCCCAGTACTACGGTAAATGGAAATAGGATGGTTAAGACTTGGCAGCTAGCCAGCTTTGCCATAGATTCAGTAAGAGCCTCGATCTCAGAGTAGTGAAGTGGAGAGTGATGGAGTCAGACACTGGAAGTCCTCATCTAGCCTCCACACACGTTCATGAGCACACACACGTGCACATGCCCCATCCCCACACATATACCTACTCACACACATGTTCTTGCATACACCCAG
Organism: Phodopus roborovskii; assembly: GCF_943737965.1. NCBI lineage: Eukaryota > Metazoa > Chordata > Mammalia > Rodentia > Cricetidae > Phodopus > Phodopus roborovskii. The sequence goes on along the minus strand of NW_026125397.1, from coordinate 3,394,962 downwards.
GGGTGCACACACATATGCCCATACACAGAATCTGCATGTTAATGGCTTCTTTGGTTATTCATGCTCATATTAACATTTGAGAAGCGTTGCTCCAGAATAGCACCCAGGAACCCCTTCTGGCACAGAAACTATAGTAAAAAGTGGGAAGAGAAGAGCAAAGAATCCTAGGAAGCAGTAGAACTTCACTCCACGGACATGGATTGGTTGAAATTTCCTTCTGAGGTGACTTTGAACTCTACACACATAAGAAAACATCAAGGCAGAGATAGATCCTATTAGAAGTCTTTATTAATTCTCTTTTCTTTTTCTTTCCTTGTGTTGTTTGTACCATCAATTTTTCTATATCTTACTATTAGCCGTATTTGTTTTTATCATTTTAAAAGGAAAACTCTCTAGCTTGACATTCTCCAGAAGTTCTTTGAGGGTAATGTTCCCTTCACTGTTCTTGGGATCTTTTAAACCCAACCCAAGTCTTCAGTGTTCAGGAATCATGCATCTCACTTATAAAAAAAAAAAATTTAAAAATGTTTAAACATGGTATTTGGCTTTGAGCACTATACAGCACTATACTTCTACTTCCATTAAAAACACAAGTTAAATGGAAAGCCACTAAGAGTAATTGAGATTCCAAAAATGTTTGAGGAATAAAGACTCCAGACATAAATAAGATGAGATTCTCATAAGTTTTCCGGGTCAATGGCCAGGGGGCAGCCTGAAGACACATGCTCACTGAGCTGTACAACTCATGAACATCAAACATACCTGTTAGAGACTGTAGATAAAATGCAATTCCCCATAGAGAGGACCTACACTGTAGGCGCACTAAATAACCCACAGTGATCATACACGCTTCACCCAGAAGTGATCCATGGGTGTTACATTACCCAAATGCATTCCCCAGTAATATCCACTGCTTTCTACATTCTCATGAGAAGTATGAACTTCCAAAGGAACCTACTTTGAGGATAGATGAGTTCAACTTCTCAGCTTTCTAATAGATAATATAGTTTAAAAAAAGTAGTCAAATTTTGAGCTTAGGTAATTTGTTAGCATGATTTCTTTATTGTTGTTGTTGTTTTGAGACAGGGTCTCACTGACCTCAAATCTGTGATCCCCCTGCCTCAGCTCCCCAATTGCTGAGTATGTCTTAAACTTCTAAAATAATAATATTAAACTTTACAGCGCATTTCATTTTCAAATCACTCATTCTTAAACTGTTTAAATTCTTCAAAGATCACTGTGTAATGGCTAAGGTGTTTACTGCTCTCAGACTCACTTACAGATAAGACATTAAATCTGAGGTCAGACTTAATGGTAAGGACAGTCTGAACCCCAGTTTGTGTAAACCTGAGATAAGTGGTCTGGGGTTTCTTTACAGAGTTCATTGCTGTACTCCTCGCTTTGGTTTGGAGGGTTTTCCCCCCAATAAAAACTCAACTATAAATTTATGTCAAGCATCTTCTCCCATCATTAATAGTATTTCACAATCAAAAATCACGAAAAGACTACAGTCATAGGAGGCCTGGGCCTCAGGACAGAAGTGTCCCTGGGAGGGATGAGAGGCCACTGCAGCAGCAACTAAGAGGAGGAGCAGAAACACCAGTCTTCCTGCGGCTGGGACCTCAGCCTAGTGTCGGCTAATCTACTGTCGGAAAAGTATCAGACACACAGTAAACTCAGCCTTGGCTACATTACCTAAAAGCCGAGAGTGAGGCCTGACTTCTGCTAGAACACTGGTACCTCCTTCTACCAGGATCTTAGCCTCAGAGCCCAGCAGCTCCGGTACCTGAGACTGGACCCAGAGTTAGCACAGGCTCCCCTTTTCATTACATGCGTGCAGAGTGAATAAATGAGTGCATAGCACTCAGGCGCCCGTTAAGAAATTCACCTCCGAATCTGTCAGCTCAACCCCTTCTACTTCCTCTCCCTCATCTTTCCTCTTCTGGCCTCACCCGCTTTCCTCCCTGTCCATGTGACAATGGAAATATGTGCTACCTTGTATGGTTGGTCTGTAGACCAACTCCTCTCCTTGCATACTGGCATTGTTCCTTGAGATTAGCTAAGGCCAAAGCTATTACATTTCTATTTCTCTTGAAGGACACTGTAAATTGTTTGAGCTTCTTCTACTTGGGCTATATTAAACAAAGTTAAAAGACCTGTCTCCTTCCTTGCTCATTCTAGATTGCATCTGAATTGCACTTGTGAAACCAGAGTGGCCAAAAGGCCAGGTGGGGGTCAGGAGAAGCTGACACATTCATATTTGAGCTGAATTGATGGAGGAAAAAAGTCTGGGATAAAACAGATCACCCAAACATAGAATAAAGAATGGTGAGAACTAATAAGGGCATAAATTGTTTTCAAATTCATCTCAGTGAAGTTATCACTAAAACAAAGTTTTGGAAGAATCTGCAATTTGAAAGAAAATGACAACTAGTATGTTTCTGCATGGTATAAAGATAGTCTCCAGAATATTAGAAATGTTTAAATGGTTGATTTCCATTTTAAAATGACATGATCGATATAATAATTTATAACAGAGCACCCATAGTCTTTATAATATTCTCACAACCTTCAGAACATGAAGTGTTCTCACAGTTCAATTTAATTAAGGGATTAAAGCAATTATGCATCTTGTACATGTCACTGTACATTCACTATTGGGGTTCTCAATTTCGTTCCTTCATATAAGCTGCAAACATACATCAAAGTTTTTAAACTTGATCTTTGGATCAAGCTCTTTTTTTCTTCTTCTTTCTTCCTTCCTCTCCTCCCCTGTGTGTGTATGTGTGTGCATGCACATGTTTGGGTAGGTAGGTCTCTGTGAATATGATAGTAATATTTGTGAGAATTCTCCTATAGATGAGGCTTTGCTTCACAAGTGTAGCCAGTACAAGACACCCCAGCTGTTTTCCCAAGCCCTGTGACCCAGACTTTGGGCTTCCGTTGTATCCCAAAGCGCTCGCTGAGTGAAGGAAATCACGACTTCATAGGCATGCTCTTCTAGAAAGACTAGAGACATCTCAGCCTGAGATTAGCTACACAATGTGACAAAACCACCTTTCCAAGAAACGGTGTGGCTGTGAGCTTTTGGTCCATAGTGCAAGCGGCTCATCCTGCTCTACCGGGTTGCTGTTGAGCCAAAAACCTCCTGAGCCAAGCTCTCTCGCAAGATTTCCTGTACTTCCTGTCTCCATGTGAGCCAGAAATACCCTGAGAACGACCTTTCTTGTGGTAATTTTTGCACTTCTGCTCTGGGATGAGGATCCCATATTGGGGGGGGGGGGTAGTTAAATTGTGAAAACATTTTCGACTCACGGGACATTCATATGAAGTAGGTTCCCCTTTTGGGATGGTAATTGGAAATGATGCTTGTTTGGCCCTAACTCGTCCCTTATAAGAAACATTCACATCCAATGATCCAACATTTTGTAACTTCTCCGGAATATTTTTACAAGGAAATGTGTGGAATAATCTAAGAGAAAAGTATATTCTTGGCTTTTAAGAAAAGTGATCTTCAAGAAGCTTGCATGGAAGAGCTGCGCTTTTAATACATCAGCATCTGTGATATATCGTATCATATATTTGTTTTTCTTTGTTCTTAACCCCTTTGTTTTAAGGGTCAGGATATCCTGATGCTAAGGACTCTTGCAAAATAACCGAACAAAAATAAAAATAGTCAAACACTTAGGAAACCCTTGAGTTGCTAAGTCAGGGAAGTTTGTGACCGAGGAGTGGCTGGAAGACATTAATCAGGAAGTATGGTGTGGAGTACAACAGCCTGCATACTAAATAGAACCCTCTGATTTCAGAGACCCTCAATGCCCCGAGTCCAGTGGCAGGGCAAGGTAAGAAACAAAAGGGTTGTCAAACTAGGCAGATGAATCCAACTGCTATAGAAATGTTTTTATCTCAACAGAACGGGTTAAAGAAAGAAATATTTCAAATAAAGTGGGCCACGAGTTTTTACTCATTTGGTTGTATGAATGTGTAGTTGTTATAGAAAAACTGCAGTATTAATAATGAAATTCACAGAAAAGCACTACCCCCAATTATACTTATGTACACACACACACACACACACACACACACACACACACACACACTGAGGGTTTTAGGCCTTTTTCATCTACCAGGAAAGAAAGCTGGTTTACAGTATACTTTTTCATCTAGAAAAAAAAAAAAAAAAAGAGGGGAGAAATCACTTAATTCATTATGAAAAAAAACCAAGACTTATTAAACATAGTTTTAGAAGAGTAATGACAAGATTACAGTGAGCTTTACCGCTTTCAACTTCAAAAACATAATGAAGTGTGAGCAGAGTGATGAAAATAAAACGCTCCCAATGGTCTTTCTCCTCTCCCCCAAATCTCCGCCTTGCTCCCCTAAAGAAACATCAAATGATTGTGTGATCAACCAGCCGTAGGAATGCAGAGCGGGAGCAACAGCTTGTACATCAGCAAAATAAATTGCCAAGCAAAACAAAGGCCTTTGCAAGGCAGAGACACTGAGCTCCAAGGAAGACAGGATTGTTACAATGTCTTTCAGGAAAACGGGCTTTCTGTGTGAATGTGCAAGCTCAAATTGTTCCTACAAACCCAATTTGCTGGCAAAAAATGCCAAGCATAATGCCACCCCACTTTCGTTTATGTCCAGAGCCTTTCACATAAGCCACAGGGGGTATCTCTGTTGCTGCTTTGGCTCTGACTCTCAGGGTCAGCCCCTTCATCTCTGAGCCTCAGGAAGCAAGAGGCTTGGCCCACGGTTGTCCTCAATTCACCACTCCGGGGTGGGGACACAGTAGTCAGTGGCCCAGATATTAAGCCCACAGTGTGGTCTCTCTGAAAAAAAAAAATCATCCATGCTTGCTTTTCCAGGCCATTTATGACCCCCTACCAACACCTTTTAACATGATGACTACCCTTTGAAAATGGGGTTTTAACCATCCTGAGCCACGTGTCCAGGCTAAACAGGCACTCTGTGCATATGCATAAGGACTTTGACACTTCCCTAATCCACTTTTTTCCAGTTAGCTTTGGAATGTGATTCAATGTTATTTCCTTCCAGCTGAAGGGCAGCTGAGGTTACAAGGGGATTTGACTAATAGACCAAAAAACCCGGATAGTTTGCAGAGAACTTTGACAGCAAAGGGGGTGGGGTGTGGAAGAAGGAAGGAGAGTGTTTGAACTGTGGTCCTTAAGATCAAACCGCCCCCATCCCACGCAGGCACAGTGGACAGACCAGGCAGGCCCCCCACCGGGCCCCCCAGAGAGAATCAGCTACAGACGAGTTCTGGCAGAACACAGCTTCCCGTTTTGCTGAAAGCTCGTTGGGATTTACAGAACTAGAGTCTGGGAAGCTTCTAGGCTTCTAGTGCCATAGGAGTTAACCCCTCACCTGGCACTTCCAGATAATTAGCCTGTGAGGGCCCCCGCTCAGAGTCACGCAACGCGGAGCCCCGAGCCTGAAATCTTTCGTGGCTAAGCCACTTGACAAACTTGACAAGAAGCTCATAGAAAACAAACGAAACGGGAGGAAGAAGGGAGGTGAAGGCTGAAGCCTCCACGGCTTTTTTTCCCCTCCCCGCTGTCGTTCCAGCTGTAGCCTGGGATTAATTAAGTGCTGTGAATTCAGTGCCTAAGAGAGAAGGAGAAAATACTCTGTATCTCTAAGGAAGGAGGGAGTCCAGAGACGGTTTCTCGGCAGTGAGGAACCTTAGGTCTCATCTCATCGCCAGTGTTTTGTGCAGGGGCTGGGAAAGCCAGAGAGGCTGTGCCAGGCTGGAGGAGACTTGTCTTTCCAAGGCTGGAGAGGATTTCACGCGGGTTTGCTTGCAGCTGCCCGGGAAGAAATTCCCCTCTGGTGGCAGCAGCCGCAGCAGCAACTGCAGCGGCGGCGGCAGCAGCAGCAGCAGCGACGGCGGCAGCCCTACCTCCTGTTCTGGGGAACAGGGCAGAATGCCTGTGCTAGAGCGGTACTTCCACTCCGCAGAACTAGGCAGGAGGTGGACGGCCCCAGAAGGTGTGCTGCCCTCCGCCCTAAGCAGCAGGCCGGGGTGCCAGCAGGGGCCGCTACCCTGGGACTTGCCAGAGATGATCAGGATGGTAAAGCTGGTTTGGAAGTCCAAAAGTGAGCTGCAGGCAACCAAGCCGAGAGGCATTCTGGAAAATGAAGATGCTTTGCACAGCTTCCCAGGTAAACGGACGGTGGGGTGCAGTAGGTGACCTCGCCAGGTCTCATCTCTCTAGGTCCCCTTCTTGGGTCAAGGAAAGAAGGCAAGTTGTGGAGACAGGGTTCAAAGGGTGATTACAAACGTTTGCTCTACTAGAAAAGCGCCTTAAAGTTGAACGATGGGTATGCTGAAGGGCTGTTAGCATGGAAATCAACAAACCTAGTGTAGGGGTCGGGTCAAATCTTGAGTTTCAGACCCCAAGGGGAGAGAATGAAACTGGATCCTCTTTCATGTCCATCCTACCCCTAACATTTCTTGTCCATAGTTAGAAATGTCTCCTCCAAATTTTAATGATGCAACTTATGTAGTGTGTGTACATGTTCCCAGGACTGAGGGTAGTCTGCATGCTTTTTCAACCCTTGCAAGTTAATAAACTGCCCAGCCTCAGTTTCCTCTTTGACCAGTGATGAATACCCCTACAGAAATGAAGAAAACTCAGCTACAAGTGTGGAGATGATGAGTCAGAAAGGCTTTTTGCATGTCGTTAAGAATGGGCTGTTTGGGGTGGGACAGTTAGTTGGACCTTTGCAGCATTTCTAATGGGGGGGGGGGTTGGGGTAGGGTACAAAGATACCTTTGGGACTCTGTAATCGACAAATGCCACCACTGATGACCGGGTGCTCCCTTCCTCGGGGGAATCTGTTGATGTGTGTTTGGGGGAGCAGTGAGTTCACTTGAGAATAAGGCATATGAGTGTGCTCATGCCTTTTAAGTCCTGGCCATCCCCATGCAGTGGAACCCTGACATGGCATCTGCCATGAGACAGTCCAAAAGTCATCTCCCCTTTTCTCATGGGAATAGGCTGAGAATAAAAACTACTCTGATTTTGCTCCAAATAACTTGTGGCAGAAAGGTTTGCTGTTGTTTGTTTGTTGTTTTTTACACCAAGATGCCTAATAATTTATGAAGAATATTATTTAAAAGTAATGCTCCAGGTGGGGGTGTGAAAAAAAAAAACAGCGTTGTTCTTTAGTAAACAATGAGTATTTGAGCACTTAGAAAGGAGAAGTAAAGCAATCAGCCTGGGGTTTTGTGGCATTTGGAAATGGGTCTTGGTCAGAAGAAATGAGGTAATGGGAAAGTCATTCATATTTCATGGGAGCAGGGCTAGGAAAACGGAAAAGGCCCCCTAAGCAGAAAATGCAAGTATGGTACACCAACTGCTCTAACCCCTGACTTGTGTCATTATCTGAGATGACTAAAATTCACATTTCAAATAGCACCTTTCATAGAGCTTCCTCGACCGTCACTCCTCAGCGCATCTGTGGGGGAAGGTGCACATCATTCCTTCCAAGCCATGTGAGTGGGGTCCCATCCTGAGCAGGCAGAGCTTATTCAAAGGGAAAGTTGAGCCAGCCTCTCACACCTCTCTACTGCTTCCTCCAGTGTCCCTTACCATGGAAAGTGTCCTAACTGAGCCCTGGACAGAAAGCAGCACCCATCTGCAGCCTACTCACCTTGCCTGCAATAGGGTGGGTTCTGTGTAAACGACCCCCTCCCAGAGCCCCAGGGATGTCTCTCTGCTTTACCTGCTTCCCCATTTTCTCAGGGATAGAAAAGTTTCAGGATTTCTGATGTGATCACAAAACCCTCTTACCCATTAGCATAGGCCCAAGAAAACAGGGAAACGAAGTATTATAAATTCTGTGAATATTTGGACTTCTGTGATAACAGAAGAGTCAGTTTAAATGTTTAAAAACTACTAAACTGTGGAAATTCTGAATAGTCACTTTGCAGGGCTCTAGAGATGAATGCCACTGGCTGCTAATATGTCTAATGCAGCCCTCAGAAGCCCCAGGATTCCCTCTCCCTTGTGAAGGGCATCAATGTTTGTATTTATGCTTCCTTAGACAATATTAGAACTCTGTCCTTTACAAGTGAAGTAGAAAAATGTTTGCGGTGTTTTGTTAGGTAAAGGAAAGAACAAAAGAAAAGCCGAGAAAATAAATAAAAGCATGCATTCATGAGAAATTCAATATGAGATGCACAGAAGCACAAGCCATGGGAAACAGAGGAGGGCAAGGAAATGCTGGGGAGGTGGCAGGTCAGCATGCCCTGGGAGGTTGTTCCAAGCAAGGGAGCTTGCATGAGGGGTGGGGTGGTGCATGGCTGTGTGGGGTGTGACCCTAAGCTGGACAGTGCCCAAAGTAATAATACTGAATAACTGAAGTGACAAGTGGCTTGCTGACTGACACCATGTCATCCAATCATGGTAACACTCCTATCTCCCCCCCCCCCCCTTTCTTTAAAGCTAATCCCTGCATTTTAGAAATGAGGTGAACAGTTCAGAAAGACTCAGTATTTGTTCCATGCCCCCCCCCCAGGACAGGATCTCAATAGTTAACTGAGTCACAAAACTTTTAAATGATCATAGCCCTTGCCGGGGGTGAGGGGGGTAGGAGGTGGGGAGTGGGGTTAGATTCACACTTCAGGTAAGATGTTGTTTCTATGGTTACCTGTTGGCCGGGCAAGCACTGGAACTCATTATTCAAAACCTTGGACAAACAAACTAACAAAATAACAGTCTCATTTGAAACAAGGCAGGAATGTGTCTTCTCTACATTTTTCTACTCATTTGGAGGGCATTAGCTTTAGGTGGAAGCCTTTAGTACTGGGAAGGAGTGGAGAACAGTCCTCCTTGGTCCTTAAGGCTTAAAGCACAGCCTAGCGAGCAGGCATGAAAGACAGGAATGAGGGTGGATGGGAGGGTGGAGTGGGAGACAAATCAGTGGTTTCCCAAATGCTGGGGCTACAAACATTTCTATAGCCCTCATTCTAGCCAGACACCCAGCAGGACCTGCTCTTATTTGAATAATTCACTTTGAGATTCACTCAAATAACTGCAAACTCTTCATCTACTTACCTTCCCTTTTGGTGCCTCTAATTAAAATTCTGTATTACATGTTTCCTCGTTTATTAGGTCTCTTCTTTCAGTAGCCTTTGGTTGCAGGGAAAAAAAATGAAAACCCAGAACTCATTTGAAATAGAGAAAGAACACATGTGCTTCAAGGAGAACACGGAATCAGAAATGTACTCTATACCCAGCTCTGAATATTGAATGTCAGACAAGAAAGTCTGCAGAAGGGTTCCAGTTTCAGAAAGCTGCAATTTAAATTGACACTTAAAGTGTCATTTTAAAATCTCTTAAGTGGCAAGTGTGACATAAACCATGTTGAAGAGTAAGCACTAGGATCATTATAATTCAAGGAGCATTTATTGAATGCTTGTTGTATACCATGGGTTATACTGGACAACACTGACTGAGTGATGAATCAAAGGTTTAATGAGGGAAGAATAGCAGCACATTTATGAATCTGAGCTCTGTCTGCAGCTTCAGTGTGCAAACAAGCACTCGCTAGTTTAAGCTTCTCTGTCCACTCAAAATATTGACTGGAAAGCTGGTGAAATAAAACACACTCCTAAAAATTCATATGCACTTTCAAGCGCTCATCAGGCAGGGCTTAATGATTTCATTCAAAACAGACCAAATTGCTTTGAGAAAAGAAGTAATTAGCCTCAACAGGGGATGGGCTGGTATTAATTCATAACATTTCTCCAAGGCTACCGCCTGTAGACATTAGCCTATTAGCCTACATTCAGTCTATAGCTTTACTGAATAACAAACATCATTAAAGGTGTCATCCCTCCTTTAAATGGAACATAAAAGCAAGTCAAACCCAAAAGACAAGCCAGGTGCGGTAGATCACACTGTCATTCCAGCACCTGAAGGCAGAGACAGAAGAATTGCTATGAGTTTAAGGCTATCCTGGGCCACATGATAAGTCTCAGGTCTACCTGAGCTATGGAATGAGATCCTGACTCACCAAATAAGTAAATGTAAATTAAAAATTTTTTAAATGTAAATTAAAAACAAGTTTTCACTTTGAACCAAGTCTGTGATCCCCATAAATTTGTTTTTCTGAATGACAGACACTCAAATATAAGACAATTTTCCCCAAGTCCCATAATTCCAGTTGGTTCTGAGTCCTTGAGAAAGGCTCAAGAGACAGACTGTAAGTCCCAAACTGAGGTTTAAACCTGCTTAAATCCTGCATACACACTGATGAACTGTGTGATCCATCAAGTTAACCCCATGGTTAACCTCATCTACAAAAAGGAATAATAGTAGAATTTTCACATAAGGTTATTGAGAGGATTAAATGAGCTAATACCCCTGAATCATTCTAGAAAGACCTTAAACTAGCAGTTCTCAATCTGGGGTTTGGAGGCACATATCAGATATTTACAATATGATTTGTAACAGTAGCAAAGTTACAGTTATGAAATAGTGATGTAATGATTCTATGATTGAAGTCACCATACCACCAGGAACTGTGTTAACAGGTCACAGCATTAGGAAGGTTGAGAACCACTCTCCTAAATGCTATTCCATTCTTGATAAATGACGAATATTACACCTACACATTGATGTGCTCTCCGTGACACCTTCTCTCACCCTCTCCTTTTGCTCATAGGTCCTATCTGTGTTCTATTTGGAATCTGTTGCCTCTAACAACATTCATTTCCCACATCTCTTCTTCCACTCTGTGATAGAGATCGGCAGCATTAAAACCATAATTTTCGCAACCTCTTCAAAATCCTTCGGTGATTTTTCCAGTGTCTTCAAAGAAAACGATCCACCCTTTCCTTCTTCATATAACTCTCCATTCTTGGGAACTACCTCACTTTCCAGGCTTGGTTGTCACTGATGGCCTCTGAGCTCTCCTCCTAGACAAGCATCCCCACTGTCCGTGCTCAGCTTTGTATGCTCGGTTCCCAAGCCTTAGAATGACTCCCTTCTGGGTTCCCAGTTTTTCACATTCTCCAAAATCATATCCACATCCCGGGTCCTTCATAAAGGCTTTCTAAGAGGAGTGAACTAAAATGTAGTTGGCCCTCTAGAGTTGTGGGTTTTGCACATGGGGATCCAGTCCATTGTGGACTGAAAATAATAGCAGAAACATGTCTTTATAGAACATACATAGACTTTTTCTTGTCATTCCTTAAATAGCTATATGATAACTGTTTACACTTTGTTCCAGTACTGAGACTATAGATGAGCTGGAAATGGTCTGGGGAATGCAGGAGGATGTGCAACCTTTGCCACTTCACCCAGGGACTTAAATATGCAAGGGTTTGGTACCCACATGAACTCCTGGAGCCAATTCATATGAATAACCAGTGATGGCTGCATGCCTTCCTCTCCCAGATGCTCACAGAACTTTGTTATTATTTACTTCGCAGACAAAACACTTTATTTTGTTATAGTTGGTGTACATCTGCTTCCTCCCCTCCTAGAGTCTCTGTTCTTTGACAGTCGGAGAACATCCTATTTTCTTTGTATTCTCTCCTAACATGTTTTTCTTGTCAGCCACTGAATACATTTTGATAGGTGAAAAATATTATCAGAAGAAATAAAATCATTTACAAGCTGTCATTAAGTGCATAGATGAATACTTCTTCTCCAAGAACAGATAATTCAAGAATCATGAATTCGAGTCCTTCCTTTTAGTGGAATCCTTTTTAATCTTCTCTTCTTGCAAAGGATCGGAATTAGTCATGATAGCTTTTAAAATAAAAGAATACACACAGTGAATTTCCAAATTCAAAACTAATGTGCGGTGGTACTTTGTTCTCCAGGAGAAATTCTAATTCACTGGTAATTACAAATTTTAAGTGCAAATGAATATAAGTTCTGGGCACATTTTTATACTTAAGTAATGCTATGTTTAGGTATCTTGTAGCACTACACATAAAGTTTCCAACGCTGTTTTGGCTTTGGCTTTGTTTTTGTTTGTTTGTTTGTTTGTTTGTTTGTGTTTACTAGTGGCATGCAGCATATTCCCCGACATGGTTGCAAAGACAGAATGTACAATGTCAGTGTTTACCTGGCTCTACCAATGAGCTTTGATGCTGCCAAAGGGCACTCTTCCCATGCCCTCTGCTCTTTGCCTGGAAACTGTCTCATTCCCTCACCTCTCTTCCTCCTTACTTTAAACAAGCCTCGTTTAACTTCATGGAAGCACTGACTTATAAATCAAACTAATCTCTCAAAAGAAAATACTGGCAATGGGCTAGAGAAACACCAAAAGCGCCTCAATATTTTTGACTCACAGAAACAACTGAAAGTGTGTGCTTTGTTCTAGTGTGTTCTAGTCCCTAGCTTCAGTTATCATTATACTTCAAAGTAAACAGAATTAACTCACCTTACCCTAGTGAAAACAGTAGGCAAAGCTCACGGCATTACCTGTGATTCTGTATGCCTACGATACACATTTCCAGTGCTCTCTCTTGACATTCCCATATATTTCACTCTTCCATACATTTCTCTCTGGGACTGACACCAACCCCAAATGTGCTAAAGAACTACTCCAAGAGAAGAGTTTCATATCTTTACTCCTGCCCTACATTTCCTCAAGCTACAGATTTTCAACCCCTCCCTTCAAATTGTGTCTCAGCCAAGGCCTGTCCTACATGTCTTGAATGTTTTGCTACTTTATCAGGGACACTGGGCTTCTGAGGGGACTCACGAGACTGAAGATCCTATCTTATCACTAGAGACAAGATAAAACTTAAAATCAGCTTGTGTACAATTAGAAAAATATTTGACAAAGATGAAACAGGACCTAGCTGCATATGACCCTGAGACCAAGGGACAGAGTTTACTACAGAAAAAAAAAGAAAGAAAGAAAGAAGAAAAGAAAAAAGAAAAAAAGAAAAGAAAAGAAAACAAGAAAGAAGAAAAAAGAAAAAGAGAAAAGAAAGGAAATTGCTAGAAGGGGAAAAAAGAACAAAGTTTGAGAGAGATTGGAAAGTAGCTGCTTGAATTTGATAATAGAAACAGGGATATGTAAGAGCGTGAATAAAACAAAATAAAAATGCTACTGTCCCTGAGAAATAAGTATTAATGCTTGGTTAAGGTATTAAACAGAAAAAGTAAATAGTTGTGGGTAAAGCAACAAGGTAGCTTATTGCTCTTTTCAACCAATCACAATGCAATAATAAAATCAAAGAACAGATTGCTGTCTCATGTTTCCTTACCTAAGTCTTTCTAGATGGGTGTCCCCAAATATCTACTTAATCTTTATACATTGGTGATAGGAACTTCAGAAGACCCAAAGACAGCTAGGGAGTCTGTGGAAATTTTATTAAAAAAAAAAATCACAGAATTTGCTGAAGAAGATGATTACAACAGAAGATAAAGGGATGGGCAGAGAAGCAGGGACAGAGAGCCCTGGGAAGGAAGTGAGGTTGGATCACTATGGAGACCTGGATTCAAATACAAGGCATGCAATCTGTAGCACACATGGAAACAAGGGTGAGGCAGTCACTGTGGCAGACACAAAACAGACTTGAGATACTCCATACATGATGAGATGTAGCCTGTTTCTCTTCTTCACCCAGTCGAATCCGGGTTAGTTCATCAGCTGTCACACAAATTCTAGGCAGTTCTGAAGCCTGCCTGGAGAATAAGAAATGTTCAGCTACCTAATTAGCAACATGGTGCTCAGTCTCTTCTGACTAAATGTCTTTTAAATGAATACTTTCCACTATCTATGTCTGCAACTTAACGATCCCAACACACACACACACACACACACACACACACACACACACGCACGCACGCACGCACGCACGCACGCACACATGCACACCTGCATGGTGCTAACCTGAGAAGGAGACCCATAGATGAGCCACCACCTCTGCCTTTGATTCTCTGCATTTGTCTCTCTTGAACTAAACCGTGTCCTGTGCCTTCTCCTTTTTCCTCCTAGGAACCATAAGCATAAAGAGGCTTGAATATATTATGTGAGCAAAGAGTAGGAGTAACTTCTTTGTAATTTCCCAAAGGGCAGTTCCTATTATTATTGTCCTACTACAAACTCACACTAACACAAATACCTGTGTGTGCACATCACACACACACACACACACACACACACACACGCACACACGCACGCACGCACACTGTTATTCCGAACTCCACTTTCTCTTCTCAGCTCGCTATACAATTCTCAGTCATCCCCACTGAATCTAGTATACAGCACAATATGTCCTAAAGAATAAAAGATAAATAAAGCTCATGACTGTCTGGCAAGAGATGTTATCTCCATTCTGCATGGTTGAGGCACTATGGGCGGAAACCTATACCTGAATGTTTCTTACTCAACGTGGTCTCACGTACTTAGATTCCCAGGCACATGTGGGATTCAAACAAACCACCTCATACTTTTTCCACATTCAAATTTATGGTTTTTTATCTGCAAAATAGTGTTTTGATATCATATGCAAATATTTAGCTTCTTATAATATACAATGACTTAGAAGAGATTGAGATCTAAATTTATTGGTTAGTTACTCAAGATATTCGAAAAAGAGAAGTCAGATTTCTCTAATAAAGCATTTTGATAGCATGGCGCTACAATCCTAAAAACAGGAAGGTGAGAAGGGACTGTGGCATATTAGAGGTTAAAACTACACAGGCTACTTGTGATAACAACATAGATTGGCATATATTTTATAATACATAAACCAGTAGTCTGTGGAAACAAGATGAAGGGGCAGGAGCATTTTTCAACTACAATTTAGTGGCCATCACATGCTAGATACCTTCTTTTGTTTCTTATGAAATTAAAACTCATGAACTAAGAACACTGAAGCAGATAGATAAATGATGAATAGAAACAGGGAAAAAGGATAAAATACATAGATGCGACATGTGATACACTAGAGTTACAGATGGAAAATCTATGACAACTGTCAACACACAAGGGAGTGATTAATCTTGTCTGCACAATGGACACTAAGGATCAGAGCAAACATAATTTTTTAAGATGTTATATAACTGCAAATGAAGAAAAGATCCAAAGGAGAAAGAAAAAAAAAAAAACAATATGACTAGATGCAAGAAATGCTCGGAAATGCTAAATTGTTGCATATGGATTCTGTCAAGAAAGGGATGCAGGTGAGATTAGAAAAACAGGAAGCTGGGTTGCCAGGAGCTTGATCTGCCTCCCTAAGGAGGATATCATACAGGCAGTGAGGAGATGAGTTTTCCTGTTATACCACGGTTAGAACACTGGCCTATGAAAAGAAAGGCTTGGGGAGGGGGTGGGAGTGCTGAAGAGTTTTTAACTTGATAAGTGTGACATTCGGTGACCATTTTGGTATATGTTGAAAAGTTCAACATGGTAATATTTTGCCTTTTGTTCCCAAGTGCTAATACTTTACAACAAACATCTCTCTCTCTCTCTCTCTCTCTCTCACACACACACACACACACACACACACACACGATGTAGAAATAATTTTACTGTGTGATACACTCGTCCTCAATGCCTGAATTCTTGACTCTTCCACCTAGAGCTGCCAGCCCAGAATGTTCATTTCCTCCTCAAGTTCACGATGCTATTTGACTTCGCTAGAGCCTTTTCCTCCTATTAGCCTTGCCATGTTTTTTGAGGTTGCCATTTAAAGACGTTTTTAAAAAAGGACAATTCCTCCAAGCATAGGTGCCACAGAATGCATGATAAAGGGAATAGTAGGAACAGGCTTTATGTTGTTTTTAGCATGGTAAGTTAGGTAAAATGGCATACTTGTAAACACATGAGTGTGCTAGGTACTCCTTGAGAACTAGGCATTAACTGACGACTGGCCACCTTCCAGACTCACCCAGGAAGGCCTTGTTCTGTTCTGATTGGTACAGCTGTGACTTTAAGATGGGTTTAAAAAATCTCCACAAAATGTTAGAATGTTCTCTTTTGGGAAAAAAATTAACACAAACTTAGAAAAGTTTAAGAACTGGATGGGAATGCAGAGTGGTCAGCTAACTTGGTGCACAATTTGGAGTGAAGGATGAAGGGAAAGAAAAAAGACTTTCAAGGAACCAAATGGCATGTAGGCAAGAACTCTTGATTCTTGCCGAACTGCTGAAAGTAATAAGTGAAAAGGTACAGGAGTCTTTAAATTTACAATGGGCATGGGCCTTAAAAGCATCTATTTAAACAACTCTATTTAAAATAAGGAAACTTAAAAACCCACAGAAGTCACGCATACTCAGAACCCCAGAGCTGGCAATTCACTTCACAGGGCCAATTCAGTCTCTTAACTGCTAGCCAAGCTATTGATGCAACTGCACTGTCCATTATGGTCAAACCCCAAAAGAGTCTCAAGTGCAAAGTGGCTAACAGTCTCTCAAATGTTTTCAAGTACTTAACATCTCTGTGACTATATTGTGTAAGTGCATGGTGTCTGCCTGCACATGGGCAGAGAGCATTCTATGTTCATAGGGCGAGTATCACTAATATGAAAACCAGAAATCAGCATGGTATCACAAGAGGAAAATTCTACACCTGACATCATGTCACAGTCAAAAGGAAAACATACAAAAGATATTATAAAACTACCTTCATTCTATGTGTATAAGGGTTATACAGAATACAAATAAATTTCATGTTTAGACTTAGGTCTCATCCCCAGAGTGGTTTATTCTGTATATGGCAAGTATTCCAAAAAGCATATAGGACACTTGTAGCCCTAAGAATTTCAGACAAGGACTTCTCTAGTTCTCCATTTAAATGTGTGCATGTGTTTGTAAACAGAGTGAGATTGTAACTCAGTGGTAGATGCTTGCTTAGCATGCCTGAGACCCCAAGTCCAATCCCTAGTACTGAAAAAAAAAAAAAAAAAAAAAAAAGAAATCAAACTTAGATTATCAAATGTCTGGGCATATCCCTATCCCCTCATTTTTGAATTTTTCCATCTAGACTGCCTGTCATATACTAATTGGGTAGCTCTTCACCAGATCAAAATCCCAGAGATAAAAGAACCCAGATTGTGAGGGTAAAGGAAGGTTAGATACAAGAAGAGACTGGATTGTAAGCTGTTGGTTCCTTAGTCATCACAGGTCATGACCCTGCTTCTTTCTACAGCGCTCCTGGAAGCAGAGGTCCAAGAGTTTGGTCCAGGCCAAGCCAGTGTGTGATGGCTGGAGGAGCGTTGTTCTGGAACTGACAGGACAGCTCAGTCATTAAACTGTTTCCCTTGCAAGCAAGAATATCTGAGTTCAATCACCAAAACCCACAGGAAAAAAGCTGGAAGCCGTGATGCATACCTGTAATCCCAGCACTGGGGAGGTAAAGACACATGGGTTCGTGGGGCTCACTGGCCAGCCAGACCAGCCCATTTGATAAGTTGCATGACCCTGTGAAAGACCCTGCTTCAGAAAGCAAAAGAAGTATGGTAACTGAGGTTGTCCTCTGGCCCATGCACAATGCAAACATACACACACACCCGAAATGTGAATGTGCTAGCATGTTTGCCCATACTCCACTGTGGATTAGCTTCTTTGGGATCCTTGTGCAAACAGCACTTCATGTACTCCATGGCTGTGGTCAACACTTTAGTAAAGGCTGGGAAAGCCCATCCCTGACCACTTGTTTTTCTTTCTTGTTTCTCTAAGTTGTCTGTGACCCCAACAAAAAAAAAGTGTAGCCTGTGGTGGGGACACTTTTCTCCCTCTTTCTTCTGAATCCCTCACTCTGTGCAGAAGTTTGCTTAACTGTCTGCAGTACACCATGCACAGCCTGCCTGCCATCCAAATACACTAATAGAAACACAACCACAGTGGCTTCTGCTTCGTGCACAATGAGATCCTACTTTAAGCCACAGTGAAACTTTTTTTTTTGATACTTGAAAAGAAATGGCAGTGAGGGGTGAGGGTGAGGGGTGGTCAGCGCTTTCCGATGTTGTTGCTAATTATTTTTACTCATGCTCCCTGTACCCCGCCTCTAGCCAAAGCAGAAACAGTGAAGTGCCATAAAATAACCCACTCTCAAAGTATATTTGGCCTGACAGGAAACAGGAAATACCAGAAAAGATCACAAGAAAAGCTGTAATCATAAGATTTCTAGCCTAATTCTTTTGACGTCAGCAGTTTGGATAAGTCAGATAAGCCATCGCAAGCATCCGCGGCTCCAGAATGCCAACCCAAATACTCAAAGTGCATCTTCAACCCTTTTGAACTCTTGCATTGTTGTTTAGCCCCTGCTCTCCTCTTTCCCCAAGAAGCACATCCTGAAATTGTGAGTTATGGGGTTAGTGCCAACATTAAGGTATTCAAAGACATTACACAGAGCTTCTAAATTGGTCTCATGGTCAATCCGTCTTGCTTGGTGTATTATAAACTCTTTCAGAACTGAGTGTTTATAAAGACACAAGAAAAGTCTGGTTCACCTCAAAAGGAGTTTGCTTCCTAAACTTTAGCCTTCCCAATCTTTGCAGTGAATCTGTGGCTATGAAATACCCCCTGTTAAAATGTTAAAAGATATATTACTAAACCCAAGCTATGCAGTAACATCTCTACTATTTTCACCTTTCTTGAGCTGCAGCCCATCTTAACCCCTAGCACAACAAATTAATGGCATAGTTAAATATAAATTAGGGGGGATACTCTCCCCTCAGAGTTTTCTGAACCTCATAACAAGAACTGTGGAACTCAACCATTATATAATCCACAGAAGGGCGGAAGCTTATGCATGGGCTGTTCAAGTGGTAAGATAAGAGTTTACATCAAGAGTTAATAAAGGGCTGGGAGTGTTGCTCAATGGGAACACATTTTCCTAGTACGTGTAACACTCTGCATTTGTTCCCTAACACTGAAAATAAAATATCACAAGCAAATTTTAAATAAAAAGATTGAGAATAAGAACTATTTGCACCATATCTACCTAGTTCCAAAAATGGTTTCTAAGGTCATAAAAACTTATGCAAAGTCATAAAATCATTGTGTCAGGCTGGAACAAAAGCCCTATCTACATAAAGAGGAGGGGAGGCAAACAGCTATGAGAAGAAATTAAGGAAAATTGACATCTCATCTGAACGTCTGAGCAGGCAGGCAAAGGGGAGACAAAAATGACGACAAATCCATTATCCGCAGGAAGAAAAACATTTTTCCTGGCGTTGAGTGTGTGGACCAATTTTTGATGAAGGCTCTTCGTGTGGTAATGGGGGATGCCCTTCTAAGAGATTTAAGCAGATACTGAGGTGGAGGCTTCCAAAGAGACCCCTCATTGTGCCTACTGAGAGCATGGTGATCACAGTTCGTGACTCTGGGCTGGTGTGACACCAGGCATCAAGACTGTGTACATGATTTGGAAGAGACAAAAAGCATTGCCCTCCTGTGCACCTGTAAGGTCAGAGTACAGTCCCCCAGAGTGTCCAACTCAGGGAGCTCTATCAACCCCATAGTAGGCATGCCTAACATTATAATTTTCAAAAACAAGCAAACAAAAAACACTTTTGTATCTGCCTTTGGACAGTGGCAGACACTTGACTATATACATACATTGCTAGGTTGTTTTGTTGTTCTGAGTAATTCACATATAAGCCTTAAGTCTTTGCCTGGTTCTGCCTGCTACTCTTTATCTGAGGGCCAGCACGAGGTCCTTCGCTTCACTGACATCTCCTGAGTATAGCTACAGATATGCAAAAGCGAACGCAGGATTCAAAGTTGAGAGTAAACAGAGTACTTCTAAATACAGTTTTCATTTTACTTGAGTCCATTTCTCAAACTTTGCCTAATAGTCTGTTCAATAAAAGATATTAATAATTAATTAACCCAATGATTCCAAAAACTTAGAAATAATGTATTGTGTAGATTAGAAGATAAACACTACACCAAAGGAAACACAGTAAGTATGGAAAGTAGAGGACTTCTTTCTATGCAGTGCAGAAATGGCCAGCAACTGGGTATTTTGGGCATCAGGAGCTATAGTCCAGACAGCTTTAACTTACAGAAGGCGCATAGCAGTGTGGTATGGCTGAGGGGTGGCTAGAGAAACCAGGCTAAGTATAGCCTTAAGTGTAATATGCCAGACATGAGACCTGCAATTCTGAAAACATACAAGGGAATTTGATTGGGAAAAATAACCACTTTCTAATGTGAACAACAGAGAACAGAAAAGAAAAAAACTACATAAAGTCAAAGGTGCCCAAAGAGTGAGAGGAGGGGAGAAGAAGGAAGAATCTAGAATGTACCAACAAAATTTGTTATTTATTGTGCACCTTAAACTTCTTAAAACGGAGTCCCTGACAGCTCCCCAAAGTGGAAGTGAGCTCTAGCTATGAACTGCTGAGTTAAATTTGCCCTTTCCTGCAGCCTACAGCCCAGAGGTGTGCAGATGCAAGCATGCCACACACTCACAGCTATGCAATAACTCTTAATTGGGTTAGTGTGCTTTAAGGCTCATCTGGTCCTTTCTGGGATTGAGATCATTTGCAATTGCCTTGCAAAATGGAACAGTCAGAGCAACTGACCCTCACTCCTGTACACCTTGGAAACAGACTCACCTTGACAGTGTTGTGGCTTTCCAGTTCATTTTCTTTTACTCTTATGAGAAATTAATAATCTCTTACTTGCCTGGTTGTATCATGGTGGACCCTTCTCTTTCATTCATCGTTATGATTAAGGATGGGCTCTGGAGTCCAACTGCCTCGCATCTATTTGTACTTTGATTTTCTCTTCTATATAAGGCAAATAGCAGTGTGTGCAAGAGATGGCTCAGTGGGTGAAGAATTTGCTGCACAAGTGTGAGAAGTTGAGTTTGGATCCCCAGCACCCATGTAAAGCCAGTCATGGTAGCATCAGTCTGTGATCCAGGTGCTACTGCAGTGGGATGGGAGATGGAGATAGAACACACAGAAGCTCACAAGCCTGAGCTGGTCCTCTGATCTTCACATGCATACCTACACACATGCACACACACACACACACACACACACACATATGCATACATGCGCACACACGTACACACATGCACACACATATGCACACACATACATGCATACACACACAAACACACACATACACACATGCACACATACACACATGCACACATACACACATGCACACATACACACATGCACACATACACACATGCACGCACACACACACATACACACACATGCACACACGCACACGCACACGCACACATGCACACATGCATAAGTACACATGCACACACACAAACACATGCACGCGCGCACATGCGCACATGCACACACATGTACACACACACACACATGCATACACACACATTTTTTTAAAGATAGGCAAAAGGCTGAGTCTGTGGCTCAGTGGTAGAGCCTTTGCCTAGTATATATGAATCTGTTGGTTCAATCTCATAACAAACAGTACGGCTTATAGGGCTTAATTCAGACAAACCACATAAAGAACACAGTATTGGTGCATGATAAGCTTTTCCATGAGTGCTAATGATCATTATCCCACACTTGTCTTTATTTCTCACAATTACCTGGGAGTATTAAATTGCTGTTAGTTAGCTTACTATAAAAATGAGTACTCTGTTTACATCTCCTTATTCAAGCTTCAATACTATGAATCATAGAGGGAAGAAAAGTCATAGGACAGAATTCTTCTGGCTTAATTATATTTGTAATTCCAGTGGTAAATAATGAAAGATGACTGTTCTAATTTTTCATTACATTTTCACCTATTATAAATCCATGTGTGCAGAGCGAATTTTCATACCTACCATCACACAAGTGTCAAAATGTTGTGAAGGAATTAGGGTAGAGCAACAAAGTTTAAGTTTTGTTGGGTCAAATTACAAGCAAGGGTATTCTTAAAAGTGCATGGAATTGATCCCTGTTTTGTAGCCAACTAAATCCTTTGTTAAACTAAATTAAAAATGAGAGGCTTGTGTTCTTGTTTTTGAGTAGTCTGTTATTCATGATAATAATGGACACTTAAAGTCAAAACCCTATTTAATAGTCACAAATGGAGATTTGCTTTAGTCCCCAGATTACCATTTTGTTGAGACAATAGCCACTTAAGATTTATTAATACAAAAACCAACTTCACAGCATGCATGCTGCCATTAGAATTCTAGCCGCAGCTTTATAGGAATTAAGATTGATCACTGTTGGCAAGCCATGAGACTCTACAGAGTCCCACATAGGGAGAAACTTGTCTGTAACCAGGGATTTTGTAGAGATCAACACAGTATCATGTGTCCTCCTAGGCCTGGCAGGGCCCAATGCTTTCTAGACATTCTTAAGAAAGACCATTGGATTTCCTCAGATGATTTTGGAGTTTGGATGATCTGAAATTGTGAACAAAGAACATTCTGAAAATATAGACTAACAGCTCACCCAAAACCTCAACAAGTATGAAAGTATTCAGGATGGCCAGCATAATTTCAGACACAGACCTGGTACCCTACCATTTTCCCCAGTCTATTTCCCAGAAAATCGGCAAGGTAGAAAAACTAATAGCATATCTGGTTAATTGCTTTTAGGTAAATGGAACTGGAAAACGTATTCCAGTTCAGTATGTGCTTATTACACACCTTGGTGACCCAGGTTCAGGCTACTCCACAGTCCTGTGCAATGGTGGGTTCAGGAGGCCAGCATCTCTCACTTCTTAGCAGCGTGAGTATTTACATGAGTATCTTGTGCTGGGAAGTGTGTGGCCTGGAGAAATATGGAAGAGAGAGGTGAAGAATGGGGAGATTTTAGTAGGCAGTACGTTTCAGAATTCAAGGGGGAAAACCCTGTACTCCCTCTGTTTGCTTAGAATGACTACAAGATCAAAGGAGTATCACTCCAGATACTAACTGGATCTAAAAGGGAAAAAAACTCTTTGATTTGTATAAGGAATAATTTAATCAGACGTGAGGTTTACGGAGTCCTACTATGGAAATATCTGAAGGCTAAAAAACTAGCCACCTTTAAAGGCACTATTTAAATGCGCATGATTCATTTGTAGACGCATGAATTATGAATAAGCCATTCTGAACAGACGTTCAGCATGAGCAGACTCGACATGTCACATTGACCTGTCGTTTGGACCAGTGTGGTCAACAATAACTTTACAGGGTAGAAGTTCAAATGCCTTGATTCTGAGGCAGAGAGAACGGAGAAGAATGAACTCAGGCTCCACACTTGGCTCTAGTCACTCAATGGCTCTTCCATGCAATTAAACAGAATTAATCACATCCCAGACATTGAAGCAGAAGGCACCACCCTACTTGCTATGCAGATGTAAACTTCCCTTCTCTTCTCAGGAAAGCCAGCCAAACTGGGGGCTACGGAGACCTGAGCCAGAGTGGAACCCTGCCAGGAAGTCAGTGTCACCAAAAACAGCCCATTTTTGATCATACGTGTAGAAATACAGCGTTGGCATAGGAGCTGGGGTTTTGAGCAGAAAAGGCCTGGGTTGTAGGCATAGTTTTCTAAGTTTTAATTGTGCAGCTTCCAAGAACACGAGAGTAAGTTGGATGCTAACGTGGCAGTCACTTGTTTACCCTCCCCCCAAAATTATGCAGGTCAGTTTTGCTCAGTTTCACATTCTGAATCTTAGTTCTCACTTCCTCGTTGTTGAACTAAATGGGTCATGGTCCCAAATAGCAGCTATGCAATCCTACATCTACTTTAATATAAATGGTAGTGGTGGGGATAGAAACATTAAATATCTCCTACTGGAAACACTTATTGCTGTAAGTTTATCAGCCCCAATGCCAAGCTTACAGAGGGATTAGAAGAAAGGCAAACTCTTCCCACCCCTTAGAAAAGTATGATCCTGCTTAGAACTGTGGAGCTGATCATGGGCTACTAAACGGCAGTTCAAACCCATATGTTCTCGCGTAGAAAATTAATCTGAAATATGATAAATATACACACCATATTCAAAGTGAATAATTATTTTAAGTCTAATTCATAAAATTAATATTCAGTCCATCCCTGCCGGGGGGCGTGTGGTACCCTTTTCCCTAAAAACAAACGTGATTTATAAATCAGGGTCATGATCCCAGACCTTCGTTCTGCCTCGTCTTTATGGGAAAGGGACAGATCATCTGTTTCCATTCAGCTCCATCTCTTGCCTCTCCTACGCTTTCTTCTCATAGGTTCTCTTCTTTGCTACCCACTAAAATAACACAGTGATGGCGATGCCTATAGCTCAGTGGTGGTGTGCTTGCCCAGCATGCACAGACTCTGGGTTCCACACCAGTGTCATATAAAAAGACAGTGAAGTCTGTATGTGTAAATAAATAGGCAAGTTACTTAAGACACTGGCTTACAGGAAAAGGATACAAAACATATAATCATATCATCAGTGGGCTATAAATTATATATATATATATATAATTTATATAACAAATTGTGGTGATAGAGACACATTTACTGTAATAAATTCCATGAAATGTTAATTTAGAGTGTGTATGAAGCTTTAACATATGTACTACCCATAATAACCCACTGACATAGGTGCAGAATTTTTATCTTGCCTCACAAATGGGAAACCGAGGCCCAGACTGCATAAGTGACTTGTCCCAGATCACAAAAAGGTAAAAATATTAAATGAAGTTTTGCACAACGCTGCCTGCTGGACACTGTGCTAAGTACACTTCAGATCTTATCACCACATCACAAAGCTAGTGTTCTTCCCCTGCTTCTGTGGCCAGACTTCTCCTCCCATGTATGTATCATCTGATACATTCTCTTCCCTTCTTTCAAGACCTTTAAGTTTCTTTGGCTGCTCTCTCGAGGAAAATCTTGGTAGGAGAATCGTCCTAGTATGCTCTGGGGACTGCTGGGCATAAGAGCTGCCGCATGATTAATGCTCAGTGATTATTTGATGAATGACACAAATGCTACAAAGTCCATGCCACCTTCTGCTTTATTTCACTCTTAAGTAGACTGAGTTACTATAGTTACTATTTTGTGTCATGATAAGCAACTTTCATTCCTGAGTGAATCAACTTTAGTGTTAATGGCCTTGATGGCAGGAGTTATCTAATCGGGTTATTAAAAATTTTGTGGGTATCTCTGCATCTACATGTATGTGCTTGAATTCTTTTTAGTATCTTGCTCATATTTCATGTTTATTCATTAAACTCATTAAAATATTTACATTATTTACATAGCTATACTTAGCTGACTAGATACATTATTTGAAATTTTGCTCATTTGTGGGTTTTTTGTTTGTTTGAGGCAGAAACTCATGGAGCCAAGACTAGCCTCAAGGTCATACCATATAACAGAGGGTACCCTTGAACTTCATTTGAAATTCGTATTGATGAATTAAATATTCCCTTTAAAATTAAATATATATTTGAATGCTCAAAAAAATGAAGGGAAAATTGATGCTAATTCAAAGCCAGTTGTTTGGAGTAAAGGCTAGAAGACTAACCTGGAATCATGAATTCTCAGGTTATTAACTTGACTTTTAATGACACACCATATAAAAAAATGGTGGTATTGTTTGCCAATACAAAAGTAAGAAATGTAAAAATTGGAGCCCTGGTGGATTGTTTTGCTTTCACCAACCTGGTAACACCCTTCACAGACCGCAGGAGGTCTGTTCAGAGTCAGCCATCAGTAGAGTAAGACTCTATCAAAGCTATTCATTCAACGCTATTCTCAACTCTTGGGCATTGCCTCAAAGCCTAGATTGGGCTGGCAATGCAGTTCTCTAGCATGAAGATCCTCCCAAGTGGGACTGAGAGTGTAACCCAACAATCTGTCTGTTACTATGTATGTGACTCCCAGCAAACTCCCTACATAGTAGCTTAAGATTTCTCATATCTAAGCTCAGTTTTTAGAACCCTGCCAGAAGCCAATGTGGGATGTTACTATTGGAACCCACAGTGTAGAAAAGGAACAGAGATGTAAACAGTGTAATAACGCCTGCCTCTTACCGAGGTAGAGTAAGACAAGGCTCAGTGATCGTGCTTGAAGGCCTGACCACATCTGCATGTGTGCAGTGCATGGTCACTGAACAGTGTTCGAAAGCAACCCTCACATCACCCTAGGAGGCAAACACTAATAGCATTTTAAACACAGATTCTGTAAACTCCTTAATGTAATTGGAAAATAAAACTGCATACATGTAAGGTGCATAACATTTGTGTATGTTATGAGATGGCTATCAGTATTGCTAGTTAACATATGTAATTATTTCACTCAGCTTCTTTCTGTCTACTCCCTTCCCTCCCTCCCTCTTTCTCTCCCTTCCTTCCTTCTTCCTTCCTTCTTCCTTCCTTTCTTTAATTTTTTCCTTCCTTTCCCTCCCTCCCTCCCTCTTTCTTTCTCTTCCTTCCTTCTTCCTTCCTTCCTTTCTTTAATTTTTTCCTTCCTTTCCCTCCCTCCCTCTTTCTTTCTCTTCCTTCCTTCTTCCTTCCTTCCTTTCTTTAATTTTTTCCTTCCTTTCCCTCCCTTCCTCCCTCTTTCTTTCTCTCCCTTCTTTCCTTTCTTTCTTGTTTTTGTGCTCCCTTTAGTGATTCAAGTTCATAATAAATTTGTATTAATTATGACTGGCATTGACTTAAGAGCATCTTCGTGTTATAGGAAAGCTTGTATTCTACTGTTCTACTTATTAATAGGAAAAGTAATCATTGAATGTAAAAATATTTGCTAAGTCCACACAGAAACTAAGCAATGGAATTTGACCTTCCATTGGGGGGTGCTGTAAAACAAGCACTGTAAACCAGGAGATTTTTTTGAGAGGATTAGTCACCAAGTAAACAAGACAGAGACCTGTGTAGAAATGAGGATGGCAGCTGTGATACTCTGAAATGTGCTCATCCACACCACAGCATTTTCTCTTCCAATGGCTAGCAAAGGCCTAGCTCAAACTCCAAATTGTTATCCACACTCAGCCTAAAGTAGTTTCCACACCACAGATTCCACGGAAGACTCGCCCCATGCCAATGCCAATCCATCCTATGTGAGTTCTTGTGAGGCAGAATGGATGAGAGAAGGAGCAAGAAAAGATGCAGAGAATGTAGATTAGACCCCCTGTAACCCTGAGATGCTCAATATGTCCATGTCAAATCGGAAGCAAACTGTTGAACAAAAATAGTGCAAGGATATTTGTCTTGATCTGGAGTAGGGTTTCTGTAAATAAGTCATGTGAACTATCCTGCCTCCAAAAACAAGGCTCTAAGAATGATGTACAAGAAAGACGTCTCCAGTTTAGATAGGAAAAGCCCTAATGCATTGACTTCAAGAAACACACCAGTGATTTGCAGGACTAAGCAGAGCTTACCTGAGGGGACAGCATGTGAACCTGACTCATGGAGACTTTGGCTGGGAGCAAAAAACAAAAGGAGTACTACTTTAAAACTACTGTTGGATGCTTTCCATTTAAAAACAAACTACAAGTATTTTTACACAGTGAAGCAGCTGTGTATGCTCAATGTAGTTCCTCCAGATATCTTCTTGCTCATTTTTCCCACTACCCTGGTAGGACCCTGAAGGCCAGGACCTTCTCATTTTATACCTAGTCCACAGGAGTCTTGGCCTCCAATAATGCCTAAAGAAGAACATGGGTTACCCTCTCCAAGGCATAGCTCTGCTATGTGTTCCCTCCTGAGTCTTTTAACAGCTCCCCACTAACACGGCATCCATGCCAGATGTGAACCTCTCCACTTTCCACTCCTCTGTCTCACTTTCCCTCCATGCAAAGCTAACACTACCTCTCTTATTTCCTGCCTTGGAACATTCATTGTTATCTCCAGATATCTATGCTTATACCCAACTCTCTCATTCCCAAAGTTCCTTATACTTCAAAGATCTACCCAGTTTCACCTTCCTAAAGGGTTCTTTAATATCCCAGGAAGAGGCAGGCCCCCACACACTCATAGCATCTTTTTTAAACTTTTTACCTGTATTGTAATGATTTTTGTATAGTTCCTGTCATCTCCCAGCTGTATAACAAATCACCCTCCATTACTCATGAGCTTGTTTTGTTAATAACATCAAATGAAAGTCGGGCTTGATGGCTCACATTCACAATCCCAGCAATCAGAGGCAGCAGACACAGGCTGATTGTTATGAGTTAAAGGCCAGCCTGAACCATACAGTGAATTCTAGGCCGGCCTGAGCAACGGAGTAAGGTCCTCTCTCAAAAACAGAAGGCATGCAATATCAATAACAATTCTTTTGTAATCCAATGTGTGGAATATCATCTGGTTCTGGATCATATTAACAAATTATTTTTAAAAAATGTCAAAGTAGGCAAAGCTCCTAACACAAGTAGCTTCTCAGTCAGGGATTTCTTGAGTATAAAGACTACCAGTGGTTAAGACTTCTCTGTAGATACAGCTGAATTCACACTGTGCCTGTAAGGAAACCGCATAAATAGGTCAAACAAACATCTAGAAGGAGAAAAAAGTAAACCATATTACTTATAATTTATTTCTGTGTAGGAAGAATGGCAAACAAAGCACTTTGGTTCTGTTCATAAATCCAAAAGCTACCTACCTGATTCTCTGCCTGTGAAGTGCCAGCCTAGAGACAACTTCCTCTGAAGCCAAGGAGGCAGCAACTGACCACTTGCACAGTCCCCTACTTCTGTCACATGGGGTCTCCTTCACAGAGACCACTTTCCTCTGTAATTTTGTGAGTCCCAGGGTGAGTCTTGTTTTATCCCCTTAGTCCCTCCTTAGCCCTTTCTCAAGTGTCTTATATGGTCATTTCCACGTTGGCCATCAATTCTGTACTCAAGGTAACAATCGTTCCATTCCTTCCTTCCAGTAGCTCATACAGCATCACTTCCAATGCTTTCCTCTAACTTGTCACTCTGTCTAAGGGAGATTGCACCCTTCACTCTTCATCGTATTTGGAAATACATTTTTAATGTCTGTTTTCTCCCCCTCAAAGTACTGTAAACCCCCAGGAGAAACAACAGCATGGCTGGTTCACGCCTGACCCACAGTAGATTAACAACACTTGTGAGCAAATCAGCAAATGCAGGCAACAGACAGAGTTCAGCAGTTAGCTGACTGACTGGAATGCTGCCTGATCGCGTGTGTGTGTGCCTCACCCACACAAGCCAAAGAAGCACAAAGCATCAACACCTACCTACACACCTGTGGGAAAGGCACCTGCTTGGTCCCATCTGGCATCAGGAGTACTTGACAGCAGCCACCTGAGGACACCTAGACTTGTTTACTTTTCTTTGGAGATGTCATATAAACACACCATAAGCCATTTCTCCTTCCTCCTTGTCTTCAAGGATAGACAGATTTGCTTACCCAATGAAATAACTGCAGCACAAGAGTTCTCTTTGAAGCTGACACAGGAATAGGAGATAAGAAAGAGTGAATTTATCACACTTTGTCATGAGAAGTCATACTAATGTCTCTGAGTATCATGGACTGCTCTGCAAGTCCATGGTGAGCTGATGCTTGGGGTGTGGGGATGGGATTCAACAAGCATCACACTTATCCCAGGGTGCCCAGAACATTGCCAACTTGGCTTGACTTTCAGAAGCATCTCCAAGTTCTGTTCTGAATTGCCCCAGTCCTTGACTTGCTCTGACCATACGTGGCCTTCCAAAAGAACCAGTCGAAACCTAGAGTATACAACTGTACACTACGTAATTTTAAACTGAGTTGTTTGCTGGTTCTGTGATGTTCTCATCCTCTTATTCTATTCTCTGGTTTTAAAGTGGTCCAACTAGACATAGATTTCAACAAGATTGATTTTCCTGAATAGCAGTTATCATCAAACAATGAACATTTTAGATTTTAAGCTGTCACTCTATCTTTTCATCAGTCCCTGGTAATGATAGGAAAACAGTATTTTCTGCTTGTAATTTTCAAAGTTCTAACTTGTGGTTCATCCAATCATCAATTTTTCACATCACTGCTAAGGGCTGCCTCAAAGAGTTTCACATTCCAGTAGTTTCCATTAAGTTCTACCTGTCTGTCTGTCTGTCTGTCTATCTATCTATCTACCTACCTATCTACCTACCTACCTACCTATCTACCTACCTACCTACCTATCTATCTATCTATCTATCTACCTATCTATCTATCTATCTATCTATCTATCTATCTATCTATCTATATACCTATCCTTCTTTTCCTCCTCCTCCTTCTTAAAAGTCTTACACAGCTGTGTCCATATGTGGCTCTTTCCTAATTCACAAATGATACAGCCAGCCTTGGGACACTGCCCCACAGCAGAACAAAGCCTCAGCCCATGTTTTGACACAAGGAAATGTGCCTCCCCAGGATGACTATGTAGCCCTCAGAGCACAGGGGTCATCTGGAGTCCTTCACTTAAGCTGGTTTGCTCAGTCTGTTTAGGACCCAGAGCATGTGGAAGAGGTGGGAAGCTTCTACTCTCCATTCTGAAGTCAAAACCTATTTTCATATGCATCTTCTGACAATATCCATAAATTAAGAAGCATTTAAAGCCCTTAGAGAATATAACACTATGGGTAAATTAATGAACTAGATATGACATGAGTGACAAAGACTATGCCTACTGTGCAGATGCAAACCAACTATAGAAACATATACCTAAAGTAAAAAGGAATGCTTTTAATTCATCAAGTGTGTGATATATTCTGTTATATAAAATACCATGATAAAAATTCTTTTTTTAAAAAACCTGTTATACAATGTCACTTAGCAACCAAAGCAAAAGAGGTGGGAGATAGAACACAAACCTGAAATAGAGAAATAGAAATTCTGGTCACATTTCTGTCAAGGACTTCTTAGGTGGATGTATCCAATTGGACACTACTCTTTAATCTGTCAGAATTGTTCCACAAGAGCAAATATGCCTTTCTTCTTCATTTATAGAAAAGGATGTGTTTAAAAGTTTCACAGTAACCTCTCTTTACAATGGGATTTTACAAACCCACCACCCAAAGTAAATCCCATTTCTAAGACAGACCTGGTCAAGTTTTTTGTTTGTTTGTTTGTTTGTCGTTTGTTTGTTTTTCATTTTGTTGTTTCTCACTATTCTCAATCTCGCCTCATAAAGCCTTATGAAGGCCTGACTCCCAGAGTCTGGAAGTGCATGAATGAAAAATGAAAAAAAAAAATGTTTAAATTCTGAAGCCTCCAACTGTACAGGACATTGAATTTAAAACCTGAATATGAACATGTAAGGGACACTATTTATAAATCACACCTAAAATTAGAGTACTTGACTTGCTTAGCTTTCTGTAAAGAGTGCTTAAATGCATGCATGTGTGTCTGTATGTGTGTGTGTCTGTGAGTGAGTGTGTGTGTGTGTGTGTGTGTGTGTGTGTGTGTGTGTGTATGTCTGTGTGTGTATCTATATGTGTGTGTTCTCATCCTCTACCTTACATTTGAGACAGGGTTTCATTCTGGTTAGACTGACTGAACTGCAAACCTCTAGGATTCCCTTGTCTCTGCCCCCTCTCCAGGGCTGGGTTATAGACATGTGCCCTCTAGTATGCCCAGCTTTGTACATGGATGTAAAGGCAGGTCCTCACACTTACACAGCAAGCACATACCAGCTGAGCCATCTCCCTAGCTTTGCAATTTTTTCAACCCTTCGTTTAGTTTGGCTTGGGATTCTACTTACTATAGGTTGAAATTTTTTTTGACCTTCTGGTTACATGAGTTGGGATGAGGCTTCATGTCTAAGCAAGGGAGGTATTTTTTAAGTTGCGAGAAGGCAGCTGCCAAATATTTCCCCCACACAGGGCCCTGTTTTGTTTTGTTTTCAACACCTTGTGGACCACTAATTGGAGTTTGCATATTCAACTGCCAAATAGCAGGCATTCCTTTGAAATGAGTGAAACACACACTTTCCTTCAGAGTCTGTGAAAAGAGGAGGTCAGGAGGGGCCAGGGTGACAGACAATGATCCAAGGAATAAAGGAGGAATTCATCTACAGTTCTTTTTTTTCTCCAGAGGGAAAAACTGAAATGCATTCTGATGGGAAAGTGCATTCGTGGTTTTAACCCTCAAAGCTGTGCAGGCATTAGTTGCCCAAGGTGAATCAGCTGTGAGAGAACTTGCATGCCAATGCCTCCAGGGACAGAAGCTGGAAGCAAAGGGCAGAGTGACACACACCCACTGTGCAGTGATTTCTGCCTACTTCTCTGGGATGGCTGGGTGTGGCCAGTAGGTTCACACAGGTGGGACTTCCCCATGAAATCTAGGGAGGGATTTACAAGAACAACAACAAACAGTAGTGAGTGTGTCCCCAGACACAGAATCCTGAGGTCTTCCTTCAAGGTCAGTCCTTAAAGGAAGCTACAGTTCAAAACTGCCTCAGAAACACAAGTCTGGTACAGTTTAACTTTTTAATAGAAATGTGCAGTTTTGTAAGTATTCAAAGCAACAACCTGAAATGTATTATCTGTCACAAATGGTTAAAAGGAATACTCAATTAAAATAAACTCAGGTGTTTTTTTTGTTTTGTTTTGTTTTGTTTTGTTTTTGTCAAAAGAGCCATTTCCAGCATTTTAGAACACTTAGTTCTATGACATTCAGTTATAAAATATGAAAAATTATGTTTCATTTTATTTATTTGTTCTCTTGCTCTCTCCACTCCACCCTAGCACTGGCAATTGAACCAGGGTCTCCTGTATTGTAGGTCCCTGATTGGCCACTAACTAGCACCCCCAGCCTTATTTTTTTATTATTATTATTTTGTATATTAAAAATCACAGTATCTTCACCAAGAAAGAACTCAAAGATTAGTGGTCTTCATTTAAGAATTCAAAAAAAATGCATATCTAAGAATTGAGTGGTAAATAAGATACTTAAATGATCAGCTCTAGGATTAGGGTGGCTGCACCGTTGAGCGCACTTGATGTTCTCACAAAGGAGCCAGGTTTGGTTCCCAGCATCCTCATTGGGTGGCTCACAACCACAACTTTCTCTCTAGGGGATTCAATACCCTCTGCTGGCTTCTGAGGGCACCCACCTACACGCACATGGTGGACATACAGTCACATACACACATAAATAAAAATAAATACAATTAGTGGAGTACAGAGGCAAACCCCTTTAGTCCCAGCATTCAAGAGGTAGAGGCAGGCAGATCTCTGTGAATTTGAGACCAGCCCAGTCTGCATAGAGAATTCAAGCCAAGCAGGGTTATATAGTGAGAGTCTGTCTTAAAAATCAATTAATTAACTTTAAAAGATCAGCTAAAGAGGTAGTGCATCTTTTTCCATCTACATTTATAGACTCACCTATCCATCTCTAATCTGAGCTAACTTCAAATAAAAGGTATTATTCAAAATGCAAATCGAAAAGAAAATGTGCATAAAACTTAAAGAATATTAGATGGATAAGTCCCAAGACTGAGAAAGTGCCCCATAAGTTAACTCTTTCTCAGTATAAAAATGCAAGGTGCTGAGCCAAGAACTACCAATCTAATATGCACACTGTGATGGTTTTAAATGAGAGTGCTTCCCATAAGGCCATATATTTTAATGCTGGGTCCCGAGTAGGTAGAGTTGGTGGAGAAGGATCGGGAAGTATGGTCTTGTTGGAGAAGGTTATCACTGAAGATGGGTTTTGGCATTTCAAAAGCCCAAGTCATCCCACTTAGCTCTCTCTGCCTCATGGTATTTGTGGATGAGACAGAAGCTCTGGGATACTGTTCCAGCATCTTGCCTGCCTGCCTACTGCCAAGTTCCCCACCGTGATGAACATGAACTCACCTCTGAAACTGTAAACCCCCATTAAACGCTTTCCTCTGCAAATTGCCTTGGTGATGGTTCCATTGTCACAGCAATAGAAAGTAACTAAGACACACATTGTATATTATTTACTATTTAATTAATATATTTAATGGGGGTGTTGTGCTGTAAGTCGGTCAGGGAACAAGTTATAGGAGTCTGTTTTCTCATTCTACCACGAGTCCCTGGAGTTGTACTCAAGTGGCCAAGCTTCGTAGAAAGTGTCTGAACTCCATCTAACCATCTCACCAGCCCAGCACATTATAGAATGAAGGCCTAAAAGACCAAGGCAAGGTATAAAATGAATGTAAGAAATAGCTAAAAACAATTAGTAAGTATAAGTCTTACGTGATATCAAGAGTATAACTGAAAGTAGACTAAGCCCTTAAATCTCTTTTGAATAGAAAAGACTATCACATCTGAATCTCCTTGAGGTAGCAGAGATGGGTAGTACTAAGCCAAAATGGTTGTGATTTTACAATAGAACCTAATCAGATTATGACTCTCCCTACATATCTATCCCATTTGCGTCCAGACCCACATTTTTTCATAGTTCATATGATGACATTTAAAGTCCAGTAATCGATGCTACAAATCAGATCTCCTGGGTGACATTTTCGAGAGAGAAAAAAAAAATAAGTGAACTTGAACTTTCTTTAAAAATATCAATACTTAACTGTGGTAGGACATTTTAGATGCGCATTTTTCCCTGAGTTCACTTAATTTTTTTTTTTTTCTGAAAAAGAAGTTTCTGTATACTTCATGTTAGTACAATGCACACTGATCATTGAGAATTTCACCCTGATTGTTTCATTGGATCACCAACCTCAATTAGCACATGATTTGACTTCCCTGCCTGGTGATAGCCCTTGAGTCCTGAAGGTCAGAATTAAAGAAAATCTATAGTCAGTAGAAGACAAGCTATTTGGACTTACATAGGAATCAAACCCAAACTATTGCCAAAAATGAACAACTGGAATTCCCGTTGAGGTTTTTAAAAGTCTCCCCCACCCCCTCAAGCGTCCTACTTTTCACACAGCTCAGCACTTCCAAACCAAGCCAGAGCGAGGAGTCCTGAGATCCCTGTGGTCGGCCATTTCCCAAGTATTCCAAACCCACGCCTGGACCAGGACACTCCAGGAATCTCATCAGAGCCTTGACCCCAGGAGGTTTCTAGTTCCATTTCCAAACCATAGAGGTTTGGAAAAGACCTCCTTGAACCTTCAACCCCCCTCTTGATTTGCTCATCTGTATGGCAGCTTCAGGGCCTCACCTAAGACCACTGACATGTTTTACTATACTGCAAAGTTAATAAGCCATGGACATCATAAGAAACTTGGCTGAGATCAGTCAAGATGGTTCAGTTTAACAACCTAATAAATATATTGGAATATGCAGTGAAAACAAAATTACAGAGACTGCCTTGTAGCTTGGCTGTGTAGTTTCTTCAGCCAACCTCAGCCTTCAGCTCAGCATTTCACAATGTTCAGAACCACTAAAGCACAGAGAGGTCAGGCAAGAGGGTGTAGTTCAGTGGTTAGGTGCTTACCTCGCATTCCCAAGGACTTGGGGCTGAACCCTAGCAATGCAAATGCACGTGCAAGAAAAAAAGTGAAGTAGATTTAAAAACACAGTTAGGGTTAATTCCAAGGTATTAGCAACTCTTATTCCAGAGTCTTAAAAAGAGAGAGATAGCTCACTGTGTAATAATTGCACAAACCCCTAAAACTTAGACTTCTTTGAGTCACATTGGTAAAATGATATTGAAATGGTGTCATTTATGGGAGGTTAGGGAAATGGTTCAGTCAGTAAACAACCTTGCCACACAAGCTTAAAGATCTTAACCAAAGTTAAAAAAAAAATAATCCACTCAACATTCCTATTAATAAAAGCTCTTAGGCAGACGCGTTGGGTGGCATTTATTATCTCTTTTACATTATTCATGTGAAATCCTTCATTGTGGCCCTAGCTGCGGGATTATTAAGGTACCAAAAGGGTACCTGGACTGTAAGATACCTGGCTGACTTCAGGGTGGGCAACCCTGTAGACACCAGCAACTCAGACACTCCACCAAAACACTTCCAGTTAAAAAAACGTCATAAGGAAGGATGAGTCAGCTGTGTTCTCAGAGAAGATTGTTGGAGATCTGTAGACACGTGGGCCTCTGAGGTCAAACCAGTGATCCCTAGTAAGAGGCCCTATCTCAAAAACCGAAGTGGTAAATTCCTAAGGAATGACACCCATGATCAAGCCCTGGCAACCACACACATGTAAAGGAAAGGAGCCTATGACAAGAGGTACAGCACAAGAAGAACTATGTCTTCTTATGTCTGTCCTTGATGCCACTGACTGTTTTTGTTCAGTCACACATTCATAGACAGACAGACACACACACACACACACACACATACTCTATTATGAAACAGGCCTCATAACTGGTTTTGGATACACACTGGTATATTCAACAAATACAGTTCCCATCTAGAAAGCCTACCACCTTCGTGGGGAAACAGGGAACAGGGAGGAGGGAAGGTACAAGGAAGAAGAAAGAGGTTGTCATTGTTGATATGCTGGAACCAAACAGGACTTGGTGATAAGGAAAACGCTGGGGAGAGATGGGCTCATAGCATCAGTTGACTTTGTAATTTTGCCATCTGTTTTTCGAGTGCTCCCAGGAAAAGTCTTCTAATTACTGTACTTGACCTTAATCAGCTTCATATGAGGTTTATGGAGCTGTATTACACTTTGAAGAGACCGTCCACAGTACAGGACACAGTGTTTCAGAAAGGCACTTGGACCAACGACAGTTAGTTCTGGACATGCATGGCCTGGCCAGCTTTCAAATTGTCATTGCATTTCCTTTTCTGAGAAAGGTCACAGGAGAGGTTCTGACAGTGATGCTGTTGATATTTAGACTCCTGACTTTCTTGCCTGGCTTCAGTTGAACTGCAGGCCAGCCTGCGGATAGGAAGGCAGCCTGGTTGCCATGGTGGATGGTGTCCTGACAACAGACGTGGGTCAGGTGTCTGTTTATCTCTCAGACTTGTCAGCGGCTCTTGCTGAAGCTAGTGGCTCTTATTGGCTCACCTATACGTCCTGGGGGGACAGCTAAGAGCCACTCCACGTGACCTTCTCATGGGGGTAGGGGAGGAGGAACTCTTCCTGTGAGTAAGGGTTACTGTGGTCAGTCTGCTGTCAGAACAGGGTTAGGCCTTTCTTACGGCATTCTCTACTGAAAGTGTTGATCATTTCACAGTGCAGGTGCCTTTGTGTACCTTAATAACACCGCATCTAGGGCCATAAACAAGACCTTGCGTGTGAATAATGTAAAAGGGACAGTAACATCAAGTGTAAGTCTAGGAGTGCCTAGGTGTCACACAAATGATAGATCCTGAGGTTACAAATAGTAAGGCTCTCCCTTTTTCTTTCATTTTGTTTCCTTCATCACAAGATTAAAAGCATCTGTAGTAATATTCTGGGGATAATGTAACAAAATGCCACAGATTACTTAGCATTTGTCTTCTTACCATTCTAGAGGCTAAAAGCTGAAGCTCAAGGTGGCTGCAGCTCAGACCTCCTGTGGCCTCTCCCCTTGGTTTCTCGATGGCCATCTTCTTTGTCATACAAACGGTCTCCTCTCCTCATAAGCCACATTCTGAAATGACAATAGTTCAGACCACATTTATTCATGCACATATAGTATAAATCTATAAATCCAGATATGTCACAATATATGTGGCCAGTGTGGCAATATGTATCATTTCAGATGAGCCTATCGGCACACTTCGTGAAAACTTGCTGTGAAAGTAAAATGCAAATCAGCGGTAAACGAGAGTTCAGAAACTCCATATCTGAGGTAAATGAAAACCTCTCTTGGTCTTCATTCTTCAGTGGAGAACTCATTCCCATGTCATTCCTGGGATGAAGGGAATTTGGACAAAGCTAGGCTTCTTTTCTCCCTATAAAATTATTTCTTTACTAACTCTGAGTAGGGAAAAGTTCTAAAACAACTTTACAAATTCCATAAGGACTTCTGTTAATGACTTCGATGCTTTTCCATCTCAGACTCTCTCAGTCTCTGACTTTTCTCTCTCCCAATTGCTTCTATTTAGTTATCGTGAGAGCGTGTTTCTGATGTTGTCAAGCTTGAATTGTGGGGAGTATTAAAGGAAAGTGGAATTCACAAAATTATCCTGAGCCTCTCTGATATCTAGAAGATGATATGAATTCTTATTAGCATTTTAAGATTTAAATGTATTAGGCCAAATCTCAACCTTCTGCAGTTTCTCTCTCAAAAAAAGTGAAGCATGGTAAATTGTTTTGCCCAAGACTGGTAATGACTTCTTTTGGCACACACTAAATGAGAAGGTTTAGAGATGGCATGGTGGCTGTGACACACTCAGGGACATGATGCTCCTTTACCTCTCTCCCGACCTCACCAGGATCGACATTGTGCTATATGTAATGCCCCCGTCTGGGGTTTGAGTGTTCAAATTTGCAATGGCGATGTTTTGATGTTTTATCATCCTGTAGCTTGGAAGTGACAAAGCGCTTGCTGTATGAGCATCAGGATGTGAGTTCGAGTCCTCAGCCCTTACATTAAGACCTGGGTATGGTGGCACATGCTTGTAACCCCAACATTGGGAGGCAAAGACAGAAGGATCTTGGGGAACTAACTGCCAACCAAGATAGATAAGATCATATTCAGACCTTGTCATAAACAAGCAAGCAATCTATTCTGGGTGAAGGGTGACTACACATTGGCATTCAGCACCCCTGCCATGCATACTGCGTGATGCCAGTGTCCATGGTTCACTCACATCTTTTATCTCTACTCACCCTCTCCTCTGTGCTGCTCATCACATTCGAATGATCTCTGAGCATGGCCTCACCTTTGAGAATTATTACCTAGAAAACATAACAAGTTCTTATAGAATGCTACCTCAGAGGAGGCACAGCTGTTCAGAGGCAAGGATGCAAACTCTGGCACTCAACTACATAACTCCTTCGTTGAGCAGGTTGATTATGTATCTTATTCTTTGCACTCCGGTTCCTGCATCTGTGCAGTAATGATACATTGGTCTTTTCTGTTAAATGTGAAGGTTGAAAGTACCTGGTTGTTCCTCAAGCCCAGGACAATAGCAATGAAAACTGGAAAAAAAATCCCAAGATAAAAGATGAAAAGGGAGACATCATCAACACGAGGTACATTTGAAGGGAGGGAAGGCAGAAGTGACTGAGTTCTGTTTACTTCTGTGAACCACCAAGTCCCTGGACACAGGAGAAGCCTGGACCAAAGCAGCTGATTTGTATTC
This sequence comes from Phodopus roborovskii, assembly GCF_943737965.1. Lineage (NCBI taxonomy): Eukaryota > Metazoa > Chordata > Mammalia > Rodentia > Cricetidae > Phodopus > Phodopus roborovskii. Next base: position 3,355,928 of record NW_026125397.1, on the reverse strand, counting down.
TGTCCTCAGAAAGTCACAGAAACAGAAGGCAGCAAGGATTACGGAAGGTAGCCATGGATTGGTTCAACTAGATCTCTTCTCTCACCGCACACCTCCAAGTACAACTGCTCTTCCACCGAGGCAGAAATGTGTGCTCTCTAAGGAGAGTGAGCCAGAGAAGTTCTGGAAAAAGGACTATGTGGAGATCAAGATAAGGATAGTGTCATTTAGGGTTTCTACTGTTGCAATGAAACACCATGACCAAAGAGCAAGTTGGAGAGAAAGGGGTTATTTACCGAAGGAAGTCAGGACAGGAACTCAAATAGGACAGGATCCTGGAGTCAGTAGCTGATGAAAAGGGACATGGAGAGGAGCTGCTTACTGGCTTTCATCCCCTGACTTGCTCAGCCTGCTTTCTTATAGAATCCAGGAGCACCAGCCCAGGGATGGCACCACCTGCCATGGGCTGGGGATTCCCCCATTGATCACTAAATGAAAAAATGTCTTAACAGCTGAGTCTCATGGAGCATTTCCTCAATTGAGGCTCCTTCCTCTCTGATGATCCTAGCTTGTGTCAAGTTGACACAAAACCAGCCAGTATAGATGGTGACACCCTTCTGAGGCCATCAAGATGAAGGCAATGTATGAAATGAGAGTTCCTGAATTACTTCTCTCTAGCAATTCAAGAAAATGGCCTGGAGGTAGTTTCACTCGATGAACCCCAGATAAAATGCTCAAATCATTCCACATCCCCAAGATGAACAAATGGGGAATAAGCCACATGCAGGAACTCATGTGCCTGATGTCAGGAATCACCTAGAAGTCATGCTCCTCCAAAAGTAGACTAGAAGAAAAAAGGATGGGAGAGAAGTTTAAAAGAGAGAGAGAATTTAACATTGAAGAAAAGGAAGAGAATGATTGACCAGGACAGAAATGAGAAGTAGATTTAGGTCAATAAGCAGAATGAGCATGAGAAAACCTGTTATGTTTGACAGCATTGTTGTGCCTAATGTTACTTCAGATACACAGGAAAATAAGCAAATAAAAGTGAAGTTATGCATCAGGAGGAGGGGGAATACAAATACAATACTGTAGCTCAGCAATTAAGAATATCTTCATGAATTTAGGACTTAACTCAAAATTGTAGTGACTGGGTGTTAAAAAGTGTGAAATTAGGGGAAAATATAAAGAAAGTTCATGCAGAATACAAATTCCCAGTCTTTAGGTATCCTATTGGAGGACTGTGGCAATATAAATATGATACTTAGAATCAAGAAAGTCCAATACTGAAACAGAATCTGAATCTAGTGAAAGTAATACCCAGTGGTGGATGTGTCTGGGAATTGGAGTAGTGCTGAGAACGGGAACTGGTTCGAGTTATGGTAAGTCTTGTAATGTTAGCTAACTCAGTCACTTAGCTAAAAATTAAAATCACAAGAGCTAGAGAGATGGCTCAGTACTTAAGAGCACTGGCTGCTCTTCCCAGAAGACTTGGGTTCAATTCCCAGCACCCACATGAGATAATATTTTAATTCCTACTAAAGCTTTAGGTCTTCCCAAGTGAAAAACTTTGTAAGTGGATTTGGGAAATGATTGTAAAATTCTGTGATATTCCTACACCTTTGTTTGTTGAGAAGGTTCTACCTTTCTGGATTTTTATGATTTAGAAATATGGACTATTTTGTTTTGTTATCAGTGTGTCTGAACTTTCAGTCTGGTACATAGGTTTCCATGATCATGAACCCAATGGAGTCATCCATTGCTAATTCAAACCTGGCCACGCTTCTTGATTCTAATCTCATCCCAGGGTGAAATGGGGTTAGCCACTGGATGGAATGTTCAGTTCAGTTGAATGTGGGCTGCTTCCAAGCTTCATGTGAGGTGCATGCTCAAGGGTGCCAGGGGATGAACTGAAAATAGAGATCACATGAAGCTGACATCCTAACAGTGACACGTGATCCTCTCCTGAAAAAATACTCAGCTAAGAGTTGTCAACCAGCTGCCAAAATACAACCTTTCACTGAATTTCAAAAGAGAGCTCAGTCAGAGAAAGAATCCAACACCAAGGAAGGCTGAATTCAAGCTATACTCCCTGTTTTAAAAAGTCCTCGGTGGATAACTGTATTCTTAAAGTATCTTTTTAATAATTACCTAAGACCAGGAATCAATCACAGCATATCTGACTTAAGAAAAATGTAAAAGAATTCTTACCTTAAATCTTTGGTGACCAGACATTGCCTCATTCCCCACCTCATTAACTCCCTGACATAGTTCAATATCAAAGAAAACCTTGATATCTGAGGATCTTGACTCCAGACATGTGGTGATACCACAAGAGAGTCTCAAAATGCAAATGGTGAGAAAAGAAATTATATGTCTTGAAAGGAAAAAAATAACTGGTATATAAAGGGAAAAAATGAAAAGAAGGCTCTGTGTTTTTAATTAGCAATATCTACACCCATTGATGTGTCAAAAACCTGCCCCAATTTCAAATACACTTCTTTGGTCAATGTAGATAATAAAATAAGGATAGCAGAGTTTATGCTTACAAGGTCCATATACATTTTAGGCAACAGTATCAAACATTTTAAATCCATGAGCATTCACTGGATTAATTTTAAATGAAAACAGAAAATACAAAATCCTAGGACCAGAAAAACCTCTTTTCAGATGTATTTGAATGGACACACATAAAAATTTATGTAAATGTGTTCCATACTAGTCAAATTGAAGTCTAACCTGGAAACTGAAAAAGTCTCAAATGGTTAGATAGGTTTCTACCAGGCTGGGAAACACTCTGACATTTTGTCCTGGCTTTTAAAGCATTACTTTGTACACGCAATGTAGCTGCTTTACACATTAAGATCATATCTTCAAACTGCACCACTTGATACAGTAGTTACTACTCATGTGTGTTTATCTAAATTTAAATTAATGAAAAATGAAGAAAAATAAATTTTTGGTTCCTGTGTTGCATTGACCCCTATTCCAGTAACTCAGTAGTATGGCTGACAGGTGTGGTACTGTATAGCACAGCACCATCATGACACTGTAGAATTCTACTGGACTGGGACATATTGGAAACAGATGTTCCTCACACACCTCTGAAAGCCTAGGGCTTTACACATCAAAATTTCCCATGTATTTCAAACTTTGACTCTTTTCATCGTCATATAGGGTTAAATCTTGACTTTGGCAGCCAGAGTCCCAGTTCAGTAATTGGCCATTTGACTGAAGAAGCTAAAAAGAAAGACAACTTCCATTGTTTGCAGGGATTGCTCAGAGAGCATGGCTTCCAGCTGCTCTAGTGACCAAAAGAACACTCTTCTTAATACAATACCCCCTTGGGACATCTCAGCCCTTGCTCACTGGGAATGAGTGTGAGAGTTTAAGGGTGGAGATTGAGATGCATCACACATAAGCATGGGAAAATCACTCCAAATGTCAGAATATAAATAAAACAAGGACAGTTAGAGAGCAACAGGGTCTGGGAACTGGATCTAATCAGCCACCCACCTGCAGTTCCCCAGATTTAACACCATAACTGGGGGGGGGGGGACAGAGGCACAATGGGGAAATGAATCTCCATGTGTTTAGCTTGATGTTCTTAAGATGAGCAAATAACTGCCCCCTCCCTTGAGTCCCTGAGTCCCTAGAGAACAGAGCATAAAATCAAATTCCAGACTTTTTCCATCCATTTGAGAAGATACACTTTTGATTTATTTTAGAAGTTATGTTCAGTTTGAATAGGCACCTAAAGTTCCATGCTCTCCAATCAAGTCCGGCAGTGAGAGGGACATTTCCAGGGAAGATGTCTTAGCCTTTCTTCTTCCCCTTAAGTTTTCTCTTCCCCAAAACCTCCAGGCTCTCATTTCAACACCTCTTTCTCCAGTCCCAGTGAAAGCACAGACATGAGTAGAAGAACTTAGCAGCATGAAAAGATTTTTAGTTTCTATGGGTTTTCCAAACGGTTTGGTTCAATTTGAAGTCTGTAGGAAGACATGAATTCATTTTCCACTTGTGTCACATGTTTTATCTCTACTTATGAGCCTTTTTTTTCCTTTTTGTTCTGTGGGTCCCTATTTGTCATGGAAACCTATCCAACTGTCATCCCCAGGAACAGCCTTTGGAAGGACAAGAGCCTTTATTTTTAATGTGTTCATGTCTTTGCTCAATAAACATTTGTCCAGCAGCTGTTATAAGCTATGGGAAGAACAAAGTGCCATGTTGACAAACATTAATAAGAAATGGCTCCTGTTAGCCAAGCGTGGTGGTTCAGACCTGTGATCTCAGTCTTTGGCTGGAGCAGGAGGATTACAGGTTTGGAACAGATAGGCTACATAGTAAAGACCCTATCTCAAGAGAAGAAAGGGAGCAAGGAGAAGGCAGAGACAAAAGAGAAGGGGGAGATGTAGAGATGGAAGGGAAGGAGGGGGTGGGAAGAAAGAGAGGAGGGTAGGAGAGGGGTGGGAAAAGGCGAGGGTCCTGTCTTCAAGGAGCTCTATGGGAAGGAGAAGTAACATATGGTGCCAGAATGGAGCACTGCACAGAGAAGCAGCATCCCCTGCACAATGGGTGATGGGCAACGTAGTCCAAGAAGTTTCCCTCCAGGAGAAGGTATTTGGTTTGCATCTAAAGGGTAGCTATAAATTCATCTCACTGTGAAGACAGGTAGGAATATCTCAACGCAGCAAAGGAGAGGATGGTTGAACGTTTGTAGAAGGAAAACAAATAGGGTTGACACAGCAGAGTGACAGTCAATGAGGCTAAAGAGTAAGACAGTGTCATACTGTAGGGAGGCCCTCTGTCGCTTACAAAACTCTTCAAGAGTTTTATACCTGGAGTAATGAGAGTTGTCACTGTTTCAGAGAGAGGTCCGTGTGGCTTAGTTGCAGGGAGTGGGTAATAGGACAAGTGTGGAAAAAGAGAAGCAAACAGATGGCCAGTGTGGTGCCTCAGAGCATAAACTAATGTCTCAGCCAAGGGCGTATTAAAGGGTTGGAACATCAGAGTCAAGGAAGTAAAGTTTTCAAGATGATGACAAATGGATTAATGGAAGGTGGCAATGGCTTAAGAGACAACCGGGTGATTAAAACATGATGTAGTCATTTAAAATTCATTTTGAGGGAGAATGGCTATCAGACTGTCTTATCCCATCACCTAAAATATGCATAAATACTCTCAAGACAGGGGAAAAGTGGCTTTTCTGTGTGTGGCACAATTAATTCTTATCTCAAAAAGTTGCCTCTCAAATTAGTGTCCTGTTTTCTAGACTTCAGTTATTCTCGCAAAAGCACAAACAAGCAAAGAAATCTAAGACATTATGGCATCATTTGCTAGGTAGAATTATTTTTTAGTTTTGTTGTACAAGACACTTCCATCCACTTATACTACTGTGTTTACTGCTGCCTGCTATGTGCTGGACACCGGTACACAACGGACAAAAAGCCAGGCAGTATAGAAAGACTTTTCTTTAGGCTGCCAGCTCATTAAAAATTAGATGGAGAGTTCATTGGTTTTGTTTGTTTGTTTGTTTTTGTTTTTGTTTTGTTTTGTTTTGTTTTTTGAGACAGAGTTTTTCTGTGTAGCTTTGTAGAACAGACTGGCCTCGAACTCACAGAGTTCTCACACCTGCTTCTGTCTCCCAAGTGCTAGGAGTAAAAGCATGCACCACCACCATCTGGCTCAGACATTTTATTAGTTATGAAATGTTGGCCTATAGTTTAGGCTCGTTCCTAATTATCTCTTATAACTTAAATTAACCCATTTATTTCAATCTATGTTCTATCACATGGCACTACCTCCCTTCTACTCTTCCTGTGTCCCTGGTTTATCCTGCATGCCTAGATTCCTCCTCTTCCTTTCTCTCCCTGGAAGTCCTGCCTACACCTCCTGCCTAGCTATTGGCTGTTTAGCTTGTTATACCAGTCACAGGAGCACATTTCACACACTGTACAACTGTCCCACTACAATACCTAAGTACTATACTTAATAGGCTGAGGCAGGAGTATTTAGAGTGCCCAGGTCACACAGTAAGACTTGATGACATCCCCAAAGTAATAGTGGGAAGACATGGAGAGGAAGGATGGAATTCAAAATCTCATAAACCTATGTATTTTATGAACTTATATTTTCTAGTGTTTATTGGAAAACCTCTAGTTATGATCATCATAAGTCACAAAATAAGCTCTCCAACTGTTTCATAAGTAGGAATTGCACAGAGAGCCTGAACCCCATATTCATGCTTCAGGAGGTCTGTCAGGAGGGCCACCAGTTTGCTTCTCCAGCAATCTCCTGTGCTGCCAGCTTGGCTAGCCTGAGAACCACACTCTATGAGCCATCCTTCTACAAGACTGAGAGAGTGCAACTGTAAAGCAATGTCAGGTTCTTCCCTGTGGCCCTACAGTATCCCCAGCGTGGGACTGACGTCAATGGGAATTGCAGAGCCCTCAGAGGTGTCATGTGGAGGCTTTAAGTGTTTATGCGTGCCTGCCCCTCTCCACACAGCTCCTGCCTCCTGTTTGTCAGTTGAGTTCCCCAATGGGCACTGCTGTTGCTGTTTCCTCATAAGTTGCCACAGTTACGGCTCCTGATGAGGTCAAACACACCCACTGGAGAGTCTTGCCAGCTGGGAGCAAACGCTCCTCTATCTGAACTTCTGCTGTTCTCCCTGCACTTAAAGAATGAATAAATTGATCACCTAGTCATCGGGAGTGGGAGGCAAGTGCTGCTGAATACTAAAAGACCCTGAAGAGGCTGTGGTGGTCAGCTCAGGCCAGTCATGTGCTTAGCCTGGACCACAATAAAGATAAATGGGTAAGAAACTTCCCTGTAGTAGCATTGTGAATCTAGAAGTTCAGTCATTGCTATGCTTGTGAATTCATTTGTCTGTTAGTGGGTTCAAAACCTGTCTCTCTTGTTAGCAGTCTCTCTCTCTCTCTTTTAAATAATATTCTTTTTATGGCATTTGCCCTCAGGTATATACTGTTTTAATTTTACATATGAGATGTTCAAGCAGGAAATTCTTGAGTAATTCAAGAATCAAATGAAGAAAGAATATCAGTAGTGGAAAGAAGGGACAAATTTAAAGAATATTGTCAAACAAATAATAAAAGACTAGATTCCTCCAGCAGGGGGCTTGTGAGACAAGAAGAGATTGATTCGGGGGGGGGGGAACTCTGAGGTTTGTACAATTGGATTTGTTTGTTTCTTAGTTAGTTTTAATCAAGAAGGTGATGACATCATTTCCCAACATATGGAAATAGTAAAGAAAGTGGTTCGTGAAAAAAAAAAAAAAAAAAAAAAGGTGTTTCGAAATATTTCCGTAACTGAAATTCTGGAATTTTGGTGAGACTACTGGCTTAGGTCACAGTGTTGGGAGACCCTTACTTAATTATTACTATGAATTGATCATTAAGGCCTTATCCGTGGTGAGCTCACCAAGACAGCATCCATGATAAACTCTAATATTCCTTCCAGAAGGATAGATAACTTCTTAAATATGTACTCCAGCTTCGTGTTTGTGCTCAATCTAAATGATATTACTGGAATAAGCATAGGACTGGGCCTATAGAAACTCCCCAAGCTCCCATGTATGAACCCATGACTCTGCATATGGATTCTCACATACACAGAAGAAAATCTGACTCCATTGCATGGCTTCAAGGTTGAACTAGGGTTTTTTTCAGGCCTCAGAAAAGCATAATGAAGCAGTCCGCAGTGGCATGTTAGTTACCATTAAAATGTCTGTAGCTCTCTTTCTTTCCATATCTTTCATGCAATGTGATACTGTGTGGGAATTCTTTCCAGCCACATGTGAAAGCCTCCCCTGAAGTTGGAAATCCAATGGTTTGGAAGAAATATTTGAAATAACTCAAAATATACAGTGTAAACAAACTGGCCTTTTAGTATGAAGTGTACTAAATTAAAGAGACCAGATGCTTTGGTTGGCTTGGAACAGTGGGATTATGATTGGCTCTCCTTCACGAACCATTTTCTTCAGGCTCTTTACCTCTCCCTCCTCCTTCCCCCTTCCTTTTCTCTCTGTAATACTCTCTCCTCCCCACTCACTTTCCCCTTTCTTACAAATCTGTAAGCTAATCACCCGCAGCAGGCAGGCGTACCTCCCTGATAGCAGCAAATGGCTTCTCAAAATGAGGTTGTGAATTGAAGTCGACAGAATTAGCTTGCTAGAGACACTGGCCATCTAAGAATGGGAATCACACCTTTTAGCATGTTCGAAGTATGGTGGGCAGTCACACCTTCTAGCATGTTCTAAGTATGGTGGACAATCATACTTTCTATCATATTCTGAGTATGATGGATTTTCCTATATAAAAAATTTTATTTGACTTAAAAAGTAACAGTTACTACTCCTACTTCAGTGCTACTGAGGTGCCCTGTAAGGTCTCTGGGAAATCATTTAAGATCCTTCATTCTCCAAGTAACGTACTCTGTGAAGCCTCCCAACCCCCCCGAGAGAACAGTCCAAATCCAAATACCCCAACTTTTTAAATGTTAAAGGAACCCCCATAGGACTGAGTGCTTTTCCCTGGCACAGAAACATAGAGTGGCCAAATCTATACCTACCTCAAATGAAGTGAGACCTTGGGAAATTCTGGTTGGTGTGGGTTTACATCCACATCCATCTGAAGTGACTTAAGAATTGCTTAAGGAATGTGCTGCCAGGCTGAACTCTGAGGGGCTCTGTCACAGAAGGGAAAACAAAGAAGAAAGTGGAGCTAGGCGAGAGAAATGCCACACAGAAATTTGATGGCAGTAAACACAGACATTAATATGCCATATAATTATGATGAACATGTCATGTAATTGAAGGGAAATTTATGTTTCCATGACTTAAGATAAACATTTGTAATCTGGGTAAGAGGGTTGGTGATAGCTTAGCTGAAAAGGGGGCCTGGGAAACATACGTGTGGGATGCTCAGTGAGTATTAGGTGTAAAAGGTAATTTCCAGAGCCAGCAGTGGACGTGTATGGATTCCAGTGCATAGAGGAGCATCTCAAATGGCTCAGCTTCATCTTCTCCCTTCAGAGAAACCTCTCTTGTGCTTCAATAGATCAGTCTCAGGATGGATCAGTTCCCAATCAGTGTAGGGGTGGCATAAATTTCATTTCCAAGAGAACAGTCTAGAAGTTCTGCATGGCCTTATTTTGTCTCCAAAGCATCCATCGCTACCACCCATCCTCTCCCCTCCTTTCCCGGCTGACTATGGACCCGTGTGGTTTTGTTCTGGCATGCGAGGATGGGATGGGTTGGGCACCTCCTGGACTTGAATGTTCCCATGTTGTTCCCAACCCCAATTAATCCAAACAATAAATCTCTCAAAAATGAAGTTCTGTTTTAGACACATTTTAGAGATTCTAGTATGGTCATTGAAGACATCAGATATTTTTTCTTGGCTAGGGTTTTCTTGCACGGTCAGATTTTCATGAAATTCTCTTGTGTTTTGGTCTGTCTTGAAGTTGATGAGGATTTGTGCACAACAAAGAAAAAAATCTTCTCCACCTTCTATCCCAGGTTATTCTACTTTTACAAAACTCACAGGGCAACTGGGTATTCGGTGAAACCTCTTCAAGTCTGGCTGATTCGTGGCTGATGGGATCAGCTATATCCCCAAGCAAATAAGGGGGAAATTGGCTTCTATCGGTGAGATACTGGCCATCTGGAGGACACAAAGCGTAAGGGAAAGAAAAGGCGAGCAAAGCAGGGAAAATAGCACAGCCCTCAAAGGGAAAGGGCAGTGAGGGCTCCCCCTTGCTCTCAGGACAGCTAGCTCCACTTCTGATCCTGGGAAGTCCTGGGAAGAGTTGGATTTCCTGAGTGTCTCCTACCCACTGTAAGTTCCAGCTTTATGGTATGCTAACCCACTGGGCCACACTGAAAAGGGATAGCCACGGAGCAGGCCAGCATCTGCAGTGATCATTGAGTTTGGAGCTTGATGAATGTTCTTAGATTCTCCTCCCCAGACTGCCTGCCCACAAGAGTCTCACAGTGACACTTATCAACCAGGTTTTACAACTGCACAAGAGACTGTGGTTGCTCATAGCCTAGCCAGATGGTCCTAACCTTTACCCAGCAGACAACTGTTCTGCAGTGTTGCCTGGATCCCCCCACGATGCCTGTTTATTGAAGGCGGGATCATTGTGTCGTTCTGTTTTCTGTATTTGGATCATATGCCAGAGTAACTGACTGACAACACAGGTACTCAGTGGAAGTGTGAGTCCTCCTCTTGTGTAGTCTGAACCACCTTCCCTGGATAAAGATTCCAGTTCTAGCATAAAGTAGCAGGAGTTTTCAATATTCTAATTCTTTCTTTAATGATTTAAAAATATCCCCTTATGATTTTTGCCTTTTTCCTACACTTTCCAACTTTGATGTTTCTTTTGTCTCACATTGGCACTTTACAGAAAGGCACATGATCCAGTATTGGTATACATGGAAGGCAAATCTCTTTTTTCCACTAGCACAATTGCAAACATTGATGAGAGATTTGAAACCCATAAGACTATAAGTGTGCATTTCACCCTGGAGTGCCATTCACCTCTGGGTTTTTGTTTTTGTTTTTTGACCTGAGGATTAAAGATACCAATAATTCATTCAGAATTTTTTATGTCTAAAAAGGTAAAATGGAAAGTGCTATTCTCAGGGACTCAGCAACAGCTTGAGAATGTCGGCAACTAAAGTTGTGTACACTCAGAGCCAAGGTGGATAGAGCAGCTATTTCAAAAGAATATTGCTAAGCCACTTGTTATTCCCATTGGCACGAGAAGGTGCCAATCACCACCCAAACTGTGGAAAGTAACTGCCAGAGTCTGAGGAAGGGGCCCCTTCACATGCCCCTTCACATGTCAAATTTCTGTCTGCAATTAGTTATAACCCTTCTCCCTTTAGTCGCCCACTCCCCCATCAGAGGTTGGAGTCAGAAAGGATCCTGGGTAGGGGTCGCTTTCTCTTTCATTTTACATTGCTACAATCAATAATTGTGCAATCTAAATGCTAGTTGTGGCACAGTTAGGCATTTTATGTTGATCAATGGTAAAAGCATAAAGAAATATGAAGACAACTAATACATCGTTCTGTGTGGATGAGTTTCGCAAAGCTCTCTGTGAGCTGGATATGTTACTAACCGAAAAATAGTACTTAGAAATACTGTTATTTTCAAGAATTATTCTAACATCAATTAAGCAGATCCAGAAAAGTTAGATTTTTATTTTTACTATATGTAAGTATTGGGTTGCTTGTTTTTAAGTCCATCCTAGGCATAGTATCAGAGAGCTAGGGAGATGGCTCAGTCAGTAATAGTACATGAAGACCTGAGTTCAGATCCAGCGCCCTTGTTAAAAGCTGGGTGCAGATAGTGAAGAATGGCTGTAACTCTTGCCCCCTTGGTGGGCTCCATATTCAATGAGAGACCTTGTCTAAAAAAAAATAGATGAAGAATGGTAGAGGAAGATACCTAATTATTTAAACCGTACACAGTTTTCTCTAAAATATTAAAAAGACCACCACCAACAACAAAAATCCCTGTATCCACATTCCTCACTTGTCTATTTTGATGGCAACTGTATTCTGCACCCCTTTGGTGACTGTAATGCAATGTGTATATGTTACAAAGTTTTGTTACGATTGAAGCAGGGGATCTTTTGCTTTTAGAACTACCCTAAGAATTTGAAAAGATTAATAAGTGAAATGATTATATTTCCCCAAGGTTTCAACAAGTCAGTCAGTGTCAGCGGGAGAAAGTCTTTTCCCTGAGTCACACTCGGGACAGTGAGAGATAGGTGGCAAATCTGTGGGAGCATCCATCCTAACACCCATGTACCAGTGTCCCTCAGACCCACGGATAAATGTCCTTCCGAGTGCTTCTCTTGCTGAGGACAAATACAAACCAAGCCAGCAGGCCACTAAGACTTAGTCCTGAAAATTGGACCAAATGGAGATGGAAACAGAGGGAGATTGGTGTAATCAGGCTCTGTGCGGGGAATAAAGGACCAAGTCATCTCAGGTGGCAGGTTACAGCATGCTATTTCCACGAAAAGGAGACAGATGAGAGTATGCCTTGCAATGTTGGCAGGGAAACCCTGTGGCCTTCTCAAGAGAGATACTGCAGGAAAACGTCTAAAACAATAGCAATTAGTTCAGCACCTCGCCGGCTAAGTGTGGGTGTGCCCTGACCTGGGGAGAGGACAAGACATGTGAGGGGAAAAGGCAGGCATACATTAACATGTTCAAAGTGCAATGCACACCCCACAAAAGTCAAAAGGTAAAACAGAATCCAAGTAAACTGGGCTATGCCCAGGATAGGGAAATCCACAGGTAGACAGAGAGTGAAGATTTCTTAATGCCTTGAATTTGAGGTTGGAGGGATGGGAAGGTAACAACTAAGGGTTCCAAAGTTTCTTTTAAAAGTGATGAAACTATTCTAAATTGACTGTGGTCATAGATGCACTTGTCTGTGAATATACTAAAGCCATTGAATTGTACATCTTAAACGGGTGGTTTGTGTGAATATGTAAATGAAATCTCTATAAAGCTGTCATTGAAAAATGGGAGGTCATAAAATGTGGTAGGGTAGGGAAGCCAAAGAAATGGAAGAAGAAATAAATACTCCAGGAGTGGACCTTCTTTCTCCAGGTCCCAGGCCCACTGGGTATTTACCACCAACTCACAGAGAACTATAAAATGTCACTGCTCACTTAGAAACAGTGACACAAGAGTCAATGTCTTGAGAAACCATGGATGCCTCATCCTCTACTACATTCAAATGTACTTACTGTGAGAGAGTCAGAGCTTGTTGAGTTATAGTCTACTTTTTCCCCCAGACAAAAGAGCCTCCGCTTACAGCACATACTCTGGAATAGAAAGGGTAGGCGTTCGAGCTTGCCGAGTCTCTCTCATAAATAACAAAAAAAGATTGGCACCAGGGAGGCCTTACCAGAGACTAGCACATTTGTAAAGTTTTTCTGTTTGAATTTATTTCAAGCACTCAATAAATAAATGGCCCTATGCTCTTAAAAATTGAGAAAGAGGAAGACTACAAACAAATGCTTCTACCTCCTGAGACTTGGTTCATTTCCCCCTGCTCCGTCTTGGAGAAAGATTCATTGTTTACTTGATGACCCTGGAACCTTGGGACCATCTTTTGAATATTATTTTTGCATAAAGCCAAGTAAATGAATGGAGAAGTTGAAAAACATAATGAGAAGGTTATATTGACACTGTTGTAGATCTTTCTGAATGCCAAAAAACAAGAAATGACAGCAAACAAGTTTGCCAAAGTGAGCACTTTATGCATCTTTATATAGGGCATAGTCCCAAGTGGGAAAGGCACTAGGAGAAAATAAAATAGCAAAACATTTATTGAGCATTTCAAATTTATGGAATATTTTTATTACACTTAGAACTCTTATCCTCAAAGATCCACATTCTAAAATGTGTGTGTGTGTGTGTGTGTGTGTGTGTGTGTGTATTCCTCACCCCGATTTTCTGTACCTACTGCTAAGAAAAGATACCTTCAGCTGTTCAGAATGAACTACAAATATTCTGCTCAACCACAGGCATAGCCATACCTACTACCTAGCCACTGTTTATCCAGACTGTCCATCTTAATGATATACATAGTGGTCACTTGTGATCACAGCAGCCCATTGAGGTATTGCAAGTCAATGGTATGTTAGTATGAACCTTGAATGATACACAAATGATGGTTCATTTTATATTACCAGAGATACCATCAGGATGGTATGCTCCATTGGGTGGTGGCAGGAATGCCATCAGGGATGGTGTCCTCCATTAGGTAGAATAGCAGGGGTGTTTCTGCAGGACCACAGGAAAGGTAAACTTGTATAGAACTTCAGTGTTTCGGGAGAACAGCTATGCTAAAATTCCAAAAAAATATCCAGAAGACAGGAAGCCATGGTAAAGGTATGCTGCAGACCAAGTTCTCCTCATGAATTTGGAAAATACATCCTTTTATTTGAACGAATGGCATCCTTCTGAAATTGTCTCACAGATGCTATGCTAACATCAGGCTCTCTGACTTTACCGGAGTTCCTTCCAAATATGAATTGTGATTTCTTTATAGTAAATAGCATGAAGCATACTTGTACTTCACTGTGTTTTTAATCTTGTCCATAAATGCATTTCAGTAGTAGCACATTTTATTTATTTATTGTTACAATTTTGCTTTGAATATGAGGACAGAGTGTTGTTGCAAAAATCCTCCCTTGGCTCAGGTTTGGCCAGTCCGAGGAAAACTGTGCCAGCCACAATCCATCTGAACAGGCCACACGTAGAGAGCCTTGAGCTTTGCTACACAGCTGGACTTCTACTTGCAAGGCCAAGAGTTTGTCTTTCACCACAAATGACTTACCCATCCTGTCTCTGCCTCCCACCCCTTTGCTCCCAGAGCACCACTATTCCTCTGTTTGTTCCCCTGGCACGTCTCTTTGCATTTAGAAGACGTTAGTTCTTTATGTTTTCATGGCCTCTTCCTTTTAAAAAGAAAACACTCCACAAGTCAGATTATTCCACAAAACTTCTCCTAACTCACCAAAACAGTTAGAATCAGTTTCCCCAAACCGAGTGCCTAGATTCCAAGACAGAACTCTCAGCTGAGGAGGGAACGTCACACACATTTGCCTTGGCATTCTGTAGTCCTTCTGTTGGGGTGTGTCCTTTAAAAATTGTGATCAGAGGCAAAATGGGTTGTGCATAGGTAGTTCTCAATAACCTCTCCCCATTGAAGTCACTGGAAAAGCTATAGAAATTTGCTCCTGACCAATTAGATCAGAGTATCTGATAGAAAACAGATTGTCCACACCAAATAGTAAAAAGATTATAAGTTGCACATAAGTCTAGCCAACAGTTACAATGATAGATACAGGAGTAAAGCTATTTAGCAGCAATATCAGATAAGAAAAAATTAATCAGCACTGTAAGAAATTGTCTCCAGGATATCATCTGAGAGCATAAAATCATCATTATATTATGTTGCTCATAGTGATATTAAACTCTGATAACAAAGTGCATGAGTTTAATAGACTCACAATACTATTCAATGAACATTAACTGAGAATAAACAACATTGCTTATTTTTCATCTGCAAAATAAACAATTCAATATATTTGAAATCTTTTTTTTTCTCAGACAGGTTCAGTTCTCTCATTCAAACAGTTTAAAACCATGTGATTGGATTTGAACTTGAAGAATGTCTGGGTTCATAAATCATACAGGGTGGGATGGTATGAGTCAGTTCACCCAAAATGAAATGTCACCATGTTTTATAAATAAAAAAATTTACCATAATGTATGTATGGATTCATCAAAACAGATTCTCAAAGAATATACAGCTTGCTTGACAAGGACAGAGAACTCTAAAAGACAAATTTATTGTGATGGGTAATCATTCGGTTAATATTGTTTATACAATTTGTGTTTGTCTGTTGCATACTTACAAAATGATAAACAATTGGGTGAATGAAATGAATTCAGGGCCCCATGGGCTAGAATCCACTCTCTGCCTGCCTCTGTGCAGTCAGGAAAATGACCCTTCTCTGGGGTCTCTACATTCACACAATCCTCAGGAGAGTGTGTAATGTAAGTATTTAATGAGGAAACCACATCTAAGTGTGGGGAGTAGAGAGGGAAAGGGCACAGTACCCAGCCACACTAACTCACTGGATCTGTCATCAATGAAATAAGACATTTGGAGTAAAAAGTCTGAGTGAGAGGAAAGGAAACACGTCCCTTCGGAGACGCCTTAGTTGTAAAGGACAGTGTAACAATGCCTTCTCAGCAGAACAGCCAGCCTGAGTCTCTAAACACTTTCTCAAAATTCATGTCTTCCTACCTCATTCCCAATCCTCAACTGTCTGCCACCTCTCACCTCTTCCTTTTCCACTCAGGCTTTGTTCACTCACACTGTAACTGAGTGTCTTAATCACTTTCTGATTGTGTGACAGAATAACTATCAAGAAGCAATTTAATGAAGGAAATGTTTATTCTGGCTTCTGGTTCCAGGGGAAACATTTTATCATAGCAGGGAATGCATGGCAGAAGAGACGGCAGGCTGGCTGGTCATATTGCTGGTCAGGAAAGGAAGTGGAGGGGGCTACAAACCCTCAGTAGTCCACTTCCTCTAGCCAGGCTCTGCCCCTTAAATGTTCCACAACCTTCCCAAACAGTATCAACAGCTGGGGACCAAATGTTCAAACACATGAGCCCAGGGAAGCAGTTCCATCCAAACCACAACAATGAGCATCAATGGAAACATTAGAAAAAAAGTGTTACCCAACGTTCTGGAGGTTGGAAGGTCCATGGTCAAGGCACGAACAGACTGTATTTGGTGAGGGCTATCTGTCTCCTCAGATGGCACCTTCTGTGTAGTCTCGTGTGTGCAAGGGGCCAGGGAGCCACTTTTGACTTCTTTCACAAGGTTACTTGACCAGAGCTCTGCCTTTATGAATTAATCCCTTCCCAAAAGACCCCATGCCATGATGCTACCACAATGTGTCCTACCCTTCAACATGAATTTTGGGAGGTGTCCTGGTTAGTTTGGGGATCAACTTGACACACCTGGGAAGAGGAATTTCTGGGAATTACATGGATCAGATTGCCCTGTGGGCATTATCTGTGGTCAACTTCTTAGTTGCTAAATGAGTAAGGAGGCCCATCCTGCTGCGGGCAGTGCCATGCCTGGACAGCTGGACCTCACTGCATAAGCAAGTTAACTAGGACAGAAATAAATGCATATCTGTTCAGACCTGGCACTTCTTACTTCTCACGTGTTATCTGGCCTCTGTCTCCTCCTGTCTATCAGCAGCCCCTGCCCAGCTCTTTAAGCATGCTGACCAGTTTGCTATTTTCAGAACATACAGGGTATGTTCCTTACAGTTTTACTCATTCTCTAAGCCTGGTATCCTTGTCCCAGGCAGTTTCAGGGACCCTCACACACTTCGTTCAAGTCTATGCTTTAAGTCACCTCAGGTTGACCTTCTTAGACCCCTGACCTATGCAAACTGCATCTGGACATCTCTCAGGCACAGTGGAGTCCATCACGCCCTAGCTCATCCCCCCTGAACTGTTTCATCCTCTGGCATTACATGACTTCCTTGAAGAAGGCAGTTTACTTCACGTTCTTTGTTCATTGTCAGTCTTCCTCTAGATTCGTGCAATCTTAGCCCCTTAAGGGCAGGCATGTTTTTGTATAATTCATCAGCTGCTGTATTCTCAGAGTCCATAATAGGACCTAGAACATAGTAAACAATGCAAAACATGTTTGAGGAATAAATATAAAAACATCTAACTGATATGCATCATCCCCCCCAATTACTAGTAATAAACATAATCATACAGCATAGGAATACCAGGGGTGAGGGTACCAGTGAGATGAAACCAGGGTTCTCTAAGGTCCTGCCTATACTAAGGTTGTGATGTAACATCACACACACACACACACACACACACACACACCGTGATCACAGAGAACAGTGTAAACCTAACTATCTACCCCAAAACAGGCAGATCAAAATATACAAAAAAATAATATTTCATAAAAAGACATGTTTGGGAAATACTGTTTGATCTCACATGCTTGGATATACCCTGTATATTGACATACTGAGAAATCCTACAACTGGAAAAAATATTTTTTTAGGCCTCCATATTTCTCAAACACATTTGATAATAAGACCCTCTAATTCATTAATGTTTATACATATCAAAGAATAATGTTCTTGCCTTTAAAGCACTGCCCAAGACTTTTACAATAATATCAATAATAATATTATTTGTTTCATATACAAAGTAGAAGATTCAATGGAATTTTGTCATATGTTTGATATTTATATTGCAATATCAATAAGACTGTTCTCAATAAAAAAATTGTATTGCGAAATCATTGGAAATACTCTTCATCCATGTGAATACACTTGATTTCTTCCTCCTATGAGGTAGAAAGGCAGATCCTCCTGAACAAAACATGAGATTTAATGAAGCCCAGAATGGGTAAGGTCATAGCTAATGAGCATCCTCTTCAGGCCCATTACACTATTTGAGATACAGTTTTGCATACTATATTATCACAACCTTCTTTTCTTTTCTTTCTTTTTTTTTTTTAAGAGTAACAATAGATCTCAACCTTCTTTAACAATGAATCTCAGCTCTCACTTCAGGTCAAGGCATCTCAGAACAGGGATTGTTCCCCTTAGCTGAAGGCACAGGCTTCCAGGAAAATCCCTATGGTTTCGCATCTGGCTTCATGCTCGATACCCACAGGCAAAGAGATTTCCCATCCTTGTCTCTCATGGCACAGCCCTGATATTATTATTCATCTAAGGGAGTTATTAAGGAATTAAATGAGTTCATTCGTGGAAAACACCACAAACACTACCCAGCTCACAACTGAAGGCTCAGCCAGTGACAGCTATCACTATGGATACATCAGTTACTGGTTTTAATAACAACATGATGTTCTATAACGTGGCTATAATATCATAGATTCCACCACTTCCCTATGAACTCTGGGTTCTTTCCATCTGTTTCCTTTCTGAAAAATAAACAAAACAAATGAACAACACTTGGGGCTTCAAAGAATCCCAACTACCACAGAGGTCTGGAATGCAGAGCCTCGAAAGCTCCAAGGATGAACGTGGTGGCCCGACGTTCCTTCTCATAGTGTCAGACTTGGTGTGGAAGTCTCCTAAGAATGGGCTGTCTCATGGGACCAAGAGTCTTTCCTATCCGTGATCATCAACATCTTTTCTTGTAGTATTTTGGCAAGCTTGACCTTGTTCCCGGCCAGAATCAGGAAGTTCAGAAGCATGTGAAAAGGAACAATGCATGAAAGGCTTTCTTCAGTGATGCCAGTTCATAACATTGGAAGGCACTCGTCTTACTAATAATATTAATTCTTGTTGATATAGCCACATTTCCCTCCCAACAAACACTTTTCTTGACAGAGATTTCCATTAGGCTATTTTTTTTTCTTGATGTATATCTAAGTATTAGAAGTAATTAAACAGGTTATTGCTATATTTTTCAAAATTTCCAGACATAATCATGACCTGGACTGTTCCATCCTCAGAGCAATTTTCAAATTGTATTTTATTATTCATAGGGATTACTGCTGTTCTTAAGGTCAGCATGTTATTTTTGCTAAAACTCTCGTCATTTCAGTCATTACTGCTGGGCAGATTACAAGCAATTGCTATATGTAGATGAAGCACTGCTTGTTGAAAATTTATGCCATTCAACTTATCGGGACAGTGGGATGGCTCATCAGATAAAAACACTTGTCACCAAGCCTGACAATCTGTACTTGATCCCACACTCACACAGTAGAAGAGAAACAATGCCCCGAAGTTGGTTTTCTGACTTCCACAGACATTCTGTGACACACACACACGTATGCATGTAAACAGTGTGAGAGAGAGAGAAAAACAAAAACTCTTAATGTAAAAAGCAGACAGTAAAAATTCAAAAAGAGGACATGAATTTGAAAGGGGGTGAAGAGAGTTTATGTAGAAGGGGTGAGAGAGAGGACAGAGAAAGGGGAAATTATGTAATTAAATTTTAAAAAAATTGAATAATATATATTAAGATACTAACCCATTTGCCACTGGAGATCTGCATGTCACTCCCTTGAGTATAGCCTTCCCAGTTCACCAGCTTGATATGGCAGCTTCCGAATCTAATGGACTTTACCCAATCACTACCCCACCTGCTCTTAGGTTTGAAGCTATGAATTTTTAAGTTTAAGATAGCAACAAAGCAATGGGTTTGATTGTGACATTCTCATACATAATTTCTTCCTATTTTAAAATCGTATGTGTCTGGCTGAGTATGGCATGTGCATGTGCTTGTGGCCACGCTTGTGTCTGAAACACAGGCAGAGGACAATCTCAGCTGTCAGTTTACTCCTACTGTGTTTGAGACAGTCTCTTGTTCTCCACTGTGAGCCCCTGGCTGGCTGGCCAAGGAGCTCAGGGGATTCTCCTGCCAAACACCCTGGAATTATACATATTCACTATACACACTGTCTCTGCTGGGTTCCGGGAACCTGAACTCAGGTCTTGACCTTCCTGCCCAAGCCTTCCCTGAGTACTGTTTCTGTTCATCTGAGCTCATTCTCTTCTATGATAGAAGTTTGTTCTCCCTTCCACACTGTGGCTTCCTCTTCCTTACAAGCCCCTTGAATGACTAGAGACTGAATGTGGCCCTACCCCTCCCTACTCACTTTATAAGCAGCTTCATGTAGGGCTATAATTTTTTTTCATTTACTTAAAATTATTTTGTGATTTTTTTCATTATGTTGTTAACTTTATGGATTTTTTTCCCTCAAACATTTTGCTCTAACTATTCCATAGCTTTCCCTGATTTATAAAGTTATTCCTCCAACCCCAAACATTCTCTCTGAGTGCACACTGCTGTGCTTTTTTCTTTGAACTCTCAGTAATGCACTCAGTCTGGCCAAAGTCAGGGGAGTGAACTTTCTCCAAACTAGGTCTCTCTAGAATTCTTTTTCTCTGATTACATAGCCATCCACTATGCAAGCAGAAACCTAAGGATTATCTTTGATATTTCCCTCTCCCTCCACACTCTGCCCTATGCAGTTCCTCGTGGCTTTGTGTCTGATTATATACTAACATCTCTAAAATCAGCTCAGTTTCTCTCACCAGATCTACTGCAGTCATCCCCTACTGAGTCCTCCCTTCTCTGGTCTCTCATCTGGTCTACTGCAGTCATCCCCTACCGAGTCCTCCCTCCACTGGTCTTTCATCTGGTCTACTGCAGTCATCCCCTACCGAGTCCTCCCTCCACTGGTCTTTCATCTGGTCTACTGCAGTCATCCCCTACCGAGTCCTCCCTCCTCTGGTCTCTCATCCGGTCTACTGCAGTCATCCCCTAGAGAGTCATCCCTCCTCTGGTAAGGTGAAGTCATTATAGATGTTGAACATGATACTACTCTCTTTTGTCTTACTAGCCATAACTGTAGCGCTGTGTTTCTGAATAGGACTATCCTACACTCGCCCTTCCAAAAGGCTAAGTTCCATAGGATAAGGCTGTTTGCAAGGTTTTTACTACAGTGTCTGCCTACTATAGCTACCAAGTACCATCAGCATCACGTGCCATGGACTTCTACTGCTGCCATGGAAAAGCACTGGGGACTACATTCTGCTTTCCTTGGGGCACAGTTTCTATACTTACTTGTCTTAACCAGGCATGCCCAGCAGAGAGAGAGAATTACAGACCTGGCAGATCAATCCCAGATCATTACCTTGAATAGCATTCTGGGTGACCATCATTGAAAATAGGGTCACTGAGCTCCCAGGGCTGCCTGATCAAAGGTGACTCTGTCACTTACCAGCTCTAAGGGAGGTTGTTATGGTGACCTCAGACATATAACGGTGCCCTGTTGATGCTTAGAGGACTCTTCTAAGTCTCAGGGTAACAGGAGGAGGGACCTCGGAATATTAGAATAGTAACCCCTCCCCAAGTCTGGCGTTTTGGGTGTGTATTACATGCTAGGTACTGTGCTGAGTCCTTTGTATAGAGAATATCTACTTAGTAGCAGGCATAAGGCATTACCCTAGAAGTAGCAATACAATACTACCACAGCTTACAACACTGCCACTAGCAGACCCCAGTGGCATGGTCCCTGAATAACCTCCAGTTATTCTCTCAACCCTGTTCTGTGAGTTCTTCTACGTTTTTTACCAGCTCCTTGGGATTCTCCATAGGCATCTCCACTGCTTCTTTTCCAATATCTTTTTTATTAGACTCCTGTATTCCCAGTGACTGGAACTCCTTTTTTCTCCTATTTTCCTCTGAAACAGTGTCAAGCTGGAAAAAAAATGAGAGCACCTCCTGTTGCTACTAGCCTGGATGAAACCTGCCTCCCTGCTCTGGAAGCCAAAGCCCTGCTGTTTACATGCTTATTTTCCCAGCACTAAAGTCCCCGAATACACATTCGTCTCCAGGTGTTTAATAACCCTAAGCTAAGGTTGCAGAGTGCTTTGTTTGGTAATATTGTTCTTTTTTTTATGCATGCAAAGAAAACTTCATTTTGCTTCTGTTAAAAGCCTGGTTTCTGGACAACTAACTGTCAGTTTCTTTTTGCTACATAAAAGTTTTTCAACAATGACCTAGAAATGCATAGGAATGAACAAACAAGGATCCTTCTACTTAGGCAGTCTGATGGACAGTCCTCTGTGACCAGATAGAGCCTGCCATGCTCAAGATACTTGAAGATGAGCTGGGCATTGAAAGTGTGCGCCTGTGACCTCAGTAGTTGAGAGGATGGGACAGGAGCATCCTAAGTTTAAGGCTCTTGTGGACAACATAGTGAGTTCTAGGCCAACCTGAGCTATGTAATGAGATTCTATCCTAAGGAAGAGTGGAAAACTGTCGGGGAAAATCTGGGTCTAATCAGCCTCAGTGTATCTCTCATGTAAAACAATACTCAAGACAATACTCTCTGCCTGCATCATATATACAGGCTGCTTCTACTGTCCCAAAAGTCTACAGATGATTAAATGGTACAGCTCTCCTTCCCTTTGTTAAGCTGGTTGAGTATCTGTGGAGAACCCATCCTTTTGACTAACTCTGAAAGTAACCCTGCTGTGAAGGCAACCCCAGTGTGGTGAGAGCTCATGTCGGGATCTGGTTCTCTGTCTTCATTTTGCTGGAAACAGGTATCACAGGACTTCCTCACGTACGCGTGATGTTTTTGACCAGAGCATCTTTCTCCGCTATGTCTGGGTTGCTCTATGATTTCAAGTTTTTGATGCCACTAACCGTTTTCTCCAGATTCATTATTGATACCCCTGCCATGCTTCCCTATCCCATGTCCCCTGAAACCTTTACACAACAAGACCATCATCACCATCTTCCACCTCAGATGTCCTAGGAACACAGCAGCTCTGTCCCTTCCTTAGGCCCTTTGCTCGCCCTAAGCTGACCTTAGCACCCCTCGATGGGACAGGACTCTGGTTCTTGTCATATGGCCCATGTTTCAGCCACTGTAAGTTGTCATCACTGTGACTCTCCACCCTCCCTGACAGTTACATAAGAGGCCACATCCACGTCTCCTCCCCAGCACAGGCTTTTATTAAACAGACACCGTGTGAGAGGCCAAGTGGGCAAGAGGTCCATCCGGAACCATGTCCCCTGGGACAGTCAGGGGCTGTCTCTGGGTCTTGGCTCCCGGAATGACTCAGCTCAGCCCTCTCTGGCTGTGTTTGCAGCCTTCAGGACCAAGGACGACATGTTATGTTTTCAGCTCCGTAGGAGCAAAAGAGCAACAGTCCTTTCAAAATAAGAATTCCCTTGCTGTTTGCCTCCTTTTGGAACACAATGGGAACAGACTGAGGGAGGACTCGAAGCTGTCAACGCCTCCTCCTAACTTCTACCGCACCTTTCCTTTGCCAGGAAAAAATAAAATAAAGCTGCTGAAGTTAAACAAGAGCTTAATGAATAAGTCAAAATAATTGTTTAGCTTGGATATAAGGCCCTAGGTAAACAGATATTTGCTAAGATGGGGGGGGGGGGACTAGAAAGAACTGCTCTACAGGACACCACTTGTTCTGTCTGAGGGCAAAAGCCCAGTGGCCTTGGCTTGCCTGAGGGCTTCCTCGCTCAGCTATTTCTCTTCTCTCCAGCATATTGAAGCAATTCAGCATCAGAGGGGCTCTTGGAAGCAGGAAGAAAGATAACTTTCCATATAGATAAATATATGCTTAAAATGTCCTTCTTCCTCCAGTAGCAAGAAGGTTCAGTTTGTTTTTATTCAAACTCATGTTGAAGACTTTCTAAGGTATGTGCTGCCTCTTGCCTTCCTAGTATTTTCAACACGGCTTAATTCTCTCCAAAAATAATCATTTACTACCTCTAAGGGCTACCAAGAGGGTTAGGGGTCATCGGGTCCTCAGACTGTAACTGTAGCTGTGCACAGCATAAGCCCTGAAGCTGACTGTCTGGTATGGTCATTGTTGGTCATCATTCCTGTTGATGGTTTCTATTCTGTTTTGTATTTAGGTGTTTTCCATAGAAACTTGTTTGCCATTGTCTCTTTCCCTAAAGGTGGGGGGGGGTCCATCATGAAAATTCTGCTTACTTGAGAACTCAAATAAGTTAATTACAAAGCCCATCAGTTCTGCTGGGTGATATTCCAGTAATCATTTTCCATCCCTGACTTGAAAGGAATAGATACCCTGTTGATCCAGAACAGAAGTTAGGATCTTATCCCACTGCTATTCTCACTGAAATGCTTTTTGAATAAACATCTATTTGACTAAATCCTGGATTTGCTGAGGTAAGAGATTCCCCAGAATTCAGTCTGTAGGAATTATATTGGCCACGTACCTGATTCATCATCATATAGGAATCAGAACATACATTAGCAAGGAAAGGCTAGTGTTTAATAGCTTGTGTGTTTTCAGTACAGATAATATAAGAAAGAATGTCAAGAACATGGACTCAAGGGTCAGCTCAGAGTTTAAGCACAAATTCTTACAACCTATACTAAGTTTGGACACATTAAATTTCCACTGACCTTCTTTTCTTCAGCCACACAACGTGCTAATGACAACAATAATGACAATGAATAATAATACCTACCTCAAATTATTGAATTGATAATAATTGATAATGACACAATACATATAAAACGCTCAGCCCAGCCTACATAGCCAATAAATGTTGACCATATTTTTTTCACATATCGTAATTTCCTCACAATAAATCTTGTAAAGGGGGCAAAGTAACTCTGTGATTCTGTAAGATCCATGCTATAAACTGGACTTCAAAAGCAATTATAGACTTATCCTGTGTACTTCACTGTTCCAGCATGCTGGTCCTATCAGTACAAAGATCACCTAATTCCTAGTGTGTCCCCTCTACCTCTGCTAAGCAGTGCTCTCCCCCATATCCTTACATCTAAAGTCTTCCATGGCAAAGCATCTCTGTACCTCACATCCATGGATGGGCAACAGAAATGAACCCTGTGCAAGGTTTTAAAACCAACCTCAATGCCACACAGAAAACTTTCCTCAGAAAATTCTGAGAAAATGGTACCCTTATGGCAATTCTTTGAATACTGAAAGAAAATATTGAGAGAGAAGTCAATTCAAATAATAAGGCTAAAACCTCTGAGGAAAGCCCAAGGTATGACAGAGCCCAAAGGTCAACAAAGCCACAGACCCAAACAGCTTCATACCTAGTCTCGCCTGTCGTCTTAGGGTTACTATTGCTGCAACGAAACACCATGACCAAAATACAAGTTGGGGAGGAAAGATTTATTTGGCTTATACTTCCACATCATTGTCCGTCGTTGAAGGAATTCATGATAGGAAATCAAACAGGGCAGGAACCTGGAGGGCAGGAGCCGATGCAGAGGCCCTGGAGGGACTCTGCTTACTGGCTTGTTCCCAATGGCTTGCTCAGCCTGCTTTCTTTTAGAACCAAGAGCCACCAGCCCAGGGATGGCACCACTCACAATGGGCTAGGCCCTCCTCCATTAACCAAAAAT
Organism: Phodopus roborovskii; assembly: GCF_943737965.1. NCBI lineage: Eukaryota > Metazoa > Chordata > Mammalia > Rodentia > Cricetidae > Phodopus > Phodopus roborovskii. The sequence goes on along the minus strand of NW_026125397.1, from coordinate 3,330,399 downwards.
TAATAAAATGCCTTACAGCTGGATCTTGTGCAGGCATTTTCTCAACTGAGGTTCCTTCCTTTCAGATAAGTCTAGTTTGTGTGTCAAGCTGACCGAAGACTAGCCAGCACACCTATGCTTGGATTTTTAAAATTAAAATATAATCATGTCATTTTCCTCTACCCATTTCCTCCCTCCAGCTCTTCCCATGCACCTTGCTTATTTCTTTAACTGTTGTTTTACACACACACACACACACACACACACACACACTTACACTCTGAAATCTATAAACACAACTTTCATAGTCCACATAATGTTGCTTGTACATATGATCACAAGACTGCTTTCTTGGTGTTGGAGAACCAATTCATGGGCTCTTCCCTAGGGAAGATGATTTTTTTCTCTCTCTCAACATTCCTCAGTTGCTTCAAGTTCTTTGTCTAGTGTTGATGCCTGGTAAGATGCTCCCTTTCCATGTGTGAGCAAGCCTGTTTGTGTCATCCCTATCAGGCCTTGCTTAGGCAGCCATGTTGATGAGACTTCTGGGTATAGCTTCTCTGACATTTTTAGGATATGAAGTCTCAGGGCAAATTCTTGTTCCTCTGGCTCTTACAATCCTTCACCTCTTCTTCTGCTCTGGTCCCCAAGCCCTTGTAGCTGCAGAAGTTTTGTTCCACGAATGTATCAGTTGACTTGTCACCACATGGCCACTTCTCTGTAGCACATGTCTGTCACACATAATTACAAGCTATAAATTCATTGACATTAGCACTGAGTGAGTTTGTGATGCTCCTGCTATCTTTTTCTGAGTGGCTACCATAGCCTTTCTCCCCCAAGTCATTGTATTCTCACTTACAAAATAAGGACTATAATAATATTTCTCCTCTCTAGGCTATGGTAGACATTCAGCGTAAGACGAGTGACAAAACAAAACAAAAAAAAAACCCACTATGGTAGGTTTGGGGAAAGGTTTTTGTAATCAGAAGTGTTGCAAATGTAGGTGTCCAAGATAATACACAGTAGAAGAAAACATTTCCTTCTGAGTGGCTCTTGTTCAGCTATTGGCTCTGTGTGTGTGTGTGTGTGTGTGTGTGTGTGTGTGTGTGTGTGTGTGTGTGTGTTGCCACAGAGGTATTGCTACCTAAGCCAGGCTACTTTGGAAGTCATGATCCTCCTTGCTTCAGCCTCCTGGGTATCAGAATAACATTGGTGTGCACCACTACACTCAGCAGATAACACTCATGTCTTACTTAATTTTTCATCTCTTCCTTCATCTTTTGACTTTCCTTTATCTATTCTAAAATTAATTTTAATTTTAAAAATTAACACATCCTTTTCTAGTCCTTAAGCTGTAAGAATCTCCAACACTAAAGCACAGTGAAATATCAGATTACACAAAGCGGGACACATAACGTACAAAGCAGAGAACATTCCAAGAGCACACGCTTGTGCATTACATCCCCAGCTTCCTCCTGTGGGAGACTCTTCACTTTGTCAGTTGCAGGGGTAGCAGTGGCTGAAGCTCTCACTTGGGTTTGGTAACATCAAAGATTAGAGAGTGAAGATGACTGTCCCTCCTCTCTGTTCCCAGGCTGAGGCTCCTGCGCAGTTGGGGGAAAGTGGCTTATGGGAAGTGTCCCATTGTTCCTGGCATTGTTGCTTCTAGAGCACTGGTTCCCAACCTTCCTAATGCTGTGGTCCTGTAATACAGTTCCTCATGTTATGGTGACCCCCAATCATAAAACTATTCCCTTGCTACATAATTGTAATTCTGCCACTGTTACGAATCATGATGTAAATATCTGTGTTTTCCGATAGTCCAAAGGGTTCACAACCCGCAGATTGAAAACCATTGTTCTAGAACCTTCCCTGACTCAGTTCTTCTGGAAATAGATTCTTGATCATTTATTTCTGCATCTCCTTGGAGTCTATATGATATGTAATAATTGATGGAACAATCACTTAGTGTCTACCAAGTACCAGACGGTACACAAAGTTCAGTGGAGAAATGCACACATAATGTGCATGTCCCCTGCTTTTCAGGAGACTGGAAGAAGGCAGGACAACAGACACTGCCAAGTAGCCAGGACTGTTGTAGATACCCAATCAGATACACTTTCAACATGTCCTTTACATTTGACGGGACACCTGAAGCAGACAGAAATATGCTTCCCAAGATAACACAGGTAGCAAGTGCCCAAACTAGGTTTCTCCAAGGTCTGTTTTATTCTCAAGTCTACTGTGTCCTCTCTACTTGCTTTCCTCCCTGGCTTGGGAAGGTGGGGCATACATACCAAAAAGAGAAATGAAGGCAGCTACTAGAAGCTGCAAAGAGATAAGTATTGGAAACACTGCAGACTACCAGGAGAACAAGGTAGGGAGAAGTCTAAAATACCTGTCACTGAGCTGACAGGTTTTAATGTTCACCAATGGCACAAGCTAGGGGCAAAGAAGGTGGACACCATCAGAAAATAATACCCTCCAGGTTCAGCTACTCCATCTGTCCAGTCACGGGGAGAATAAAATGATGGTGGAAACTCAGTTGAAATTTTCACAGGCCAGGTAAATACAAGAGAGTGGTGGTTGATTCAGTGTAGTCTTGGCAGATTCGTTACATTTGGCAATAATTAAGCACCCCAGTCCCACCCAGCACCAAAAGGGGTGGCTTTTCTCTTAACATCCTGTGTTGGTTCCGCTGACATAACTGGTTAGCAGCATTTGCTGAGGAAAAGTGAATATACTTGACAATATTTTCAAACATTTGTTTGGATCTTCTGTTTCCTAGGAGATGTCCGACTAAGGGGTCAGACCGGGGTTCCTGCTGAACGCCGCGGCTCCTACCCATTCATTGACTTCCGTCTACTTAACAGTGAGTAACCAATTGTACCTGGAAAGGAGTAAATGTTTTCTTTGGGGGGGGAACCTACTTCATTTCCCTTGAACTTCAAAATCTTGCAAGGTCTGCCTTCCTTCCTCTGCCTCTGTCCCCTCAACTAGAACTTCAGACTTTGTCTCTCAGTTCCTCGAACTCAGAGCTGACCATGTCTCTCACATCAGCGTTGAAAACAAGCTGACAGCTTTTAATACCAGCACTAGGGAGGCAGAGACAGGAGGCTCTCTGTTCATTGGAGGCCAGCCTGGTTTACATAGTGACTTCCAGGACAGCCAGAGCTATGTAGAAAGACCCTGTTTCAAAAGAAGAAAGAGAGAGAGAGAGAGAGAGAGAGAGAGAGAGAGAGAGAGAGAGAGAAATAAAAAGTTAAGAGAAAAGGAAAACACAATCCTTCACAACTATAACCTTTACACAAGTGCTCTTTTCGTCTTCCAGCACATTCTCTTCACCTGAAGCCAGGGCAGGGCTCTAGGAGGTGCTCAAAGTTTTTTTAAATTTCACAGTTAACGCCTAGAATACCTCCTCCCATTACTAACTCTCTCCTCTTGTTCTCCTATAAACTACTTTTACTTCTCAGTGACCCTTCATTAAAGGGGGTCCTACCCATCCACACTGCGGCTTCCTTCCCTCTTCCTGATGAACTTGGTGGCTTCCTTCCCTCTTCCTGATGAACTTGGTGGCTTCCTTCCTTCTTCCTGATTAACTTGGTGGCTTCCTTCCCTCTTCCTGATGAACTTGGTGGCTTCCTTCCCTCTTCCTGATGAACTTGGTGGCTTCCTTCCCTCTTCCTGATGAACTTGGTGGCTTCCTTCCCTCTTCCTGATGAACTTGGTGGCTTCCTTCCCTCTTCCTGATGAACTTGGTGGCTTCCTTCCCTCTTCCTGATGAACTTGGTGGCACACCCCTACTTCTCCTTCCATTGTTACTTAATCTTACATTCCTTAGGAAATTCTAACCAGCAGCCAGTCGTTTCTCCAGATTTTATATCTTCTATCATGGTGATCTTTCACCTCAGACTTGTGGAGGATGGAAGGAGCTGCCAATAATAGATTTCACAATTTGCCCCAAGGTTTTTGCTGTTTGGTTCTCACATCCCTACCCATCTATAAATTTCAAAGTGCTGGATGGCATCCACACAGTATTACTTTCCTTTGACATAAACAAGCTCCACACAGGCAGTAATTTGATTTGCCTCAACCCCTGGAAATGACTAGGAAAATTTAGACTTTGCTATTTCTAATCCTTAGATCATCGGTGAAAGGCCAGTAGAAGATGGACATGTTTGTGTTTCTCTTACCTTTGTTCTGTGCCTGTTTTTTCAACTCTTCCCAGGGTGTAGAAACAGAATAACTTTTTCAATACTAGCAGCAAACACCCCCAACACTTTTTAAAAACTCAGCACTGTGCCACATCTAGACCACCAAATGCAGCCTGTGGGAGCTAGACCATTGCAACAGTGAATCCCACCTGTAGGAGCTAGGCCCATGCAACACTGAATGCAGCCCGTGGGAGCTCAGATGGTACCTCTGACCTCTCCTTCTGATCCCACACAGGCTGTCCTAATTCCCCATGGAAGCTACACTGCTGGCAGTCTCCTGACTGTATAAATGTCTGGGTCACCAGGCAGGAGGTCCCACAAAGCAAGCAGGCATTATTCATCTACACCAGAAGCAGGCATTATTCATCTACACTGTAATTCTCCAATGGCGTCCCAGGGAGAAAATTATGAAAAAGCCTCTTCCCAACAATAGCTAGATGTTACTTCATGGTATCTAATATAATCAACAAACAAATGAGAAAACCAGGAGTTAGGTTTTATAAGGCCAAGGGTTTAAATAATTCCTAATTCAACCCCAATGCTCCTGCCAATTATGACAGTCTTTGTAGTGATATATGGAATAGTTAACTGACTCTACCAAAGGTCTCTGCATATGAAAAACCAGTTTTAAAACTCATTTTCTTCTTAATCTGAAAAGTGTGTTTGTGTGTGTGTGCACTGCAAATAGCCATCATTTCTATATACCAGTCATATTTGAAAGAGTATCTGTAAGTGGCTGCCACCCTCTGACCCTCTACAGGAGATCCTCAAGGAGCCTCCTGGTGTCTGGGCCCTGTCTGTTGTTTCTAGGCCTTTCTGATCTCCACCTCCATTTCTCTGCACCTGTTATTCAGAACCTATCCACTCATCTTGTAAAAATATTGACCATCTACCCTGAAATTCCCTTTCCATTCCCCTTAGCACTCTATTCTACGTAATTCTTTCACTCCTTTCTCTTTTATATGATATCCTGAGACAGTCCTAATTTCCCTTCACTATATTTTTTTAAGTGGCCTCAGTATCCTAGATGTCTAAGATATGCCACTAAATAAACTATAAAGGTCCTAAACTCAACAACTCTTTGTATTTACTAGCTACTCGGTAACTACATGGTTAACTTACCAATCCCATTAAGTACTCCTCTGAAAAAAGGCTGTATTAAATAGTCATAAACGCAAGCCATTGCTGCCTTTAACTGGGCAGCACAGAGTGTCTGAAGAACTGTGAGGTCAGTATGTATGCGTGACGCAGTCCATCCCTCTCGATCCATCCCTCTCTATAATGCCCGTGGGCTGGAAGTCGGAGCATGAACCACGGCCATTGCTGTGATCCCTTTGTGGCTTCCTAACTTGGTAGCCATAGAAGCTTGTCACTAGGTGGGGACAGGTATGTGGGCATCCCTGTAAAATCCAGTCACATAAAGTGTATTATACGTATCACATCTCCGCTCCTTTATAAAGTATGCTGTCTGTTTAATTCTTTCTTCACTCCCTCCTTGAGGTTTACCTGTGTAGTTAAAGATGTGTTTTGTGCCTAAAGAAAGGCATTTTAGAGCATTTTGGAAGTTTCTCCTGCAACTTTGATTGTACCCACCAACTGAAATTCTACACAAAACTGCCAAATTGGTTTAACATATTTATTCTTTTGTAATATATGCTTTATATGCATATGTGTGTATATTTGTGTGCAAGTGTGTGTGTGTGTGTGTGTGTGTGTGTTTGTAGACCAGAGGTCAATGTTGCATATCATCATTCTCAACTGCTCCCCACTCTATTTTTGTAGGTAGTGTCTCTCATTCACATCTCCCACCCCTCACCCCGTCAGGGTGACCAGCCAACAAGCCCTGGGAACCCTCCGTCTCTGCCTCTTCTGTGTTGGGATGATAGGCAGGCACCACTGTCCCTGGATTTTTTAGGAGTGCTGTGGATCACACTCAGGACCTAGTACTTGGAGGGGTGAAGACAGGCAGATCTCTTTGAGTTCAAAGCCAGTCTGGTCTTCATAGGGTGTTCCAGGCCTGTGAGGACTACATAGTGAGAGCTTACTAAAAAAAAAAAAAAAAAAAAAACCCATGCAGTGTCCGTCCACCCCTCCTCATGCGCTCATGTGTGTGCTCAGCAAGCACTTCACTCACCGAGCCATTCCCTCAGTCCCTGGCAATATTTCCTTTGCGTCCATTTCTTTTTTCAAGAGAAACGCAGACTCATCATCATTCTTCTCAAATGATTGTAGTTTTGCTTTCTCTCCTGAGACAGAATCTGATGTAAGGCTTAAAAATAAATCATTATTTATAAGTTTAAACTTAAAAACAAATTCATTGTAGGAAAAAACAAATCATAAAACTCCTATTCCTAACCCCACCACACAGCTGCCATTCCCTACCCAGAATGCTCTTGGCTGCTTCTCACCTACTTCAGTCCCTGCCCTAACACTCTGACCTGTGCATACAGAACAAAATGTGTATTGAAGAGGAAGGTCCATTGCACTTTCTCATTAGGCACAACTCCAACCTGTCACAGCAGACGGGGCATCAGAATTAATACCTACAATAAGTTGTCTTCCATCAGAATGGTGTTTGTGGATATTACAACACATTGCTGAGACAGAGGTGGTAAACGACAGCCAGTGCCCCAAATATGTCCCCCTGCCTCTTTTGGTAAACACAGTCTTGGTGGAATGCTGTCGTGGCCATTTTCTGATAGGTCATCTAGGGCTGCTGTGGTACAAAACGGGTAGGGACACTACAGCAAAGCCCAAGTGATCCACAAAGCCAAACTTACCTGCTGCTGGATCCTTGAGAGGAAAAAGTTACCACGCCATATTGTAGACACCTTTATACAGATTTAGAGGGTTTTATGACTCGGGGAACACATTCAGTCCAGGCCAATTTCCTTCGCTATTCTCATTTCCTTTCCACTTTCAATAACCATCCTTTACTTTTAAGAATGAACTTAACATTGGCTAAATTTACACATACCAAAAGCAGAAAGAGAAAACAAACTTCCTTATTGATCTAGGTATAAAACTAATTTGAAATGATTATTCTTAATTATACACACATTATTTTGGGGGGAAAATCCCTTGCTATGCACAGGGAGGAAGACACAGTGTTTCCTTACCTACCACCCTACCTAATAAGGTGGTTAAACACTTGGTCTATCTCTCACGGTCCTCATTTTGGGTGTGTGTGGGGGGGGTCCAGCATTCTTAATAATTACAGTATCTTCCCTTTCTGTTCTGTTTTGAAGAATAAATTACAGACCAGTCAATTGTAAATGTTTGCCCACAAAAGAGTACTTGGTACAAAGCCACGCAAAGAAGGCATGTAAGACTAGATGGCTCAGTGAGTTTGATTCCCAGCACTCACCTGATGGCGCATCACCCACCATCTGCGACTCCATTCCCAGGGGATCTAACACCCTCTTCTGGCCTTTGCAGGCATCAGGCATGCATCTGGTGCACAGATACACAAGCAGGCAAAATACCCATACCTATAAAATAAAAACAATATTTTTAAAAAGAACTTAAGAAGTGCAATATAGTGACTGCAGTTAGGAACAGCTGAATGGGAACTGGTAAGCTAGCTCAGTGACTAAGAGTACATACTGCGCCCCAGCTATTGGCAGCTACCTGGGTTTCCTTGTACAAGGCAAGTGTTACACTGCTGGGATAGCAGCAGCCAATAGCTGGTTGGCATTCTGGACCTGGTCCATGCCACCTGTGTTGTTAACTATAGCAGGGTGTCAGGAAGCTGGCAATCACTTAAACTCCATCTCCAGGTGATCCAGTGCCATCTTTTGCATCATTCCACAGGCACCTGCATTTGTGTGCACATACACGCATGCACACACACATATACACAGCATTATAAATAAAAGTCATTGGTAAAAATTTTATTATGCACTTGAAATTTGCTGGGAGGATAATTTGAAGGTGTCCACAGCACAGAAAAATCAGTATGCAATGCAGAGGTGAACTGGCCACACTTAGCCATCCCACAATCTTTTAATCCAAAACATCGTCTTGTATCACATGATACATTTTGTGATACATTTGTATCACTATATTCATTTTGCCACTCATCATCATGATGATAATAATAACAAGAGCATAATGTTCCGGGAACAAAGACCTCAAACTCTTCCTCATAAGAGATCGTCCAGATCAACTCAAATACCTGAGACAAAAGGATTTGTCAGAAGCCAATTTTGTTTCCTGCTTCCATTCCACAAGAAGGAAAGAAATATCTATGAGTTTCTAGAAGTTTCTCTGGAAAAGTAGCAGGAAAGGGAGTCTCCAGCACCATTGTGTGGGACTCGGGAAACATGAATCTTTAAAAAGAGTTATCTTTACACCTAAACATGGAGGGGAGAACAGAGCGAGAGAAGAGGGAGGCAATTATTTTTATGCTCATGGAAGAGCAAAACAGAGAACTGTAGGAGGGCCGGAGCAGAGGAAATGGAACAGCTCTATTATCCAATGCCGACTTCCTGTGGATGGATTTCATTTACTAGCTCTGTTGAAGGGAAAACAGGAGAGAAAAATCTGTGTTTAAGACACCAACAGAGAGGGGACAGTGGCCTAGGAATCACAATCTTCAGAGAGGAGGCGGCTTCTGCTCCCTTAGCAGCCCTTCCTCAGCTCTGTCTCCTGATTTAATATAATCAGTAGCCTGAGTAGATAATGACTAGGTTGAGATGTTCCTATGGCAACCATCTCAGAACAACACAATGTGATTTCCACACTCGCTCAGCAGAGGAAGTGACATGCAAAGAAAACATTCCCAGGGACTGGGAACATTCGGGAAGCCAAGGCTTCTACTTGAGAGTACAACAGAGCCCAGACAGCCTGGTGCTGCGAACCAGCCACTCTCAGCAGCAGTAGGTTAATGGGTTGTTTGGCTTTTTCTGTCTTGTTAATTTGCTAATTTTGATCTCAAACTCTCTTCCTCTGGATTTGCTTCTCCAGGCTGGGCCATTTTAGCTGCACATTTTAACAGAATCATTTTAGCAACAAAGGAGAATCAAAATATACCTATACATAGGTATATATTAACTATTTTATTTAAAAATTACCCAGAGACTCAAATTCTTAAAAACAAAACAAAAACCTGTTGGCTAATGCCCAGTAGCCATCCTTTCTTTGACCTATAAAATACATTCACTGAAGGACTGTTGGACAAAGGCCATCTGGCGTTACATGATATCCCCACCACCACCATTGTAAAGACAAGAGAGGCAGTTTGCCTGCAGAGCCCATTGTCTAAGAGAGAATTCCCAGCAGGTATTGACAGATTTGCAATAATCTTAACAAAAAATAGCTTTTAATATCACCTATGAGAGCCACACGTGACAGATAACTAAACGTCACTCTAGAAGCAGTCTTGCAGGAGAGGATGAGCTCTCGCCCCATCCCAGCTCACTGTTCCCCAAGCAGAGAAGGGAGGCCTCAGCTGGACTCCTTGAGACTTACTTCTCACACTTGGGAGTGCCAGGTTAACACCCCACAATTTCAAAGTTCAATATTGACCTTCCTCCAGAAGAAAGGCCGAGCTCTGCCTGTGGCTGTGGTACTTCCTGGCTCAGTTGGCTAGTGCTCCAGGATAGGCACTCAGGGCTTTCGGCCACACACTCCCTGGCTCTTCAGCTGCGGAAGTACCAGACCAGGAGAATGGTTAGCCACCAAAATGCCACTTCATGGTGGAAGCCAGAGCAGACGGGGCCCTGAATGACTCATTCCTTCCCCATCACTGTCCCACCAGTGGACATCAATGGGACAGCTCCTACAGTAAACAGCATGGCTGGGTGCCAAGACAGTGAGGCATAAAGTGCTGTCCTTGAGAAATGACAGACATATACACGTGAATGTTGACATTTGTGACACCCATAGTAATAACATGTGCATGTAATAATAAGCATATGTAGTATAAAATACATGTCCATTCTGAATGATCCAGAAGTGTTACAGACTGAAATAAAGAACTCTGTCTTGATTGGGACATCAGAAGAGCTGAGGACGAGACAGTGACCAGGGAATGAAGTGACAGAGAAACAAAGAGGTCTGTATGCTAAGGCCAGTTCTTACTGCCATCATAAAATATGCTTTGAGACATAAAACCAGGAAAGAGTTGCCACAGCTGAACTTGACCATGTTATTGAGTAAAAAGTGTTATTGAAAGTCAAGTTATTCAAGTGCAGAGAAACCGGTGGGGGGGGGGGGTCTTTCCAGATACCTAGCTGTTACAGAAAAACCATCTTCAAAACCAAATGGTTTTCACCTTCTTAAGCTAGGACTGAAAGCACCAATTGCCTCTTGTCAGCCCAGCTGACATCATTAAGCAGGTTCACCTTTTTATCTGAGTGAAAGTAGAAAATTGGATCTGGGAGCCCAATATTTACGATAATTTCATAATCAGTTCCCACTCAACTATATGTTTCAGGGTTCAGCATAAGACCACACTGCTTCCCTCTTTTGCTTAGGGCACTCTATTTTTGTGCCAACTATTTTGGAATAAGGTTATTAGGTTACCTATTTATTTGCAATGGCCCTTGATGTAATGTATACTTGCCCTGGTGACAAGATGGTTAGCTCTTTGAGCATAAAGTAATAGCTCAGATTCATCTCCAGCCTTCAAATCTCCAGACAGAGACACTAACTTGTCGTTTTGAGAAGAATTATACTGGTACAATTTTGTTGCTGCTGCTGTTTACCCCACCCAGTTCTTGCTGCTTGAGACAGCAGCCACCGATCATATAAAAGTTATCTGAGGTCAGTGGTTGTTGATGTGGCCCAGGATACCATGGTCTCATCCTTCTCAGTATAGCGTGGGTATTTTGTGTGTCAAGTGAATGAATGAAAACTGCGAGGAAATATTGGGCTCCCAGATCCAATTTTCTACTTTCACTCAGATAAAAAGGTGAACCTGCTTAATGATGTCAGCTGGGCTGACAAGAGGCAATTGGTGCTTTCAGTCCTAGCTTAAGAAGGTGAAAACCATTTGGTAACAGTGAAAGAAGACATTGTCACACTAACTACAACTACGCCTGAGTAGCAAGTAGAGCCCAGGATGTTTTATTCTAAGGTAGTTCACACCTGGCTCTTAGACCTTTCATTAATTCTTGGGAACTACTGATATGCCTCAATCATAGTACAACCATAACGCTGATAATGATAATCATAGGTAGCATGTTTGACATCCATTGGTGCTACTGTCTCATGTGTTTTATGAGGATTGACTCATGTAATCGCCATGAAATCCTCATGAAGTAGTCACTGCCATTTAACATGACGAAATTGAGACCCATAAAAAAACTAGTAATTCACCCCTGTTCTCCAGTTTTTAAGTCAGAATTCAAATCTCTAAGACAGAACTCCAGAGCACAAGCCCTTAGCCATGGTGGAATAGAACCTTGTTTATGGATTTTAATTCTCAGGCACAATGTGCATATAGAGACTATTTCTCTTACATGACATCTACACAAAAATTACTCCTTTCGAAAGCTTTCAGATATTACAATTATTCTATAATACGTCTAGGTTGTTTCATTTTTGGTAATAAACTGCTTCAACACCTTTGAACCAAAGCGTCTATAACTTGCTGTAAAAACATGTAATTAAACATTGGAAGTGTTACAATTTGTAGCATTTCCATAGTTTCTCAATACTCTGCTGTGCTGGCAGAAGTGCCACGGGACAAACTGCTCATCTCATCAGCCGACCTTGTGTTCTTTGGTAAGGAGGAGGGTACGAGGGTACAGTGGTGACTACCAACCGAGGACCCGTGTAAGCCGTCCCCCAAAGAAGGAAATGGAGTTACTACTGTGACAAGTTACAGGCAGGTCTGCATCTCCCACCCCTTGCTCTCATTTTCCTCTAAGGGAGGTGGTTGTTTCCTGTCAGGGGAGCTCGCAGAGGCGGGCTCACAAATGTTTATAGTCTGTTAAACAAAAAGAAGCTGCGTGAAAAATGACATATTTGAAAAGTTATCACGTATGTTTATAAAAATATGCCAACACTTGCACATGGCTCAATTCCTAATGATTTTTATTCTCTCTGTTTTCCCACCAGAAACACTTACTCCTGTCATAATCAGAGAAAAATGAGATTGTATTTTTCAGTTACTTATAGTATATTTACTTAAAGTGAAGAGCTTTATTACACACAAAGTTTGAAATTTAAGAAACAGACATGGAGGTTAAAATGAATATGGCAAAAACCTGGGTTAATAGTGATATTCCTAAGACAATTACATTAATGTTTCCAAAATTCTAATCTTTGAGTATGAATGGATCCATAACTTCTTATGTCACACACATGAGCAAGGATGCTCTAATTTTGGGAAAATAAAATGAAATTATTTAACGAAATTTGTTTCCAAGTAAGTCTTCACGAATGTCTGATTTGTGTGGGACCTGAATTCTCAGCAGAGTTAGCAAGCTGAACTACTAAATTGTTTTCATCAATTTATTCACACCTAAAACAATAACCATGTTCATTTCATGGTAATAAAATCATGGAAATTTTCTGTCTTAAAGGACAGGGTAAATTTTGAAAATTAGTGTATATAATAAAACTTTTTAAAATACTCTTATTTTTTTTCCTTTTATTGAAAATAGCTTTTTTTCTCACATACTGTGGTGGGATGTAGTGTCATTTGGGTAAATGCTCAGGAGTGGTATAGCTGGATCTTGAAGTAGATCTAGTCAAGGGAGAGATTGCGTTTTTAAATGTTCAATGTCCACTAGAAATATATTTTCACTAAACAAAGTGATATCAAGGTGGAAAAATTGAAGTTGCTATACTAAACCAGAAAGTATTAACAGTAGCCACACTGGCAAGTATAAGGTGGGGTAACTACCACAAGCTGTGTTTTATGACATGTGTATAGAATTATTATTGTTTCTTTGTTCGTTTGAGACAGGGTTTTACTTTGTAGACCAAGCTAGCCTTTTATTCGTGGCAATCCTCCTGCCTCTGCCTCCTGAGTGCTGGGACAACAGCTATAAAGTATGTGGAATATAAAAGCAGGATAGGTTTCCAGATTTGAACTTTTATATTGAAGCTAAAGACAGTATTTGAGAGGAAGGAGTTACGGGTGACATTTTGCAAAGGTGGCTTGTCACTTAAAGATGAAATTATTCCAAGGAGCATGAAATCAAGTTCTCAGTCATTCTGACAGCTCCTTGCACTGGATGAAGCCTTTGAACAAAGGTCCTCCTCATCACTCAGCCTAGTTTCCCATTCAGAAAGCAAACAAACAGAAACAGCACATGTCAAAGCCAGGTGAGCACCTCATTGTTAGGAAATGGAAGAGTTGAGATCCTCAGGTGTTTGACGTCCTGTCTCTCCACTCAGCCACTAGCAGCCCCTTAGGTATGCTTTATCCTAACACACAAAATGTGTTTTACCACTTAGAAAGAGAAAGAATATAACACCTGGATTCCCTTGACCCAGTGCTGGAACTGGCTCTGGGGACAACTGCCTGTGCTGGATCCTGGCAGCAGCACTTGTATGGCCTAAGCTATCTCGCCCATCCCCTTTCTGCTCCCCAGGGAGGGTGAGGCCTTCCATGGGGGATCTTCAAAGTCTGTCATATCATTTGGGGCAGGGCCCAGGCCCTCCCCTCTGTGTCTAGGCTGAGAGAGTATCTCTATGTGGAGTGGGCTCCTGAAGTGCATTCGTATACTAGGGATAAATACTGATCCTTTACTAGAGGCCACTAATCCCCTCCCTTCTGAGCTCTAGCTCTAGGGTTGGAAAAGGGAGGATATGCTCTTTCCTCACTGTAGGGCCATCAGGGAGAGGCCTGACCCCCTCCATACTCCCACATATCCACCAGCAACACAGTCTATAAGAGAAGTGATATGTCAGGGTCACTTCCCCGTCCTTGTGTTCATCTGTGCCCTGTAGGTCATAGATTTGATGAAGAATAGGGAGCAGTTTCCTTTCTCTTGACATGTATCTATTTATCAGCTTACAACACTAGGCACATCTCCTTCCAACACTTGGTTATAAATAATACAGTAGAATGATAGTTGCAAAAGAGGCATTGAGAAGGATCTGAAAGTCATTTCGCCATGGTGAAGCTAGAGAGAAAATGAACAGACTGAGAAAGAACCATGGAGTAAACCAGGAAGGAAGGCTATAATACAGAATAAAGCATCTTCAGGTAGCGGAAGACAGGGCCCCAGAAAAGGGACAGGCTCTCTAAGGGAGCAAGTGAGAGGAAGGGAACATGGATGCAGCAAAGGGGATTCTGTAGGTTTGTATAAGACGACATGGTGTTTCCTAATCAATGACTTTTGGCTTCCGGCTGAAGAACTGAGTCAGGTATAGTACTGGACACAAGACAGCATGAGAAGCCACCAAGTGCAGTGGTCATGAATTTGTGGCAGTATTTCTTAGTGTGGCCCAGATAGAGCTGGCCACCAGCAGTGAGGCATCAGAAGCATACAAGGTACTCCTAACATAGTCATTCCATCAAGGACGTGGGCCTCTCCTCACTCTCGTCAGCAGGGTCTCGCTGTCTCTGTGGGGCCAGCAGAGCTAAGCCTAGCCCTCTGCCTGCCTCCCCTACACTCCCAATGCCTCTCATTGCGATAAAGAACTACAAGCGAAGGGTCCTGTCGGTGTGACTTCCCTGTCCTTGCACCCACAAAGGTTCTCTAGGTCACAGCATCTGTGAGGAATAAGCAGAAGGAGAAGTCTCATCTGTGTTCTGGCATCACAGTCTTTGCACACCTACCACATCCCTTCTGCATGGGTCTGGCATGGGAAGAAGGCTGGAGCTGCCGCTCGCTCACTCCTAAGTAGTCTGGGAGATGTCGTGGATTGCTCTTCTCCTTGCTGTCGCTCTGGAGCTGGCAGCTCTGGCAGCTTTTCTCTCAAGAGGCACCAACACACTGGGCAAGTAGAGCATTCTGATCTTTACATGGGTTACAAACCCAGAATGCCCCTGCCTCGTCTTCTCTCCGTTTCACAGCAGTCCTTCCCATGTGACAATCCAACTATCTGGTTCCCTTCTCATTCTTTCATTTCTAACCTGAATCAGCTATTTTTGAAGTCATTTTTGATTACAAAAAAAAAAAAAAAGAAAGGAAGGAAGGAAGGAAAGAAGGAAAGAAGGAAGGAAGGAAGGAAAAGAAAAAAAAAGAAACAGGAAACAAATCTCTTCAAACTGTCTTCACTTTGAAAGACACAGGACCTTCTACTGTTTTCTCAAGGAGAATCAATTCACATGTATTGAGCAATACTGCATACCAGGCTACGAGCAGTAGGAGACAGAGATGAACACAAGTTAGTGGGGAAAGCTTGGGTACACAGCTCACTAAAACCTGTGCCTGGGAATCTCCAATAGAGAGAGCACTAGACTCCCAGGGAATGGCCCTGTGAAGACAGAGGCATTGCACTCAGACAATGATTGGATTTTTAAACTAGAGTTTTTAAAGCTGTTTTCAAAGTTCAGACAAGGAGGTAGGCAAATTTTGGGTTCCTCCAAAGGGCAAATGGCCCCAGATCCTATATTTCAGACATAATGCAACCAAGATGAAGCTGAATGGTTGGCAGGACAAGAAGAAAACTGATGTAAAATTGAGCTAAAATTTTTGTCAAGACTATGCAGTTGGTTACACCAAGAACAAGTACCTTCTAGAATGTCATTTTGTTCTGTATTAAGAGGAGGAGGATAGTCTGGGAGATAGCTCCATCTATAAAGTACTCACAGAACAAGTGTGAGGGCTCAGTTCAAAACTGCAACCTTATATAAAAGCCAAGTGTGTTCATACACATCTGGAACCCCAGTTCTAAGGGATGCAGAGATAGGCAGGTCGTCAGAGCTCAATAGTCACCCAACCTAGCCAACTGGTACCCACTGTGCTCCACATACACATGGACACATACACACACACACAACACACAACACACACACGTACCCACACAGTCACTAAAGTCTTATGTGTAAAGAAGAACCATTCTGTCCCTCATGTGTTTTACAGAGAATTTACTATTCTAAGTATATTGTGAATATACTTCAACACCCCACCCAACTTCCCATCCTAAGATCAACCATTTTCAGGACAGGAGGGTTGAGACATGGGTGCTAGAATCCAAACTCTTGATTCCCAGCAATTGCACTTAGCTGCTGGGCCATCTCTGCAGTCCTCTTAATATTCATGTAAAAAATCATTTATGTAATTGAATAGATTCAGACACCTGAGCAGAAAATGTCTTTTTAAAAACATTAGGAAATTCTAGTCAGTTGAATGTTCTCTTAATTGAGAATTGCCAAACATGGTAACTTGTTTTGAACAAATTATAGTATAACTCAAAACTCTTAACCAAAAAAAAAAAAAAAAAAAAAAAAAAAAAAAAAGCTATTTGGGGCATAACTTAGTTCTTTTCCTTGGGTGACTCATTATTTCTTCCAACTTTCGAAGGGCTCTGAGTGAACTCTTTTAAACAGCTCTTGTTAACCAGAACCCCCCAAACAAACTTGGTGCAGAACTGAGCTTTCTTGTTATTAAAATTTCCATTCACTGGGCCAAGAAAGGCTAGTGGGGCCCACCTGAGATTTCGAGAATAATATACAGCCGTGGGTTCTTATGTGAGATCTTTGGGAATGACTAACTGAAGAACACAATGGATGAATTTCATCTAACACTAATAGCTGGATCTGTAAGAAGCACCCACGACATGGGATTAATAATAAGATGTGTCACCATAGTCTTGTGACAATGATTCTTTTAGAATAGTTTTGATCCCTCTATTGAGCATCTCTCAACACCTTAAATCACCTTTTCAAGATCATTTGAAATGTTTTAAATAGAGAGTATTAATAAATGGATACCTGTACTTCTTTAAATAATGAATAAGAGGTTCCTGTAACTATCTATCAGCAGTATTAATGGCATAGATAATGGGGAAGAATAACTCAAAGGTGACTTAAGGACAATGTAAGTTATATAATAGAAATGAAATCTTGGGATGAAAAATTAAAAGAAAATTCTTCAACTCTACTACTCTACTGCCTACATGGGGATGAAATTCCCAACAGGACTGGGAAGTCCATTCAAAGCATCAACACAATAACTCATTGTTGAAAAGGCTACACAAACCAAGGAACAGTAAAGTTGTTTGGCTATAGAGAATGCAGGCCAATTGAATGACCCAGTGAGCATACCCCACAGTGCTAAACCGCAGCCATCTAACTGGGGTGGGATTCAATACCACATCCCCATCTATGTCCTTCTCAGTGAATGGATGTCAGTTTTGCTTTCATGTTTATAATATGCTAATTAAGAATCACTTCTGCCAACAGAAGAATTTTATTTCATTCATTGTTCTATTACAGTACCCAGACCAATACTTTGGACATAGTACAGACTTGACAAATACTTATTGAACAATAAACAAATTGTCCAAAATGCTTCCCAAAGGATTTGTTTCTGTGAATGGCATATTCTATTTTTACTAAAATGGTGCATACATAGTGATAACAATGGTTGCAGAGAGCCCTGTTACAAGTTTTCCAAAGATGAGATCATAGTTTTGTTTTGTTTTTTGTTTTGTTTTGTTTTTTCTATATTTCATTGTTTCAACAAAATAACTTGGACTGGGAACTTCAAAAAGAAAGTTTGTTTATCTTCATTTTAGAGGCTTGAGATCTGAGCAGCATATTGTGAGATTGAGTGAGGACCCCTTATCTGTGGTGAATAATACAAACCATCATAGCAGGAATGTGTGATGTGTGCAAGTTAGGTAGGTCCTACCATACTGGGAGAGAACGGTCTTGTTGTCTATGATAACTTCCTCTCCACAAGTCACCAGAGTTCCATGAAGAACACCTAAGGGCTTGGGATGTAGGTAGATATTCGCCTCAAATATATGAAGCCCTGTGGAGGCAAAGATAGAGGCAAGAAGATCAGAAGTTCAAAACCATTCCTTGATACACAGAAAATCTGAGGCCAGTGTGGGCTGCTGAAAGAAAAAACAAGCAAGCAAGCAGAAAAGAAAAACGAGCCAGTCTAATGCTTTGCAAGAGTAGTGTCTTCAATGACCTAACAATCTCCCAATAAGACTTGTCCCTTAAAAGTCTCATCACTCAAAACTGCTGTGCTCAGACCCAGCATCCATAATATTAACTCTTGAATAGTGTACAATACCCAAGCCCTACCCAACCATGTAAAACCATATTCACACCATAGTAAGTATTTTCATGGAGAAATCAGTACCTGATGGTGTAGGGGCTACATTAAATATATTCTATTCTGCCTTCAAATCATTTGTACTTTTTTTAGAAAAAACAGTGTTTAGGATACACCACAGAAGCCAGTCATGGTGGCACATACCTGCAAATTTAGCACTTGGGAGGGTAAGGAAGGCCTGAAATTCTTGAGTTTAAGATCAGACAGGGCTGCACAATGTGTTCCAGACCAGCCTGGACTCAATAGCAAAGCACTTTCTCTAAAAAGTGAACAAATTTATGTAGAATGTATTTTGGTAAAAGGAAAATGTCACATTTTAAAAGAACATAGGTAATTAAAGAGTGCGCCTGGAGCATTATCTATAGGTCTTATTTTTCAAACTTTTGATTTTAATACCACCATTCTCCAAAGGGTAAGGGGATGATATTTTTGTTATACAAACAACCTTTTCTAATTTTGCTTCAATCAGTACATATTTACCTTACTGTATACTAGAAAAATCTGTTTACTGATACTAAATTTACTAAGACATATAAATAATAATTAATACATGATAATTTATTAGACTTAAAGAAAGATGATAATTAGTGGTATTAATAAATGTAAGGAAAGCCATGACAGAGACTAGTGGGTGAATTAGGTGGAGACTGTAGAGATTATCTGCATATGTGTACCATGGCATAACTAGTCCTCACACAGGCCAGAAGAGGGCACTGGATCCCCTGGAATCAGAATTATAGAGTTGTGAACTGCCATGTCAGTGCTGGGAACCAGACCCCAGTCCTCTGAAAGAGCAGTGTTTGCTCTTAGCCACTGAACCATCCCTCTAGCCTGAGTTGAAACTCATAGCAAAAGTTCTTATGGGGCTAGAAGGTTGCTCAATGGTTAAGAACACTGGCTACTTACCTAGAAGACGGCATCAGGCACATACATGGTGCACAGACATGCATGCAGGCCAAGGAGCCATATACATAAAACTAAAGATAAATAAATCTTTTTTAAAAACAGTTCTTGCCTGGACCTGTGAGGCTCAGGACAAATGTGTGTTCCCAAGGGTCTTCACATGGTCCAGACAGGAGTCTTACTGCAATTGTTTAGCATCTAGGTTTTAACCAGTGCAATAGCTCTTTTTACTTTCTTGGACCCTATGCCTCTTCTTTATCATGCACATTTTATAATGTCTTCTTTGCTAGCTTTTAAGCAAACCAGTAGCCTACTTACTCTCCTGAATTCAAAGAAAATCAGTATAAAACTTTAACTGTACTATAAAGCAGGAATACAAAAAGGGGGGAAATAAATATGTAAGTGCTGGAGCAAAACCAAGGTGATATATGACTCCCACATGCAGTGTCCCTGGGAATGTGAAAGCCCTTAAACAGATCAATGTGTGTTCCATGATGGAAATGCAGTTAAGGATCATAGTGGTCTTGCCATGGTCATTCCCTAAATTGCAGAGCAAGGCCTGGAAAAGGGCTACTCCACACTCCCTGCTCTTCTACCTCATGAACCCCTGCTAAAACAACCCTGCCTTAATCTGCACAGGAGTTGCATTCCTGGGAAAGGACAGTGCTATGCTGAAGAAAACAGAAACCTCCTGTTTATTATAAGACAGAGGCTCACAGTCAGGCATCCTTCCACCAAATTCCATTCTTACCCTTTCCATCATTTTGACAACCAAAAATGCTCCCCCCAACACCCCAAAAATGCCTCCCCAGGAGTCATACCTCCTACACTGAACTCATAAATCCCAATAGCACTTGGGTTTGTTTGTGTCTTAAACTATTCGTGACTATTTAACCTGTGATGAAGCCACTTTGCTATTTTTATTTATCTTTGATAGCTTTTGAGTTTGAAGTATCTTTAAGCAGTTTCTAAAATTATTGCAAATTCTGTCTCATTGTCATCATTATAGAAGTTTTGTTGTTATGCCATCATTAAGTTTCTCTTTTGACTTAAGGTTGGTAAAGAGAAAGTATTCTTAAGGTAATATGTTGAATGAATCTGAAATGCATTATAGCTAAACATCTGGAACTGACATCGACATACATTTTTAAGTGGCCTAAACTTCTTGGGGACACATATTTTGATGGCACAGCTTTGAAAATAACATCCCTGGAATAGAGGTAGTTTTTGACCAAGCAACACTGAGAACTTTGCAACTGCAACATTCACAGTCATGCACAAGAAAGAGAAAGAATTCATGAAAATTTTCCAAGGTAAAGGACATTGAACTTAACTGTACTTCTGATCTTTGCTCCCTATTGTGATACCTCTGACACTTTGAAGAACAGATCTGAATGGCCTCCAAGTAGCACAGGCCTTGGTCTTCATTCTTCAGCAATGTAAAATCTGTCAACCCCATGAGGTCATCAAGAGGGCAGACTGCCACTTGTCACAACTGAAAGGGTATTCTCTGGAGTGCTGAAAGCTGGGTGGGGCTTGCTTTTAGGGCCTGGCATTTGGGTAGACTGGTTTCAACTCGTTTGCAAAGTCTGCTTAGCATGTATGTGTAAATCAAATTATGTTACATACAACTCGTCAGAGTGATTATTTGACTTTTACCTCCTAATTTCATCAGACAATAACCACAAAAATAGTTCACGGGGTCTGGCATGTTGGCACATACCTTGATTCCAACACTTGGAGAGAGACACGTGGATCTCTCTGACATCAAGGCCAACTTGACCTAGATGTTAAGTTCTTCTTCGCTGGCCAAAGTTACAGAGTAAGACCCTGAGTTTTACATATATCCAGTAATGATAATGCATGGCCTTGATCCCAGCACTCAGGAGACAGATGAAAAGGAATTTCTATGAGTTCAAGGCCGCCTTGGTCAACATGGTAACCAGTCAGATCTACATAGTGAGATTTTGTCTCCAAAAAGAGTTATAAATATAAAATATAATAATATATGTGTATATAATTAATGGGACCAGATATATTGGGTACTTGTAATCTCAGCACTTGAGAAAGCTTAGAGAGTTGACTACATGGTAGCTTTGAGGATAGCCTGGACTACCTGAAACTGTCTCTAAAAAAAAAGACAAGGAAACTAACAGTGCTTAATTTAAAAAGATAAAAACTCCAAACAAAAATTGAATTTTTTTAATTTAATTTCACTACATTCAACAAAGAAACAATTTCAGCTAATAAATTGGGGAAATATTAATATCTGTTCTATTCTTTGTATGTCTAGCCCTAAGAATAGAAGCACATTTTTGACCGAGTGATCTGTTCTAGCCTCATCTAGAAGGAACTGCAGAACTGATTTATGAGAACATGTGGAGGGTAACTTTCAAATCCACATGGCGTGCATACACACGCGCGCGTGCACACACACACACACACACTCACATTTCTTCTCTAATTGACTTTTCTTTCACTAAACCCACAGCTGTGGGTATGTAATTGTCCCCTCTTTGATCATCCTTTCAAATTCCTATATAAGCTCTGTCTTCTCACCTTCTCTATCCTACCACACACCTACATATATATCCCAGACACCATAGTTCTATGGAATGATGGGTTCCTAACTCTATCAAAGGAGGGACCAAATGTATCATTACACTCCAGAGAGTGGAGCACTCATTAGACTCATATTCATATATTTGTAGGTAGTTTGTGCTAAAAACATCCCTCACTCATTGCAACGAAAGTAGGAGTGGGGAAGAGTAAATTCTACCATGTTTCCCTAGAGGAGGGGAAGCCAGAAACACTCTGAACATCCTGTGTACTCAAGGACTGTGAATTTCCTGTGTCCTCCATGGGGTAAGTGCTCAGAGGGTATTTGTACAGGGTAAGTGCTCAGAGGGTATTTGTAGATGAAGTCTGTCCACACAGCTGAGAAGAGGCAATTCACACCTCAAGAGTTTCCATTGCATCCTTGAGAACTATCAGAGAGTATTAGAGGTTATTGGTAACCATCCTGATTAGGATATTACTTAAATATTATAAAAATGTAAATGTTTAGACAAACTGTAAAAAGTATACCTCCTACAGGGAAAAGAAAGAACACGATGAACAGGACCATGGGCCATGGGGAACATCAGGTGATGTCCCTTTGGCTATAATTTTGGGAGATTTGAGGGCTTCAAAATGATTAAAGTGGAGGCCATGTACATCCTGTCAGAGTTCTGTTTTAAATAGCCTGTTTGCCTGAGCTTGTCCGTCTCTCTCTCCAACAGCTACTCTGCTCTCCATACACAGCCACTATGTTTGCCTTGTCCAGAGCTGCAGGCACTAACCAATGTCTGTGACTCTCTTTGGGTAACAACATAATAATCAAATCACATTCAGTCAGTGTCTGTAGGACATGTGTTTTCAATTTGAAAACCCACAAGTGATTTGTCATTTATTTCCTAATATTACATTTGTGCATTTAGTGAAATAGGAAAGTTACATGCATAGAATCACTTCCAGTTTTTGTCACAGAGTTATTTCTCCAGCCATTTCTTTCTTTTTTTTTTTTTTCTAAGTATTTATTTCTTTATTTATTTATTTTTTTTTTTTTTTTAGCTATTTTAGTGGTTGTCTTTCACAATTGGCATTACAATGTCCGTCACTCTGAAATTTCCATTCAATGATACCAATGTTATTCTTCAACCTTTGAATCTTGGTTGAATTTTGAACACTCATGCTTGAGTTATGTTTATGCTTTCTTCATTGGTTTTGTTTTTCAGTGTTTTTTTATAACAGCATATGGGATTTGCGCTCTAATTTTTTAAGTGTACATGATAGGGTTTTCACTATAAGTTCAATATTGTACAGCAGGTTTCTAGAATTTTTCATCTTGTGTGGCAGAACTCCAAGCCCACTACACAGTGACTTCCTATACCCACTGTCTCACTACCCTGCCCACCCTCAGCAGCTACTAGTCCATGTTTTGCTTGTACATTTTACTATATTCCCACACTTCTTTTTATTTATTCGTCTCTCATACCTTGCATCCCAAGGGCAGAAATCTGAAATCTCCTGAGTCCCAGTGTATCACTGTGCCCAGAGAAAACAGGATCCTGTGTCACACTGCCACGTCTGTCCAAATCCTTGCCCACTTCTATAAAGTGTGGGATGTTTTGAACATGGCCTCACCCTCAGGATTAGGCTAGCCCATGTTCGAATCCCTGCTGTGCTACTTATCTGCTCTGAAACCTGGGATAAATGACTAACCTTTTCCAAAGCCATCTGTAAAATGCAGTTGTTGGTGTCACATTTACAATCTGCTGTGATAAAAATGGAAACCATCTCCCATATGCTCAGGGGTTCTGAGCTCCATTGTCCCCAGCCTCAAATATATTCACTCAGACTTGTGCAACAGGAAGTTGATTGTACCTGTTCTAGACCAATACATCTGCTATATCTTTGGTCTGTTTCTCATGCTGGTCAGTAGAATCAAAAGCAGTCACAGAAAAGTGAGTGCTTCTTCTCTGCGATTCAGTTCAGTATGAGGACATAGTTACATGATGTTCTCATGCTCGTATCATGATAGGACTATGTTCCTTAGCCATGTACAGAATGAAGAGCTATGTGGTTACTGACATAAAGAGAGGTATTTACGTGCAAATATTGAAGCTCGTGCATATTTGACTCAGAAGATTCACTCAAATGAAATAAAATTCAAGCAGCCTCTGAAATCTACAAAGGAAAAGAAATGGTTTACAAATGTCCTTCCTTTACAAAGAGAAAATTATATTGTATGAGCTTTTAAAGATAAAATTCCCATCCAGGCTACTACTCATGGGTAAAGAAAGTCCAGTATTGATCTACAATCATTTAAAGAAATGCAATTATAGTCACATCAGAATATCCACCACATTCAGAAAAAAAGTAAAGTTTGAGTTCTTCTGCTCAAGGACTCACCTCTGTTGATTGTCATATTAGATAGATAAGACTTACCTGGTTTCCACAATTAATTCAATCTAACCCCTACATTATAACCAGCAAAGGTATGCTATGCTAGTTAGAAAAAATAGATCTCTATCAGTAATTACCTGATGCCTTCGTTCCTTCTCTTTCTAATTTCTTTAACATGTATTATATGTGCATTAGTGCTTACGTGTGTGTGTGTGTGTGTGTGTGTGTGTGTGTATGTGCGCGCGCACACAAAGGCTCATGACAAAGTGCATGTGTAGAGGTCAGAGAAAAACCTATGACAGTCAAATTGTCTCCTTTCAACGTGTGCCTTTCAGGGATCGAACTCGGGTTGTCAGACTTGGCAAGAAGTGCTTTTATCCGCTGGACCACTTCAATTAGGGTTTTAAATTTTAATTTTTATGGGGTTGGTGGTGATGGTGGTGGTACCAGCAGTGTCAGTTGTGGTATGTGCATGGAATAGACATTTTAAACCAAGCTCCACATAGTCCTGTCTCCAAGGTCTCTCAAAGGGGTTGAACATTTGCCTACTAAGCTAAGCTAAGTCACTCTAGTACTAACTGGGAAATATGAGAACTCACAAAGACAACTGAATAGATATGACCATAGGGTCAGGAGGTGAGACCTTGGTCAAGGTTGGATGGCTGTTGAGATACTGTTCAAGCAAAAAAAGTATGGGGAGTGGCACCAGCAGACCCAAGAGCAGAAGATCTACTCGTCTGCAGGGGACTGTAGTGTGCACAGCCATGAGCGCCAAAGTAAGTAGTAGCAACTGAATGAAGTAGATGATAGGGAGCCATTGGAGGATTTGGCGCCCAGGGCTGACATGGTAGGAGTTGTGCTAAGAAATAAATCTGTCAGTGGTGGGTGAGATGGATCGGAGAGGACGACTAGAGGCAGGGGGTTGGTTGAGTATTCTGGGATGGGGCATGAAGTTACAGACACAGTGGATATGAAGGCACAGAGCTGCCTTCCAGCACATGTTTGGAATTTTTGTAGAGACTTAGAGTACAGGCACATACCCCAGATAAAACACCGTGCCTATTTAAAACACGTGAGAAGGAGAGAGTTAATGCAGCAGTGTTTGCCTCAGGAGATGCAGAATCCACTGAAAGTCTGGTCACCTCAATTTACTAACCACAAACCATCGCCCTCAAAACTCTCTGGATTTGCTAAACATTTCAAACACAGAAGCAAAGAGTTCTGGAAAACCACACTGGGCCTGGCATGGATTTCTTCCTTGGGACAGAGGAAATTTGATCATCTTCCTACAAATTCATTTCACTTTCATTCAAACTGAGATTTTTGGGAGAGAGAGAGAAAAAAAACCTTCCTATTGCCCAAAGTAGTCTTAAGAGCTTACTTTTGAAGACTTTTTCCCTCCCTGCAAAAAAGAAACCAATAATTTTCCACCCATTCCTGACCCCGGAAGTCAGAGACTCATGCTATACTGGTTATGACGGATTTTTATGGCAGGCCAAAATAATGAGCTAAAAACAGTACTGACTTGTGCAGCTGAGGAAGACCCAGCATCGACCCTCTTCACTACTTTCCTTCCATGAGTACAGCAGGTGTGGATGCTGTCAAACGGAGAGGAAGTCCCACAGCCCGGTGACTCAAATCAGCCATCACTGTCAGGGTTATAAAAGAAAAGCAGCAACTGAACAAGAACTAAATGTTAAAAAGTTAGATCCAGAAAAACATTCTACACTGCCTTGTGGAAGACTCTGCTCTCTCTCCCCCTCCTCATCCTCCTCCTCCTGCTTCATGGCTGTGAAACAAAGCTCTTCTCTAGTGACAGCCATCAAGACGTCGTGAGTGGATTCTGTACACAGAAGAGATAATGTCACGGGGCTTGAATACATTCTATTCAAGATCGGAGTTGGGGGGACTTAAAAATAGCATCTTAGATCATTTGAACTTGAATCTCTTCTTAACTTCAAAATTTAAAGTGATGATGTGTCATATTTTGATTTAGCATTTTTTTCTTCCCCCTCTCGTGTGTGTGTGTGTGTGTGTGTGTGTGTGTGTGTTCATTATTATTTCTGCTGATGTTTTGTTTATGTGTCTTTACCTCTTTGCTCTTGAATGTCACAAATAAGTCTCCTTACTTTTTTGTTAAAATCTGAGCCCTTCAAATGCTCTTGGTGCAAATACATTTAGTTTGTATTTTATCTCCATAGATCTCAAAGGCCATTAGTGATGACTTTGTCTTAAGAGTATGTCAGCCTATGTGAGAAAATTCTCCACATTTGATCTGACAGGCCAAATAATATATCTGCTTGTCATTTGTCTCCACCAGCTATTTTCTGACTCTCAAAGTACACACAGGAAGAAATACATAAATCTCATCATTTGTGACCACTGATGTCTCCTGAGATCCTTAGGGAGGTAGAGATGTCATATTTTGTTGTGAATGTTTATTTAGCAGCTTATTTTTTATGAATGACTGGAAACTTTAAGTCCAGAGATGTTAAACTCTGGAAAAAGAGACTTGAATGCAGCAATCAATGCAGCCAAAACCAAAGTGTGACATTGACTTTGAGCACATGAAAATGACCAATGTGATTACTAATTTGCAATGAGGAGGTGTCTCAGCTTGAGATGCCATCTTTAGTTTCTCAACAAAGAGGAGTCTAAAGGATAAGTTCTAGAAATCCATCATTGCTGTTTTCTGCACACAATCTTTTAGACTTTTTCCTTTTATTATTATTACTTGGTTTCTTGAGATAGGGTTTCTCTGTGTAGCCCTGGTTGTCCTGGATCTTGCTATGTAGACCAGGCTGGCCTTGAACTCACAGAGATCCACCTGCCTAGGGCTCCCAAGTTCTGGCCCCTTTTTCTATTTTTTAGTGTAGCCTACTGGGCAACTAGATCTTAACCTAGATCATTTCAATCTTCAGACCTTGTATGTGCTTTCAAGAAAATTGCTACCCTAGACACCCCCACTGATCCTCCAGCTTCGAAAGGACCCTGGAACAAGAGAGAGATTCTCACTGTAAACCTGCTCCCTTTGCTTCAGGACGTGAGACATCAAAGAAATCAACCTGTCTCATCTATGTCAAAGTTGCATTTTGAAAATTGGAATTTGATCCTGATTTCTCCAGGATTCAACATTCTTGAACTTAGACTATGTCAGATGCAGAAGAAAAGTGATTGGATCCCATCTTGTGCTCATATCTACAACTTATAGGATATTGCGACAATTCAAAGAAAACTAACAAGAATCTGCTCTGCAGACCTTAAGCTGATTTTAAAAAGAAAAAAAAAACAGACTTATGAATAAGAGTGAACTTGGACCACATGAGCTCAAGTGAGCACAGAGCAAGAGTCAGTTAAGGCAAAGGTCAGAGAAGGGAAACACGGGGACTGGTCATACTGGTTTGAAGACCATTGGGAAAGTTATTTCAAAGTTGAACCTAATTATTTTTGTATCATCTTCTCTTTTAAAATTGGCTTATTGGAATAATGAAATGGCTTAGTGGGTAAGGGCTTGACAACCTGAGTTCAATCCCTAGGACCCATAAGGTAGAAGGAGTCCCTGCAAGTTGGCCCTTAGCTTCACAAGGGTGCGTGCATGCAAAATAAATATAATAAATTTGCTTATTATTAAAGAGAGCATTGGTGGTGCTATTTTGCTAAACTCATATTTAGCAAATGTTTCCAAATTAAATAAACTATTAATATTATTTTTACTAATTTGTCATTTTGCAAGTATTACTGGGATATACTGATATTCTAACACAGGAACCCAGTGGAATGAATTTAGTTTATATTAGCCTATTATCTGTTTTATAGAGGTCTGGAAAGGAGAAGTTCAAAGGACCCTCAACATAAAGAATGACAGAGAGAAGGAAATGCTATCACACATTTGACAACTTTCACATATGGAAGATTTTACACTAGACACCAGGAGTTTGATCACATGGCTTCTGACCTTGGATGGTCAGTCATTTCCATCTAGAACTGTTTATGGTACTGGACATAGTAAAAACCCCCATTAAAAGAAGAATAAGAATAAAGAAGGCTATGAATGGCCACTGATTCAGCAAGGAATCTCATGGTAACAGTTGTTGCAATAATTAGAAGAGGCCATTTTAGTTCATTCTTGAGGAGGCTTGCTCTGTTGAACCCAGTATCTGGTTCAGGTAGTTGGATGCTCATGGCTGCTTATGTCCAGCTCACTTAACTAAAATGTTCATCCTCAGTATCACCTGAGCATCTGCACCAACTGTTAACTAGCCAGCTTCTAGAAATAGCTGATAGAGAGCTTGTCCAGGGAGTCAGGCAGACAGCAGACAACCATAACATGGGAGTTCTCAGAGTTTAAGTTCTCTCCTCCTACCACACTGACCAGCCCCTACACAGAGATACTACCACGGAGAGGTACTCGGAAAATGAAGAAGAAATTCTAAAGTATTTGCAATTAAGCCAATCCCAACTTGTGAAATTGTCAAATTACCATACTGGCAGAGCCAATACAAATTCCATTACCCTAAAATTAGCACTAAAACCATGCAAAAAAATGTGCTAATACATTCATCCTTGTAGTATTCATAAAGAAGCAAGTGAACAGAGACAAATTCCACACTTGGGGCCAACACTTGCATAGATTAGGCAATGGAATATTCCAGAGCCACTTAGTATGACTATTGCAGCTGAGCAGATGAGGACCATGGCACAATAAAATTCAAACAAAAAAAATGTGCTATTAAATAACTATCCTTATTACATAAACTTCTTACTAGTACTTCATTACTAGGAACACTGTTATGATTCCCCAGATTTTTCTAAGCTGAATTTAGCAGTGCCACATAAGACTTAGCTATATTTAAATTGCTGTCCATAACATATATAACCCCATTCCTAATTATCAAAATAAATGCTAGCTATTTACTTCAAGCTCTTTTGGAAACAAAGATGTCAGAACATATTCAATAATTCACTAACACATTTCAGTAGTGTTACAATTCCTAAGGCAGCTCCTAGTGCAATATGGGGATATCTTTTTCTCCCAACTATGCTTTTAGTTTAGTTTTTTTTTTTTTCATTGTCTCACATAACACAGAATGGATGTTCTAAACTTATGAGTAATTGAGATAGATTTAAATCAAATTATTTTCTGCAATTATTGATGCTTTCTTCCTCTGTAGAGAGCTACTTTGCGGATTATTTTCTTTCACTTGGCATCCTATGTGCCCTCCAGAAAATTAAAACAGGGTGTGTGGCTTCATACCTGTAATCCCAGTATGAGTTCCAAGCCAACCTAAACTACATTGAGAGACTTTGTCTCAAAAAAAAAAAAAAGGAAGAATGGAAGGAAGGAAGTGCTGTTGTTTTCATTACTATCTAACCTCATTTCTGACTCACTTCCTGCTTAACTCAGTCATCTACATAGAGGTAGCAAATGGCACAGTCACTGGTATTTTAGAAAATATTGGTCACCAATTGATAACGCAACTTGTCAGATGTCTACTGACCCATCTCAGTACATTTGAAAGTGCATTCATAAAGAATATACATCAGGAGAACCACCATGTTTCTCATTCTTGTGCAGTAAATCTCTCTAGGGGTTGTCCATCTTGACATTGTTTCAGATTTCTCTCTCACTGTTTTCTCCCCTCTCAAAGAGGGGTGTGTATGTGTGTGTGCATACACGAGTGTGCGTGTTGATCTGGAGGTCAAACCTGGGGTCTTGTGCGTGCTATACAAGCACTCTATTGCAACTCCACCCTTCAAAATTTTTTCTTATTTAATTTAAAAACAAATTAAATTTTATTTTACAATTAAAACATAATTATGATTTTCAGCTCCTGATGTGCCATCCTGTAGTCATTTGAAATGTATTTCTTTGGAATGGTTGGGTTTTTAAAAATTATGGTAATAGGTATGTAACATAAAATTCACATTATTAACCATTTTTGACTGTACAGGTAGGCCTTATTAAATTCATTTAGATTGTTGTTCCATAATGCCTAGAATATTTTCATCTTCCATAACTGAAACTCTGTTCCATTCAAGCAGCAGTATTTATCTTTAAGAATAAGAATCATTAAGCATGTTTCATGCTAGAAGGAGAAGCTGAACAATGAGAGAGGTTGAAGGTGTAGAGAAAGTGAAATTCCCAGCGTCTCCAAAGCTTAGGACAGAGGCCATCTCATCATTAGAAGGAAGATAAATACTTCCCTTCCTTTGTCTCTCAAGTGGTTTTTGTTTCCTGCTTTGTATTGCAAAGAAAAAAAACACAGCAAAATTGATATTCATAATTTTTCAGTAACTGCATTTTTAAAGACTCCTCAGGTCTTTATTTCCCAGATAGAACAAACATCTATGAATCTTTCCTACATAGCACACGTATCTGTGAACCTTTCACCTCATGGCCTTGTGCAGCTCCCTGTCCTTTGTCCCCACATAGTCCCCCACTTCCATCTCATGTCTTTTTTTTTTTTTTTTTTGGTTTTTTTGAGACCGGGTTTCTCTGAATGGCTTTGGAGCCTGTCCTGGAACTCGCTCTGTAGACCAGGCTGGCCTCAAACTCACAGAGATCTACCTGCCTCTGCCTCCCCAGTGCTGGGATTAAAGGCTTGCACCACCAATGCCCAGCTATGTCATATATGTTTAATGTAGATTCTAATATGAGAGAAAACATGCAATATTTATCTTGCTTAACATGATGATCTTGTTTCATTCATTTTTCTACAAATGACATAATTCATTGCTTTTACAGCAGACTAAAACTCCTGTGCATACATATCATATTTTAAACTTCTGATTGTAAAATAATTTCAAGTGTGTGGAAAGTCTTCAAGAATAGAACAAATCAGACACTCTTTCCAGAAGCACCAACCATCATACTTTGCAGTATTTGCTTTACTGCAGTTTTTTTTTTTTTTTTTTTTTTGATTGAGGAATTGTACACATCAGACCCTTTGTCCAAATACTACATCAAGGAGCAAGGGGATTCTCTTACAGACTTTCATTATCAAATTCACAAAAACAGTGTTATCCACACATGCACATTTCCATATTCAATTTTCATGTTATCTTAGTCATGCCGTTTATAGCCCCCTTTTTTTCCCAATCCAGGCACCAATTCAGACATGTTGTATTTAGTTTAGTATGTCTAGTGTCCATTATTGTGAAATAGGACCTAACGTTGTCGTTAACGTTTTGTGACACTGAGATTCACCTTGGACCTGTCTGATGCTTCTGTGTGTTGAAGTCACTGCCCATTTTGAGCAGGAGTGTTACATCCCCGCTGTTGTGTCTCAGTATAATATGTAAGGAAGTGCAAGATGCCAGTTTCCTCATCTAATGGAGTGTTGAGTACTTAGTCAAGATTCAGCCACAAAAAAGCAAAAAAGCTCCCTTTTCCATTTTCTCTGCCCAATTAATAAGCAGAACGATGCTGTGGTATTATGCAATTACCTGATGCATTTTAAATTTTCCTTAATCTTTGTAATATCCATTAAGGATTTTGGCCCAATTCAGTTATTACCATGATGGCTGCAAAATGGCAATTTTCCCACTCTATTACTTCTTCTGCATTTATTGATTGGCATGCTCTGCAAAGAGCTTCCCCTTCCCTTAACCACTTACCTGCTTCACTGTAAGGTCACTGAGTTGTTTTTTTTCCCAGTTGGAGATTTAAAATTTATTCTTTCATCATTTATTTTGAAGCTGACGTTTTCCCTTTTGCTTAAAGGGATCTGTCAAAGCCACCTGTCATTATATTTGTGTGTGTGTGTGTGTGAGTGTGTGCATGTGTGTGAGTGTGTGTGTGAATGTGTATGAGTGTGTGTGCCTCTGTGTGTGTGTGTGCATGTGTATGAGTGAAAGTGTGTACGTGTGTCTCTGTGTGTGTGCGCCTCTGTGTGTATGTGTATGAGTGTGAGTGTGAGAGTGTGTGTGCCTTTGTGTGTGTGCACATGTGCGTGCATATGCACATGCACACCTGCTCGAGAGTATGCTAATTAGAACACATCTTACAAAGTTGATTTTCTCCTGGGGCATGGAGATCCAACTAGGTCATCATACTTGGCAGTGGACACCACTGAGTCAATGGATCTCACTAATCCATCTTTTTAAAATTCTCAAACAATCCCATTGTATTTCAAATTCTCATTTCTGGTGCACTGTGACACTGTTCACATGAATATTTTCCATCCTGTACCAACAACTGGCTCTTTCCTCTGGATGCTAGATGTATCTATTATTAAGAATTGTTATGTGTGCATACAATAAAATGTGTGTTTTCGGAGAGCACAGTTCAGAGTCAGTGTTCCTGCTGGTGCTAACCACAGCATTGGATTCTTAGTATGTCACATTGTGTTTCTTCAGAAGGCTCCCAGGGAATGATTTATCCTGCTTTCCACCTGCTCCTCCTTCATCTCCCATAACTCTGCTCTTCTCTGTACCATCCTGAAGATGAAGTGGGATCTCCATGTTCAAGCTTGGGTCATTTTCTCATCGGGGTTTATATTCACTCCCTGGGTGGTGTCATCTGACTCCCATCCTCTTAGCTCTAACCCAGTCTTCTTCTTCAAGCTCTGTACTTTCCATCCTCTTATTTTCACTCAGCATCTGAGATTCTAACGAACATCCAGATTCACTACATAAAACAGGTCCACTGTAGAACCAGTCCACTGTAGACCTGGTTTACCGAATTCTTCCTTATCTCAAGCAATGGCAGGCTATTCTCCCAGTCATTCAGGTGAAAACTTGGATATTGCTTAAAGTATCTTGGAAGGTCCACCCCCATTTCTATGCCATCCCCTGCTACTGCTGTGCATCGTAGCTATGGCTCCTGCCTGGACTCTTTCAGTAACCTCTTGCGACATCTTTCCAGGCTGTCCTCTGTTCCAAGAGTTCGTCCTTCACTGTACCCTTTCTCTCCTCCTCACACACACTCATCCTCCTTTTCTTTGCACATTCCAGCATCCTAGGCATGTTCCCACTCCTAATAAGTGTTTGGTCCAGTTTCTGTATCTGGAAGGTTCATCCCAAGGTAATTTCCTCATTGCTTCTAATTTGGGTCAAATCGTATCTTCTCATTATGCCAGCACTGACTGCTACCAACACAGTCTCTGATGCCATGTTCTCTGCTCCCGCTGCCTACCATGCCCATTACATTTATCTTGGAATTGTATTATTTCTTTACCTCTATGTTACACAATGTCAGTCTCCCTCTGCCGTGTCCACTCCAAGAAGGCAGATACCTTGTTTTTGCTCAGTGAAATGTCTAAAGCAGTGACTGTCCCACAAAAGGTATTCAAGTTTGTTTGTTTTTTAATAAATTAGTGAGCAGCTTCACTTTATGGTATACTGTAACAAATGCATGGAAAGGAGAAGCTACCTGCAGGATGGAGTCCACAGATAGCATTCTTAATATTGATATAGCCCAACCACAACCTCAACCATTCTCTGTTTATCTCCGTGTGCATGTTTGCCTCTTTCTATGGGTGAAATCTAGATTTGCTATAAATACAAGTGATTTTAATCAGGCAGTGTTTTCGGAGCAGAGCAGGTCTTGATGGCCCTGAATTAGGCCTTTCCATGCTTCATACAGCCAAGTAATGACTTACAGATGTTGGACATTCACTGCTCAGTGTTTCCCTGGCTTTCTTTTTCTCGTTAGTGGTACTTTTGAGCTCCATAAGGGAGATGCGGTGATGGGGTGATGGAAGAAGATATGACAGAAAAACAAATTACTTTATACATCAGCTATATGTTTCCCTATTAGACTCCTAAATTCCCTTGACATCTACACTTTGTTGAAGACATCTCTTGTGTGACTCAAGGGTTTCAACTGAAATAAGTCATATCTTGACAGACATTCAGATATGGTACCTGGCACGTTTCTGTGCAACTACCATGATGTCAGCATCAAGTTTTAAAGGGATTACATGACATAAAAGTGTCTCTATCACCAAGATGGGTCACCGGTGCAAAAGAGCATATAATCAGAAAGTGTGAGTCCTCTTTGCTTTTTTGGTAGCATTGTTAGTTAGGTTCTTTTTGTTTTGTTTTGTTTGATTTTTCAGGACAGTGTTTGCCTGTCCTGAATCTTTGGCTGTCCTGGAACTCACACTGTGGTCCAGGCTGGCCTTGAACTCACAGAGATCCACCTGCCTCTGCTCTTCAAGTGCTGGGATTAAAGGTGTGTGCCACCACACCCAGCCTGGTAGATGGTTTTATGATGATGTTGTTTCATTACTTTGTCAATGATATGGCTAAGACAACAGGAAATATTTTTCTCACAGCCTTATCACATCTGAAGAGAATATAAGAAATTAACCAACCAAAAAAGTAAACTTTTTAATTCATACAGCTCGTGTCATCCAAAATTATATAAGAAAACCATATGTAAAACATACAACAAAGTCACTTGTGGTGGTCCAAGGACTCTAAAACATCATGTTGAGGTCATCCTGGGCTACATACGAGAAAGCAAGAGGGGTAGAGGGGAGAAATGGCAGGAAGCCCCTTTGTTTATTTGTTTGTTCTTTTTCATTTGTTAGAAGAATTTCAAAGATGAAGTTCAATTCAATTCACTTTAACCCTTAAAGTGTCTCTTGCATGTCTCTTCTTTTTAATATATTGTACTTTACGCAGAGAAAATGATACCTCTTTTACACTCATGAAATTCTCCACGTGGTTAATTTCCACAGATACAACACACTCAGGGGAAATTGGCACCAAGAAAAAGGTGAAAAGACTGTTAAGTTTCCAAAGATACTTCCATGCATCTAGGCTTCTCCGTGGGATTATACCGCAGGCTCCCCTCCACCTGCTGGATGAAGACTACCTTGGACAAGCAAGGGTAAGCCAGTGGCTAAGAACCTGTGACCCAGCTAAGGGCACCTGGACCTGAGCACTGCTCTGCCTCTAAAGGGCTATGTGGCTCTGGGTTTGGCATTTAACACATCTGAACTTACTTTCTCAGACACAAAATGAAGGTATAGGTAACTAAATACCTATAAATAACTAAATACCTCATATAGGTAACCACATACTTTACTAGCTATAACATGCTGCTGTTGTACTTGTGAGATGAGGGTGGGGTGCTGGGGATTAAACTCAGGGCTCATGCAAGCTAAGTAAGTACATGCCCCACCACTGAGCTACACACCCAGTCCTGAGGTAAAACATGCCCCATGACAAATATACGTTAGCTATTTTCACTTTTATAAATGTGCAGAACATATTCTTACAGTGCTAAGCAAGGTAAAGACTTAGCCTGAAAGATTACTGCTTAAGGTGTAACTAAATTTTTAAATCCATTCATTTGTCTTATACAATGGCAACTGAAAATCCCTCTAGCAATTGTTAACTCTTAGCTCTATATTAGGCTCTTAATGTAGCATATTAACCTATTGTTGTTTTTAAGTCATTCAAAAAGCTTGTACTAATAAATTATTTTCACTCTCCATTGATTTGATAAGGTAGAATTCAATGTGAGATGGTTTAAAACAGTTTTCAAGTTATGTCTTGTTGCCAAGCCAAAGTTGCCAAAGGAATTTAAATTCTAGGGGCAAACTGTCACCATTAAACAGATGTCAAAAGTAGTATTTTGTAGCATACATGTTAAATAGTATCTCCATACAATGATATATTACTACATATATGCCACTAAAAAATGAACAATAAATAATGCCAGAGGAACTATCTCCCAATATACTGTGTATGAAAAGATAAAAGTAAATTAGATCTTATAGCAACATAAGAGTGAAATTGAATGAATCACTGTTTGTTTGATTAGTTGGTTGTTAGTTGGTGGTTGGTTGGTTAGTTGGTTGTTAGTGGTTGGTGAATTAGTTGGTTGTTAGTTGGTGGTTGGTTGGTTAGTTGGTTGTTAGTGGTTGGTGTATTAGTTGGTTGTTAGTTGGTGATTGGTTGATTAGATTTTTGGTAGTTAGTGATTAGTTGATTAGTTGGTTGGTAGCTGGTTGGCTGACTAATTGGTTGTTAATTGATAGTTGGTTGATTAGTTGGTGGTTGGTTGATGGGTTGGTTGGTTGGTAGTTAGTGGTTGATTAGTTGGTTGGTAGTTAATTGATTAATTAGTTAGTAGATGGTGGTTGGTTGATTAGATGGTGGGTGGGTTGGTTTGTTGGTTGATAGTTGCTTGATTAGTTGGTTGGTAGTTGGTTGATTCGTTAGTTGATAATTGTTTGATCAGTTGATTGATTAGTTGGCTGGCTGTTGGTGTTTGGCTAATTAGTTGGTAGGTTGGTTGGTAGTTGTCTGATTAATGGTTTAGTAGTTTGTGGGTGGTTGGCTAGTTGGTTGGTAGTTGGTTGAAAGGTTAGTTGGTGGATTGGTTGGTTGGTAGCTGTTTGATTAATTAGTTGATTAGATGGCTGAGTGTTGGTAGTTGGTTGATTAGTCATTAGTAGATAGTTGGTTGGTTGGTTGGTTGGTTGGTTGGTTGGTTGGGGGTTAGTTGGTAGTTGGTTGATTAGTTGGTTGGTAGTTGGTGGTTGGTTGCTATTCATGTGTAGTCAGTGATTGATTGGTAGATGATTTGTTGATAAGTAATGGTTACTGGGTAGGTGGATAGTTGGCTGATTTATTGAAAGGAGATCAATAATAAGTTCTTGTAACACTGCAGTGTCAGTGACAGAGAACACATGATGGGTTCTCTCATCAAGGAGCCACATTTTTTAAAGGTGATGTAGAGATATATAAAAAATAATAGACCAGAAGTCTGGCTGTCAGAAGATAAAGCCTGTATCTGCATTTCAAGTTGCATGATTTGGGTAAAGGTTCACTACAAACAGATAAACATCCCTTTGTTTCTTTAATAAATGTTGAAGGCTAAGCACTATATAAAGCACTAGATTTCTCATGGGCCACAGAACCACTGAGGGGCAGAAAGAATCATGTTATTCCTTGCATTAGTGACTATGCCTTCAGACAGAGATGGGTGAAGTTGTAGGAACAATGGTACAGAAAGAATCAAACACTGCAAACTTTATGCCACATTTCATTCTAAGCATGACTGGAGGGATTGCTCAGCCATTAAAGGCTAGGCTCACAACCATAAATAGAGTAAGACTTTAAATTATCCGGTATGTACAGTTACTATTCAATTTCCTATATAGCAGTTAATTTTATCTGCAGTCCACATTGAGCTAAACAATGTGCTCAACAATGGTTTTCACTTCACTTTTTAATTTTTTTTTATTCTAAGAATTGGGACTATAGCTCAGTGGTAAGGTACTTGTCTGACATGCACAAGGCCCTGGGTTTAGTTCCAAACACCACAAATATAAACAGCAAAAAGAAAAAAAAATGTTGCAAAGCTTCTCCCTAAAGTGCACCCTCACAGAGCCTCCTTTAACAAACACCTACAGCCATGGTCCCTCAGAACAAGCACTGTGACAAGCACTTGAGGTGTGCAGTGCTACCTCTCTGCACCCCCACAAACAGCCCTTGATGTAGATGATATCAGCCACATTTTTCAGATGAAAGCTGGAGAAGTTAAGAATGTAACCAAGGTCCAACAGCCAGGAAGAAAATGGGCTGACATTAGACCAGGTAGTTCAACCTGAGAACCTGAACCTTTAGCTGTCACTAGTGAATGGAGTAAAATCTGGTTTACCCCAAATCCATTGTACATAGAGTAGCATGCTACTGTTTCCATCTTTTTAACTGTTTTAACTGCTGTGTCTAGAAGTAGATGTTTGAGTCTCAGTGTGCTTCATCTGGGCATTGTTATTTTCTTTGTTTGCCT
Source organism: Phodopus roborovskii (assembly GCF_943737965.1). Taxonomy (NCBI): domain Eukaryota; kingdom Metazoa; phylum Chordata; class Mammalia; order Rodentia; family Cricetidae; genus Phodopus; species Phodopus roborovskii. The sequence continues at coordinate 3,292,399 of NW_026125397.1, read as the reverse complement.
CTTCAGCATATGCTCTCCAAAGTTGGAATGTGGGACTTTGACATTTTCTTGTTTGATCGCTTGACAAATGGTAAGTTACCTCCCAAAGAATGTTCACTAAAATACACACCATAAAGTGGATTCATTTCATGAGAAACAAATTGTATTTTTAGACAAATTCCTTTTTCCTTCTTCTCCCACTCTCATAAATCTATAGTCAGTCAGTCAAGACAGACCAGAGGGGGGTAAATTAATTCAGATGAAGAATGAGTACTGAATTTGACTTTAGCATGTTAGGATGGTTTCCATCTGACCTGTGATCCCAAAAGACTTAGGAAACCACTGAGACTGTGGGCATGTCCAAATGTAGAGAGGTCACTGCTAGTCAGGGGAAAGTGAACACACAATAGCACACCTGAGTAGTTCTGAGTCCTGACGCTTATGGAGAAGGTGCTTACGCAGCTTCTCAAGCAAGCTGAGTCTGCCCATTGCAGGCATTGCTCAAATAATTTTGGCATCATCAGAAGGAAAGAAATGCTAGAGAAAGAATGTAAAAGCTGAGACTGTAGCTGAAAATTAAGCATTCCTATCGACTCTTCACATTTTTATGTCTATAAAATCTTTGCCTAGCAAAATAATAAAATATATTTTCCTCTCGCTGTTAAACAAATGTTGATAAGCTGAGGCCAGAGAAAGGTATCACTCAATGGTGACACTGGGATGACCCTTCATCTGTCATATTTGTGAATTAAGTCATTGCCCATGGTTTTCTCAACACTGACTTGGCAAGCAATGTGCTTTAAAAGAGACGTAGTGTAAGATTATGGCATGGATTTTTACTCTACAGAAATCTAACTAAAACATGTATGATATGCGTGGAATCCTGGAGTCCATAATGTTTCATTGATCTTGTTTGGATCAGCTAGAAATGGGTACTGATAAATAAAATTAACTGTGAACAAGAAAACTTAAAAAGTGGTATTTGAAAGAAAGTACAATCATGACTGTCACAGAAATGTAAAACAAAGCCCTCAAAAGATTTTGTTTATCTCAGTTCATTAGCAGGCAGCTGACCTACCACAACAGTTCAAAAGGAACACACACACACACACACACACACACACACACACATAAACAGTTGTGTAATGCCATTAGACTAGCTTCAGCTATAAGTCTATGGACAAGGATCATTTACAATGTTATCTGCTATCTCTAACTTGGAGAGTTCTAAATTAGCTTCAATACAATGAAATGTGTAGAGATGTACTGAATCAGGTAACCTGGAAGGACATTCTTTGGCAATACTCAAACTGCACTGAGGACTTGGGCAGCTTCTTGATCCATTGTAAAGTCTTAAATAAGCTCTGTAATACTTTTTTAAATTATCAAAAAAAAAAATACTTTTCAGCCAGGCATGTTGACACACAGGAGGCTGAGGGCTGAGGCTACTAGCCATGAATTTGAGGCTGGCCCGAACTACATATAATGAGATCCTATCTCAATGATAAATAAATTAACTAATTAATTAAACTCAGAATAATTATTCTTGGATAGGTAGTATCTCCTGAATATTAATGTTATTATAGGTTTAATTTTGCAGCCCTTCTGGCTTGAATTATGAAATATCTCAAAAATCAGTCTTCTTTTTCATAAGTCTCATAGGAAGAATAGGCTACTATTATTGCAGTGAGTTAAATATCCCTATAATGTAAAAGTCAATTGGAAATGACTTAAAGCATGTTTCAAGCAGCCATGTGTTTTTAAAATTACACATACATACACAAACACACACACACATTCAATACTTCAATAGACAAGTTTCTTCACTTAATATTTTCTTTACTGCTGATACAAGAAGATGGGAGCTAATTTTATTTATACAATAGTTAGAAGCCTAGAAAAAGATCAAAGTATATATAATTTCAAATCCAAAGTGGGTAATTATTCTATTAGAGAAAGTTTATTTCAGAGAATTTAAATCTTATTTTCAGTCTTGCTAGTGTTTATAAAACAAACAAACAAAAAAAAGCAATAAAGCAAGTGACTATTCCTCTCCAGGGAACAGTCTGGTAACACTCCTGTGTCACCTCTTCAACACCCATGGACTCATCCACCATTTCAAGCTGGATATGGTGACCTTACACAGGTTTTTGGGTAAGTCTTTTTTTTTTTTTTTTTCTTTCACGTCCCTACACAAGCATAGGAATAAGGGCAATGTGTAACTCTTTGATTCCAAGTGTCAAGAGACATGAGCTGAACAAGGACAATAGACATGATATGGGAGGAAGTCCACGAGGCCTCAACCCTACACCAAGAGCAACAGGCAGCTAAGGAACGCTGGGAGTGGGAGACGTAGTCTTCCCAGGGAAGAACACACCAATTGATTATTCAACACCAAATAATCAGCCCTGAAAACATATACACAACATTTACAGACTGAGCAGGTTGTATTTGTGCAGATAGGAATATGTATGTATATGTACATGTGTGTGTTTGTGTGTATATATAATAACAACTAATGAAAAAGAGGCCATGAATTTGAAAGATGTAAGGAAAAGTATATAGGAGAGATTGGAGGGTGGAAATGGAAGGGGAAAATGATGTGGATATATTAATCTCAAGAAACAACAAAAATAATTTTAAATAAGAAAGTGTTAAGAACCAGAGCATCATAGAAAAAGACCTGAAATTAAATCTTAAAAGATTTGATCTTAGTTTTTAAATATAGCTTATCTGCCCTAAGCTATTGATAAATTGTTGGGTTAATGTGTTGTGTTTCTAATAAGTCCAGAGTCTATATAGAAAAGCTATAGGTCTGTAGGTGTCAAGATGATTCTGATATGTTCTCATACTTATAGAATTCCAATGAGATATGCTTCAAATAACTCTAGTCACAACATGAGTTGCTGAAAATCTTTAAAATGAATAGTAATTACAATTTACATACCACCCACCATGGGAGGGATACTTTAGATAAATTCTTTCTAATCATTTGAAGAAAACCCAAGTTGAACATTATCACCACCATTTGGTCCACAGTTACAGAGAACAAAAAAGAGGTTTCATTAATTTCCCAACGCTAATGACTAGTCAGTGGCCTAGCCTCGAGTCACGTGCAGGTCTAAGCCCACCATCTTTACACACAACACCGCCATCATTCTTTCCCAAAAAGCAGTCCCAGTTCTTTTGTTCTGTGAGTGCTCTGGTTTATCTGCCCATGAATTCTCCAAGGTAGATCCCTGATCGCCAGATAGCTTGCCTCTGCCACTTAGCACGCTTCTGGTTCTTTGACTTGCTATGTGATTATACTATGGATTTGAAAGTTGATTCAGTGACATCAGGAGGAAGATAAAAACAGCCTCATCTGCCAGGTATACATCTGGGACCTCCTTCAAGGTTAATACATACATCCCTGTACTTATTAATCATGGAGCATACAAAGGCAGTGACACCTTGAACTCAGAACAGTGTTATCCCAAAGTCAGGGAAGAAAGTTGAGAATTGTAGTGAAGTAACTTGCACAGCACAAGTAAGTGACAGAGCTAAAGTTTACATATGATATGAAACAAGCCCACTGAGTAAAAAGTACATGTAGCACAGTAGAAAGATGGGAAACCTGCCACAACCACACTCCTTTCTAGAAACCTAAGTAACCTCGGGCTGGTTGTATTTTAATTGCTTTACCAAAGTAATGCCATGAAAAGGGCCAAATAATTTTGATTGGTCTAAAGATATGCAGATTCTTTAGACACATATATGTGCCCCAAGAACATATAAAAAATATAGCCTTGACAGCTGAATTAACAGTAGAACCCTGAGCCAGATTCATAGAATAAGCTAAAAGAATATAGCCATTGTAAGTCTGGCCATTCTATATACACTGAATATATTGCATCCCAAGCATTGGCTTGGTCATTTGCTGAAGCAGGGTATTGACTTCTATAAGCAACAAACCAAGATTGCATTGCCTACTACTGGACATGGCCCTCTCGGCCTGAATTGTGCTAGAGGGCCATGGAAGAGGGAGATGTGAACTGAGGAAGCCTCCATTGGATCTGTGTGGTCCTGTAACTGCTACCTGATACAGGACTAGATTTATTTTGGTGAGTGTGTTATTCAAGTAGTAATATAATCCCTGGGCAGCATGAATCCAACACACGAGGGCTTTGAAAGGAAGCATCGTTTGTGGCAGGATATCAATGAATGGCAACAGATTTTGATAATTAAATGATGGTGTGAAATAAAATAGTACTTTTCCCTCCATATTTATTTGCCCTATGAATGAGATCCTTCCTGAATTCCAGAAAGGGGTGATTTCTGGAAGAGGTGAGAAATCCAAAGAGCCTCCCAAATTCTTCTGGCCTGTTTGCCTTTCCCTTCCCATTACAAACAGCCCAGTTGAGGCACAAGGCTTACAAACCACCTTCACTTTTAAAGGAATCCTCAGACTGCTCTTTGGATATTTTTAACTAAAAGAAAGAAAGAAAGAGAGAGAGAGGGAGGGAGGGAGGGAGGGAGGAAGGAAGGAAGGAAGGAAGGAAGGAAGGAAGGAAGGAAGGAAGCTATGTAAGTCTCGTCTACTATGTCATGTTTGTTTTGATCTTAGTTGGCTAAGCATTCTGTTTTCTTCCTAGTCATGGTTCAAGAAGATTACCACGGTCACAACCCATACCACAATGCTGTTCATGCAGCCGATGTCACCCAGGCCATGCACTGTTACCTGAAAGAGCCGAAGGTAAAGCAGGATTCAGGCTTCTCCTCCACCCTCTGAAGATGCCAAGTCACTGTAGTGCTAAGCACTAAATGTTCAACGATGGGAATCCTTCACAATATAACCAAAATTATTATACTAATGTTCTCAGTGTAAGCTCTGAAAATCTTACCACATCCATGGAAAGAGATGTGGATTTTCTGATATTTCCTTCCATGGTTTATTGATTGTCAAGGCTATTCGAGGCCAAAAACACCCAGCCTACCTCTTACAGACCCTCAGTGGTCCCAAAGACCGGCATTTCTGCAACAGACCTTTACCACAAGCACTGCTAGCACTGAGCTTTACTGGAAAAGGCTTTCCAGCTTGTGCTTTCTGATCAATAAAGGGGATCAGAGTTCCCCCAGTTTCAAGTCCCATTTCTACTTGGCCAATGGGAGATTTTGATTCAGAATCCAAGAAAATTCATCAATATACAAGGCCTCTTAGCAAGTATGATCAGATGCAATGAATCACCCTAAAATCAGAGAATAAAGACATAATGATAGTGTAATTTAATAGTCCCTACAATTAAGGCCATTCATCACTATTAAAAAATTAGGGGTTTGGTGTAATATACAGTAGGAATCCCTTTGAGTTTTTTTTTAAATAGTATTCAAGTCTAAGACTCTGCCTAATTCAATCAATTTTAGTAGTTCATTAAAAATATAGATGCAGGCCAGGTGATGATGGCACATGCCTTTAATCCCAGCACTCGGGAGGCAGAGGACTCTATGTGAGTTCCAGGCCAGCCTGGTCTACAGAGGGAGTTCTAGAACAGACTCTAGAAACCAAAGCTTTGTGATCTCTACTTAGTCTACAAGGTATATCTTATACGTTTACTTCTAAGGCAGACTTCCCATCTTCCTGCTGGCTTTCCTGGCTGACCAAAAAGTGAAGATCCTCACACACTCCCCCACCACTTATTCCACACTGAGAAAGGATGCAAATTTTTCAATTCAATCTACTTCTTTCAAAGAAGTGACAAAAATATACATTAGTCAAAACACACCAGGGCTGGGGCCTAAGGTCAGTGGTAGTGTGCTTGACAAGCATGCTTGAGGCCCAGGTTCAATCACCAGTATAGAATTTAATTATTTATTATTATTATTATTATTATTATTATTATTATTATTAAGGGAAGGCAGGTAAGATAGCTCAGTTGGTAAAAGCACTTGCCACAAAAGCCTGATAAGTTCAGTCCCCAGATCCCACAGTGCAAGGCCTCCACACACATACCATAGGATGCATATGTCTTTACACACACACACACACACACACACACACACACACACACACACCCCACAGGACAGGACTGAGGGAGAGAATAGCATTATTTTTTTAAACTATTTAAACAAAGCAGCACACTAGTGATTCTTTAAGTTTGTTTTTTTCCTATGACAAACTCGTTTCTTCACTTGCAACTTTCTCTCCAGGCAAGGGTGATGTGGCTGCTGCTCCTGCCCACCAGCCATTGGCATTGCCACAGGCTCTGCCACCGCAGCAGACATGTCTCCATATCTGCTAGCAGGAGGAGGGGAGTGCAAGGTGGAGAGTACGAGTTGTGTTTGCCCACTTACTGTCCATGCCGCCCTTGCTCTCCCTTACAGCCCTGTGTACATATCGCCTCACTGGCTACCTCAGAAGGCAGAGACAGGTCTGGCTAACGGGCCCAACAGTGTTTCCTTCTGTTTGATTGAGACACAGCAAATGGCAACAATCAACCTCCCAGTTTTATTTTTCAACAGTTGGCCAGCTTCCTCACACCTCTGGATATCATGCTTGGACTACTGGCTGCAGCAGCTCATGACGTTGACCACCCAGGAGTGAACCAGCCATTTTTGATCAAAACCAACCACCACCTTGCCAACCTGTATCAGGTAAAAATAAATAAGTAAATAGAAGCTGGATGAGGAGCAAGTACAGTCATTGATTGCCTTAGGTGCTCAGCTAGAATTTTCTGTCCTAAAAGATGGCCCTCACTGAAGGTTAACTTCAGTGATGCAAACATCCAAAGAGCCGGGTTTGAATTAGAACCAGCCTATCCCTTGAAGGCTAAGTTATCTAGTCTTGTATGATTTTAACCTGTGACCTTTATCACATAGATCAGCAGGGACCTAGGAAACCAAAAATGAGTAAAACTTTTGTTCAAATTCAGGTGCTCAAAATGACCATGACCCAAACAAAGTTAATTCTAGTTTGAAAGGGGTTTGAGGAGTTAGCTAAAGAGCACACACAGACGTAATTCTTTAATATTTAAAAATAAACACCCGTGTGATTGTTTGTTTGCAAAGATTTTAGTTGGTGCTGCAAAGTGGGCTCCAGGAGACACAGGTAGACTGTGTGTCTGGGCTACTGCTCTACCCAGGAGACACAGGTAAACTGTGTGGTCTGGTCCCTGGCAGGAATAAGGCGAAGACTGGAAGGGGAGAACTGGGGAAAGAAGGCCCCAAATAGTGTACAAGATTCTATCTTCATCAAACACCTGCTTACTCGTGTGAGCATCTCCAGGAGGCTAGAAACGCAAGTCCTTCCATTTTGAGGACAGTGTTAGTGTTGGAGACAAGCCAACACTCAGTGGCCTCATAAAGACCTGTTGGTGTCTTAAAGCTGGCTGGAATAAAGGCTGACACTTATCAGCTGAACTGAGATGTCACAGACTGGCACCTGAAAGAGATCATGAACTTAACTGTGAGATTGTCTAACAAACTGATACTCCGCTACAGGCCACAGGGACATTCCGTCTCTCATTTACTCTATAATCTCTGTTTTGCTTTGTTTTGCTTTGTTTTGTTTTGTTTTGTTTTTGAAACAGGGTATTTCTCTATAACAGCCCTGGCTGCCCTGGTACTCACTCTGTGGACTAGGCTGGCCTAGAACTCAAACATCTGCCTGCCTCTGCCACTGGAGCGCTGGGTTAAAGATGTGTGCCACCACCTCCAGGCTCAAATTCCAGTGTTAATGTCAAAAGTATACTGGCTCCTGAAAGAAACTCAGGACCCCCAAGACCAAGTTCTCAGCACAAAGGAGATTTCTTTTTCCCAGAGCCACAGAGGGCAGGGAATGAGAGACAAAGACCCCAGTAGAGGACAAAGAAGAAGGGGAAAGGAACAAGGGGGTAGAGGTATTTGTGGTGAGATAAGATTGCCTCTGGATAGAGGGGAGACAGATGTGGCATATAGGAAAATAATTGTAGCTTAGGATGAGGTGTTTTACTTTGATTGGGCATCTTAATTAGGTGAGCCAAAGAGGGTTTCTGATTGCTGGACTTCGGTTCTTTGATAGCTGCACCTTGGTGGTCAGCCTCATGAGGAGGAAGTGCCAAATAAGGGAACAGACCTTAGTGACTTGCTTTAGGAATATATTCTAATGGTTTTTAGCAAGGCAGAGGCAATGGGGGAGAAAGACCAAGTCTGCCAGAGCCATGCTCGTGTGGACTAGTGTCCCTTCTAATGTCCCTTTCTCATCACAGCCATTCTTGTTCTTTCTCCATGCATCCTGATTCTCCGGGTTTCCAGCATGTGAGAGAGAGGCCCCAGTATGGAGGGAAGAAATGATATCACATAGTGCGTACACTTACCAAGGCATTAGGAACACATGATATTTTAAATCTCTGGACACAGGGTACCTTTGAACATGTTTCCATGAAAAATTACCCTCATTAACTTTACAATGACTTACATATTCAGAAAATCATTAAGAACCTTGCTAATGAATGTGATAACATATGTACAAATATTCACAAAAATTATACTCGCATATGCATTTAATCAACAAGAGTACCACAGAGGAGATGAGCCAGGACTGTGGCAGCTGGGAGAACACCCTGCGGGTGACTTCGCTGCAACCCAGACTGACAGTGAACAGATAAGGTGTAAGACACTTCCTTTCCTTCAGCTGACCCTGCTCTTTCGGTTCTAATAAAGATCAGTGCACAACACCCAGCGTGTGCCTTTGTACTGAGATAAAGAAAGAGCCGGGCAGCTGGAGTGAAGGCAGGGTCAGAGGGCACCCCTACCCCCCCCCAATTGTCTGCAGTCTGGACCCGATTCCTACGCTTAACTTGCCCGCCAGGGTCAATATGAAGACACAACAGGTACTTCCACCCCGGCGCCTCACGCAGAATAAAGCGGTCTATGTGTCAAGAAGCTAGGCCAAGAGAGACAGGAGCATGTGAGAGGAAGTCCTCAGAATTTACTTTCTTTACCTCTGCCCTCCGTTACTCACCATCACACCATCACACACACACACACAGAGTCACAGATCTGCTCAGCGAGCTGCAAAGTATACATGGCATCAGATGTAATAATGGTAACCACAACTATAAAAAGAATTGCTTTCACTTTAACTTAAAATGTAATTCTTCTTGATAGATCCCAACTACATACTAACTACAAACAGACCACTCCATGGGTAAAATAATGGTAATTCTCCCATGTAACCTATGTTTAACAGAAGTGTATGTGATTTCTCTTAAATCGTTTGCTATAGGCAATTGGGGGTGGGATTAACATTTAAAATGCCTTTTTATTTTGAATGACTCTGAATCACACACACCAGGCTGACAGTCTCAGAGGAATGTTACATGACTGCTCCTCAAATACGTAATTGCAAAGATGATTCATGCCCTTATAATTTCTACAGGATGAAAGGTATTCTAGATAGAGTATTAAATTCTGTGAGAGAGGGTCAAAATTACTTTTCCACTTCAATAAGTTTGACAAGTCCTTATCTGAACAGGCATTCCATAGACAACAAGTGAATCCATATTCTTTGTTCCAAGATCAGTCTTGCATAGATAAGATGAAGAAAAGAATAGTCAAAAGGCCTTAAAGCAGGTTTGTCAAAGACCAAGGACTTATTATGAACTCAAGATGCTTCTCTTCCGCTGAGACCTCCCAGATACCCTTGGGTTTTCTCCAAGGAGACCACTTGGTTCATTAGGCGAGAGCAGAGCAGAAACTGTTATTTCCAGAGTCTGTTCGTAAGCAATTAAGAATGAAAACACAAGCCGAGTTCATGCTGTTGTTTTTCTTCCTGTATCCTCCAGACTTAAAATGGGAAAACATCTGATTCCTTTGGATACCAGACTCTCAGTTTATCAACATCTCTCTAAGTATTTTCATCAAAGGAAGTATCCAATAAATAGAGAGGGGACAGCCAGACATGGTGGCAAGGGCCTGTAATCCCAGCTACTCGCAGAGATGGAGGCATCAGGATTGCAGATTCAAGGACAACCTGGGAAATTTAGGGAGATCCTGTCTCAAAATATTAAGGAAAAGGAAAACTGAGCCTATAGCTCAGTTGTAGAGAGACTTCCTGTCTGCACAAGACTCTAGGTTCAAGCCCCATTACCACAAAAAAAGGATGGAGGAAGGGGGTAACCACTATTAAAAAATAATAATAATAGAAAAGAAAGCTTTCTTGCATGATAGCAACTCAGCTATGCCAGATTCCCTTTGACAGACAGTCCCTTGATTTAATTTGAAAACCTGTGTGGCGGTTTATTAAATGCCGGCAATCAAAGGGATTGTTTTGTCTCTAGGGCTGATCATACTTGATAATTCAGAAAAGGAAAGAGGGAATGGTAGTGTTTTGCCTCCAATGTTGCAAGGGTTTTGTTTCCCCAAATTAAAATTCTAACAGTTCTTGTAAGCCACAAGGATGGAGGTTTCTTCTTTCCGCATTAAGATGATTATCCTTGGGTTCAGGATGTGGCTCAGTTGGTTGTCACACAAGCATGAGGTCTTGAGTTTGAATCCCCAGCACCCTCACCAAAGTCGGGTGTGGTGGTGTACACCTCTAAGTTTCTAACTTCAGCACTTGGGAAGCAGAAGGAGTAGGCCTGTCAGACTACTTAGAACTGCCAGCTCTGAGCTCAGCAAGAGAGCCTGTCTCAAAAATAAGGTGAGGAGCCACAGAGAACACTTGAAGTTGACCTCTACATGTATATGTGCAGAAGAGTGCCTTACACACCTACACACACACTACACACAGAGATAGATAGATAGATAGATAGATAGATAGATAGATAGATAGATAGATAGATAGATGAGAGAGAGAGAGACAGAGAGAGAGGGAGAGGGAGATATTTTAAAAGATTATTCTTAAAACTGCAAGTGTGTGGAATCTGAGATATGAAGACATGTTGCCACGGGGACAATGAGAAATTGCTGAACTTATATTTCTTCCAGGAAGACAGATGTGCCACCTGATGTATCTTTCTAAACTGCTAGGATACCAGGGGACATCAAGGTGGATCATCTCATCGTATGGTCGCATCTCCCTGACAATTTCTGAACTCTGTCTCCTTTCTCTCAGTCTGCTCTTTGTGGATGATGGGATGAGCCACTGTGAATGTCAGATAAGCCTGTCACAGTGGTGCTGCTTGAGTGCCAGGGACAAGCCACTGTCATTTCTGACAGTTCTCTAGGCACACCAGTGACTGGCCTGATTCTTGCCCCTGCTTTTCCCTTGCTCAGGACAGACACCCTCCTGTATCCTTGTATCCACATCCCTCGGTTGTTGCCTGGTTACAATCCTTTCCCCATGATGCAACCAGGAGAAGTTTCCTAAAACCCAGCTCCGGCCACACAGATTCCTGCTAAGAAACCCACTGTTCCTCAGGATTTTGTAAATAGCCAAAAACATAATGTACCAGCACCAACCTTGGGATTTTTACAATAGCCTTACTGTCCCATCAAACCTCTTCCTCCTACCATATCCCCACCACCACCGCCACACCAGGCCTCAATAAATCACAAATCAGAAATACTTTCAGTTTCTCCAACATGTCTCATCCCTCTATTCATTCAACAAGTATCCGTGGAGTGCTTAGCACATGCCAGGTGCCATGAATGCCAAAGATGACCAAAACAAGTAAAACAAGTAAAAATCCCTATGTTCTCTGAGGCAAAATAGAAAACAACTAAGCAAAATGTGTGATCTCTTACAATGAGGCCATTTCCACAACAAAATTTCAAACCAAACAGAGAAGAGAGATACAAAGAAAGTACCTCTCCCTTCAGGGCTCCACAGCTGCTGCTTCTGCCCATTTTTAACCAAATGCACTATGGCACAGTATACCTTGCCCAAACATATGTGCATACTCCGTGGGTCCACTCTGACTCATTCATCCTCTGGCCTCTTCTTGAGCATCTTTTCCCTTCCTGAAACCTCCTTTGCCTCAAAAGATCCAGCTTCCCTGGTGCCTCCTCCACAACCTCAGGGTTCTCTTCCCTTATTGCCAGGTGTACTAATCAAAATTGCCATGTCTCTGGTGGACGGCAAGTCTCTGCATGTATTCATCTCTTTTGCCAGGGTCCAGCCACATGGCTGATATTAGTGAATATTCCATTGTTTCTCCTGCTAACTGTTATGTAAACTGAGTAAGTTGCAGGACAAGTTGGAGTAATTTTAAAATTCTTTATAGTGACCTTCCTTGCACCCTGCAACTAACAATGTTACCTGGTACTTTATTTCTGGGGTTATCTGGTTATCTGTGAATATGAAATTTAAAAAAACCAATTACCACAATAATTTAAAAATAGCTTTGCCTTGAATGAAAGTATGAGGATTTCACAACACAGGACCCCAAGGCTTGCTTCTACCAGATATTGGCCCTAAAAATCGCAATCTTGCTCTTTTTCTTTTAACAGTCCTTCCTTTAAACATTAGAGTGTAGATGCTTTTTTGGTATCCACTCAAAAGCACTTACTACTTTACACTGTGGCTTACACACAAAGATGACTAGGAAACATCTTCTTATTTCAACGGTAGCATGACTAGCAGCAATTTCCAAACATGAGAGATGTGTGCCCTCAGGAATGCATGAAGCCTTTCTGAACAGCCCTTAGGCATGAACAGTGTGCAGAATGTGTGTTCAGGCCTTCACATTGCCCTGCCTGTAACGGGCCAGCGGGGCAGTCAAGCCAAACCTCTACTTCTTCAGCCTTGTACAGCCACCCTTTTCCGCTTTGCAGAAGACAGCCCACTTAGTTATTGTGAGTGACATTCACATATTGCCTGAGGTATAAAAACACCAAATGAACCATCAGAAATATTCAAAGCTGTCTCCTATAATTGAGACCCCACCCCCATTGGTCTCCGTAAATGACTGTCAATAATTTTGATTATTCAGACTAATTTTTTTCCAGATTTGCAATACTCCAGTGTTTTTTAAAGGCCAGTTAGTTACTAATAACAATTACATGATAAACTCAATCTCAAAAATTATTTAACTCTTGTAGGTCCAAATTAGGGAAATCTTTTAAATTAGAACTTCAGCTTATAGGCCTATTCTTTGTTGCAGAGAAATATATAACGCTATAATAAAAGACTTCACAGATATAAATATATGGCATTAAACTAAAATTCTAGGTGCTAAGGAGATGGCCCAGTGGGTAAGAGTACTTGCTGTGTGAACATAACAACCTGAGTTTGAATTCCTAGAATGCATGTGAAAAGACAGTTGTGGCAAAACGTATCTATAACCCTAGCACTGGGGTAGGGAGGAGGTCGAGATGGGAGGCTCTTGAGGGCTTGCTGACGACCAGCTCCAGGTTCAGAGAGACAGCCTCAGTGGAATAAGACAGAGAGCAATAAAGGTGGACATCACTGTCCTTCTCTGGCTTCTGCATGGGTGCAAGCATGGGCAGACACACACACACACACACACACACACACACAGGCAATACACCACACACACATAAAAATCAGTAAATAAATAATAATATGAGGAATGGGATGAAAACAAAAGCTCTCCAGGGCTGATAGTGTAGCTCAGAAGTAGAACATATGCCTAGGTTGCCATGTGGGAGGTCCTGAGTTCTAGTCCTATAATCAAGGAAGGAAAGAAAATAGCAATTACAGGGATACATCTTTTAATTTGAAATTTCTGACTTAAGTAATGCATTATTCATGCGCTTTTGTCAAGGAGAAATGAACGGAGAATTAAAAGTAAATGGCATTTAGATTCTCTGAATACATTTAATATGCAAAGACATGATGTTAAAATGCCAATATTTACAAATAAGCAAGACCTAACTGAATGACTTTTACATCTCTAGACATCAATTCTGAAAAGCAAGGGCAAAATTAAGTCTAACTGTAGGTATTTGTGAGTTTATAGAGTTCTGGCTTCTGGGTGCATAGATGCCGCAACACACAGGAAGCATATGCATGATCCAGTATTAATACTGGCAGGTTGACTTGAAGATGCTCCTTAGCCACTCACTAAGCAGGTGCCAGCCTCACACCCAGGGTGGGGAACTGAGTGTCCATTATACCTGAGTTAAGGGCATCCGAGGGCTAAGTGGGGTTAAATAAGGTTAAATAAAGTGCTTGGCCCAAAGGTGTGCGCCCTCTCGTCGCTGCCCTCCACTTCTTACTCCCTTGAAGGCGGGGCGTGGCCCTGGTTCCAACACCGCCCTGACCAAACTCTTGCTTGTGTAAGACTCTTCCCCCATGAGTCCTTTTGCAATCCCAAACACCAGAGTCTTTCATGAGTGCGCTCCCAAGCTGCTCAGTGTCCTCTCGTTTCCTATCCAAATATACTTTCACCGGCAAACTTCCCAAGAATCCACAGATTCTGTCTGCAGGAAGATCAGTAATGAAGACATGAAGTCAGGCTGGCATAGCAAACAGTGCCTAAGGCCATCGCCCTGACACTTTCATTCCAATCAACAGAAACGTAGTGCCATTTGTCATTAGGTCTTGTTACAATTTTTGGCCCCTTGAACAACTCATGTGAGGTAGCTCGTGTCTATCTGCCTGAATGAGTTTGTCAAGTGAAGTCATGAGCAACTGAATTAAATGTCACTGCCGGACGGAACACCTGTTACATCACGCTAACCTATCACCCTCTATGCTCATAAATCTTCACACTCAGGACAAATTAGTATAGCACATGACTTCTAACAAACATTCTCTTGTGTTGAGTGTGACTCATGCCCGAAAGTAAATAACAGAGTAGTGGATGAAAGCAATAAAGTTTCATCACTGGTTCAAACATGGTCAAGTGGTAAATAAAAATAATGACTGCTTGGCAAGAGAAAGGCAAATGCGGTATAACAGTCTCTCCGAGGATGGGTTTAAGGCATCGCCTCAAGATGCTCATCACAACAGAGTCCTAGGGAGATTTAAGAAGCAAGAAGAGATGTCGTTTTAGGGGACCCTGGATTTTGTAACTCCTTTCATTCTATTAAAAAAAAAAAAAAAAAAAAAAAAGTTAATCCCAGACAGAGGCAAGTGGATCTCTGTGAGTTCAAGGTCAGCTTGGTCCACAGAATGAATTCCAGGACACCAGAGCTGTTACACAGAGAAACACTGTCTTGAAAAGCAAAAACAAAACAAAAAAATGTAGAGGATTGTATGAGTAGCTTTGACACAGAGAGATCATTGCAAACAGACAGTTTATACTCTCAACCCAGCTTCCCTTTAGTGTCTATGTTAGGGGCCTGGTTAGTTTTGTTGTTGTTTTGGTTTGCTTTTTGTTTAGGGGATGCTTTTGGAGGTGTTATTTGTTTTTGTTTGTTTGTTTGTTGTTTGTTTGTTTGTTTGTTTTTAGCAAGTTATTTGGGGAGAGGAAACTCAGTTGAGGAAATGCCTCCATCAGCTTGACCTATAGGCAAGTCTGTAGGGCCTTTTCAGGATAAATGATTGATATGGAAGGGCCCAGCTCACTGGGGACAGTGCCACCCTGGACAAGTGGTCCTAAGTGGGCTAAGAAAGTCAGCTGAGCAAGCCATTGGGAGCAAGCTAAAGAGCAGTGTTCTTCCTCGGCCCCTCTCCAGTTCCTGCCTCCAGGTTCTTGTTTTGACCTCCCTCCTGGTCTTTATGGCAGTAAGGGGAAGCAAACTATGACAATTGTTTTCCTTACTTCTGTCCCTTCATATTTTTTTTTGAACTCTGATAAAATACACAGTATAAAGTTTACCCTCTCAACCATTTTGAAGGATGTGATTCAGTGGTATTAAGTACAGTTATAATGTTATGCAGCCACATCACCCTGTATCACTAGATCATCTTGCAAAGCTCTAAATCCACTAAGCACAAGTTCCCCATCCTCCTGTCCCTGTCCCTCCCAGCCCTGGAAACCACTTCACTTTCTGCCTCTACAGCTGTCACTGCATGAAGTCCCTCGAGTAAATGGAATAGAACAGTTTTCTTTCACTTTTAAAGGGGTTATATTTTATTATTTTTGTAATTTTAAAATTACTCTTAAAATACTACAGAGGCCAGGCTTGGTGGTACATACCTATAATCTCAGAACTCAGGAGGCGGGGCCAGGATGATGGATAGCAAGGAAGAAGCTAAACAGGATATTCCCCAGAAATGAAATTGTCAAGGTAACTGAACAAGGAAGCAACTATAGTCAATGATTTCATTTCACAGACTTCACTGAATGTCAGTATTCTGGGAGCACAAGGTGTCTCCTTAAAAATGATACTTAAACTTTAGTGCACATTTTTAAAAAAATGACACTAGGGGCTACAGAGATGGCTGAGCAGGTAAGAGCTCATACTGCTCTTTAGAGGACACAACTTGGGTTCCTAGCACTCAAGTCCAATGGCTTACAACAATCTGTAACTCTAGCTCCAGCCCTCTTCTGACCTCCAAGGGTACCTGAACTCATGTGCATATATGTGTAATTAAAAATAAAATCATTTTTAAAAAATAAATACTGATGGGTGGTAGCAGTGCACACCTTTAGTCCCAGCACTTGGGAGGCAGAAGCAGGCAGGTCTCTGTGAGTTCAAGGCCAGCCTGGTGTACAGAGCATGTTCCAGGACAGGCTCCAAAGCTACACAGAGAAACCCTGTCTCAAAAAACCAAAAGAGAGAGAACGGAGGGAGGGAGGGGGAGGGAGGGAGGGAGGAAGGAAGGAAGGAAGGACAATATTGAGTGGGACTTAGAATTCTAAATGTGCTGCCAATGGCCATGGGAATCTGGGTATAGAAAGTTCTTATCATTTATGATCAACATGGAAAATTCGACCTCTGCTCAGTTTGTTCAGACAGTCCCGGAAGATATGGTGACTGTAGTGTCCTGATGTCATTGCTACCTGTTTTAACTGTGTCACTTTATTCTTCTACATGTAGGGTCACTTAAGTAAGCTGTGGGAATCAGGGACAGGGGTTCATGTTATTTGGAACAGAATTAGTCAGCCTAGACTCAGGGCCCCCAAAGGTCTGTACATTCCCAACCATCACTGCAGCCTGAGGGCAGAGCCATCGCCCTCATACTTGGGTTTTCTTTTCTGGTCGGACTCTGGCTGGAAAGAAAATCCTGGCTAGCCCCAAGGTGTGTTCAGCTGTGAATGATCATTATCTAGCTCTGGTCTCCTTTATAGCTTTTGTTTTCTTTCTTTCTTTCTAGAATATGTCTGTACTTGAGAATCACCACTGGCGATCTACAATTGGCATGCTTCGGGAGTCAAGGCTCCTTGCTCACTTGCCAAAGGAAATGACGTAAGTGCTGTCGAGATGAAACAGACTGATGTGCACACAGTAAAGATAAGTCACGTTCTCCAGGGCAGCTGGGGACCCCTGTGTCAGTAGCAGGGAGCCAGCTGCTGGTTGCCTGCTCTCCCTTGATTGTCCAGCAAGAGATTCAGTGTCAGGTACCACAACCCAGAAACCAGAATGTCTCTGTGCACTTTGGAAGGGTCTCAGATGGCCTGTGACCTACAGTTGGGGAAAGGGTAACATACAGCTCTCTGCTTTCACACTCCAGCTACAAGGCTCTGCACTGCCAAATTCCTGTCCCTTATGTCAGCAAACCATACTCCCGTTTAGATACAACGAATAAATATTTGTCAAGAAAGAACATAGGAATTCGAAAGCTAGATTAAGGGCCGGTCCAGTAACATGTGCTTGGTCTTTGCCAATGTTGGGAGAAAGTAGGAGTGAGAAATAATTTGTTGTGTGTAGCTCATGCCTAAATATCCAGCAGCCTGAAAGCTGAGGCGGGAAGACCATTGTAGCCTGAGCTAAAAAGAAAAACTCCACTCCCAAAGAACAAACAAATCAAACAAAACAAATTCAACAATGGATCCGTTCATTGTTTTTGTCTTTTTAATTTTTTCCCAAGACAGGGTTTGCCTGTGTGGTCTTGGCTGTCCTGGAACTCACTCTGTAGATGTGGCTGGCCTTGAATTCAGGGATCCTCCTGCCTCTGATTCCCAAGAGCTGGAGTTAAAGATGTGCACCACCATACCCAGCTTTTGCACTGTAAGCAGAAAATATTAATTTTCATAGTCTACTGTTTATCAGGACCGAATCTTAATTTTCCTTGTGGCCCCAACTTAATCAATACACTGTTTTAGAAAACCACCACAAATTCTGGTTTCTTTCATGAAAACATGGAGGACCCAAGGGAGTTAGGTGAGTGGCAAACACTGATCATTATGAGTGTCTTTAGAACATGTGGGAACTTGAGGTCCAAGTCAGAGTGGCATGTGTGCCATAGGACTGGTGTAACAGACTTTCTCGGCCACCAGCCACCAAATCACAGCACAGAGACTTATTATTATTTATGAATGCTCAGCCTTATCTTATGCTTGCCCCACCAGCTCTTATAATGTACTTTAACCTGTTTCTCTTCATCTACGTTTTGCCTCGGGGCTTTTACCTTTCTTTCATTCTGTACTTTTTACTTTTCCTGTTTCTCCCATGTCTGGCTGGCTCCAGGCATCTCCCTCTTTCTCCCTGTTCCCTTTTCTCCAGAGCCTGGATTCCTTCTCCTACTTAATCTCTCTGCCTGCCAACAACACCTATCCCTCTACTGCCTAGCTATTGGCTGCTCAGCTTCTTAATAGACCAATCAGGTGCCCTGAGCCGGCAAGATAAAACAAATGCAATACATAGTTAAACAAATGCAGCACAAACAAATGTAACACACCTTTAGATACTTAAAGTAATATTCTGCAACATAAAAAACTAATGCATCTTTACATAGTTTAAAAATGCAGCACAAAGAAATGTAACACACCTTTATAGTGTTAAAGTAATATTCCACAACAGACAGGAAGTATGTTCTGCGCTGAGTGGTGTACCGCCATAAGACGGGAAGCATGCTCTGGGCTTGTAAGTTTTTGGCCCTGCACCTCTGATTCCATTTCACACAGCTATGGAAGGAATGTTAAACTTGAACAAGGCATTGAACTCTTGATGACTTTTTAACCCTCTGGAAATAAAACTAGCCCCCACCTCCACCCCCTTCAAAAAAAAAAAAAAACAGAAAGGAAGGAGGGAGGGCAAGACAGGAATATAATGAGGGGATAAACGGGAAAGAAGGAACAAAGGACCTACTGTGATCACCCTTTCCCCAAAACAGCCCCAACAGTCCTTGCTGCTCCAATTAGGATCCTCAAATTCCTGCTCACTCCTATGCATTGCAATAAAAATACCATGTGTTTCTGTGCACAGTGCCTCTGTGAGACCCTATGTTACAGATGTGGCCTCTGGAAGGCTAATTATTACACAATAATAATTGTGAATGAACACCATAGCAAAAGTTACATTCATCATTATTAGCTTTTCTACCCTCAAGGAAGTTCTTTAAAGTTATTTTTCTGACCTTTGAAAGCCAGATATGTTAAATGCAGAAACAAAGGAAGGCTTAGAAAGCACTCATTTGAACCATAATGGAATTGTCATGTTTGAAGAACAAAACAGTAGACAGAATACGAACAGATTTGTATAGACAAACAAGCGTACTGGTGACCCCATCAGCAAGGAACAGTCACTGTTAACCTAGTGGCTGCATTTCCTTTCAGTATTTTTTAGTACAACCATATTTTAACAAACTGCAAGGCATGTACCTGTGCAGGTTTCGTGTGTTGTTCTTTTCAAGTTTTTGACTTTTTTTGTTTTGTTTGTATGTGTGTTCCTGCTTGTCTGTATGTACCCTATATACATTCAGGTCCCTCGGAGGCCAGAACTGGGTGTATTAACTAGAGCTGGAGTTACAGGCACTTGTGAGCCATCCAGTGTGGGAGCTAGGAACCAAACTCAGATCCTCTGCAAGAGCAGCGAGTGCACTTTACCCTGAGCTTCTCTCCATCCCTTCTTTTCAGATTGTTTTAAGACAGGCTCTCACTCTGTAACCCAGGCTGATTCAACCCCATATCAATTCTCTTGCCTCCATCTCCTGAGTGACGAGATTACAGGCATTGGTCACCACATCTGGCTTAAATTATAGTTTCTATGCTAATGGTGTTCATTTGCTATAAAGGTTTTCTTCTACATCATCCAATGTGTGACTTAAAGTTACTGTGATGACTATTTGTCAATATTGTATCCAAGTAGATGTATTTATTCACTATTGCTTGGAACTGGTAGGTGGTTTTCAAATTATTTCATCATAAATAACTTTGTTTTTATAATAAAAGTAAAATAAGAGGGCAACATAGAACTAGTTTGTATTGTATTTGAGACACCATTACATCAGCATCTATCTGATGAAAGTGAGTTCTCAAGGTGCCCATTAGATGTTTTGTAGTTTGTCTCACATCTGCTCACATCTGCCAAAAAAGCCATAACATGGATAAGGCAGGATTTTGAAGTGAGGGATTTTTGTGTCTGGGAAAACAGGACTTATTAAAGTGTAGTAAAGAAACATGATCAAATCTTTCTTTAAGATGAATGCCAGATTACATACAGCTCCATGCATTCCATTTGAAAAAAATGGCAGGTGTCATAATCATCATCTGAAAATGGAATTGTAGATATACCAAAATATTATTTTCCAGAAATCTTGAAATCTAAAATGCATATATTCTCCCAAAACTATGATACTCTGAATAAAGGTTCTTGTTACATATCATCACATTGTTTAGCTGTGTTGCCACTGATGACATTAATGAATTAGAAAATAATCTGCCAATGAACTACCTCCCAAATTGAGCTGTATGGTTTATTATATTTTTAAATATTTGGAAGTTTTCACATATATGTGTACACACACACACACACAATGAGAGCATGAAAGAGCTCCTCATTCAATCATCATGAACCATTTTTATATATTTATTAATCATTGCTATTTATTTTAAAGACCATATTTTTACTCTTTCCCATTTTTGTTACTGTTATTCATTTGTAAGAACCCTATGTTATGTATAGAAACCTATTTTATATAGTGTAAATATTTCTTGAAGTTCTTAATTTGTCTTTCAATTTGACTCAGGAAACAAGTCTAATATAATGTTATATTTCTGGCTATAAATTTAATAACTATTCATCTTTAAATGCATATAAATTGAAAAATATAAAGAGAAGGGGAATCAATCACAATTCTACTTTACATATGACT
Source organism: Phodopus roborovskii (assembly GCF_943737965.1). Lineage (NCBI taxonomy): Eukaryota > Metazoa > Chordata > Mammalia > Rodentia > Cricetidae > Phodopus > Phodopus roborovskii. The sequence continues at coordinate 3,271,353 of NW_026125397.1, read as the reverse complement.
TACTCTCTATTACCACAGAGATCACACTTTACTTTACATCCTATTTTTTATGCAATAAAATATAACATTTTTGCATACCAGTAAATATACTGGTTGACAGTTGCATAGCATGAATGCAGCAGTAATAATCTCCTACTCATGGATTCTTTTCCTCCCTAAGATGTTTTGTTATTATAAGCAGTGAGATAAGCATCTTTACATCACATATCTTCCTAGGGTATAGCCTTGCTAACATGTTAATATAAATTTGTAGATGAGTTTTAATACCTCACTTCCACCATCAAAACAATTTTTACACTAATTTCTCAGTTACTCCCTAGACACCCTGCACCAATTTATAACTTGTAAATCAGAGATGAACATATGCCATGATCCAGCCATTTCACTCCCGGTTATGTACCCAAGATAATCTTCTGTACCCATATAACTGGAAATATAGAAGCATGTTTATTGAGCATTTTTATAGTAGTTAAAAATTAGAAACAACTGGATTGACCATCAAAAATAGATAGATAATTAGAGTATATTATTATAATGGCATAAAATATAATAATAAAATTATTACTAGAGCCTACATGTCAACACATATGAAGCTCAAACATAATTTCAAGCCAAAAAGATAAGACCTGAGACAGACACAGTGGCATACTATTGAAATTCCAGTATTTGGGAGGTGGAGACAGGAGTACCGTAAGTTCAAGGTCAGCTTCACTACATAGTAAGTTAAGGCCTTGCCTGGACTATATAACTCTGTCTCAAAACAACAACAGAGGCAACATGCTCTAGTCAATGACCCTACACCCACATACAAACTGGCAGCACCAACTGGATTCAAGTTAACAAAAAAAGGTGGCATGAAATTGAGAAGAAGGTAGATCAGGGTGAAGGGACCTGGGAAGAGCTGAAGGGGACGGGCTAGGGGAAGATTTGCTTAAAACACACTGTACACATGCATGAAATTCTCAAAGAATAAAAATACAGCTAAAAAATAAATAGTACAAAGCCTACCACAAGAGGGGGTAGAGTCAAGTTGTATATACTATATATATATTACATACTCTATATTATATTACAATATATATTGTAATATATTCCATATCTAACATTAAAGTGTATATATATATATATATATATATACACACACACACACACACACACACACACACACACCATATAACAGAGTGTGAAAGTGGCTAAAATTAAAGCATTTTATTAACCACGTATGGTGGCAAAATGAAGAGCATGGGGGTGGCTGCAGCACACTTGCTGGAGAAAGAAGGCATGGTAGCGGCCGTGGGACCTAGGACACTGGCAATGCTCTTTGACTGGGTGGCTGTCTTGACACATTAAGTGGTACAGTCATTCTCTATGCACCCTGCTTCAACACATCCCATTACTAAAGGTAAACTTTCAACAGTTATAGATCAGCCCTTCCTTCTGCTTGATTCAACATGAGGGACAGAGCTCTAACCTGCTCTGCTCTGTGAAATGTCCCATTTCTCCTGTGCCACCTGTACACTCATGTGTCTCTTGGTGTCTTAATGACCCGGTTTTGCCTTTAACTTCTACTGTCTCTTTCTGGCCTGTCTATTTTGTGCTGTTACTCATCCCATCCCACAGTACCATCACCATTCCTGTCTTCCAAATTATAACCAGTAGGCTGGAAAGATGACTCATTGGTTAACAGCACTTGCTGTTCTTCCAGAGGACAGGAGTTCAGTTCCCAGCACCCACATCCAGCAGCTTACAACAGCTCCAGGGAATCCAATGCCCTCTTCTAGACCCTGGGGGTACTGTCATACATGTGGTAATGACACACAGACATAGACACATGGACACACATGCACATAGAAAGAGACAGGCATAAATATTTTTGAACATTAAAGCTGTTGCTACCATCTTTTCTGTCTCCATGAGCATCTTAATGTTTGAGCTACTGTAAACCCTCCAAAGGCACAACCCAACCTCCTGTGATTTCCCAAGTCTTTTTATGTCCTATTTAAAGCACACTTTTCTTTTACTCTTTCATATGGGCAACCATGGCAACCATGGGGATGTGTAATGAACACAACTTCATTCACCTAAGGTTTTAGTCTCTCTGCAGCCCTGACACACCCCTGTCCAAGGACAGAAGACTCGCTCGCTCTCAGGCTGTGAAGGACAGGGTACTGTGTCATAAACAAATTAAAAGCTAAAATGGCAAGCCGCACGATGGGGAGAGAATCAGTCATCCTGAGTGGGATTTGCTTTGTGAGTGTGTTTCTCTTTTGTTCTTGTGGATGCAGACAGGATATTGAACAGCAGCTGGGATCCCTGATCTTGGCCACAGACATCAACAGACAAAATGAGTTTCTCACCCGCCTAAAAGCTCACCTCCACAATAAAGACTTGAGACTGGAGGATGTGCAGGACAGACACTTTATGCTTCAGGTAAGCAACAAGAGCCATCAGCCTTGCCAAGTGACAACACTTACGAATGCAATCGATGATTTTAGCATGTTTGAGGAGACACTATAACGCATGGTAAAGCTAGAGTAGTGACCTACTTTATGAAAAGCTTGGAAAGATATGCAGCTGGTTAGTGCTTTCCAAACAAGCAACATCAAGGTTTCAGAAGGTGGGAAGTCTTATTTTTCCTTGTTTGCTAGCTGCCGCATCACTAAGTAACTTCGACAGATGTTTCGTATAAACCTGTGTCTTCGTTAATTTTCTATTACTGAAAGGAGATACCAATGACCAAGTACGTTTATGGAAGGAAACACTCCATTGGAGGTCAGATGCCCATTTCAGAGGATGATTCCATGACAGTTTCGGCAGAGCGCCTCGCAGCATACACAAGGGTGGTGCTGGAGCAGTAGCTGAGAGCTTACATGTTGAGAAAACAGGAGCAAGGCAAAGAGAGAGAACGAGAGCTAAATGGGGATGGCCTGGACTTTGGAAACCCCAAAGCCCATCCCTAGTGACACACCTCCTCCAACAAGGCCATACCTCCTAATCCTTCCCGTGCAATTCCACCACTGGAAACCCAGCATTCACTTATATGAGCCCATGGGGGCCATGGTCATTCAAACCACTGCACCCTTGTCCAGATGTGGACCCTGAGTTTACCTAGACAGACCAACTTTACCCAGAGACTGAACCACAGTCATTTGTTCCACGCCTTCACATTGTATCTACCCATCCACACCAGGAAGCACCCCACGTCTTCTAAACCAGTATTCTATTACCTAAGTGCTTAAAGGTTAGCACCTAAATTCTCAAAGATGAGCCGATTGTTGACTTAAGTAACTCAGACCAACTTGTAACTGAAATATTTGACCCTGTATTGCAAAAGACCGCTAACTCAAAGGAATTTTTAAAATCCTTAAAAGGACCTCTGTGCCTTACCTTCGCCAACACAGGTGCTGGTGCCCCCGCTAACCAAAGGAAACGACTGGATTTATACCTTAGTGTCACCCAAGGCTCTCCTAGACCGCACACTTATGTCCACTCTGATAAAAGGAACCCTGTCACAGCATTGAATGTTGTTAATGGGCAGGTCTCCTGACAGCTAGTTGTCAGTTGTTACCAGTTGTTAGTCAGGAGAACCTACTTGTCTGGGAATTCAAGGTAACTCTCCTAGGATCATCAAAACCTGACAGAAACCTCAGATCCAGAGCCATGTATGGCAACCCAAGAAGCCCTGACTTAGCCAGGCAAATGTAAGACTCCTGGGTTTAATATGACTTAGTACCTTGGCCGGCAATCTGAGCTTACTACAGTAACACAGACATGGAAATGAAAACACAATTTAAGAGATGTATGGAGAGTGTCAACGGAAGAGTGACTTCCAAATGATCCTTCTTGAGTCTGGCCAGATCCCTGCAGGGACCTGCCTCAGAGAGGTGGAGCAACAGACGGAACCACATCAGGGCTTTCATTGGCCTGCTCACCGGAAGTCTTCTCCAGGAAGCTCTGTGTCCTTAATAGGTGGCTCATCTCCCCTTGCTGCTATAAAGTGAGAGCTCTGAATGAAGGGTTGTGTGCCATCGTGAATAACAGTTGTTTCCTGAGGAGGCTTGTCAGGGAGGCTCTCAGTAAATACGGGCTTGGTACTGTGAGACAGACAGGCAGACGTTGCAGCCCCTCTGGCTTGGGGTGCATTTGCAACTGAAAAGACACCCTCTTATTTTCTCTCTGTCCTGTCTATTCTCAGATCGCCTTGAAGTGTGCTGACATTTGCAATCCTTGTCGAATCTGGGAGATGAGCAAGCAGTGGAGTGAAAGGGTCTGTGAAGAATTCTACCGGCAAGGTTAGTAGATCCCACAGCCGAGGGTTTCTTTCCCCTTCTCCTTTTGGGCAATTATCCTAATAAAACAGGGATGGCTAATCTGCCATGACGTTTGTTCTTTCATTAACTCCGATTATCCTTAACCTTTTCCTTTAACTATCTTTTTTTTTTTAAGTTTAATACTTTAACTATCTTGTGAACCATCCAACCCTTTCATGGGAAAGAAAAATTTAAATAAATATCTCTGATGTACTATGGAAACAGGTAATAACAAGACATGATACAATGAATGAAAGCAAGATACACACACGGCAAAATACATATATGCAGATATGAATGTGTATGTGTGTATATGTGTGTATGTATGATGATGTTTGATTTTTGCCCTGACCTTCCTTTTAATGTACTGAGCACAGCCTAAAGGTTGAGCACTGTTTGGAGGTCAGTGTCTTCCATTCTGAGAGAAGGATTTAGAACCTTCTGTGTACCTTTTTCTCAGGTTCTTAAACTTTTCAATAAAATGGGTCAAAGTTAGCCAAGAATTGACTTAAACCATTTGAATATAGCTTTAGCAATAATAAATGTGGATTCTTCTGTGAAAAGACAAATGGCCCTAAGGTAGGGCATAATTTGTCAAAGATTGCTTGCCTTCAGGAGGCAGGCTGTAAATTAGCAAGTAGGACCTTGACCCCGGGTGGGATGTAGGCCTTCAAACAAGCCTTGTTTCTTCAGGCAGGGTTTCAACATTCGGGATGTTTGTTCAGGCATCGGCAGTGCCCTTGTGCTAGTGACAGGATCAGGGTTAAGAGGCTGAGAACAAATACAGCTTAAAGTGTCCCACAAACCAGCTCTGTGGGAAGGTCAAACAGCAGCAGTGACATTTTGGAAAAATGTCCACTGAAAGACGTGTCAATAATATGGTGATGGTTCCAAAGACAGAAGACAAAGGATGGTTGAGTTCACATGGGGCTAGAAGGCTCTGCTCACTGTCACACTCTAAGAATTAAAGTGCTCTTGTAACTCCTATGACTCTGGAATTTCACATGCATTCAGCATGAGTCATTAGCTGTTAAAAACTCAGTTGTAGTTGACCAAGACAGAAAGTCTCCACTGAGGTCAAAACAAAAGGAAACATGATGAAGTTGGAGAGCAGAGAGCTTTTAGAGTGAGTAGGGTGGATGCTTATGCCACTGTATGATATATAAACCATTCAAACAGCAGTGGGAGAGAAGGCTAGGACTACAGTGTTGAACATCAAAGTTCTTCTCCATCCACTTGCTTTTAATTCATTCGTGTGCTATGGTGGTGTCAACTGAGGTGTAAACTTTCAATTTGCTCATAGACTCTAAGCAACTTGGGGCAAGGGTCATATCACTTGGGCAGACATGGACTTCTGAATCACAGCTGTTAACTAAGAGAAACTAACCACACCAAGCAATAAGATGACCTATAATGTTTCTTGGCAAAATTGGCCCTAGTAAGATATATGCATGCAGCACAATAGTATGGAAAGACCTAGAATATTTGCCACTGTAGTCACCCCAGAGGACCTTTCACACACACATTACATATCTCCTGGCAGACAAAGGAACTCCTTTCCAGCTAATAGCTTTGCCATCTGGTAGAAGTCTAGACTCTGCTCATCCAAATTATCTTTCTTCCATATCGAATTTTTTTTTTTTAACTTTAGAGGAATGACTTCCATCATCTTGATTGATCCTCTTTTAGATTTTAGTTAGGGATTTGAACACATGCCAACTCATCTCACCCTGACCCTATCGGTCAGGCTTCTACCGATAGTTCTAGATAACTGTCTTTTGCTGTTGTTATCACCATTGTTTTTGTTGCTGTTGTTGTGAGAAGGGGTCATGATATGCAACAGAGGCTGATTTCAAAATGGCAGTCCTCTTGCCTCAGGTTCTCAAATGTGGGGGTTGTGAGCATGGGCCACTAAGCCAAGCTAGGACAAATGCATTATGTTAAACAAAGAAAAATCCTTTAAATTCGTGTTTCAGACACAGAGGAGAGAGAAAAATGGTAGTCTGTGAATTAGGAAAATGTCAAATCCTCAGAACAGAGAGCAGGGTCTGCCTACACTCTGGCCCTCAACACTTTAAGAAAGAATTTCTCTACAATTGTGAATATGGATTGAGATCTCCACAATTAGCCCAGTTTTTTTTTCAAAAAGTTTTTATTGAGCATCCACCTCTAGCTTTGTGTAATCCTCAGTAAAAATTATTTTTATGTAAATAATTCCACACAGGGGATGTTACAAACACCACAAAGGAATATAGCTGGCTTATACTGTCGCCTCCCAAATGCTAACCAGTAACATTCCAGAGAAGAGAGACTTTGCTTTTCCTTTTTCTACTTTCTGCATGGATTAGTAGAATCCACGTAGAATACAAGTGTTTCATGCTTGTCTGTTGAGAAAGAGAAAGAATAAACCCATTTCACAGGAAGACATGTAACAGTAGAGACCCGTCATGGAAGGTTCACTGCTGCCGATGGTGGGGACTGAGCTGGGTTTTGAAGGACATGTGCTCTAGTTTCCAATATGACATCTCTGGTTTATGTGGCTAGCTAAATTTTAATAAATTATCATGTAAAAAGAAATTAAAAGTTTAGTTCCTAGCATGTTGGACACATTTAAGGAGTTTCCAGAACAGAGTATACAGAAAGCATTTCCATCAGTGAACATGGTGAAGGCACCTGCCACCAAGCCTGACAATGGTTCCATCCCCAGACTTGACGTGGTGAAAGGGGACTCCTCCCAATGGTTGCGTCCTACCTCCTCCACTCATGCATCATACAGAGAGAGACAGAGTACGCCTTCCCAAATGAGCCACTGTTAGTGACCTTGACGCCCTGCTGTTTTACTCTCTCTGGACAAGCTCTAAGAACCAATGGTCCTAAAGAGTCCATGGTGATTCCAGGGGAAGAAACTAACCCCCAGAATAATTTCCTCCAACAAGGCCATTAAAGATGTTGATGAACATTCTATGAACTCTGAATTTCAGTGTGTTTCTTCTTTCTCCTTAGGTGATCTTGAACAGAAATTTGAACTGGAAATCAGTCCTCTTTGTAATCAACAGAAAGATTCAATCCCTAGCATACAAATTGGTGAGTTTAAGTCTGTGTTTATTTAAAATGAATAGCTTGGCATATCTACAAGAGTCTGAAGATGACGATGATGATGATGATGACATGACTACGACAAAACCACCTTCCAGAGATCTAGTGGCTGGGCCAAGCAAAGGTTTTAATCATGACTGATCTTTTAGATAATTATCAATTGAGGAATTAAAACAATTAAGGTATGGGTTTGTTACAGACTCTTAACTGCCTTAATACTAAGTTACAGAATTAACCTTGTGATTTAGGATAGAATAAGAACCAAGAGTAGCCCTGAAGTACACACCTATAAGCCAAGCACTTGGGATGATGAGCCATTAAGATCACAAATTCAAATCCAGTATAGATTAATAGCAAATTCAAAGCCAGACTGAGCTGCATAGCAAAACCCAGTCTAGAAAGCTTAGATGGTACCCCAGACAGATAGCGCTTGCATTCAGTGAGCAAGGCTCTGGATCCATCCTGAGCAGTACAAAAAGAGCAGACTCGGTTGCCATACAAACTCCAGATTCCCTAAGAGACTGTCTCAAAAGCTACAGATGAGTGGGTGGGAAGATGGCTCAGTCAGTTATGTGCCTGCTTCAGGGGTACACAAGCATGAATACCTAACTTCAGATCCCCAGAACCTACATAAGAATCAGGCACAGAATCCAGTAATGGGGAGTGTCAAAGACAAAACAATCCCTGAAGCTCATTGGCCAGCCATCCTACTTGAATTAATAAGCTGCAGGTTGGGTAGAAGACCTTGTCTCAAAATATGGTGGAGGGATAAATGGCTCAGGAGTGAAGAGCATGTGACTGCTCTTGCAAAGGACCCAAGTTTGGTTCTTAGTACCCATGTCCAGTGGCTCCCAATTATATCTGTGGGCACATGCACTCATGTGCCAGTACCCAAACACAGACACAAATGCATACATGTAAATTAAAATAAAATATATATTTTAAATTTTTTAAAGAATAACTTAAAAAATAAAGGTGGAGGGCAATTTTCAAAAAACATCCAATGTACCTCTGGCTTCCACATGCACACACGCACACACATGTGCATATATGTACAAACATGCACACAAATACACATGCACATATGCTCACATATACATGCACACATGTGTACACATGCACACATTTTGTACGCATGCACACACATGCAAACATGCATGCAAAACACATGTACACATGCATATATGAATGCACACACGTACACACATGCACCCATACAAATGAAATACATGCACATATGCACATACATGCAAAACACATGTACACACACATGCACATGCATCAACACACACATGTACACACACCAAAGATATATAATAGTAATGAAGGAAAGAGCAGCTGACAAAGACATCCATCAATTGACTTCTGGCTTCCAATTGCATGCAGATATACATATGTACACATACATGAATATATGCAACCACATGCACATTAAAACATGCCACATATTCCCAGTCTCTTCGGGGTATCCTTCCCATGTAAGTTAAGTTTCTTAGCATCCTTTCAAGGTGGGTTCTTCCCCTTATTCATAGTTACATCCAAGGCCTAAGATCCTGGAGCCCTGCTGCCCCCTTGTGGTCAGCTGTCAGCATTTCTCCTCTCTGTACTTTAAAACCTATTTCAGTCCACACTGCCTTTCAATTGTGGTGAACTGTTCAAGTATGTTTTCAGTGCATCCAGAATTGTTATTACTTTATCTAATCATATTATATATAAGGTCTTCATGCACATCAAGTGGCAAAATTTTACTTCCTCACTTTAGTGAAGGAAATTTTTTTTACTCTACGTCTTAAACCACCAATCCCATCTCTATGTAAAGTTAGCCTTTCTTTTCCTGGAAGTGCTTCCATTGAAGCCAAACAAAACTTAACAAACTCCATGCTCAGCATTTATCTGCTCACAACTTCGCAGCTGTCCCCACAGACTCCACACAGGCCATTGCATCCATAGGGTTGCAAGTCTCAGAGCTCAGTGCCTTGGCATTGGGAAGGAGAGGGACATCTGCAAAGATCAGCTGAAAATGAGAGCATGTTAGAATGTCCTGATGACAACCAGAGAGAGGGAGGGAGGAAGAGAGAGAGGGGGGAGGGAGGGAGGGAGAGAGAGAGAGAGGGAGAGGGAGAGCAAGAATCCAGAGCAAGGGGCAACTCAGAAACCAATAGCCAAGATGCAGCCACAGCTTCCTTGAGCCCAGCCCTGCTTTATGCTTTCGTTATGAGGTTTTTATAGATATGCTTCCTAATTCTATATTAAACCCTGGATGGAAAGACTCTTGCCAGGTTACTGTTTATAACACTGTAAGTCACACATTCCCCAAATAAAAAGCTTTACACTGTTTTAAGCATACAGATCTGGAAGACAGGGCTGATTTCAGAGCTCTGTCCTGTTGTTGTCCTGAGAACACATGTATTTTGTCTCATCATATGCCCTGGTTTTCCACCTAGTAATATGTGGTTGCCATAGATACTGCCTCGGAAATGGAATGGGTATTAAGTGAAGGGGGAACTCCTATGGCTACTACATGTGAAAAACAATAATAAAGAGAAAGGGAAGATGATTACACAGCAACACTCGGTTCATAAATCTTTCCCTGCTACACATCTGCCAGCTCTTACAGGCCCAGGTCGGGAAGTGTGACAAGCCAAGCCAGACTAGATTGGAAAAACAGATAAAAGAGCTAGCAAACGCTGCAAGCTCTAGTCCACACCCACACCCCCTTTCTCCACTGGATCCTATACAGGGTAGCTATTTCCTCTCTTCAGAATCCACCAGACTTAAGTGTCTCTTCTCATCTTCTTGTACATGGCTATTGTGTTAACCAAGAGAGAAGAAGCCTATTATAACCTTTTATTTTGTAAAAAAATTCCATACAGGTATGCAGTGAAATGTGATCATAGCTGCCTCTTATCTACCCCTCCATCACACACAAACCAACTTCATATCTTTTATTATTTTATGGCCCAAGTCCAATTAGTGGTGCCCATATGTGCATGGCTGTGGAACCATTCACTGGAGCATGGGAAACCTACTAGTGGTTATATCCTCAATAAAAAATCATTCTCCCTGTCCCAGCAACTATCCACTGCCAAAAGCAACTCAGTATGAGTAGGGCCTAAACATCATTGACCTATCTCTGCACGAATTTTACCCGGCTTGACAAGGTGTAGGTATCCACAGCTTCTGAGTCCATGATTTGTGGTAGCCATGTCATGTCCAGAAGACAGCATCTCACAACACCTCCCCACATCCTGATTCTTACATTCCTTTTGTGTGCTATCCTACAATGCTCCCTGAACCTTTTGGGATGAGAGAGTGAGCTAATATAGGTGTCTGTCTCATTTAATGTTGAGAACTCGGCCTCTTGTTCTTGGCGCCTCGACTATGCCTCTCTCCACTTAACTGCTGTCCACTGCGGAAGGAATTTCTATCACCAAGGTCTAGAGCAGCCCAGACCTACCAGTATAAACGCAAATATTTAGAAGACAATTGACAGTATGAACATTAGCAAAACAATAAGTTCTACCCTGGGGCCCATGACTTTTGATTAGGATTGCAAGACCAGATGAGAAATTCTTTCCTGTGGAACAGGCCTCAAATCCAATCAGAAAGCAGTTAGTTAACTCATAACATGTATGCCACTGGAAGGCACATCTTGTCTAGCAGGTCAATATCACAGCAAGCAGGGTCCAGCACTCGGTAAAGACATCCATCTCATTTCTTCAAAGCAGCCTGAATAATACCTTCCTGGCATACTGAAAGCTAGCCATCAAAGAGGAGGTTTCCCAGTTAGTTTGAGGTTTCTCTATATCTTACATCCAAACTCTGTGGTGTCTTTAGCAATAGAGTCTTACCATGTAGTTGTGGTGGGGAACCATGAGCAATGGGAATAACCCACAGGGTTCCAGAGACCTCCAGGCCATAGGATGGCATTCCAGGCCTTGTGTGGCAGTTTTCATTTAACACCCCATGTCTTCTGAGGGAGGCAGGGCCCACCCATGCAGGGCGATTCCGGTCAAAGCCCTCTCTCTTTTCTGAGCTGTATTTTGAAATTAGACTGCTAACAAATGGGTTTCCGTGACACTCCATTAGTTCTGCTTAAGTCATCCACTATCCCTGTCTTTGTTCCATCTCCCCCAAAAGGTGACTCGGTGGTGAAAGTGGTGTAGAGCCATCTCTACCTCTCTCTCCTATTCCAACCCCAAAAGAGATATCCCCAGTCTTGTTTGGGTTGATTTTCTGTGGATATGGTTCATATTTGCCCAAAAGGACGTAGCACCATACACACACACACACACACACACACACACACACAAACACACACACACACACAAACACACACACACACACAAACACACACACACACACACACACACACACACACACATACCTTCATTGTCCCCTCTCCTCCATTTATAAAAGATGGGAAATCAAATTAATCTCTGGTGGAATCTATAGAAAGACAAAAAGACAGAAGGTTTTCTTCAGCCTGTGCCCCGTATAAAGCCACCATCCTCCCCTCCACTCCCCTCCCCTCCCCATCCCTTCCCTTCCCTTTTCCTTCCCACCACACCAGAAGGACAAGGTTGCCCTGGAATTACCTCTGATTTGTGCTGGTCTCCTGTGAAGTGTAACTGTAGGGAGGAAGGAGTTGAAAATTTTTAATGTTGGCTCTGTAACTGTTCTACTTAGGAAGTAGCACTTTCTAAAATTCATGCTTTGAATTTTAGAAGACTATCATTTTGCATATTTTTTTAAATGTCAAATAGCTAAATTCAAGAGTAGCAAGTACCAAGGGAAAGCCTTATCGCTGGCTCTCTAGTCGCCTAATTAGGATGATGTAACCAGACCTAAAACCACTGACCTAAGAGTCTCTCATGAGTTTGGGCCATCTCAGTGAGACAGCACAAGATAATTCAGAAATGCACAATAACATTTTACATTGCTGCCTCCTTCCCCATCTCCCTAGCACTGCCACAGGCCAGACGTCTTCTGTTTGTCCGATAAAAGCATCAGACCATCTTATAGTTCCTGTGCTTACAAACATGAAGGGTTGGTTACTAGAAAAAATTACTACACACACTCACAAAAAAAACATTGCTCCTTTCCTCATGCTCCCATTTCAAGGAAGTACAATGAAACCTAAATGAATCCAAGTTTATGATAATTCCAAATATTCCCCACCATACAGGAAGTTATCTTTGTTTGAGAGATCATGTTTAGTGTGGAAAATACATTAACAATGAGACAGGATTAGACCACAATGAGTGTTTGATTAAAAGAACAGATTCTTAATCTGGACGTGAGTGTAGAATCCCATATCCTCAGCACTCTGGGGGTTGAGACAGGAGGGTCAAGATGAGTTCAAGACCAGCCAAGGTTGCATAATGAAACCCTGTCAGGAAGGGGGTTTGGAGAAACTAGAAAGCCTAACTTCAAACGGCCGTCTGCAGTCACTAAAGCAGAGCTTTTTGCAGATAAAAATCTCTATCAACGAGGCTGGGCATGTGCCAAGTTCTGGGTTCAATCCTAGCTAGCACTGGTTTTTAACAATCTGTGTTGTCAATGCATGTTTAGAGCTGGGCATGCTAGCATATTCCTATAATCTCAGCATCCAAGAGGTGCAGGCAAGAGGCCAGCCTAGGCTACATAGACATCCTGATGTCATTGAAAGTAAGGCAATACTGGAAAAATAATAATCTCCAAAACAGTATCCCTCCAGGTAACCAGAATGATTTTCGATCTAAATCCCTCATGTTGCCTGCATTTGCTTTCTCTCCTCTCTGCCTGCCTTCCCTGGTTCCACGCACGTTTTATCTTTTTTTGCTTCTCTCTCTGTGTGTCTCTGTCTCCCTCTCCCCCTCCCTCTCTCTCTGCAAGTCGGGGTTTTAACCACTTAACTTGTATTAAGCCATTTACCACAAGAATGCTGCAGGCTTGATTCGTATACAGCTTCTTTTCCCAAATGTGGGAGCCTAAAGTACTAAGAATTTAAGGGGGGGGGCACCAAACTAAGGATAGTGACCCTATCCTGTTTGCCCACCTATCCCTGGCAGAGTGCACTGTGGGTCTCAGTGGTGTTCTTGAGGGCCCGATCCCCTTGTGATAACCTCGCTTGTGTGACCTTGCATGTTGCAGGTTTCATGACTTACATCGTCGAGCCGCTCTTCCGGGAATGGGCCCGGTTCACCGGGAACAGCACCCTATCGGAGAACATGCTAAGCCATCTCGCACACAACAAAGCCCAGTGGAAGAGCCTGCTGTCCAAACAGCACAGACGCAGGGGCAGCGGCCAGGACCCCACAGCCCCCACATCTGAGCCCCTGGAGCACACGGAAGGCGCCACGCCCTAAGACAGCCGGGTCTGCAGGAGCAAGGCCATGTGACGGCCCTCGCCACAAGCCCACCACTCTGGGCTTCGAATGCCACCCGCCTGCCATTTACCACCTCCCTTTGTTGATCCAAGTGTACAGAAGCCATTGTCACCTCAGCATTAGCTGCCGAAATGAGCGACTTCGTCCTGTCCTCGGAGCTCGGGGCAGCTGCCCCTACAGAAAAGACCAGGAGAGTAAGAAAGAGGTGCTTCTGCCTGGTCCCCCTCTGGCCGGCCCTTGGTCACACTGGCAGGGGCTCCTAAGTCCAGAGCGTTTTAGGGTTCACCGTCTGACTGCTGACTTGCATGACAACACCAGCATACCTGGAACTTCAAGACTGGTCTTAAGTGCCAGAGCACAAATGAGAGAGAGGGGAAGTACCTTCTATTTTAATAATAATTATTATCATAAAATAATAATGAATCTTTTTAACTTTTATATTTCATGCACCAGACAATGGGTCTAACACTTTGGACTAAGATTACTCCGTGTACCCAAACCTGAAGAGGGGGTTCATTGTTTTGCTATTGACTCTATGCCACTTTTAGTCTGAGATTTGGCATCTTTGCGATTTACGAAACCTTGTCTCCCTCCCATCTGGTGGAAGGTGCTGTACAGTTCATTCCTTTGCACCGCTAGCCAATCTGTCTTTTATGGATTCAGTGACCTGTTTATATTCACACGTGTACATTTTCTGTAAATACCAAACGCTACTGAGTCCCATGCCAAAATACATGGAGTATTATGGGATTGCTACCTGTATAAACAATGGCACTGTGAACAGAATACTATTAGTTTTAATACAAGAGAATGCATTTGTAAATATGGTATAGAGTTTATTAATATACTGTTGTTCGCAGATAAAGGCCTTAACTTTAAATATCTTCCCTCTTCCCAGAGTTGCCCAACCTAAATCTTTACGGATGTCTTTCTGAACTGCCTGCCCCCAATGACCATCTCTCTGCTTTCCTGCTAGGGTCACAAGCCAAAACTGAGTATCGTCTCGGAGGGAACTTTTTTGGGGGGGGAGGTGACTTCTTGTGCATTCCTCTTGAGGCCATAACTTTTAGTCTATGGCACTAAGTGTGGTTTCCTCAGAATAATGACACCCTCTCAGCAGGATGGACGTCATTTGCCAGTGCAGCAATATTGTACACTGTTTTAACAAGCCAGCCGCTAAGCTTGTGTTCATGTGACTTCTGCTATGGAACACGGGGTGCATCCTCTTCGCAGGAGACACAGCACGTCTCAAAAGCCTTCTGTGTATGACCCTGTCATCTAACCATCAGGGAACTCCCTGCTCCCGAGCCACACATTTGTCTGTTATGGCTACAATACCAAAGCCCCTTTGGTCCATGATTGATTGGTGTGCATTTCTTTGGTGTTGATAGTAACTGGAGATTTTTTTTTCTATAGCTTCATGTGAACAACCACCCAACTATTTAGTTGAATTTAACATTATTTATGTAAAGAAACTATTTCAGTTTTACAAGAGACTTTATCTTCCTAGCAGGTCTTTGTGGTTCATTAGGCTGTAACCAGCAGAGTCAGCCTGGGAGTCTGTTGCCATTCCTCTAGAGACACTTGGCTGTAAGTTGCAGCATAACTAATGTTAGATGGAAACTGCCAGTGCCCCTTCCTCTTTTACTGACGTGTAGTGGGAGAGGGAACATTTTTGCCATGATCAAGCCACTTTTCAAGCTGATGGAGACAGCTAGTTCTCTAAGTGCAACTGATGTGGGTCTTTCTGGTTTCTCCTAATAATACAAGTGAAATGCT
This sequence comes from Phodopus roborovskii, assembly GCF_943737965.1. Classification (NCBI taxonomy): domain Eukaryota; kingdom Metazoa; phylum Chordata; class Mammalia; order Rodentia; family Cricetidae; genus Phodopus; species Phodopus roborovskii. The sequence continues at coordinate 3,255,797 of NW_026125397.1, read as the reverse complement.
AAAAGCTTGGCTGGCCTGGAATATGGTCTTGCAGAGAGATTGGGGCTTGCAGACTTAAGGTTTTGGAGGGAATAGGAAAGTTGATTATATTTTCATTGAAGTAGGCAAGATTGTCAGAGGGGCAGAGCTAAAGAAAGTGTGAAGAACTTAGGGAATGGGTGGATGATACGTTGGTATTCCTGATGTGAGTAAGAAGGGAGGTTGTGGAAACTTAACTCTAACTGTTGTTTTCGGCAGCAGCTAAGAACTGACTTACGTTTCTTAGTTGCTATGATAGGCTGAAGCTCTGAGTGACGTATGTTTCTTAGTTGCTATGGTTTCTGAAGCTCAGAGCTTAAGCAAAATGGATGGATACAGCAGATGAATTCCTGCTTCAAACCCTCCTTTTGGGGGCCGTAATAGTCTGGCTTTATGCATATGAGATCAAATCAAGGGAATCAATTGCTCAGGATAACAAAATAGAAGTAGTACAGAAAACATTGTTTTTATCCAATGAAATCTTTACCTGGAGTTGAGGAACTAGAGTTTGCTTAAGTTATAATTATATTGTGATTTAATTAGGATGGGGCATTCTTAGTAGCTCCAGGCTTATAGGGGAAAGATTCTCATGTTGCAATTTAATCTTAAAGAGGAGTTAACAAGCAAAACTACCAAATATCCAATGGTTAAAACACAAGTCTAATGAAAATCGGAAGTAAAGTGGGCATGATGCATAAATGATAGGCATGATGCATAAATGGCATAGGTCATCTTCTTTTTTCTGCTGTCTAGAAAGTTCTTGAGCTCCACATTTGTTAGCAAAACCTAAAATAAATAACTGTGAAAACTCTTCTTTTGGCCTGCTAATGGCTCTCAGAATAAATTAATACAAGTTTTATAATTAGTAATGGAGATATGGCTCTTGATCCATGTGTCACTATAGCTTTCAAGTCTTAATCTGCTAGCCCACCTAGCTGGTGTTTAATTCCTTTATTGCTTGGAAATGAAGAACTCAAAGACCTATGTTTTAGTAAGCCAAAGTCAAAATCTCAGAGAGAGAGAACATGAACACATCACTGCCATGCATGATAATCGGAGCCTACTTTTTTTTTTTCTTTTTTTGCAGTCATTGAAAACACAGTCAGACTTGATACATGAAACCCTGCCAACCCATAGTTCCATGTTAGGTTAAGTAAAAAGTAGCCATTTTTCCCTCTGCCCCTCATTGCTTACAACTCCCCACCAATGGCCTTGGAGCACCTCTGCAACCCTGTCTTCAGATAGTCCTTCCTTTTAAACACAATTTTGTGACCTTTTGTGTTGAATCAGATATGCTCACTGACTTCCATTTGGTTATGACTTGTATCTCACTGTATTCCTCATGCTTTGTTCTTTTAAGAGCCCATACAATTGTGTCATCTTGTGTACACATGTAAAGTTTGAAAAAAAAAAAACTTGTGATTTTTTTGCTCAAAATGTGACCTAAATATTCGTTGGCATGTCTATCCAGATGAACACTCAAAAAATAAAGATAATTTCTTTAAAATATCACAGTGTTAAAAATATCCTGATTCTCCCCCAAGTAACACATCACCAGCCTACCAAATGGGGATGTTCCTGTTAGCAAATATTCACAGCTTGTGGTTGTAAACATGATCTGTGTGACTCCTTCCCCTGGGGCTGCATAAATTTCTTTCCAGATAAGACATCACTTACTCCTCATCACCAAGTGAGGGAAACAGGCTACATATACATAGGTTCTGCATTTTGCCAGAATCCTCTATTTTTCTGGTTCACATTTCTCAGGTGCTCATGTGAACCAGGTTAAAAATCTACCGTTGTATATGTAGTCTCCATCCCCATCTTATTAAGATTGTTATTTAGAATCCCACTGATTCCTGAATGCCTCCCCACGTGAATGCAAAACTACCTTTTCAGTTGTGGACATCTACTGCATAAAGTCAAGACCAAAAGAGAGAGCAAAGAGACATCTGAAGGTCAGACGTGACCCGGGCAAGCATGGTTTGCAATCAGGATGAAGCTGTCAAGTAGATGGAACACATGAGCTCAGGAGCTACAACACCCCGCAGCTGTACAGCGAATCAAGACTGTGTCCTTCCAGCAGGCTCTGGCTCCTGTCAAAGAGTCGCCACCAGCCACTGCTTCCTTCTTTTGTGTTTGTTTCTGTGGTGCTCCTTTTGGTTTCCTTGGAGACAGGGGTCTCATTCTTTAGACCAGTCTGGTCTCAAACTCATAGAAATCCACCTGCTTTCCCTCCTGAGTGAAGGCTGGATTAAAGGCATATACCATCACATCCAGCCAGGGGGTGCTTCTTAAAGCCTGGGTGTCATACCTGTCATCAGGCAGGTGTACCAAAGTGCCCTCCTGGAGTGCAAACACTAGAGGAAAATAGGCTTCTGGGACAGAAATGAATTTCGGTCCCATCGTGGTGAATAATAATCATTCCAAAATTGTTTCCAACCCATAAGACTTGCCCTACTACTGCTGTGGCAATTAAAAGAGATTGCAGACAGGAATTCGTTACAAATTCTGTACCAACTACAGCCTGCTTTTATGGGTGGTTCCACAGATCATAGAGTAAACGGCAAGTGTATCTTGGCAGTTCTTCAAAATGTTCTGTGAAGGAAAAGGTTTCTCAAAACAAAATAATCATTGACTCCCACTGTATATACCTATGCTTCCAAAGTCCTAATTCTTGCTGGTGATGGCTCTGGTCCACTCTGTCAGGCCCTGAAAGTCTGGGAAGCTTTTCTATGAGAAGCCATGGAAACATCCATGGCTCTGCACCTCCTAAGAGGCACGAGGTTCACACCACTCACGCTTATTGATGCATATTCTCAGCTATTGCCTCTTATCTTCCCTTCAGCAATACACAAACACCTCTTAGCATCTCATCAGAGAGAAGATTCCTGCTTCCAGGGGAATGCCACGAAGTCAACTATTTGAGTAATGACTAAATAAGGAGCTCTTGGCCACAAAGCTGTCTACAGTAGGTTTTTTGTTTTTTTTTTTTTTTTTTTTTTTTTTTTTTTTCCAGTTAAGCCAGAGAGATAGTTAGGGGGTGGAAATAAGTTTAAGCTGGATTGAAAATTATCATCTTCATTATCAAAGCAAATGATGTGTCACTGATTCAATTACCTTTAGTGCTTCTAAGTCTGGTATTGTGGGTGCTGATTTAATCTTCAGGATTTCTCCCTTTTAGGGAAGTAATGCAGTAGAGTATTACGTGTGGGATTTAAAACCAGACAGACTAGAACTCAGATATTTCATTATCACTTGCTATTTAAATCTATGCAGATAACTTAATCTCTCAGCTCGGTCTCTTCATGTACAAACTGATGCTAACACCTACCTTCTGGGGTGGTTGTAAGGTCAAAATTAAATGCTATCCATAGACATAAAGCTTGGTTTCCAACAGAAAGGGACTCGATAATGAAGTTTGGGTCTGGAATGGCCCTAAAGTCTCAGTCCTCAGGAAATACTGGAGTGCAGTAGGAACTTTAAGGGGTAGAAACTCCTACAAAGTGAGTTCCAGGATAGCCAGGGCTGCTATACAGAGAACCCTATCTTGAAAAAACAAAAAGAGGTAGGAACTCAGGAAAGGATGTTGGGTTTTGCCACTGAAGGGTAGAGTGGTTCCCATCCTCGCTTTTATTTCCTGGATGCCATGTGGTCAGCAGCTCCCTCTGTCATACCCTTCCACCACGACGGTCTCACTGTCTCACCATGATCCCAAAGCCACAGGCTGACCAAACACTGAACCCTCTACAACCATAAGCAAAGTTGATTTTCTCCATAAATCGATTTCCTGATTTTTGTCATAATGACAGAAAGCTGACAAACGTAGAGATGTTTAACAAATGTAAATCCCTATATTATTCAAGGGGGAAGCTATAAAGTAAAGGCTAAGGTACATCTTTCTGTATGTTATATCAATTATTGTGCAACTGAAAACGCCGAGTAGCCAAGCTGATCATAAAATAATCTTTATATTAAGGACAAATCACTATCAAAGATGATGAAAGGTACCAAGAGTGCACTCATCAGACCAGGGACAAAACAGGGCTTTCTCTTCTGCTTTTAGTGTACTTCTCCTCAGACCAGCCACAGATAACTAGTCTGCCTGGCTAAACTGGCACTTTCTTAGAATTGACAAGAATTCAGTGGTAGCTACAAAGAAAGCTTGGTTAAATAAATAAAACTCAGTACACTGCCAAGTGTTCAGGAATTCCACTCAAATTCTACAAACCCCACGAACCATCTATGGCAGTTTCTAGTGGCCACAACTTCATCAGATTCTCTGTGACTATTAAAGCCATCAGGGGCTTCAGGGGAGCCTAAAGGTAGCTGGAAAATAGATTATGTTCCTAAACCAGCATTTCCCAAATTGCAGAGCAGTGCATGTGCCCAGGGATTTGCAAAAATGTTGCCCCAGAAAAAGAATGACTTCCCATCAAGGAGCTTGGGAGAGAGAATGCATCCAGTGAACACTCTTCTCCCTGCCTACTTTTCAGGGCTTCCCCAAGCTGTGAACCTCCTGAGACAGAACTAAAGATCAAGCCTGAGGATCTAGTTTGGGATTGAAATTAGGAAGCCTCTCTTAACTGCCCCCACCTACCACGATCACCCCATTTGTCATTTTACTTTCTCATGAGCAAGGCACTCACTACATAGCCTTAAATTTTTGATCCTCCAGCCTCAACCTCTAAAGTCCTCTATCATCACTGTGCCCACCAACTTAGTGGCTTAGTGGCTCGTTTTAGTGTGTGTGTGTGTTTCGTTGCTGTTAGTGTTGTTCTATTTTGCTTTCTGTTGTGTAATAAAACACCCTAATCAACAGAAACTTCAGGATGAAAGGGGTTATTTGGCTTATATTTCCAGGTCACACATAGTCCACCATTAACGAATGCCATTGAAGGAACCCAAACAGGAGCCTGGAACAGAAACCTCAGAAGAATGGTGCCTGCTGGCTCACTTGCTCTCAGACCTATGCCTAGCTAGCTTTCTCATACAAGCCAAGACCTGTGTGAGATGCTGCATGCATAGCGATGGTGTCACCCGCATGTGCTGACCCCGCCTGCTTCAAATGATGACTAGACAATGCCCCACGAACATGCCCATATGCCAGTCTGAGCCAGGAAGGTTTTCAATTGAGGGCCCCTCTTCTGAGGCGACTCTAGTTGTGTCAAACTGACAGCTGACACTAACCAGCACAGATACATAAGCATGCGTTCTCCCCAGTGTGAGGTGTAATAATAAGCATGCGTTCTCCCCAGTGTGAGGTGTAATAGTTGTACTTAATGTAACTGAGCCCATGGTCAGAGTCTACCACCCACCAGGATAAGAGTTGTTTCTGAATATCCTGACTCCAGCTTCTTCCCCTGAAAATGATGGAGAAAGTGTAATCTGTGTCATAGGATGAGGAAGATACAAAGAGTTGCCTCATTTACATCATTTTTAACCATGTCTGAAATACAGAAAAATACTCAGCTCATCAAATGCTGGCAAAACAAGCTTCTCCATTCCCACCACCATTACAAATGTGTTCCGATAAGCTTTTCATAGCAGAGATGATATCCTTTTATTTTGTGTTTCCCCACTTACAAGCATAAAGGAGTGATTTTTCCCCTCTTTGAAAGACGTTCTCATTATGTAGTACTGGCTAGCCTGACACTATGCTCACTACATGACCTCCAACTCACAGAGATCTGTTTGTCTCCCTAGCGCTAGAATTAAAGGCATGTGCCACAATACCTGATCCAAATAAATACTTCTTAGAGAACGTATGATTGATAAATTGAAAACCATATCAGAATAACATTAGCATTAAATCCAAACAAATAAAAATCCAACTTCAGTAATTAAAAGCTCTTACAAAGGACCTAGGTTAGGTTCCCTGTACCCACAGGGCTCTACACAGCTACCTGTAACTTCAGTTCCAGGGGACCTGAAACCCCCTTCTGGTCTTCATGGTTCCTGTGCACACATGGTGCACATATACATACACACTTTTTAAATTGCACTAGTAAATTCCCCAATAATTGAATTCAAGTCCACGATTGTGGTCTAGTAGATATTGAATGTTTCAAGGAATATTGATTAGGGAGAGTGTGATTTATCCTTTCTTTGTCCTTGGCTGTTCTGGAACTCACTATGATACTCCTGTCTCTGCCTCCTGAGTGTTGTGATTAAAGGTGTGTGCTGTAGTGAGATAGTCCTTCTGTGGCACTGACCACGCCCATGGGGGTGGAGCCATGGGCGGAGTGACCTGTGGAAGGAAGTCAGAGAGAGAGCCGGGGAAAAGCTCTCTTGCTGGCTTGACTTGGACAGGAGAGGATCGGGTTGACTTTCCTGGTGTTCATCTGTCTAGGTTGTAAGTTATTTCTCCCTGAATAAACATCTATTCGGCCTATTTGTTTATCCTGGTCCTTATTTAACCGCGATACCACTTTTTTAGCACACTCTTCTGAGGAAAGATAGACTAGCCCCAACCCCCCAACAAGCATTAATATTTAACAATCTTTAAGTATTTTCTACCCATTCAGAAAAAAAGCCTGAAGAAATACCACTGAATTCTACCCTCTGCTAGGCTTGTACAGCTCTGTGCGGTCATGTTCTAGCCAAGAAAGTTATTTCTTCTTACTTCTCATTGCTATATTTTAGTTGGAATCTTCCTTTTGAAACTTTTATCAGCATATATTATTTGTATAAAATAATGGATTTTCATATCACATTTTTATAAATGCATGAAAAACACTTGAATCCTATTTCCCTCACCTCACCCTCTCACTGTTCTGTGTCAGAAGTTTGGTTTGGTTGGCGGGTTAGTTGGGTAGTTTGGTTTGGGGCTTTGCTGGGTTTCAGAGAGTAGGTGGTAGGGTTGTGGTTTTGAATAATGCTTGTTAAGCCACGATTTTCTGTGTGTGTCTGTTTTTGTTAGTCATTTGCTGTTTCTGCTATTATATCTCTGAAGTACAACTGGAAATCTAGTTTTGTGATTCTACCAACATTGCTTATTTTGCTCAGAATTCCTCTGGCTACCAGCAGGGTCTTCAGCTCTTCCATATGAGCTTCAAGAGTGTCTGTTTTCTGGTTCTGTAAAGTATGCAATTGAGATTTTGTTAGGGATTGCATTAAATCTGTAATTGCTTCTGGAAATGCTGTCACAATGCTAACTCCGCTGGTCCATGAAAATGGAAGATCTTTCCATCTTCTAGCGTCTACCTACCACTTCTTTCTTTCATGTTCTAAAGTTTTCTTTGTACGGGTCTTTTATCTCCTTACTGAAGTTGACTCCTGTGTATTCTTTGAGGCCATAATGAATGGGATTTGTTTCCCAGTTTGGTATAGAAAAAAAAAAAAGTCTAACAACTTCTGTATGTTGATTTTGCATCCTGCTACTTTGTTCAAAGGTATTCTGTCCAAGGATCCCCTGAGGGAATTAGAGTCTTTTTTGTTTGTTGTTTGTTTTTTATTGAAATTTATTTTATGTGCATTGGTGTGAAGGTGTCAGATCCCCTGGAAGTGGTTTTACACACAGTTGTGAGCTACCATGTGGGTGCTGGGAGTTGAAACTGGGTCCTCTGGGAGAGCAACCAGTGTTCTTAATTGCTGAGCCATCTCTTCATCTCTGGAAAGTGGGATCTTTTAAATATAAGCTCATGTCATTTCAAATAGAGATAATTTGACTCCCCCTTTCCAACTTGTGCCTCTCCCTTCCGTCCTTCCTTCCTTCGTTTCTTTGAGTTCAAACACTATGCTGGAGTGGGCACATTATATGGCTGCAGATTTAAGAGGGGATGCTGGGGATGTAGCTATTGGCGTACCTGAATAATGCAAGCAAGGCTCTGGATTCATTCAGCTTCTGCTTCAAAAGAGTGAAAACCAGAGTACATATGTTCAGTTTTTACCATTCAGTACAATGTTAGTTATAGGTTTGCATATGGAGTATTAATTATGTTAAAATAATGTTCTGTCTCTTTTAGATTTTGTGGGGCTTCATTCATGAAGGTATGTTGAACTTTATCAAAGATTTCTTCTGCATATATTGAGTCACTTATGATTTCTATCCTGGATTGTACTTATTTAGTATACTACATTTATTAATTTGTATACATTAGACCATCCTTGTGTCTTTGTAATTAAAACAATTTGGTCATAGCATATGATGCTCTTAATGCATTAATTTGATTCAGGATGTTTTGTTGTTGTTGTTTTTGGTTTTTTGGGTTTTTTTTTGAGAATTTTTTTATCTATATCTTATCAGGGAAATTGGTCTAAACTTTTCCTTTTTTTGTTATATCCTGATCTGGTTTTTGATACCAAGGAAGTACCTGGGTCCAAAGATAAGTTATAATTCCTTTTTAAGGGATGGTTTGAGGTATAAGCTCTTTGTTAAAGGCTTCTCAGAGTCCAGTAGCATTCTTTATGACTGTTTCAATCTCATTGCATTTTACAGATATGTCTGTTATTATATTCTCGTGATTTCATTTTATCTGGTTGTATATGGAATTCCACTTTTTCTAGATTTTCTAATTTATTGTAATATATTTCAAACTATTCCCCAAGCGTCTTTTAATTTTCATTAGTATCTGACATAGTGTCCTCATCTTCATCTCTAATTTGGTTAGCTTGAGTCTTCCCTTTTTCTCTTGGATACTTTGGCTAAGAGTTAGTCGATCTTATTTATCTTCCCAGGACCTGGTTCTTTGTCTCCCCGTTCCTTTGGGCCGCTCTTTCAGCTCTGTTTCCTGACCTTTGCTATTTACTCCCATTTACTAATTTGGGATCTGGTCTGTTCTTTATTCCCTCCAAGGCCTTGAGGTCCATCATTAGATTAGCTGAGCTCTTTCTGGTGTTTTAAATGTAGATGTACGTAGAAATCACATTCCCTCTTAGAACCACCTTTACTGGAGCCCCAGAGAGCTGGTACACTGTCTTTTCTCTTTCTTTTGATTATAGGAGCCTTTTACTTTCTTCCTTGATTTCCTCAACAGCCCATTGATCAATCTAGAGTGTATTATTAAAAATCCGTATGTTATATAGTTTGTGTAGCTTCTCGTACTACTGATTTTAATTCCATTATGATCTGATAAGATGCAAAAATTATTTTTACGAAAAGAGCTTCCAGGCATTCTCGGAGTGCCTGAGTACCAGGGAGAGCCGGATGAAATCTCCATACAGAAGTGTAAGAAGGCAGCTCGTCAGGTGCAGGGTCCTGTACTGGTGGAGGATACTTGTCTATGTTTTAATGCCCTCAGGGGGCTCCCTGGCACCTACTAGAGAAGCTAAAGCCTGAAGGGCTCCACCAGCTCCTGGCCAGCTTTGAGGACAAATCAGCCTATGCACTTTGCACATTCGCACTCAGGACCGTAGACCCAAGCCAGCCAGTACTCCTATTCAGGGGCCAGATGTCGGGCCAGATGGTGATGCCACTAGGCTCCTGAGACTTTGGCTGGGATCCCTGCTTTCAGCCTGATGGATATGAGCAAACTTAGGCAGAGATGCCAAAGGCTGAGCAGAACACCATTTCTCATGGATTCTGGGCCCTGCTCGGGCTACAAGAGTACTTCAGTGTGACTGCTGGGGCTGGTGGCCACTAAGGTCATGGGTGAGGGCAGGACTGGTGCAGAACTCTCCAGGAGACAGGCACTCCTGGCAAGTATTTCCCTGGGTTCCCTTTGCCAGGGATCCAGGCAGCTTCAACAGCCAGGGATGGAAGAGCAGTGTGCTCTGTATAGGGGAATTCTGGGCCAGTTGATACTAAACTCTTGCCCTTTGTGATTCGAGAGTTGCCTTTGGCCTGGCCTAGTGGTGCGCACCTTTAGCCTCAGGATTTTGGAGGCAGAGGCAGACAGATCTTTGTGAGTTCAAGGCCAGCCTGGTGTACATAGTGAGTTCCAGGACATCCAGAGCTAAATAGTGAGATGCTATCTCAAAACAAACACAAAAACAAAAACAGTTGCTCTTGCAGCCTCTGGGACCCTGAGAGAACTTTGTGTGTTCACACTTCTTAGCTGGGTTGAGAGCTGGCAAAGAAACACACAACGTTTGATTTTAGAATACAGCAAATACATGTAAATAAGGAAGACATGTTTCCAGAATAAATGGTCTATCTGTCTTTAAAAAAAATTATTTTTACTTTATTTCTTAAGCCTTTATTTATGGCTCAAAATGTGATCTAGTTTGAACAAGGTTCCAAAAGCTGCTCAGAAGAATATGTACCCCTGAGACATTGGATGGAAAATTCATTTGCTCTACGATGCAACCTGATTCTTAAGTTACTTTGCAGGCTTTTGTTGGTGGTATTGTTTTGGTTGGGGTGTGTGTGTGTGTCTGTCTGTCTGTCTTTGTCTGTGTGTGTGTGTCTGTCTGTCTTTGTCTGTGTGTGTGTCTGTCTATCTGTCTTTGTGTGTGCGTGTCTGTCTGTCTGTCTTTGTTTGTGTGTGTGTCTGTTTTTGTGTGTGTGTGTCTGTCTGTCTGTCTTTGTCTATGTGTGTGTGTGTGTGTCTTTGTCTCTGTGTGTGTGTGTGTGTGTTGTAATGTTTTGTTTTGTGGTTGTTATTTTGTATAGGCAACCCATCTACTTTTGCAGTGAGCAGCAATTCCTGCAGAGATTCATAAGTGGTCAGGGTCTGAAAATAAGTAACTTATTGTGGCATAGTGGACCAGTGTTCCATAAATGGAAGAAAACAATCAAGCATCCATATCACCCCTTGAAAGACTGTGGGTCCATGTGGAGAGGGGAGAGGAAAGCATGTTGTGGAGGAGGAGGAAGCAGAGCACTGTGTAGCTATTTCCTTTGAACAGAAACATTCTTTCCTGGAGGGAAGTGGAAGGCACAGAAAACTCAGAAAGCCCAGGCAGCTCCTGAAACTTAGAGAATTCACAAGAGCCCTCTCCAAGGTTATGGAAATAGTGACCAGTTTCTTGGGAAGGCAGTCTATCCTGTGGCTCTGACCACAGCTGGGCAGGAAGCACCAAGGATACAGCTTTCATGAATTGTCACCCATGCTGGTTTTCATCATGCATGTTTTTTCTCTAGGAGGAGACCATCTCTCTGCTACCAAGTTCTTGCCCGCCCTGTCTAGAATAGAGTAGGTACATAGCAAAGAGCACAAACAGGAGTTGCTTTGCTGACAATTCAGAATTAACTACTTTACATGGCTGGAATGCTTAGTAGTAGGATACTACTCTGAGAGGCATTTGAGATCTGAAGAATGTTATTGATCAAAGGTCTCATGGACTTTGAGGTGCAGTAGAGAACACCGTTGCAGAGCAAATCTGTAAATCAAGTATGCCTCAGATCTAGGAGCCACAGGTCTTGGAGTCTGGAAGAAGCTGGCAGAGATGAATTCCACTCTGTAGTGTAGAATCTTGGAGACTGAGGCAGAAATGAATCCTTCTGCCTGCAGCAGCTGCTGAGTCCTGGAGGCTGGTTCAAGTGAGCTCCATGCTGCGGCAGAACTCTTGGGTCTGAGAGAATAGCAAGTTCATCCCTGCCTCATGATCAGTCTTGGCAGGATTCCCCATGGAAGGCCTCACCCTCCCGGGGGAGCAGAAAGGGGATGGGATGGGTGTTGGTGGGGAGAACAGGGTAGCACAGGAGGGTGTGGGTACTGGGATTGATATGCGAAACAAGCTTGTTTCTAATTTAAATTAAAAAATTATATTAAAAAAAGGAAACAAGACAAAGGATCCTATACAGTCATTGCCCATTTTTCTTTGACACTATGTCTTGCCTAACTACATTACAAAATTGCAACAGAAGTAAATTTAACATTAATAAAAATCTAGTGATTTATTCAGATATCACAAGTTTTAGATTTACACTTAAAAGGGAGCCCTAACCATTTCAGAATATAGGCAGATGTCAGGGAGGGTTGTCCCATAGGACAACATGCCAAAGTTGAAACATAAGTGATAATGAAGAAAACAAAGAGTATACAGGGCAAAGAACCCTCTTCCAGATGGATAGAACTATGGTTGAAGTATTTCTGGAGGATGAAAAAAAAATATCAAAGTGCATCAAGAAACAAAAATTGTAGCACAAAAAATAAAATGTTTAAATACTTGTACAGGTAGTGAGAAGTTTAAAAAATACAGAACTGACAGGTAAGCTGTCCCATGACATAATAGAGAGACAGTATCCAGAGCGCAGGAGGCCTTGGACATGAAAGTGGACTTGCCATCTTCATGCTCGACACAGGTATGTTTCTCCTTTTAATGTTGGAAAGTGCAAGCAACCTTATTTGGTGACTACTGCCTTCGGGGTGCAGCCTATTGTAAAGGAACCTACTGGAGAAAGGCAGTGTCTTGGTGTTTTATTGCTGTCATGAAACACCATGACCAAGACAACATATGAAAGGAAGTACTTAACTGGGAGCTCCATCACAGTTTCAGAGTTTGTCCATGACCACCATGGAAGGAAGCAGTTAGGTATGGCACTCTTGCAATAACTGAGAATTTCACAGCCTCTCCTGCAGCTAGAAGCCAGACTGGTCCTATTGTGGGCTTTTGAAATCTCAAAACCCAATCCCCAGGAACACACCTCTTCCAAGAAGACCACACCTTCCAACAAGGCCACACCTCCTAACCCTTCCTAAACACTTCACCAACCAGGGGGCTGATGAGAAGGGTAAAGCATGGAGAAAGAGGGCAAATCAGAAAAATATCTGTATGGCATGTGGAAAGGTTGACGTAAAACAAGCAACTGTGGTGTGGCACCAGAGTTAGAAGTCATATTTAGGAGTATCGTCCCAGACTTCCATCACATTCCTAGCAGCTCTTTGCATCTAGATGAAAGAGAAGACATGATTTGGGTTTGGGAACAAAGACACCTTGCAGAGCTGCATACCAGGTGGTTATCATTTGAGCTAAGGAAGGGAAAAGGTGAGTGGGAAAAGATGCTGTGAGGCAATAGAAAATCAAAGACAGGGTCTCTGCTTTCTCACTCTGTAAGATGTAAGAAATCCACTCATGAGAAAAAGCCTGGAGTCAAGAAGGCTGCTCTCTCTCTCTCTCTCTCTCTCTCTCTCTCTCTCTCTCTGTCTCTCTCTCATCTATTCCCCCCCTGACTCAGTCTTCCTGGTCCCCCATGCTTTCCTCTCCTCCCCTTCTCTTTCTTCCAATTCCCTCCCCACTCACTGCCCCCCCAACTCCCCATATGCTCGGGAGATCTTGTCCCTTTCCCCTTTTGTGAGGGACCTTGTATGATCTGTTAGAATCCTCCTTGTATCCTAGTTTCTCTGGCGGTGTAAATTATAGGCTGGTGATCCTTTGTTCTATGTCTAAAATCCATATATGAGTGAGTACATACCATGTTCCTCTTTTTGTAACTGGGTTACCTCATTCGAGTTCCATCCATTTGCCTGCAAATTTCAAGATTCCATTGTTTTTTTTTTCCATTGTGTAAATGTGCCACATCTTCTTTATCCATTCTTCAGTTGAGGGGCATCTAGGTTGCTTCCAGGTTCTTGCTATTACAAATAATGCTGCTACGAACATAGTTGAACAGATGTCTTTGTTGCATGGATGTGGATCATTTGGGTATATGCCTAAGAGTGGGATTGAGGGTCCTGTGGTAGACTGATCCCCACTTTCCATCATAAAAGAGGGAGCCATTATAGGTTTCAAGAGAAAACTGACTCCATAGAAATGTCCAGAGACCTACAAAACTGACCCCAACTAACAATTTGAGCAACAGTGGAAAAGCTACCATAAATGCCCTTCCCTGGTAATGAGATTGATGTCTAACTTATCCACCATCATAGAGTCCTCATCTAGTAGCTGATGGAAACAGAAGCAGACACCCATGGCTAAACACTGAGCCGAACTGGAATCCAGATGCAGAGAGGCAGGACAAGACCAGGCTACAGAAACCCACAGAGACAGCTGACCTGAACAAGGAGGAGCTAATGGACCCCCAGACTGATAGCTAGGAAACCAGCATTGAACCTATTCAGACCTCCTGAACATGGTGGATCTCAGCTAGAAGGCCTGGGCAGTCTAAGGGACCTCAGACAGTGGAACCAGGATGTATCCCTGGTGCACAGAAGGACTTTGGGAGCACATTCCCCATGGAGGGATACTCCCTTAACCTAGAGGCAGGAGGCCTCCGAGGGCCTAGTCCCTACTCCAAATGACTTGACAGATTTAGATGACCCCTCCAGGAGAGAGAGAGAGAAGGAGGGAGAGGAAAAATCCAAGCTTAAAAAGAAAAAGAGATGGTTTTCAGTACCATCTCAAAAGCAGCTGACACTGACAAGAATGGTACCCAAGTGGCTAAGCTTACAAGTGCTTAGAAATTATTCCTGATGTTGCCACAAATCCTAGGCCTTGGAAAATGAAAAGCCCTTCAGGCCTGGAGTGAGAGTGCTGTGCAGGAACATGACTCCTGGCTCCGTCTTGGTCTTCCTCACTGGGTACCACGGAGGGAAAGGGGTGGCCTTCCCGAAGCAGCAGCCCCACAGCCTGCTATGACAGGACCTTCTGCTGGGGATTTAGTTCCTCTGCAGAGGATGCACCAGGAACTTGTTTATCTTCTCCACAAAAGTTGGTCCCAGCAGCATGAAAACTTGCTAATACTTCTGTTGTTCTTTGTTACAGGTAAAGGGAAAAGCTGGAGAAAGAGTGGGGTGGTCCCGTGTGAGGGTCTCACGGTAAGGGACCATGTGGGAGAGAATAGCAGGTTCCATAGCAGGTGAGGGTGACCCAGGCGGGGGCGAATAACACGCCAGGCAGATAGGGCTTAGATGAGGAGTTTATTTAGAAAGGGGAGTGAGGGGAAAGGAAGAGACATAGAGGCACCGGAAACAGAAGAGAAGACAGAGAGAGCAGAGCTGGAAGGCAAAAGAGAGAGTAAGTGGGCGGGGTCTGACTTTTAAAGGGGTCCTTTACACCTGCCTGCACACTAGCACTCATGAAACCCTGGGCTGACCAGAGCACTGCCTGAGTGCATTCTGCCAGGTGACAGGGGCAGGCCAGCGTAATGCCTGAATCCTTACAGCCTCCCCAATGCTTGCTTCGAGCAGCAGCTGTGGAAGCCAAGACTCCAGGGAAATGAGATAGTTGGGATGAGAAACGAAACTGGAAGGTCAGTCCCTGGTACAACACTGTGCAAGGTCTGGGTCTGTCAGGCCAAAGGCAAAAAAAGTTAATGTGAAGGCAGATGTAGGAGGTTTGGCATCAGACAGGCCAAAGGTTAAGGAACAATAAGTATCTGCTTCACTGCTAATGTCACAGGGGGTATTGGTAGAACTCTGAGGGACAGGAGGGCTAAAGCTTCCCCACGGGACTGAATAACAGCGACAAGGAAGTGGGAATGGTCCACGACAGAAATCCCAAGAGAAAGTTTTCATGGTTACTTTATTTGGTTTTCTTGTCCCTCAACAGAGGTAGTAGATTCATGGTCTCGTGGAGGACTCACGACATAAATTACGAGAGAGACGCTGATACCATTTCCCCAAAGCACAGCTGGGGGTATTCTGACAGAGAAAGCAATGACTTTGGGGACATTTTCAAGCTCAGCATGGAGGACATAGGAAAGTCTGGTGCGGGAATAGTGCTTGCCCTGTAAGTGGAGAGATGAAGGCCACCATCCGTAGACATAGGACATTACTCTCAACATTCCCACTACAGATGGGAGGAGACTCTCAGGACTTACAGACTTACTAGATGCAGCGCCAATCCTTAAAAGAAAGATTCTGACCTCTTTCCCCATCCCAGATAGTGGCAGAGGGCTCTTATGGAGAAGTGGTCCAGGACTCCACATCCAAACAGCCTGCACTATCGTGGGCTGAGCATGGCCCTTTGATGACCTAGGATGGCGGACAACCACCTGCTTTTCCCATTGGTACTTCAGGCTTCACAGGACCATGGTTAGAGTTGTGTGTCATAAGGATCTCTTCCTATGGTGTCCCCAGGGGATCAGAATCCAGGCAGGATGTTTTTACAGGAAGGTCTCAGACCTGACACTTCCCTAAATGAAATGGAGAGGCATGATCATTCTTTTTAATGGAAAGACATCTACCTCTAGCCACTCAAAGGGTCATTCATTAGTAGTAGGGGTCATGATGGGAAGGCGGGTCTGTCCATGGCTGCCATCAGCTGCTACACTGTCAGCAGAACCAAGTTGATACCCAGAACCCACAGGGTGGTTCACAAATGTCTGTAACTTCCACTTCCAGGGGATCTGACCCCTTCTGGCAACGTAGGTATTAGACATGCACACAGTGCACATACTTACAGGCAAGTAAAACTCTAACAGAACAAAGGGTATTAATATTTTGTGTGTGTAAATACTTCCTGTTATCTGTCAGGGATGCAAGTAATCCATATATAAGATAAAAATCAAGCAACAGGAAGATTTTTATCAAAGTTCAGGGTCCTGTGTCTGTTTCCCAGACACAATCGGTTCAGAATTTAAAAAAAAAAAAAAAAATAGGTCAGAGAGTGCTTTTAGAAAAGGTCCCATTTGGTGAGAACCGGCTTCCCAACAGCAATGAAGAAACTGACCGCTTTGAGAACATCGCTACTGTTCTGCGATTTTCACACTAAATTAAAGGAAGAAAACATTCTTAGAATTTGAGAACTTGTGTAAATCATGTATTTCTCTTTCCCTGAAACTGACCTCACTGCCCAGAACCCTTCAAGCCTCCCTGGAGTGGCTTTAGAACTCTGCACTGTTTTCATGAAATGTTTCAAATCCAGCCACACCTCTGCTAACGTTATAAGCAGAGGCCTCCTCCTAGAGTCATGATGGGTATGATCTTGTCTTCCAAATAAAAGGACAAGGTAACTCAACTGCCAACAGCAACACCTGTTTCACCTAGAGTTCAATTTCCAAATTGAGACACAAACATTAATCAGTGTGAAATATGCCCATGAGTGTCCAAAAATGTTTACAAGCAAAGGGAGGTTATTGCTATATTAATGACAGGCACTAAAACTTGTCAAAGACTTTTCACCACAGGAATTAAGCAATTTTGAGTGTTGCTCATTCCCCCACCTCTAAAACAGATTAGGAGTTACAATTAAGCCTGGTTTCTGGCTGGAATCAGTGCAGACCCAGCCTAGAAGAACAGTTATAGACAGGTGGCCTAAACTTGGACCCTGGCTCAGCCACTTACAAACTGTGCATTCCTCCACCAGCTTCTTATTCTCTCTGCCTCTGCTGTATCCGTGTGGTAATCCATGTCCCCCAAGGATTATCTGAAAAACAAATCACTTAAAACAATGCTAGGTTCTGATGGGTTTTCGAGTTTTTAAACATCATATATGCATAGAAAACATAAAACAAGCCCCCACCCCCACCAAACCATCATCAGACTTCACAACTTGCTCAGAGAAATCATGAGAAAAGGTCAGTGTGTGCATTAACTTCAGTGTGTGTTCCCAGTGAACCCATGTGAACCTCAAGTCTCATAGTCCAATTTTTCTGGTGCTTGTTTTCAAGACAGGGTTTCTCTGTGGTCCTGACTGCCCTAGAACCGGCTCTGTAGACCAGGCTGGCCTCTAACTCAGAGATCTGCCTGCCTCTGCCTCCTGAGTGCTGGGATTAAAGGTGTGTACTGCCTTTCGTAGCATCCGACATGACTTTTACAATTTTGAGGTTGATACTTCTAGGACTAGACTTCTCTGAATATGTTCTATTCATCGCTTCAAGCTTAGGATAGATCACAGTTCTACCAGTTAAGAGAGGCTGAGGCAAGGGAAATTTTTGAGTTCTAGACCAACCTGAGTTACAGAAACAGACCCTAAGTCCACAAAAGAGGGGGCTCATAAGTGATTAACTAAACTGAACTTTAGATAAAAGATTTTGAAACGTAGCTGGACATGGTGGTGTATGCTTTTAATAGCAGCAATCAGGAGGCAGAAGCAGACTGAATTACATGAGTTCCTGGCCAGCTTGGGCCACATAAGTAAGACCTTTTCTAAAACAGAGAGAGAGAAAGAGAGAGGGAGAGAGAGAGAGGGAGAGAGAAAGAGGGGAGAGAGAGAGGGGAGAGAGAGATTTAAGAAAGAGGGTGCAAAGAGATGAAAAACTCACAAATGCCAAACCAAAGTATGACCAGCATTTTTTGATCTCTCCCCACAATCTACCCACCTCATAGAGAATATCAATAACTGAGCAGCCCTAGAACAAAGCCATGAGGGTGTAAATAAAGCCTTGTCCTCCAAACTCACATGACATTCTCCATGCTGGTCCTACCATGTATGGAGTCATTTCTCTCAGCAAACTTACGGCATCTCGCTTTGCTTGTCATCATCACCTCCCACCTGAGCTATTACGATCCATCCTACCTACCCAGCAGCCTCCTAAAATGCTAATCCAGTTGACCTTTTCATAATCATTTAATGGCTTTTTCTGATGCAGATTTTGAGTGTGATGGAATCTTTGCCAGCCCGATTGTGTCTGACCTAAGAATGTAGGATGCCAGACTTGTGGTCATCAAAGACTGGCCTGAATCAGTGACTCCCAAGCTCATCATCTCACATCCATGAATAAGGACATGGACACCCAAGGAACAAGTCAAAGGAGAAGCAATTTCTAAATAAGGATAAGTGAGAAATTAACGAGAAAGACACTGAACTTCCGTGTTTGAGCTGTACAGTTCAAGTAGTGGTATCTGTTCGGTTGGGCCACCCACCTTGGGATAACCACTGCACTCCCTCACATAACATAGCATTTACTTGGTACCCAGCATCCAGCCGTAGAGGGGGGCTAACCACTGAGCAATTTGAGAATACACCCATGAGTTATTCACTGTTACAAATACAATACCTAAAATAACAGTGCTTGATAAAAACTTGTTGCTTGAATAAATGAATAAACAATGGCAAATGATTTGATTCTTGGAAATCACACAGTCTGACTGGTTCCATGAGCTATATTCCTTAAAGCTGAAACAGCTGGCATGTAAAGGAAATAATGTTGGCTAAGAAACTGATCCTGAGACACACTGAACAACTTAAGGGAAGAGAGGGCATTCAGAGTATGTTTGTTTCCATAGTGATGTGAACACCGAAACGGGGAAACAATGATGTTTCTTACAGAAGCTCTGACTGGCCTCAAGCTCTCACCAATCAATAGGGAGAGAGTAGCAGCGGGGTCTGAACCTGGCAGTCCAGGGCAGGGGCCAGCATAGCAGAGGCAGAATACATCACACAGGAAATACCCGAACAGAAGAAAGCCAGATTCTCTGGGAGGCCAGTCTCTATTTAAGAAATGTATTTGCATAAAACAAAGAATTCAAGCCAGACATGGTATATCACATCTGTAATCCGAGCACTAGGGAAGCCAACACAGGAGGGTTATCCTGAGCTCATGACTACAATGTGAATATCAGGACAGCCTGGACTCCAGAGGGAGACCATTTCTCAGGACAGCAAAGGCCTCGTCATGGTGCATGTCTGCAATCCCAGGACCTGGGAGGGAGAGGCAGGAAGGGCACTGCAAGTTCCAGCTCAGCCTGCCCTATGATATATAAGTGTTGAAGAGATGAGGTTAGATAGCAAGATCTCAGTCTCTAATATATAATAGTTATCTATCAAGAAAAGCAGACCCAGTTAGTAACAACGGGATGTTGCTGGGTAACAGTAAAAGGATATGACACACAGCTAACGACTATTCATTACCATGCCAGGAAGTAGCAAACAGCTAGGTGCTGGGGCAATATGACCTCCCAGAACATCTGGAAAACATGACAGGCCTGAGAGGTAGGCAGACAAATCCAGAGACAGAGATGAGGCTAGAAAGTATTTTTTTAAAAAAGAAAAAAACTGTCTAACTCTAATTATATAAAAGGTTCATTTCAAACTAGTAACTGATAACTCCTATTCCTTTACATCTGTTCATGTTTGTGTATTATCTGTTTTCTGATGCTATAACAAAATACCAGACGCTAGAGCCGTTATAAAGAAAGGAGGTTTATTTAGCTCCCAGTTTGTGGGTCTGAAAGCTCCAGTTTAGGCAGCACCATCTGCTGGCTTCTGGTGAGCCAGCCCCATTCTGGGTACAGCACACATGGTAGAGAAGCAGAGAGGGGATGGCAGAAGAGACAGGAAGGCAGAGTAACTCAGGGTCAGGTGCTCTCATAGTAACCGCGACCCTGGAAACTGTATTAATCCCTTCTGAGGGCAGCTCCTCACTAGGCCCACTCTTAAAGTCCTTACACCTCCACTCTGCCACACTTGAAGTCCCCCCACACACACTACTAAACTTCCAGAACATAAGCCAGCGGGGAACAAGAAATGTCCAAAGTAGGAACTGTCACCTCAAAGAGATGGGGTAGTAACCACCACCCCATTTGATGGGTAGGGTAAGAGGAAGGCGGGACATTAGGAAATTGCATGGCTCAGGTCCTGCAGTGTAAACCAGGGCTCCTGCTTCCTGGTTCAATTCTCCTTCCCCTAGAACAGAAGGCCCCTCAGACTGAAGCTTTTAAAGCTTCTTTTCTTCCTTTGCTTTTATTTGATTTGATTTCGTTTTGTTTTTGTTTGAGACAGGATCTCACTGTGTAGTCCCAGGTAGCCTGGAATTCACTCTATTGGTTGGGCTGACTTGAACTCATAGAGATTCTCTGACTCTCAATGCTGGGAACCTTGTTATTGAAAACAGGAAACAGACACAGGAGAGGAGCTAGGGAAGCTAGCCTTACAGGAAAAAACACATCAACAGAAACCCTGGAAGAAGACAGCCAACCTCTGTCACCAGATGTCCCTTGAAGTGATGGGGAAGGGGGTGTACATGACAACCAACTCACTGTAGTTTGTCAACACCCATTCCCACTTTGAAATGGAAAATTCTAAATCCTGGGAATCCCTTCAGTTTCAGACAGACTGTGATGGAAGATGGTAGCCCCTTGGAAACAGGAGCTGTAGCAATAGAAGACGTCCAGGATGCTTTTGAGCACATGACATTCTGTGTGGCCTTTGGTGTCATCACTGTCTGAGTTATGGTATAGAGCTGAAGTAGATGAATGCCAACCTTTCCTGTTTAGCTGAATCATTTGAAATCGACTAGGTGAGTGTCCAGATGGCCCACGTCATCATTATGATTGTAATTAGCGTTACTGACAGTACCACTAAAGGACAAATGAAAACGTCTGAGGAAACCTATAAAAGCTCAGAGCTACACACTAGCACATCTCTCTTCTTTTTGTTGTTATGAAATACCCTTTCATGTTCATCTCAATGTGGACATGGGCTGAGTTATGGACAGCCACGCTAGGCAAGAAATCCTTGTTTCATAATAGTTTTTAAACTTCTAGGAAAACCATTACTAACTCTTTTCCACATGTAATTTTATCTTGCCCAAGATCAATGTCCATTCTGATGTCTAGCAAACAATTCAACAACTGATGGGCAAGGCTGGAACTTCTAACATCTGATTCACTCTTTAAAACTGAGCACATGTCTTGGGATGGAGAGATAGCTCGTCAGGTAAGAACATTCACGGCTCGCGCATGGGCATCCAAATTGGAATCCTTAGCACAAGTGTGAAAAGGCACAGTATGGCTGTGTGACTATAACCTCAGCATTGTGGCTGCAGAGAGGCAGATCCTGGGAGCTCACTGACCAGACAGTCCAGCTAAATCAGTGAGCTTCAAGCTCAGCGAGCGACTCTGTGCCAAGGAGATAATGCGGTGAGTGATGGAGCAGGACGCACATCCATACATGTGAACACTCATGTAAACATCACACACACACACACACACACACACACACACACACACACACACACAAATATCTATCCCAGTGGAATTGGATAAATACAGTCATGAAAAAGACAAGCGAAACAAGAAGAAAACCTCAGATGCGGGGTGATGTTGGGAGGCATAAAGACGTGAGATTCCTGACCGCTGTAAAATGTATCATTGGTTCTCCCAGAAATCTTTATGTGATTCATTGGGTGAGAGCACCATGACAATAGTGATAGTTCACCCGCATCACGGAGAGGCAAAAAAAGCACAGATACCAGAGATGCTAGGCTGCCATTCCTTAAAAAAAAAAAAAAGGCGGGTAGAGGAAGGTCTGAGAGAGAGAGAGACTTCCGTAAATGTGCAATTCTGTCTTCTGCATCAGAAATGATCCCCAATATGTAGCCACTCAGAGCTCTTGAAATCAGCATTTAGACAGCAAAATGGACCTGCTCTGACTGCACAGGATGTTCCTAGGCTGTCTATAGCAAGCACAGGTCTTCTAGAAAGTCTAACTTCCAACACCCATGTTCACTTTCCAAAAACAACAGAAGTACAGAGTCTGGGGTCCTGAGCATACAATGTGCCCAGCCACACCACAAGGAAAGCATACCGGCACACCCACTTCCCCACCCACAAGGACAAGGGAACCAGCCAGATTGCCATGGCCTGTTTTCTGCTATTTCAATTACACTTAGAAGACTCACTATTGATGTGCTAATTTGCAAATAATGCCTTTGTTCCTTTTATAACATTGAAAATTGTCATCGCCTTTAGAAAAAGAAAATTTTCTAAGTGCCAAAGGACTAGCTAATAGTTTTATACCCATCCAACACTCACATAACTTTGGTAGCTGCTGCTGCCGCCAAAATCCTTTCAGAACATGGAAAAAGAGGTCTAGAGCCAGCCAATTAGTCTGTTGTTTGGACACCTGCTCCTCCCTCTACTTCTCGCTTGCTAGGGGCAGGACACTGGTGAAGTCTCTGTAACAGGATCTTGGCCATGAGCTATCCAGAGAGTGAAGCAAACTACAACTGCCTTGCGACAGCCACATGTGTGCATATGCGTACACACACAGGCACACACCTGGCCCTATCCACACTGAAAGAAGTCTGTATACAATACAATGAAGAATGCCCATCCAGAGAAAGGAAAAAGCAAAACCCACACAGATTCCAAATTTGGGCAACAAATACGTGGGAAGTGACATAGGGAAGCAGAGTCCACCAATCTGTAATTAACCAACCTCATATTAATGCCACCTAAATCCAACAGCCTATTACGGAAAAGTTCCCCAGGCCTCATAGAGTTCTTAAAGAGGCTATTATTGCCTATTCAGTGTTCCACTAACCCCAGGAGGGGGCGGGAAGGAGAGAAGAAGGAAAAGAGTAAGAGAGAGAGAAGTCAGTGTCAAGTACCAGCAACCCATTTTTAAAGACCATCTAGTATTTCCCACTCTGTATGTAGTCTGTCACTATGTTCAAATGAAGGTGTCCTTTTTTTGTGTAGCTTTTCCCTTTTTAAATTGTAGAAGGTAGTACCTGTGTTATTGGTGTCTTTCCCTCTGCTAATGCGTTCAAGACTATCCCTCACTTTCCCCTCTGTTAGATTGACTGTATGTTGAGGTCTTTGATTCATTTGAGGTTGTTTTATGCAGTGTGACAAGTACAGATCTATTTGGATTCTTCTACATGCAGCCTTCCAGTTTGACCGGCATCATTTGTTGGGGATGCTTTTTATCCAGTGTGTATTTCTGGCTTATCTACCAAAAGTCAGGTGTCCATAGGAGTATTGACTTATTTCTGGGTCTTCGATTCCACTGATAGATGTCACTTTTGTGTCAATACCTATTGCGGTAAATAAGGATCAGGATAAACAAATAGGCCGAAAAGATGTTTATTCAGGGAGAAATAACTTACAACCTAGACAGATGAACACCAGGAAATTCAACCCGATCCTCTCCTGTCCGAGTCACGCCAGAAAGAGAGCGCCTTCCTGGCCCCCTCCGACCTCCTTCCTCAGGTCACCTCCGCCCATAGCTCCACCCCCCAATGGGCGTGGTCAGTGCTACAGAAGGACTACCTCACTATAATTCCCCTTTTAGTCTAAAGAAAAGATTTAGGCTTAATACAAAACTATATACAAAACAGTGAATAACAAGTGTGCTCTAAGAAAAGGAAAATCGAGAACAAAATGACCTACATATCTAGTCCTAGGGTGAGGGCATAATGGAGTTTACAATAGAGTTGTCCTAAGCTGGAAAACGTAAGTCTAGTACCTAATATATCTAACTAGGAAGAGAGAATAATAGTTGTGATAGTTTAATCTTCAACCTCATCAAGACCTGAGAAGGAAAATAACAATACTAGAGTAGACAGGAAATGCGGATGGACAACTTCCAAAACGGTGCAGCAAGGACAGAAACAGCAAGCCACCTGAACAGTCACCCTAGGTCTCATAGCGACGTTGGTACACCCAGATTTGGCTAAGGCCAAGAGAACTTGACAGACCACAACAACAGCAGGGAAATAGAATGGCTGTCTTACCCTGACTTGGCAAGGTCAAGCAGTCTTCTATATTTGTCTCCTGCAAGCACATAGGACTGCATGTCCAAATCAGTGGTCAAGGTGGGGGCAATTCTATGCCCAACAGGCCATTAGCTGAGGCGAGATTGAACTCCAGCAGGAGCAACAACAGTGTCCAACATATTTTCGGGAAAGTGCACGGTGCTGTCAGGAGCAACAGTGTCTCATGTCAATGGAGTACTAATATTAAAACATTTAAATGCCATGTTTTGTATGTCTATGAAGGATTGAAGATTAAGCATCTATATCTGACTAATCTCATAGGTACAGGAAATGTGAGTGAAGATAATCTGTAATACTCGGGAACTTAGCTAAAAAGACTGATTAAAACTTTCCTGAGTAAAGCAGGAACAAATACTTAAACAATATAACTATTTACAAATACCATGCAAGATGTTTTTATAATAGCCCTGTAGCACATATGATTTGAGATTTGCACTGGTGATACTGGCAGCAATTCTTTTATCATTCAGGGTTGTTTTAGCTAGCCTGTTGTTTTGTTGTGCTTTTATTCCCAGATGAAGCTAAAAATTGTCTTTTCAAGTTCTGTGAAGAATTGTGTTAGAATTTTGATGGAGATTGCATTTGATCTATAGAGTGTTTTGGTAGGATGTCCATATTTACTATGATAATCCTACCAATCCATGAAAATGGGAGATCTTTCCATCTTCTGGTATCTTCAATGTCTTAAAGTTATTATGTAATTCTTTCACTTGCTTAGTTAGTGTTAGCTCCAAGATATTTTATATTGAGACTACTGTGAAAGGCATTATTTCCCTAATTCCTTTCTCAGTTCACTTGTCATTTGTATATAGAAGAGCTACTGGTTTTTCTGGTTTTTGTTTGTTTGTCTGTTTTGTATTCTGCTACTTTTTAACTTGGATAATGTCATTTTATTAACAATGTACTTTTAAAAACTCAGTGTTGCCAGGTATACACACACACACACACACACACTTATAATCAATCCTAGTGCTTGGCAGGCAGGGAGAATTATGAATTCAAAGCCAGGTTGAGATAGTTATTCTCTGTGTATAGAAAGGGAGGGAGAAGCTGAGCCTCCGAGTCAGAGTACAACACTTGCTTAAAATAAATAAATAAATAAATAAACTTGAAAAATCACACTTCATGGTAACCAAACTTTCTATCCAGTTCCATCATCCACTCATTCCTCGGGCTTGTTTCTTGCCTGACTACTTTCAAAAATCAAATTCATCCTCAGAGAACAAATAATTACTCTCCTGAAGCTGTATTCCAGAATCCAAGGCAGTTCTTGAGTAGATACTTCCATGATCCATGAGCAGAAGAAAAAACACTGGGCTGGGCAGGTTTCTGGCCCCTAGATTCAGTGTGGTCAGCGGTGTTAGCCAGTCCCCCACCCCGCCCCCCAGGGCCAGCCTGTGGTCCCTGTCAGGACCAAAGGGCCATCCCATGGCCCAGGAATGAAATGGCTCCTAGCACAGGGACACACACAGCCAAGGAGGTCTAATCTTCTTAGGGCCTTAGGCAATCCTGGTTTAAATCCTAGCTATAAAACCTAGCAGCACATGTTTGAGCAATCAACTTGCATTTTATTTATTTCCTTGAGTAAAGTCTGCTAAGAATCACAGATGTAGCTGTTTAAGCAAGCAAATGCTTCACTTGCAGAGAAAGCTAGGATTCATTTTGTACTCCTACTTGAAGGCAGATTGCTCTACATGTAACACCAGCTATGTGTAAAAATGGTAGAAAACACTCCTTAGTTTTACAGTGATTAAAAACATTCAAATTCTCAAATAAAGTAAGCAAGGATTTTGGTTTGGTTTGTTGTTGTTGTTGTTAATACAATGAGAACAAAAAACTGCCTGGACTATGAGGGGCTGAGTAACCCTGCCAGGAGAAAGGGGCTATTTTCACAGAACCAGTACTTTGCCCCATACTGCTTCCAGCTGATGTCATCCAAAACAGAACATTGGCTGTTCAGTCTTTGCTGGTCTTTTAAGTATGCCAGATTTATGTGCAACAGAGTAAGGTTAGTGAAGGGACAGAGAAACTGTACTGTGGGAGTCTGGACACACTAGAACCAAACTGTGTCTTCCTAATGGAGAGTGTGTTTCTGGTCTATCACAAAATCGTGGCTTGAAAGATTTTTCCAGACACCTGTCTGCTGGTAGATCACATCCATTTCTTCATCCTCCTCTTCTAAACACAGATGTGTCTGCTTCACTGATTGGTTGCCATCCAATTGGAATGTGATCTGTCCCACAGACAAACCCTGGGCTTCACAACAGACCTTCATTACCTCACTGAGTGGTGCCTGCCTCTTAACCTTAAACTGCACCATAGAACCATCTGCCCTGCCACCTTCAGATCTGTGAAATCATTGCTCTCTGTCTCCAGTCTTCCCGAGTTTCTCGTTGGCCGTGGCCACACTGGAGGCTGCTTCACAAAAGAGAGAGCACATCCACGCTGAAGGAACACACAACTACCACCAAGAGCAGCAGCAGAAGGTGGGTCAGGCAGCGGGGTGGGCTGATTGTACAAAAGACTGTTACCGTTTTCCCCCAAAACTGAGTTGGACCTAGAGCCTTATGCAATGCTGGGCAAGCGATGAGTTTTCTTTTCACTTTTTGTGACAGTGTGTAAGTTCCCAGCCTGACCTTGACCTCACTCTGTGGCCCATGAATATCTTGAACTTGGCAATCTTCCTGCCTCAGGTAGCTAGAATCTGGGCCTGGGTCACTTGACCAAACTAGTCTGGGGATTACTTGTTTTTGAGACAATCTCTTGTAGGCTGAGTTGACCTTAAACTACTTAACTTAAAACTACTGCCTCTGCCTCTCAAATGCATGACCACACCCAATTTAGGCCCAACCCTGAGTTTTAAATTTACATCAAGACTATTTTGACAAACGGGATACCATGTATTATCAAGAGGTCTAACAGTGACAAGCACAGATTATTAATCAGGCATTCTGGGTTCAATCCCAGCTCTTACACTTGGTAGAAACAGACCTTCAATAAACTACCTGAGTCCTATGCATTCCGTTGTCTTCATCTATAGAATAGGGATAACTATCTCTCTTGAAAAGCTTTGATAAATGAAGTAAACTGTATACCTAGTAACTGTTGAGTGTAGAAGGAAGTAAGATAAGATCCAGTTCCTATGCTCAAATTGCTCAAAAAAGCAGGTGGGATTAGAGAGAGCCAGTCCAGGAAGCAATATTGCAACAGACCCAACAGCAGAGAGTTCATGGTTCTGGGTGAAAGAGTAAGCAATGGCCGTGTCCACTGAAAGGCTTTAGGGAAAACGTCTTGCAGCAAGAATAGGAATTCTATGTGGTAGAAAGGGCAAAGGAAAAGACATAGGGTTGTACCCGTGTGTCCTTTTGTGGACCAGAAGTTGCATGCCTCTCTTGAGCATGACTGGAGTCATCGGGAATGGCAGATGGCATTGGGTGGGAGAAGCTTGTGAGGGGCTCAGACTTCACAGCCAGACTGCCTAGGGCATGAGTCATGGCTCCGAGGTTTACAGTGATATAATCTCAGGTCTAGTACCAACCTCTCCATTCCTCTGAAGAGTGTATGAGCAAGTTATGGAAAGGACTTGACAAATGAAAGTGTATTAAAGTGCTCGGTATTGTGGCTGATACATTAATACAAACTAAGTGTGCACTGAATTTGGCTAAGATTAGTCATCATCTAACCACACACCGGATTATGGAAGCAGAAAGCATGGTATGGCTTCCGGAGAAGGCTGACAATGGCAGGCTTAGCACAGCCCCCTAGCTAGCAGCTATTTAAGGCAGAGGTAAACTGCACGGTCCTTGGGGAGGACAACCATGCAAATGCTGCAGATAGATGCTGCAGGCTGCAACCCACCCAGAGGATAACCTCCAGCACCCCTAACTCCATCACCACACATAACTCCATGCCCTAGTGGGTGGCTCTAAAATTGCTAATGGCCCTGGTCAGGGTTAGCTCTCGACCCAGATGCTGGACTAACATCAGGGAACATGCAGGGATGATATCTTTTACACAGTTACAGTACACACATGTATGTAGTGGGTATTCGCTCTGCACACGACCTTGGGCTTTCTGGCACCATGGAGGTGATGCTTCTCACCCACAAATGTGACCCCTTAAAAAGGAAGGAGGGGATGGCACTCTCTTGGGTGGTGAAGACCAGATCAAGTGACAAGAAAGCAGCATGTGATCAGTCCCCAGCTTTCCAAGGACTCTGCAACTGGATTCACCATATCCTGTATTCTTGAGTGCATTTTTCCCTTTTCATATCTGAATAAATCCTTGATACCCCTTAATCAGGCTCTCATGGATTCGTTTACACATGTATTATAATGTATATATAAACTCTAGTTACTCAGTAAAACTTCTATCACCTTACCAAAACAAAGCTGAAATAAAAGCATAACTTGTAGTCATGCTACTCACAGTAATTCCTGTGCTTTCCACAGCACAAAATAGTCACATCAAGCTTAGGAACTCGGAAGAGTCCTACAGCAACCTTGAATGTTAACAATTAAACAATATCATGGCTTGCTTAATCTTTGACTTTTAACAAACATCTACTTGTGGGCCAGCAGGATGGCTCAGTGGGTAAAAGTACCTGCCATTGAGCCTGACGACTTGAGACTGATCTTCCAGAGCCCATACAAACAATTCCTCCAATAAACACATATACACACAAAACAAATAAGTATAATTTAATTAAAGATAGGTGTCTATTTTCTGGGGGAAAGTTGAATTAGCTTAGTATGTGTGTCAAGGATATGACTATTTCTAATGTATGACTTTCCTTTTATATAAGCTGCTTGTGCAACTAATACTTCATCTACCCTTGTTTTGTCTGTGACTTCTAAGCAGCTGTCATTTTGATGTGGTTAACAGCTGCTCTCAACCTGGGTGTGCCCGGTGTTGTGCTTCCCTCTAGTGGTAAATACAGAAAATTACAGCTTTAAGGGTTTTTTTTTGTTTTTTTTGTTTTTTTTTTTTTTTGTTTTGTTTTGTTTTGTTTTTGACTCTTGAAATTTGTTGCTACACTGCTTTTACAGCCTTTATCTGTGAAATGCTTTCAGTAATAAACTTTAAATAGGTTAAAATCTTATAACTGTTTAAAGTATTTCTCAAGGTCAAAATGTGGGTGGGAAAACCCATCTGCCCGGATTCGATCCTCACTCACTATTTAATAAGCTGTGAGGTCCTAGGAGATTAACTGGGCTAGTGACTTCCTATGCCCAGTTTCTCATCTACTAAGTGAGGCTAACAAAAGTCTACACCCATATTGTTGATGTGAGGAATTGAATGAGTCAATATAGGGAAAGCACTAAGGCTAGCCATAAGTGCCATTCAAAATGGAGGCCCTATTGTATGATGTTTTTTATTTCTAAGTTCTTTACAATAAAATTTTAATGAATAACTAGAAGTGATGGGCACGTTAGGCTCTTCTGAAATCAGACAACTGATTTCACAGTTGGGTGAGTACTGAGTCCACTGACATGGACTCTACCTCCCTGCTCCCTGGCTGTAGCCCAGACTAAGGCAAATGGAAAACATGCAAATTTGTGTATCACATTATCATACAGATGAGGAGAGAATGTCTTCTGCAAATTATGTGTTTCATTTTATGTTCCAAGAAGCTCTAACTACACAACCATCTATCACAAAGAAATTAGACTTCATAAAATATTAAAATATAACTTGAATTGTTACAAAAGTCAACCAAGATCAAAAGATCCATTTATTGTACAATCTATTTACAAAAAACAATAGGGTGCAAATGTAATAGAAAATAAAGGAAATATGCCAGGCATTATTATGTACAAAAACAGTGCAAATGTAATAGAAAACATAGGAAACATGCCAGGCACATGTATGTAAAAGGTCAGTGTGGATAAAACTTTTCAAGAGTCTACTTCTACTTGTAGCATTTGGCAATCAAAATAATTTATTACCTCAGTAAGTTTTAGAAAGTTCAATCCTATCTGACTAAAACTATGACTTTCTTAATGGAAAGAATTGTCTTTTGCTCTCTAAAAAATTTCCAAGTTGCTGAAGGCCAAAATAACCCACATACCAACTTATTACAAAGGAGCTTAAGTAGGAAGCCAGGGTTGTTTAGGAAATCTCTGAAGTATATATTCCATTTTCAGTAGCATCCACATAAAGTAGGGAATCTATACACCCAACTCTTCAGTTAACAAGCATTTTCAAACATCTTCCTCAGGCTGGGTACAGATAGGTCCCTAACAGAGGCTGTGATTCTCTGAAAGGCAATGAAGAAATCCACGAGGTGTTCCTGGATCTGTCCTTCCAAATGCAGGCGCAGTTTTCACTTCTGACCTTGAATAACTGCTTTTATATTATCAGCTCTTCTCTTAGATCGCTGACTTTTGGTTGGACAAATGTGACATCAAAACTGAAAAAAAGCAAATGTTTAAAACAGAAATTAAAAAAAAAGAAAAAGAAAAGAAAAAAGAGAGAAAGACAAAGCAAAAAGCCCGGCAAGTACAAGTATTAGATGACCCTTAGAGACTGAGTTCATTCCACAGCATACTCACAGGGAACTATGTCAGACCCTGTGCTCTGAGCTGAGGACTCAGAAGTGAGCAAAAAGTTCATGTGGGCTCATAGTTCCAGTCCAAGACTGACAGCCATGAGACAGATCTACCACAGCAGGAGTACGGAGAAGGGCAAAACCACTCACCCCTTGAGCCAGGAATCAGAAGCAGCAGACAATGGCCCGCATCCCACAATTCCTGCTATAAACATGTCCCCTATGACTTGCTTTATAGGAGCCCCAGCACCCTGCAGTTGGCACCATGCTGCGAACTCAGACCTCCGGGAGGTTTCAGTCAACAAGTGTGAGTCTCCATATCCAGCCTGAAACTAAGTGCTATGAAGTAAATACAGGTGCTGTTTCTTCTGAGGTTAGAAAGTACTAAGAAAAGATAGGCAATGGCTTGGTGGGGACAGACACCTGTCTTCAGACATGAGGATGAGTTGGATCACCAGGACCCTCAAGGTGGGAAGAGAAAACCAATTTCCTTCCTCAAGTTGAA
The DNA here is from genome assembly GCF_943737965.1 of Phodopus roborovskii. Taxonomy (NCBI): domain Eukaryota; kingdom Metazoa; phylum Chordata; class Mammalia; order Rodentia; family Cricetidae; genus Phodopus; species Phodopus roborovskii. The sequence continues at coordinate 3,224,453 of NW_026125397.1, read as the reverse complement.
ACACACACACACACACACACACACACACACACACACACACACACACACACACAATTTCATTTTATTTTATTTTAAAGAAAGCACTAAGAAGCACAATGAACAAGAATCAAACAGCACATTACAACCCAGTGATACTTTCACTGATCCACTACCACTGGGCAATAATCTTCCTGTGTACACGGTAAATGTTCTGTGAGTAGTTTAAGGAAAAGTGGAAACAAAGATGTCTTAAGTGCTCACCATAGGTGCAGAAGGGATTTTTGTTATTGCTTACTCATTTTCCAAGTATCTCCATCTAAGATTTGGTTGACTCACAAAAGCAGAACACATGGCTACAGAGTCGCCTTTCCCTTGCAAATAGCAAAGAGCTACACAAATGTTAGAATTAAACATGTACTTCAGACACAGTCGCATACTGAAGATGCAGCTTGTAATTCCAAAGAGAACTATTTTTCACCTTCTTTGTTTTGTTTGAAGAAGGGCAGGTATTTTGTTAGTTTGTTTTAGGGTACTGGGCATTGAACCTACTGCCTCATGCATGTTAGCCAGGCACAGTACCACATAACTAGATCCCTAGACCTGAATCTCTTACATACATAAAATATCATTTTCTGAGTTAACAACTGATTAAGCTTCATATTCAGAACACACACAGTGGCAACCTTATGGGCTGCACCTAACTGACAATGTGCCTTCCTGAAAGACACGCCTCCCACACTGTCATGCTATTGGAGCAGCTGTAAGCATTTCCATTTTCCGGTGTCTCAGTGTTTCTCTGCTGCAGAGCACTCAAGGCCCTCTTAACTGCAAAAGGTTTATTCTTGTTTCTGACCTCAACTAAACAAATATGAAAATCACCCCTTAAAGTACACCTTTTTATGCATCCATAAACACTGCTTTAAAGATAACTTTGATTCTGGCCAGGAGACACAATCCTTTAATCTCAACATTCAGGATACAGAGGCAGAACTCAATACAGGAGTACTGGACCAGTCAGAGCAATAAGGTGACCCTATCTCGGGAGGAGAAGGGTCAGGGGAGGGCACACAACTATGATCCTGTTTGCTCTTTTAAAACAACATCCTGTTCAACCAAATAACCCTAACCTTTCATATATGACAGCAAGTATAACAGGGTGCGCACAAGCAGTATGGTTAGGCTGACTCTATTACACAGCTCTTCCCTAGTCCTTAAAATTTCAACTATCTCATTCCTACCACAGATAGCAACATCAACTTAGCACCTACTTGGGCAAACCATTGTAAGCGAGTGCATCTGTATCTTTCAAATCGTGTTTTATCTCATGGAAAGCTAAAAGCAAAAACAATAATGCAAAATTGGCAAGAAAAAAAAAAGGTTAACATTAAAAAAACAAAAACCCTAACTAACAGATAAACGCAGCATAGCACATCAAAGCTCTACTCCAGCACTTGAGATGCTAACGGAGGAGGATTTTCCTAAGTCCCAGGCCAGCCTGGGCTACCATGTAAGATCGCACCCCAAATAAATGAATAACAGAAAACAAACAATATATAACTTGTCCTATATAAATACTTCAAGAGAATCTGTATGCAAAGCCCATCATAAAGAACATACTTGAAAAAGTTGATGCTTTATCACAACTCACCCTTGAAGTTTCTGGACTAGAAAATGGAGAACACTCCCAAGATCTATTTTCCATGTCAAAGGAATCATCTTGAAATGCAAACTTCTGCTTAAGTGCATTGGATATTAAAGATACTGGATCCCACTGTGAACTCTGTCTTCTCTTCTGAATGGGTCTACCACCTGGTGACCTATTTTAAAAAAGAGAAATCAAATACATTAAAACTTTGATGCAATTTTAGCTCTTTGTTCACAAACACAGCAGGAATAGGAGCATAACATATTATAAACTAATTAGTCTTTAAGAGATTTCTGCCATGAATTAAGGAATCTAACGACTACTAAAGAATTCAAAATCAGAAAACCAAGAAACCACATGGGTTGGGGCCTCTCACAAGCTGTTATGATCTGAGGTCTCTCATTTTCACTGCTACAATCTTAATTTTTTAATCTTCTAATTTCCCACTGTAGAATTCACTAGGCAGACCAGACTAGCTGGCCTTGAACCCGTGATCCTGCCTGCTTCTGCCATCCAACTACAGGGACTACAGGTATGTTCCATGATATCCAGCACCACTGAACAGCATTTAAAGAGAGAGAGAGAGAACTATTTAATCATGCTACACTAGAACTTTCCATTAAAGGGTATCCAACCTCAGAGTAAGCAAAATGTTGGGTAGAAGGAACTACTGTATTCCTAATTCTTTACAACATGGAGTAAGTATAATTAACATGCCCCCCACAAAAAAAAAAAAAAAAAAAAAAAAAGTATAAGACAATGGAAAAATAGTCAATAAAAAAGAACTGAAGGTGATTGTCTCCTGAAGGGTGGCCCCAGGAGGTAAGGAATAAGATGCACATACCAACTCTCAATTTCTCTGAAAACAATGGATAGAATTTCAGTTCTTTCCCCAAATTCTGGTGACATACCTTTCAATGGGGCGAAGTTTGACTTTATTCATGTCCTTTAGAATGTCCAACATGTTTGGAACATCACCAACTCTCTGGCTTTCTGAATGATGGCTACCATTCGCCTTGTTAACACCTGAGTGTTGCTTTTCCATTGCAGGTGGGTTATCTCTGCTAGATCCAGGCTGCCTGGGAGGAAATCGTGGCTGGGAAGAAAACTGAGGCAGAGGTGGTGGTGAAGGAGGAGAAAGCACTGGACTTGGAGAGTGACCTGGCTTCTCATTCAGCCCAGCCCTTGCTGTTGACCATACTCGCTCCATGCTGGGTTCATCACTCAGGTCACAGTAGCCTAAAGCAAAGTAGTCAGTTGAGAAACCAAGACCATGCACAATTCTCTCCTGCATATATAGATATAAAACCAATGTGAGTGAAGCCACTAACAGCCTCTGTAACTAACAAGGCAGCCAAGAAAGCAAGCTAATCCCATCTGCAGAGTAACCCTATGAATGGCCATCTGAAGTGTCAGTTCAGTTCTAATCCAGTCAGGATGTCTCAGGGCACACCCTAAAGGATGCAGTTTAAGAGGAAATAAAGTGATTTCTAGAAATCCATAGGAAAAAAAAAAAATCTCAACTTCATTCTCTGGTTTTAAAAGCAAAACATTAACAACTTCTAGTTAGCAGTACTCAAATTGATGTATACACTGTAAAATGACATTTGAGAGACAGGTGTGACTCTACAGGAGATATCCTAAGATGAGTATTTAACTTTCTCATAATTCTACTCCTAATGAGCTGTGAGGAAACATCCTTGCTAAAAAACAAAGAGTATACATATGAATAATTATTTATATATGTATATAAAGTACTATATGATTTAACTATATGTTTACTGCAAATATATGCTGTCATTAGTAACTGCATGTTATTTGTATATTTTGCACATATAAATATATATGTAAAATTTTAGTAATCATACGTACATATAGCCCCTTACAACCAAATCTGTTATGAAAAGAATTCAGTGCCTGTACAGCTTAAGTCTCATAGGTTTTAGAAAGATTTTCTTTTTATTGTTAGTTATGTATAAGGGGTAAGTGCATGTGAGAGCAGGGGACCTTGGAAGATAGAAGAGGGTGTCACAACCCCTCCATCTGGGGTTGTAATGGTTATGAGTCACCCAATACAGGCACTAAGGACCAAAATCAAGCCCTCTGCAACACCAGTATGTGCTCTTAACCACTGAGCCTTCTGCCTTCTCTCCAGACCCTAAATTTGATGGTTAAAGCAAGATACATCTCCAAAGCTTTTTTAAAAAAGTCATCTGGAAAGTATTATCCACCTGAACTTTGTGAGAGTGTATCATCAAAACTTAAGGCAAGCTGAAGAGACGGTTCAGCACTTAAGAGCACTGGCTGCTCTTACCGAGGACCTGGGTTCAATCCCCAGGACCCACGTGGCAGCTCACAACTGTTTCTAACACCATCCCTGTGGATCTGATGTTTTATTCGAGTCTCTGGAGGCACCAACCATGCGTGTGGTGCACAACCTGGTAGAAGACAACCACACACATAAAAGAAAATCATTTCTTTATTTTTAAGTTTCATGTACTGATGTTTTGCCTGCATGTTTGTCTGATCTTGGAGTTACAGACAGTTGTGAGCTGTCATGTGGGTACTGGAAATTCAACCTGGGTACTCTGGAAGAATAGTCAGTGTTCTTAACTGCTGAGCCATCTCTCCAGCCCCAAGAAAATACTTTTTTTAAAAAATTGCCTAAAGACTAAGGACTAGAGAAATGGCTCAAGGTTCAGTCGCAGCACCCAATGGTGGCTCACAACCACCTCTAACCCCAGTTCTAGGAGAGCCAATGTCCTCTTCTGACATCTGTGCCTTTACCTCCCAAGTGCTAGAATTACAAGTGTACACAACCAGGCCCTGTTTTATGAGATGCTGTGGATTTAACCCAAAGCCTTGTGAACAAGAGGCAAGCTCCCTGCCAACTATCCCTAGGCCACATTTTTGGTTTTTGAGACATGGTCTCACTCTATGGCTGAGACCAGTTTAGAAAGCTCAAGGCAATCTTTCCAACCTCTTGAATTCTGGAACTATAGGCATGAGCCACCATGCCTGGCTTCCAATTCTTGGCTGAAGAATTAGAAAAGCTTACTTAGAAGTCATGACTTGCCCAGCGGTGGTGGTGGCGCATGCCTTTAGTCCCAGCACAGGGGAGGCAGAGGCAGGAGGATCTCTGTGAGTTTGAAGCCAGCATGGTCTACAGAGGGAGTTCCAGGACAGGCAGAACTGTTACACAGAGAAACCTGTCTCGAAAAACCAAAAGAAAAAAAAGCCATGACTTCTTAAACAAAAAACAAAGATCTTCAGTAGTACAACTAGCTCTTTTTGGCAGCCCTTGGTTTACTCTGAGTCACCATCAGACATAATTGCATAAGGCAATTGCCTTCTATGGTGTATATTCTGTTGTTTCGTTTAGAACGGCGCTGACTCAAGTATCAGCTCAGTATGACTCTTGTAGAAACAAAACTGCAGTGCTACCCACCAGTGTCTTTATTGTCTCTCAACTCCTGCATCGCCACAATTGCAGCAATCTGAGACCGAAGGAAAGTGAGTTCATCTTCAAGGGCAGCTATCTTTTTAACTGCAGCTTCACTTGCTGGCAGATCATCTTTCACTGGCTTGTTCTGTCTGCAAGCAGGTAACAATGGATTCCAAATTAGTTTTGAAGAATGAAAAAGATCAATTTTCCCTTCTTCCTCCTTTTTCCATTGATTTTGTCTGTGGGTGGAAGGAAAGAAGAAACAAAGAGAGGAAAATGTTCAACTGAAAAAGAAAACCTCAGGTGGAAATGGTGATGCACACCTTTAATCCCAGTGCTCAAGAGACAGAGGCAGGAAGAGCTCTGTGAGTTCAAGGCCAGCCTGGTCTCCAGAGCAGGTTCCAGGACAGTCAGGGTTACACAGAGAAAACCTGTCTCGAAAAATGAGAGAGAGAGAGAATGAGAGAGAGAGAGAGAGAGAGAGAGAGAGAGAGAGAGAGAGAGAGAGAGAGAGAGAGAGCGCTGGAAAGAAGATGGCTCAAGGGTTAAGGAGTATACACTCTTCTTGCAAAGTTAGTTAATTTTTGCTTTGCTTTTTTTCTTTTGAGACAGGTTCTCATGAAGTTCAGACTAACCTGGCTCCCAGAATCCCAATCAGGTTGTTTAACCACAGCACCTACATTCACAGACACACACTCCCTTCCCCACCACAAAAATACAACAAATAAATTTTTTAAGGAAGAGAAAACAGGAGCTAGAGATGTACCTCAGTACAGAGTGCTTGCCTAGCACGTGCAAGGCTCTGGATTTAATCTCTAGCATACAAATATAAACAAGAAGCTAAATAAAATCAGAGTATCTATCTTTGCCCTGAGAAGATCCCAAGACTCACAGAGAAAAAGTGCCTCACATTATTCTTTTATATTCATATATAGAACACATGGCCAATAAGCAGCAAAGAAATAAGGAAATAAATCCTTCCTCAAATTGTAAAACAAAAATAGTTACCCTATAATTGTTTTACTGACTAACTTTAAGTAGAGTAAACTTAGTCAGAAATTCTGCATAAGGTTCAGAAGGGCCTTGCATTCAGGACTATATTAGGGTCAGTTCGTATCTTCCAATTTTTTTAAACTAATAAACCAGTTTGACACATAATAAAATTAGCCAGAATCTTTGAATAATTGGCATTCAGGATGCTAAAAACTTCTATCTGAATACTCTAACATGTAAGTCTTAGGAGGATGAATACATCCAAAATTTGAAATACTTCCCACTTCAATATTTATGAAGTAATTTGTTTCATGAACACTGCAGATACCAAAAGCCAGATGCTCAAACTCCTTATATAAAAAGGCACCTATGCATATCCTTTGCTTATTTTAAGTTATCTCTAAAATACTTAAGATACTCAATACAAGAACTTTGTATCACTTCATTTTTGTAAACACAGCATAGCATTAGAAATACAACAAATTCAAGTTTTTGCTTTTAAGAAACTACTGGAATTTTCTCTCTAAATATTTTCCATCTATCATATTTGATTTCATTGTGTAGAACACATATGAGAACCCATGCATACAGAGCCCATACGGAAATCATGATAGAAGGCTAAATGCTAAGTCTAATATTTATTTTTAAACACTTTATTTATAATACAGAAAACAATATTAATGTGACCCTGATACCCACGTGATAGCCCACTGGCCCCTAGGCCGGTTGTGAGGTTGAAATATGAACAAGGCATCCAGGGGCTCTGCTGACAGCTCAGTCTCATCCCACTATCCCACCTGTCTTGGAGGCCTCACCCGGCACTTACACAGCCAGCCTGGATCAGCAATCCCAGTCCACACAGTAACAGGAAACAAACAAACATCCACTCAACGTAAGTCGACTACAAAAGTCCCATCAATTCCACAACCTAACTCGAGGTACCCCAGGTCCCGCTGTAAAAATATAAACATGAAAAAAACCAAGACACTATGGCCCCCCTAGTATCACAATCCTATAGTAATATTCATCATCAAAAAGAATTCAGAAAAATCTCAAAATACAGAATTTTTTAAAAAGTAACTATAAGGAGTGCAGAGAGTTTAAACAGGAAACAAACACCTAGGCGAACATAAAGAAGACAAGAATAAATTCCTGAATAAGTTTAAGAAAACACAAACAAATGAAACAATTTAAACATGAAAATTTAATTCAACAGAGATTGAAATGTTAAAGAAAATACAAATGCAAATTAAGGTGGAGATGAAAATTTCAACCATCCATTTAAAACCCTTACCAACAATACGGGTGTGGTAGAAAACAGCTTCAGAATCTGAAGAAAGGATACAGGAAATGGACCACGAAATCAAATAAAACAGTAAATTAAAGAAAGGAATATGGGCTGGAGAGATGGCTCAGAGGTTAAGAACACTAGCTGCTCTTGCAGAGGTCCAGAGTTCAATTCCAAACTGCTCTTCCAGAGGTCCTGAGTTCAATTCCCAGCAACCACATAAGGGCTCACAGCCATCTACAATGAGATCTGGGCAGGCAGACATACAGACAAAATGTTGTGTACATAATAAATCTTTAAGAGGAAAAAAAAAAGTACCAAAGATAGGAATACACAGCAACTTTAGGAGAAACTGAAGAATTCCAGGCCAAGGCATGGATCATTCAATAAAATCATATCAGAAAATGTCCTATAACTAAATGTCCTATAACTAAATAAGGAGATGCCCATTCAGAGTCGGGAGGCACACAGAACAACCACTGAACCAAAAGAAATTCCCCATGCCATATTATAGTTAAAACATTGAACATACAGAAAAAAAGAAAGAAGTTACAATTCATATAAAGGCCAACCCATTAAAATACCAGCTGACTTCTCAATGGAAATTTTAAAAAACCCAAAGATCTTGGAGCAATGTACTTCAGGTCCTAAAAGACTGCACTCCATCCATGTACATGCAGATACCATTAATTAGACTGGACTTAGATTTTACACCCACACACACATACATGACAACATGAGATTGGGAAGAAAGTAGAGAGGATATAGGAAGAGTTGGAGTGGAAGGGTGAGGGGTAATTTGATAAAAATAAAATGCACTTGTGTATGAAAGGGAAAAGTAACTTTCAAAAATTTAAATGCAAAGAGCCTTTTTTTAAAATACATGTATATACACTAAAAACTGAGGTGCCATTCCTGATATTAGGAAAATATCAGGACATAGCATGTCACAAAAACAGGATAAAACTGTTCAGTAAGTAGGAACAAACTTCAGTAAGTGCAAGAATTCAAGTTTTATGCTACATCCATGTCCCAAGACAAGCATATAAAATTACCGAAATCTGAGATAACCAGCTTCTTCATCATTTGCCACACACAAAACATCAGCAAAAGATGGAACTGAAGGTTCATAATCATCAAATTCCTCAGAGTTCAAGCGTGGGATCAACTAAAACAAAAATGAAAAACTCAGAGCTTCATCAGGAATCAGGGAAAACACATGCCTCGTGCTTCATCATATTAAATAAGTTAACGGGGAAAACACTGGAGATGTTACTCTACTACCTCAGCATATAGTAACATTTTCTCCCCATGGCTAATCTCATCAATCACACAGCAAAAATATAAGTAAAGTAAGGTAAAAACAAGCTCCCAGGTATTCAAAACATGTGTGAGATGATTTATTTCTAGCAGTAAAGGCTTGCACGCACATTTCTTCTATCCTATATACCTGAGAGTAGCTAGGACTACTTTATACACAGGGCTTAAACAATGCGTGGTGACTAACTTACCTCAAAATTAGGTCTTCGACAGGGTTCTAAAGGAAGCATTCTCCCAATAATACGAACAATACTCCGAGCTGACCCATAGTCTTTATTTTGCCAAGTCAGCAAATCCTATAAATAAAGCTTTGTTTAAAATATATTCCAGTTAAATATGTTTATATATATCTAAGAAAAACAGAGATGTAATAGATGTACTAATAGTTACATAAAAATTAGCATACTCTTAAAAAATGTCTTCCTTGAAAAGTTAAACTTTATTAACATTTATCTTGTTTAAAAACACTAAAGTGTGGAGCTAGGAAAATCGTTTAGTTCCAAATTTGATTATCAGGCAGCCACGTGAAAAGGCTACACATGGTGACTCACTCCTGCAACCCCAGAGTTAGAGAGGCAGAGATGGGTGCATCCCTGAGGTCTCCTGGCTAGTAAGCCTAGGTGAACTGGAGAATCTCAGACCTTATCACTGGTTTATCAACTAGTCTCAAAATAAAGCGGGGGTGGGGGGAGTGAGATGGCTCAGAAGTTAAAAGCACTGGGCGCTTTTCCCAAGGACCTAGGTTTGATTCCCAGAACCTACATGGTGGTACACAATCGTCTGTACCTCAGTTCTAGGGGATCTGGTGCCCCACTCTGGCACGTAAGTGGTATAGAGACACATCCAGGCAAAATGTACATCAAATTTAAAAAAAAAAAAAAAAAAAAAAAAAAAAAAGTAGTCAAATTCTAAGGAATGACCTGTGGCATCCACCTGCATATATGCAAACACATTCTCACTCAGACTAGATGTATATCTGTGGTGTATGTGCAGGGATGTGTCTACCTCCAGCCCAACACTTGGGAGACAGAGATAGGATGAGCTCAAGTTGGAGGCCAGCCTGGGCTACAATAGAGACCCTAGCTCAGATATCTAATTGAATACCTTGGAGAATGTGATGGTTATTCTCGGTTGTCAAGTTGACTACATCAGGAACTAACTAAATCCAACAGTGGAGGGCACACCTGTGAGGAATTTTCTTTCCTTTCCTTTCTTCCTTTCCTTCCTTCCTTCTCCTTCTTCTTAATTTGAAGTAGGAATATAAATTGCTATTCCAGATCTTAATGTGGGAAAACACATGTCTTTAATCTGGGCCATACCTTCTGCTGGAAGCCTATATAAGGACTTGGAAGAAGGAAGCTTCCTCTCTGCCTGCTTGCCCATGCCTAGCTAGCAAGTCCATTCCTTCACTGGCATTAGAGCCTACTTCTTCAGGATTCCACAGTCTACAGAGGACCAGCAGAGACATCTAGCCCTGTGGATTGATCAACATCTAGCTTCTTAGACTTTCCATTCAGAGCCAACCACTGTTGGATTAGCTAATAGAGCTCCTTTCAACAGAGATTTCATTCTGTAAGTTGTTTCTCTAGAGAACCCTGGCTAAAACTTTATGCAAAAAAAAAAAAAAAAAAAAAAAAAAAAAAAAAAAGTTATCTCTCTTCACCTGCAAAAGAATTCCATCTTTCGAAGTAAAAACTGGCTACCATGTGTGGGTTTATATATAACCTCAAGTTATTCAGCAGGTTTAGAAAGTAGCACTGTTTGAGTCCTAAAGTATACGGCTAACCTGAGCAACTCAGGGAGTTGGAAAAGAAAAGAAGAAAAGGATAAGAAAAATGTCTGGCAATCTCAAAAACAAACAACAACAACAAAAAAAATCATGGACAGCCAGGCAATATAGAAAATACTTGTTATTACCCTTAAGGGAGAAATTAAAAGAATAATACACCAGATCCCAGACAATTTAGCAATTATTTATACATGGGTTACATATGCTGGAAACTGACTCTTTACAAAGCATTTAAACTGAATGTGCTGCTGTAACATGAATGCTCTGTCCTTATAGCACGCTCATGTTAGCACCCTCATGAGAACATTTTTATAGGTAGTACAGTCAGAAATCCCATAGGTTCACAGCTTTAGAACTCAGGAGAGAAAGCCTGGATGCCAGAATCACTGGCACAAAGGATGTGGCCCAGGTGAAAGAGTTAGGTAGGAGGATTTTTGTAGCTGTCATTTCAGACAGTACTCTCACTAAATTGCCCAAACTTGCCTTGATTTGCCTTGAATTCAATCTTTACCCCAGTAGCCTTCAACTTGAGATCTGGCCTCACTTTCAGGAAGAGCTGGGATTACAGACTTGTGCTCCCAGGGCTGGTTGCAATCTCCCTTATGTTAATCTGATCAAACCTAAACACCTGAATCTAACATGAAGCCTGTCAACTAGCCTCATAATCTTTCCTCAGCTCTGCCAGGCGTCTCCACAGAATACTCCAAGGAATCCACATCTATTGCTCAATCATCCTGTAAAGTCCCCTGCTACTAGGTCCTACTTTGTCTCCAATTTAATCTCCCATTTAATTTATTAATTAGCAATTTAATTACCAATAAAATATACATTCTTTTGGGTCAAGCAAATTCCTCCATCCCCAAAACAAGCCACTATCCATATGTTTAGGAGGCCTGGACCCAACTTTAACCTCAAGACTGGTTCAGTTTTCACCTGTCCTTGATCACACAAGTCATGGTCCCCTACAAGTTGGACTACCTCTGTTCTGATATACTTCTAAACTCTACTTAATTCTCAGTTAGTCTGAGTATCACACAATGGAACACATCGGTTACAGGAGCCTTTGTTTCACTTGCAGTATTCTTGTCCTCCATTAAAAACTGTGAAATCTTGTCGGGCGCTAGTGATGCATGCTTTTAGTACCAGCACACAGGAGGCAAAGGCAGGTGGATCTCTGTGAGTTCAAGGACAGTATGATCTACAGAGCGAATTCCAGGTCAGGCTCTAAAGCAATACAGAGAAAACCTGCCTCAAAAAATAAATAAATAAATAAAATAAAAATAAAAAATAAAATAAAATAAAGAAAGAAAGAAAGGAAAAAAAAAATGTGAACTCTTTGAGGGCAGGCCCAGATGGCTTTTAATTTATTTGCATCCTTCAGGGTAGTAACTGTCACCATGGATATACAAGAATCACCTCAGATGCTCTCCAGAAGAAATATAATACAAGTATATAAATTAACATATAATAAATATTTTTAAATTACTGATGGCAATAATTTTACCTTTTTCATGAGGTTTTCAAAATTTGTTATTTTATACCTATACAGAACTTAATTCAAATATGCATGTGGCTGGGTATCATAGAATATAATATGTCTGTAATCCCAATACGGGGGTTGCTGGGGCAAGACGAAAATTCAGAGCCATCATGGCTTGTTATTTTAGCATATGCCAAAACCCTGTGTCAAAATGTAAAAGGGAAAGGCAAGGCAGGAACACGTGGCCAGTGGCTACCATATCAAATAGCACAACCTAGAAGAAACAAATCCTAGACCCATTGATATCAGAATTCTGGGAGACCTAAATACATCTATTGAAAGTATTCTACACTCAGTGGTAGAAAAAAAAAAAAAAAAAAAAAGGAAAAAAGGCAGGGGGAGATGGCTCAGTGAGTAAAGACACCTGCCACCAACCAAACCTGCTAACGTGAGTATGGTAGAAGGAGAGAAACCATTCCTGACAATTGTCCTCTGACCTGCACACATGTACCACAGTACATGCACACACATATACATATACACACAAATAATTATAATAGTATTTAGAGACCTTTAAAAATAAATAGGTGGAAAAATAAAAATAATAAAATAAGTAGGTGGTGGAAAGGTGCTCAGTACTTAAAAGCACTTGATGCTCTTGCAGAGAGCCTGAGTTAGGTTCCCAGTATCCACATGGCAGCTCACAGTTGCCCTTAATGCCACTTCTAAGTAACCTAACACTCTTTCCTGGCCTCCTCGGGTACCAATCACATACATGTGGTGCACATACATGCATGTAGGCATTCATGCATAAACACAAACTAAAAGTACATATTAGACCATGCATATGTACAGGCCTGCTAAGAACCAGAGGTCACAGTGAAAATACATAATTATCCAACTTTTGGTTAGAGTGTCTTCATGACTGGCTCTGTGACTTCTATCCCCAGAAATTCTGGTTCTCCAAACTCGTTCATTCCTTTACTGGCCATTGTCGTTATATTAAGGCTCTTACCATCTCTACTCCTGGTTCAAAGCTCTCATTTTGACTGTATTCATTTTCCTGCCAAGCATGGGTTTTCTGGTTAATTACTTCGGTGATATTGCCCCTTCCATTCAAAAAATGCTATATACTCTTGTTGCAATGAATAACCCCCAATTACTCTCACAGGGGAAAAACTCACAAAATATTTTTTTAACCACAAGTTTATATTGACATCACAAGTAAACTGTTTGCAACTGATTCATGACATGTATGTTGATCCTAAGCCAAATAAACCTTCCTCCAATCTCTGTTATCCGCTACACCGATTTCAGTACATGCAAGTGACCTTGCCTCTAATCAAAAAGCGAAACACCTCAGGGAGGGGGCATAGGCTGATTGGTAGAACACTTACCTAACATCTTGGAATTCTATTCATGAAAACAAGCAAAAAAAGCCATAGACTTCTATGTGACATATTTCATTTCTCATCATCCAAATTCTCTCTCTACCACCTCTCACTTTTGTTCTACAGAGCCCTCTCTTCCTTCCTAGAGTTCTTGATTTAGATTCCCTCTCCCGCCAGGCTCTCCAGGGCACTGGCCTGTCACCTCTATTTGTATTCCAAGTTTTTAACCAGAACTTGAAAATAGACTGCAGTTAATTAATTGTGCCAGTCAGTGCTCTGTCAACTTGACACACACTGAGGTCATCTGGGAAGAGGAACCTCAATTAAGAAAATGCTTCCACAAGACTGGACTGTAGGCAAAACTTTGGGACATTGTCTTGATGGATGATCAATGTGGGAAGGTTCAGCCCACCGTAGGCAGTACCACCCCTAAGCAGGTGAGAAGGCAGTTGATAAGCAAGCCTTGGAGAGCAAGCCAGTGAGCAGCATCCCTCCACTGCCTCTGCTCCAGTCCCTGACTTGACTGCCCTTGGTGGATGGAAGCTTGTAAGCCAAATAAACACTTTCATCCCCTAAGTTGGCTTTGTTTTATCACAGCAATAAAAAGCAAATATATTAATTCTAATACTGAAAAGTAAAAGAAATTCAATACTGCTGCACCTTCACGAGTGATAGCCTCTCTCAATCGCTTTCCCAAAGTTTTCAAATGAAGGTCACTGATGCCACTCTTCCTCACATCCTTAAGACTACTCCAATCAACCCCATGACCACCTAAGGAAATTCTTTCTGGGGGCATGTTTGCTGTTTTTCTGTTTGGGTTTTTAATATTTTGAGGGGAGGGGACTTCATACATAAGCCCTGACTGCATTTACATCTCTCCCATTCTTCCCTATTCCCCTCCCAACTCCTGTCCTTTCCCTGCCCCAAATTCATGATCTCCCCTTTAATTAGTATTGATTCATGTATATACAAATGTGAGTGTGTATATGTATATGTACACATGTATATACATAACTACAAGAGTTCCTTTAGCTTTGCCTGTATATGTACATGTGCTCAGGTCTGACCACTTGGAATTGTGTATAGCCTATTGTACAGCCTATGTGGGAGTTCATTCCTCAATTGAGTCTTCTTCTAGAAGCAGCCACTGACCACCTGTAACTGTTCCTATAGGTGTGGGACCATGTAAAATTAGCCATGTCTGAATTACCATGTCAGGTGATGTTGAGCTTTGTTTTTTTGTGGTTTTTTTTTTTTTTTTTTTTTGTGGTCAGGGGCCTGTCATATACCCTAGGCTATTCTTGAACTCCCAAATCCATGGAGAGCAGATGAAGTCCTGAGTGAATGTGTAATGCTGACATAAGCATGGTTATGCCAAGGCCTGGAATGCCTCAGACCCATGAGAATAGCAAGATGGTCCCCTAGCCTGAATTTGTTTGGTTACAGTATCTGCAGAAAATATCAACCACAGCTTCTTCCTCCTCCCAGATAACTGCAGTCTGAGACTGTTCCCCTAAAGAGATGCTACCCCAAGATTACCTAACATGGCTCCTTGCTAAACTGTGTAAAAAAACTCATCCTTGTTCAGCTGTATATAAAAAATGTGCCGAATTACCGGGATGCTGGTACATCTCCATCAGAGGGGCACCCTACTCCTCAATCACTAATTAAGAAAATGCTCTATATACTTGCCTACAGCCTGATCTTACGGATGCAATTTCTTGATCAGGGTTTCTTTCTCTCACATGACCATAGCTTCTGTCAAATTGACATTTAAAAAAAAAACAAAACAAAACAAAAACAAGCCAGCACAACTTCTCAGGCCCAACTGGCTCAAGCTCGACTGCTCAACTGGCTTTCTGATACAGCTCAGAACTCATTAGTCAAAGAATGGTGTCTTCATAGGAAGCTGAACCCTGCTGTATATCTATCGCCAGTAGAGGATCTCTTAGAGACAGGGCCACAGGCCAATCTGATCTAGACAGTCCTTGAGGGCTCTAATGTCAAGTTGACAATAAAACTAACCAGGTCAGAAAACACGTTCAAAATGACACATCAAACCCAACCTGATAGTGTACATTTGTAACCCCAGCCCTCGAGAGCCTGAGCTACAGAGTCCATGGCTCAAACAACAATAATGAGACTCAAGAACAAAGTCACCAAAATCCGGACATTTAGCCTGGACTACAGTTAGTTTTCACCAAGGCAACAGCCTGCCTCTGCAGGTGAAGCAGTGCGGTTAGACCATCACCTGCTGCCAGGAGCCTTTCCACCATGTGCACCCTTACAAGTGCCCGCCAGTCTCTCTCGCCTCTTCTTTCTCTGGTTTCTTCTGTCTCTGTCTGCCTGTCTCTCTCACATCTCCACTACGACATGGCCTTTCACTCTCTCTTCCCCTTCCTCCTCACCAAATAAACCTCTTGCACTAACTGTTGTGTGTGGCCTGTTTGCTTACTAGCAAGGTACCACTTTGCCTATTTTTAAAATTTGTCATTACATACACGATATCTTGTCTCAAAACGACGAGACCCAAAATTAAAATTAGCAAAATTCATTAAAAATATTTACCTGGTCTACAGGAACACCAAAATATGCCAGCATGTTTCTTAATGTATTCAGTATGAGAGACATTGGTGAAGCAAGTTCAAGGAAGCATTGCTCGATGGTACCTTAGAAGAGAAGTTATTATTACTCACAAGTAACTGCCACGCAAATCGCCTAAAGAACCTTTCATGACATATGACACCATCAAGTGATTGCTCCTGGAGAGCTTTTATTTTGAAGACAGAAAATGCAAGCGCGGGGGGGGGGGGGGTAGTGTGATGTCGGAGAACACTAACAATGAAATTTTACTGTTACATTATAACCTTACCGAGTGTTTGGGAAGGTACCCTGGCAAGTCAATGTGCGACAGCCAAGCTCCCACGGTCCCGGGAGCTCTGCAGCCCCTGGAAGCTTTCAGAACCTCCCGCGGCTCTCCTCACACCCACCCCTCCCAGCGGCCACTGGCCGCTGACCGGAAGCCACGGGGCCGGAGCCCGCGCCACTCACCTTCCCGCTGCATGGCCCGGCGCCGGGGAACCGGGAAGCCTGCGGAAGCGCAGTCCACCGAGGGGCGCGAGCACCCCCGCCCAAGCAGGCGCCGATGGACCGAACGGGTCTTCCGGACCGGCTCGCCGCTTCCGCCTCCCGCAGCAACTATCAAGCTCCGCGGGCCCGAACTCGGCGCCTGTCCCCATTGGGCAAGAGTGGAGAACGCCGCTTATGATTGGAAGGCCAAGAACCAATAGCTGTCCCAGTGGGGCGCATGCGCATAATGCATTCTGGCGTTCGCCGCCTATCTTGTGGATGACTCAAACCTTTGCCCAATTGGTGTCGCCTTCTACACCCTACCCCAATGGTGGCACGATTTCTCAGCATTCGACAAAGATTCCGCCGATATACTTGCCGTTGCTCGGTCATTCTGCGGAAATATCTAGTCGTAAGCTAAATAATGAAATAACTAACGATGAGCCACGATATGCATTCTAGTTTGTGTACTCAGTGTGTGTGTGCATGCCACAGGACCCTCGTGAAAGTCAAACGACAATTTGTGGAAAATTGGTCTTCATCTTCTACTGTGTAGGATCCAGAGACAGAACTTGAGTTGACCTTAGGTTTCCCCCAATGGGCCATTTCACTGATCCTAAGACAAGATTTTAACACCTCTACATTTTAGTTTGGAAAGCTAATGAGAAGCAAAAGTTCTAATTATCCCCGTCCCCAGCAAAACACAATGGAAAGCAGAGTGAAACATACTACCTCTGTATACCTAGTACAACCGAATTCATAAATTAATATTTACAAAACCTCAAATAATTCGCATGCCATGCATAAGGACATAGCATAAACTTTTGAAAATCTTAAATACCTAACGATTTTAGTTGGTAGCAATAAAGCACCGGCATTTAAGTGATCTAGAACAAAATATCCAAACTAGAAAAGGTTCAGCATAAAGTAATGCAGAATTTCTGAAAAGAAACAACCCAGGCTGCATAAATACTCTGAAAGAATGTGTTGTGCCTTTTTCTTTGGCAGGGGTATTTGTTGATGTTTTGGCTGAGACATGACCTCACATTAGCAAAGGTTGAACTGAAACTCTTGCCTCTAAGTGCTGGCATTATTTATCGATCAGATCAACACAAGTCATTGAGTCCTAAATGTGTGTTATCTTCAGATATTAACAAGGACTTACCCTCAATTTATGAGCGGCAACTAAAGGCACCAGCAATAACCTACATTGTTCCTGAAGTCTCTTAAATTCACCTCACCAACAGCTTGAAGGTTTCTCATACCTGGTACTGGTTTTTTCTTTTTTTTTTTTTTTTTTTTTCTCTCTTCTTAAGACCATTATTATGTCAGTGGCATAATTTCATTTAGACTATATAGGTACTTTGCACATACATTTACTGTATTATTCATAAATTTAAATATAAAACAATTACCTTATGACTTTTTCAGATGTTTTATCCTTCCTTCATCTCTACCTGTATTAACTCCCACCCCTGCCGTTTTTCTCATTTCTCCCTTCAAAACACTTCTATCCTGCCATCCAAAGGAAGCAAGCTGGGAGACCATTATCCCTGGCAAGCAGCCATGGATGACCTGAGTTGGAAGAAGCTGCGCCAGGGAGAGCTGGTAAGTTACCTGTACTTGAGCCACTTGGGCTAGTTAGTAGGCTCTTAAGAATGAGGGCCCTGCAGTCTGGCAAGTCCCCTAATAACTTCCTATAGCTCCATGTCCAGGGACCCACAACCTTCACACAGACATACAGGCAGGCACAACACCAATGCACATAAAAGAAACTGAAAATAAAAGTTCCTTTTGAATTTATTCTAGATTTCACTTTTTACCAGTTTTACATGCATGCATGCATGCATGCATACATACACACACACACACACACACACACACACACACACACATACATATGTTGGACCCCTTGGTATTGTTTATGGGCCACCATGTAAGTGCTAAGAACTGAATTCAGGTCCTGCTCCTTCTTGCTAAGCTCTCTCCAGTCCTCATTCCTACTATAAATCCTATCAGCTATTTTTATTTTTACAAGCACGTTTATCACTTTTTAGTAGCTAGACACTGGCACAAGCTTGTAATCCCAGCATCCAGAAGGCAGACGCAGAATGGAGGTGAAGGCTACCCTTTTGGGACACAGTGATTTCATGGCCAGTCTGGGTTATGCTGTTTACAAGGTTTTTGTTTTGGATTTTTTTTTGTTGTCTTATTAGTCCAAGCTGGCCTCAAACTCGTAGTCTTCCTCCTTATCATGAAGGTTTTACTCAACTCTCAGCAGTTATGATTACCTACCTGTTGGAACACAGTCCAGGGATGCAGGCTTGTCAGAATACTGAGTGTGGTGAGCACACACTCCAAGAAAACCAAGGTCTCGTGACCTCAGTTTCTTCAAAACACAGAACTGTTCTTGGAATAGTTTCGTGTACCTCCCAGGTGTACTGGATCCCTCATTATTGCTTGCTGCTGTTCTTCAATTACATGTTTGTTGTCCATGGGAAAACATTTTTGCCGCTCCTGAATCGTCCTCTTCAGTGTATACAAGTGAGTGTGAACTCAGAATTTTACTCAGGTTATTCTAAGCCTTAGTATATTTGCCTGGGGCTATAAAGTGAGTTAGTCATTGCATGAGACTCTCATTTATACATTCTCTCAGGTCCCTCTAGAGAAGTGACACTGCCCATTGACCAACACAAGACTGTCAGTCGGCAAGTTCAAGATGCCCTGTCCCTCCTTGAGGATTTACAGGCAGGCAATTAAGAGTTAATGAGGGAAGGAGAGATTTTCTTCAGTGGAATAGCCACTGGTAAACTGCCCAGGCTCCTGTGTTTGTGTGTACAAGCTTGCAGGAGCCCACATAATTGAAGTGATAGCATCAGACCCTTAGAAATTGAACTACAAATCATTTTGTGCCACCATGTGGACAGTAAGGACCAACCCCCTAACCCCCGCTCTCTGCCAAGAGCAGTAGGTTCTCCTAACATGAGCCCTCCCCAGTCCCTGCTCCAATAACCTCAAGACCACTGGTTCCCTAAAGTTCCATTCCAGCAGTGAAAAGTCAACATCCAAGTTACAGCAAAAGACAGCAGAGCAGCAAACACAAGAGGGGTAGAATGGGAATAGAGCATCTTCAAAACCCAGGCACAGAAAACACACTCTTCATCCTGTTTGGAGATTTCTCTTGAAGATCCTCAAGGGTTTGTTTGGTTGTTTATTTATTTATTTATTGCAGCCACCTAGAGGAAATCTGCACTAGCACCTGCCACAATTCTGTCATCAACTTCATGCTTCGGTTCACTGAGAATGCAGTTAACTCCCTTTATGAAGCATTCAGTGAACAATAACAATCACCATAAGAATGCACCTGATTTATATGACAAATACAGTAATGCTATATTACATTGGAACCATGCTCTTCCTATTTGGACAAAAGTAGCAAGAGAAATTAGAACAGAACTTGTTCCTGGAGTTATTCAAAGGACCAGAGAGATCAAGAATCAGGTCAGCCAATGTAGGAACTGAACTGTTTTGAAATCAATTCAACTCATATCAATTAGAGTATTATATACCACCCAAACACAGCTTGTTACGGAAATAAGATAAGTGTGTACTCTGAGGTGGCCTGAATGAGACATTTGTCCCATGTCTCAGGCATTTAAATACTTGATTCCAATTGTTGGCTGTCTGGAGAAGCTAAGTAGGTGTGGCTTTCATGGAGTTAGTGTGTCACCAACTACCAGCTTTGAGATTTACAAACCTCAACCTCTGGCCATCACCAATTCACACCCTGCTTTCTGTTTGTAGCTTAGGATGTAAACGCTCATCTTTCTAGTGCTGCCAATTCACACCCTGCTTTCTGTTTGTAGCTTAGGATGTAAACGCTCATCTTTCTAGTGCTGCCAGACTTCTCTGCCATGGTAGTGGTAGACTCCCCTCTGAAACCAAAAGCCTCAAATAAACCATTCCCTTGTTTAAGATGCCTTGGTCATGGTGTTTGATTTATTACAATCTTTCTAATCCCAATTTTGTAAAGCATGCATCAGGATCTATTATTACATTGACATGAAGTGTCTTGTCTCCATTTGCCTTCCCTACTTAGCAATTTCACTTCAACAATAAAAAGAAAAATTACTTCTTAGAGATTTTAAATCAAACCCAGAAAAGGGGGCTAGAATCAAGAGAGCTAGCCAGGCCAGGAATCTCAGAACCAGAAAGGCAAAGGCAGCCTCCATTTCAGCCTGGGAGATAAGAGTGAAGCCAGGCCACCTGACAAATGGAATATACTTTTGCACTGAAAATCCATACAAATTACTCTGTTTTAAGTTACTAACAATATGACATATCCTTTTTTACAAATACATTGACTTCCCTAAGAAAGATTTTGCTTTTCAAGTTTACTATTTGTTTAGAATATGATAATTTAAACCAGACATAGTGGTACACATCTCTAATCCCAGCACTCACAGATCTAAAAATTCCAAGACAGCTTGAGCTACAGCAAGACCCGCTTCAAACTTTAAAACTAAAACTTTTTAGAAGTTGTATTATTCCCAGGACAGCAAGGAGACAATTGCTGCCAAGCTTGACAAGCTGAAATCCAGCAGGGTAGGACAACACTGTGCCCTCCAAGCTTGACAAGCAGAGATCTAGCGGGTTTGTGCTGACTCCGTCCACACTTATATCATGCAAAGCTACACATAAATGAAGGGCTGCAGGCTGGCTATGTTTCAGAACTGGGAACTGGCCTATGGGTTAATTGCGTTCGGCTCTTCCAGAGGACCAAGTTCAGTTCCCAGCATCCACAACAGGTGGTGCAGAGCTGTCTGACCCAATATACTCTTCTGGCCTTTGTGTGCACCAGTGTACACTGTATACGTGTGTATGTATGTACACACACACACACACACACACACACACACACACACACACACACACACATCTTTTGTAAAAATGTAAATTCCAACTTCCATAAAAGTGTTTTAAAGGTAAAAGAATATTTTGTATTTCTCTTGTATTTCCAATAATTTTTAGAAGAATGTTTCAATTGTACCAGATCTTAAAAGGTAACAACTAACTTAAAACCACTCAGTTATTTCTGTATTTTTTTTTAGAGAAGCTGACTGGGGGTGTACATGCCCTGCATGTACAAAGCATCAGGGTTCGGTTCCAAGCATGACAATAAAATGTAGCCCAGCACTGCAATTCCAGCAATTTCACATTCAAGTGAAAGCAGGGGGCTTAGAATTTCAAAGTCATCTTTAGCTATATACTGTTTAAAGTCAGCCTCAGCCACATGTGACTCTGTCTCAAAACAAGTATCTCATGGAATGCTAACTTTTTTTTTTTGCTTATTTGTTTTAAAGACAAGACACAGCTCTAACTGACCTCAAATGATAGGCCAGAGTGGTAGGATTAAAATTCTGTGCATTAGGGGGCTGGAGAGATGGCTCAAGGGTATAGAGCACTGACTGTTCTACCAGAGGTCCTGAGTTCAATTCCCAGCAACCACATGGTGACTCACAATCATCTGTAATGAGATCTGGTGCCCTCTTCTGATCTGCAGATATACATGTATACAGAATAAATAAATATTAAAAAAAAAAGGTGGGGGGCTGTGCAGTTTGGCTGAGTGGTGGTGGTGGTGTATGCCTTTAATCCCAGCATTCAGGAGGCAGAAGCAGGAAAACCAGGGCTGTTACACAGAGAAAATGAAAAACCAACCAACGGACAAAGTTCTGTGCTTTTCAAGGACTTTTTTGATGACTATTAACCTGAAATTCCTGCATTATTCAGAATGGCTAACTAAAAACCCTATGCATTCTGATCTTCTAAGGAAGAGAAAGCAAATTAAGACAGTTTTATAAACTTTTAAAAATCATTTATCAAACCATATACCAAGTCGACTACACTTAAGTTGATATTTCAAATTCTAGAAACAGGTAGCAGAAATCTGCTGAGTAGAATGTCTACCCAGGAAGAGCCTCAAAATCAGGTAAACAGACAACAGCTATTACCACTTAGGACATTTTATTGGCATATGACAACTTACAAGGGTCCCTGTTGAAATATACACCATACTGAGTAAGAATCATGTAGCCATCTACATTCATTCTCATGGGGTAATAGTTTTCCCTCAAATTATAATTTAATTCCCAACACTGATTTTTAATGGTGACAAAAGGGAACAATAACAATTCCTCAAAGTATAATACTTTGCTTTTCATTAAAATTCCTAAGATGTTAAAAATCATACACAACTAATAACTGAATCATGACCTTCTAAAACTGCTTTTTTTTTTCTGTTTCCTGGAAAATACTTTGGCTCGTTTTTATTTCTTTGATCTTGGCAAAGTAAGTATGTTAATACAACTTTTCAGTTATTTTCCTGGCACTTATAACAAACAGTTTTACCAAGAGGAAACATTCAGCTTTTACAATGTCATGAAATGTGAAATTAAATAGTGATCTCAAAAACTACACACAGGCTGCATTATGTTTGGCTCTTAGAAAGAGAGAGTCACAGTGGTGTTCCACTTTACTATGCTGTAGCGGGATCTTCTTAACTTTAAAAGTAACCAAAGGTTAATTCATTGCATTCGCACTTAAAATATAACCTATTATTCCCTATTACTTTTCAGTGAAACCTACTTTTCTCTGTCATAGAAGTAGTAAAGGCATGCCAAGATTCAGTGTATAACCATAAAACTGTTAAAAGTTCTATGCATTCATATAAAACAAAATGGTATGAAACTGTTAGAGTTTAAGTATTAATCTGAATTGGGATGGTACGAATTATGTCAGACTGATGTAATAAAGTTACTTTGCAGATATTTTCTGATTTACTAAATTATTTCAGATGGACAATTAATGGGAGAAATCATGCAACACTGGGTAAGAATCTTAAGAAACGTATCTCAGGAAAAGCTATATGAAAAGAAAAGAAAAAATGATCTCAGGACAGAAATCGGAAACAGAAGGACTGGAGAACCACCACCACCACCAGGACCTACGAAGAACACAGGCACGATGTGCAGCAGAAGCCTGAAGCCAGAGTCACAAGCTTCAGTGGCAGTGGCAGTTTTCTGGCAAGGGCAGACGAGAAGCCAGGTTGCAAGGCATGGTAACAGAAACTATGATGAAATGGCAGAAGGAATTGGAGATGAGGGCAGCCACCCAGCTGGAGATTCAAAATAAACTCTGGGTCAAATATGAAAAACTCCAACACCTGAAGGGCATTGTGACTGAACCTAAACCTGACAAGCCAGAGATCCTCCTGGGAATTCTGCAATTGAGACCTGTGTGTGACACATCAATGCCTGTACAATACAGAAGGTGCTGCTCCACAGGGACCAGATGGATAAATCACAAGCCTACCTCTAAGGCACCAGTCAGATATGAGAAATGGATGCTGGCCCACCAGGAATTAGCCTCTGATGAGGAGGAGATTCAGACTAAAGTAATGAAGTTTGATGTTTATAAGATCAGAGGTGGTGGACAATCTGTTCAGTTTACTGATATTGAGACTTTAAAACAAAGAATCACCAACTTGTGGATCCACTGCTATTTCGATGAGAGCAGGATCTCAACTAGGACCCAGATATCAGCACAATGCACAACCCAAGAGCAAGAAGCCTTGACCTTACAGCCCTAGGACAAGAATGTTCTGTTTGTGATGGTTGATTTCTCCAAAGCTGCATCAGACGCAATGACTGAGTCATCCTGCAGAAGAATTTATCTAGATCACATTGTATTTTTATTGATTTTTTTCAACTGTTCTGAATATTTTTTATAATGTTTTTTTTAAAATGCTATTGCTTGGGGGGGGGGAGACTTTAGACATTTAACAAAAAGACTTTCAAAATAAAGATAATTGGCCAATGTCAAAACCATTTTTAAAAAAGATAAGCATATCACATGTTCATTTTTTTTGGTTTTAGTTTAATTTTGTTCCTTAGCAAATGTCACTAGCTATTCAACATCTAAGACACATTGTAAATCATCAAAACAGAAAAGAGCCATACACTTGCAAGCTTTAAACGTTTACATTAATAGAATAAGCATTATCCCCTTTAAATGAAAAAATATACAACTAATCTGATGCAAAGTGGCTAGTTTTACATGTTTAGAATAAGTCAGTCTTACCATGAACTTTATTCCTCCAAGGGGTAATAAATAGCAAAGAATATTATCAACCTCTTTAGGTAAAGTAGACTACTTGAAAAGAAAAAGGCCATTTTTGACTTAAATTAATGGGAGGAAAAGTGGGCAGTTTGATCAATGCTACAAGCTTCCTGCCAAAATCTTTTAGTGGTAGTATTAAACTCCTAAACAGTATGTTGGATCTGTAATTACATGGTTAAATTATGGATTAATTTACAGCAGTTCAGAGTCTTCAATAAATATGTATGTTATCCAATCAGGTACTTAATGACTAATTGTATAAAGTTATACTTCAGGAGAACCCTCCAAATGAATAGGACTCCCAAGTTTTTGCTGTTTTTGTTCTTTTAAAAAAAAAAAAAAATACAATCAGGTCTGTGGACTTAGGAGTTTTATTTACACTAATAGTACAAACCAATTTCTCTCTTATAGGTAGCAGGTATCTAAGACCATGACTCAAACTATCAAATGAGAATGGAAGAGACTATCCAATTATGAATTAATTCATACGGAAAGGATCCTAAAATGACTTTGCACACCACTGTTTGCCTTCAGCAACAACACCACTTTGTCAAGGCTTTCTAAGTTTTAATAATTTGTAGTTTGTAGCTATTAACAAAGCTATTGTCCTTATATATTTACTGAAGTGTGAGGCTAGTTTTAGTTTACCAGAATAGCAACTTTTGTGGTAATTTCAGAAATTAGCTGCACTACAATGTAGTATTCAAATTAAAAAATATGTTAGTTAAATAATTTGTGTGGTCACTATAAACAACTTGTTGGAAGGTTTGTGTAGATTTGGGCATCGTTGACATTTTACTTCTGAACCAAACATTAACAAACAGGGAGTCAAGAGAATCAGGGCTGTCACAGAGCTGGACTTGACCATTTCTCATAGACAAAGCAGATATAATGCATGTAACAAAAACAGTCAAAGGTTTTTAAAAGCTGATAGTTACAAATATGGTACGGAACAATTTCTACTTTATTTCAATACATTTTTCAACATACAGTCTACTATTTTTTCCAAGGTATTTGAAGACTTAAAACAAACTTTCTACAGACTACTTGCAAACAGTAAATTTTAAGTAAAATGTTTACATTCTTATTTGAAAACAAAAAATCAGGTTTAAAAAAAAATCTGTCAAGTTCTGGTCTTTGTTGCAATCTGGAGACTACTCCTAAAAGGGGGGAAAAAATTAGAGGTCAATAAAGCTGTGGGTAGTGAATACTATAATTATTTCCAAAAGTTGATTTACAGATTTGCCTGCCACGCCCATAATAAATAAAATATATAAAATCAGAAAATGTCTACCTTTTCTTCTTTGCGTCTGTCCTTCTTTTCTTCATTGTTTTCCATGGTCTCTTCTTCATCGTCAACAATCCCATCTCCTTGGTATTTGTCATGAGTCCATTTTGGACTGCTACCTGATTTTTTGAAATTAAAGCGCCCTCTGCCACGTTGAAAAGTACCACGACCTCTTCCTCTTTTGGCCCAATAATCCACACCATCATCTCTGTCATCATGCTATAGAAAGGTTTAAGAAGAAACCACATCAATGAAATGGCTTTCTTGTAAAGACATTAAATTAATTCTCTAATCATACTATAAGTAATGAGAATCAAAAATATTGTAAGGACACGGAAAAGGCCAGAAAATTACTGTAATAAAATAAATAACATTTATTTTGTTACATAAATTATGCCTAGCATGAAAGAAGATTTTAAAACCTTACACTGAGATTTAAATCTAGATGTAAATAAACATCAATCAGCAGCCTAGGAGTGTCGATGATAAATCATACTAGCACAGCCCCATGGCAATTTATCTCGGCTATTTTACAGAAAGTATTGAAGCTACTACAATCAAACCTTAAATTTTCAATAACTGTATTTAAATAGTTACTCCCCAATTATCAATCTAAAAGTTGGGGGGAAGGACAGTACAAAAAGCCAAAGGTCTCCCTCTCATTAACTCACTTATTAAACCTGCCAAATGTGAGATGAAAAGTTAGAAACTCCCCTACATGAGAAAATAAGCATAATACAAATGTCATGTTGCATTCTTTTAAGAGTTTATACTGAGCAACTTCATTAGAATCTCTTAAAGTATCACAAAGACTGTTTGCAGAACAGAATATCCCATTATGCATACCATTCTGTCAAGATTAACTTCGTAACTTACAAGTTGGAATTGTATAGGCAATTATTAAACCAGTCTAAAGAAAAGTTCTCAACTGCTAATAATAGCTATCATTTGATACCTTTACCAAACAAATGAAGATTGCTAGATGGAATTGTTTATGACTTCATAGGTAATGACTTCTGAGATTACCAAAATTACAGATACATTAAAAATGAGCCACTCCAGTTGGAGATGGCTCAGCAGTTAAGGGGTCTGGCTGCTCTTCCAGAGGTCCTGAACTCAATTCCCAGTAACCACATGGTGGCTCACAACCATTCCTAATGCAATCTGGTGCCCTCCTCTGGCCTGCATGCAGAACACTATGCATAATAAATAAGTCTTCAAAAAAGAAACCAAAAAAGAGCCACTCAAAACAATGTCTACAATTACATTTTTTCATGCTCACTTGTGGCATTAATACTCTATTGTAGAGTCTTTTTGTTTGGTGTTGTATTTAGTAGTCCCTGAATTTGTAAGAAGCAGCAAACAAGTTCTGGAAAAAAGACCTGCCATTTACAACTTCTCTGAGAATTTACCTCATTCTAATACAAGGAGACAGCCCTGGGGAACACTTCTAGAGAATCAGAAAAAAAAAAAAAAAAAAAAAAAAAAAACCCAAAAAACTAAAACTTAACCCAGCGTCTGACAAACAAGAACTCTACAGTGCTTACTAATTATTCAATCTTTAGAACCAGGTAATTCCTATTCCTATACAGTAAAACATCAAGAAACAAAGAAAAATAAAAACTCTTACTAATCACTGTCCACAGGATATAATTCCCACAAATTCTGGGGGCAATAAATGAGTAACCACAAGCCGGGCACTGGCGCACACCTTTAATCCCAGCACTCGGGAGGCAGAGGCAGGCAGATCTCCGAGTTCGAGGCCAGCATGGTCTACAGAGCTAGTTCTAGAACAGCCTCCAAAGCCACAAAAAAAACCCGTCTCCAAAAAAAAAATAAAATAAACGAATAAATAAAATAAGTGGATGCCCACGTCAGGCAACTCAGAGTAGAAATGAAAAAGACCAGTAGTAGCAAAGCTGGGTGCCAGCCAAATTAGCCATTATTTTTAGATACAATTCATCTGAAATTTTAAGTAAAAAGAAAGCAGAAGCTCAGGTGACTAAGATGTTTCCTTCACAGACAGGCCTAACAGCAACTATGTGGGCACTAAGCACTTGCTTTCTTCTCTTACCATTTTCATGAGTGTGGCTTGTGTTCTTTGTGGTTGCTTGGCCAAGTGTGTGTGCATGCTTGTGGAGGGCCATGACTAAAGCTGGGAACATTCTTGAATGCTCTCCACCTTTTTCACCGAGGAGGGGTCTTGCTCAGTGTGGTAGCTACGGCTAGGGGAATCCTTCATTCCCACTATAGAGGCAGGATCTAGACAGGTGTTCACCCCACAAACCCAGCATTTATATGGGATCTTGGAAATTCTGGTTTTGACCATTGAGCCACCTCCTCAGCCGCTCTCAACAGCCTTCATTTTCAAATTCTTACATTCAAAATTCCAATCTCCTAATTTTACTAATTATATTTTTCATACATGACAGTTAAAAGTAAATGGCTTTTGTTATCAAAGGAAATCTATAACGGACTGAAGATCTCCTGTGTCTTCATCTCTCCACTAACACAATCATATCAAGTTATCCCATGCAGACCTCTAATCCCATTCAGGAGACAGGAATCTACATTTTAAAGTTAGCATGTTCAGCAGAACAATATCCTGTCTAGACCTCCCCCCATTAGTTAATAAATTTAAAAAGTATTGGGTTTTAAAAATTTAAAGTCTGAGCCAGGCACTGGTAATGCACGCCTTTAATCACAGCACTCAGGAGGAAGAAGCAGGTGGATCTCTGAGTTCGAGGCCAGCCTGGTCTACAATGCTAGTTCCAGGACATGCTCTAAAAGAACAGAGAAACCCTGTCTCAAAAACAAAACAAAACAAAACAAAAAAACAAAAAAAAAAAAAATTAAATTTCAAGTTACTCCAAAACTTTACTCCTCCTGCATCCCGAAGCTCTTCACTCTACCAGTGATTAATCATTTACTTTTCTTCTGAAAACTTGTCCATTTCTGTATTTTCGCACTTGTTCTAACTCCTAATGTTTATCTCTCAGGATCTACCTGACATTAGTATTTTTTCCTAGAACTTATTATTGATTACCACATCCTTATAAAAAGCCAAAGTTGGAGATAAGAAACTTAAGAATATAACAAACACTGCTGTATTCTATAATTCGACAAGGCAGTACGAGGACCACAAATTAGAAATTCAGCCTGGAGTATACTGTACAGACTCAAAATACTAACCCCATTTTTACTAGCCCAACACAGTAAACTTCTCAGTAAATGATTCTGGAATATAGATGGCCTCAACTCAGACAGACATTTTTTTTTTTTTTTTTTTTTTTTTGAACTTTAAATTTGTTTTCATGTCTGCAAGTAGGTCACCACATTGACTTCAAACTTGTGTCTATCCCCCGAATGCTGGCATTTCAGGTATGCACTACCGTGTCTAACTTAAATATTACTGAGCATTAAAATCCTACTGGACTAAACTTTCTACACTGGTTTGTTATTGTTAAAGAAGCCAAACAAATGTTAAATTTTAAATGTAATTTTTTTAATTGTTATTTTTGCTCATATCTCTGTTCTCGGTATGGTCTAAAGTCAGTACATAAAAATACAAAATGTTAAACTATTCTGGTGAGCCAGGTGATAGTGTATGCCTTTAAACCCAGCACTCAGGAGACAGAGGCAGGTGGCTCTCAGTGGCCACCTGGTCTACACAGAGATTTCCAAGACAACCAGGACAATACAAACAAACCCTGTCTGGAAAAACAACAACAAAAACAAAATTCTGGAGAATTCAAAATGCTCTTCAATTGTTCTTAAGTACCAAAATAACTTAACCATCAGTCTGTGATATTGTACATGTATATACACATATTACACAGATCAAAAATTTTAAATTACAACCCATAGCAGGGCAGTGGTGGTGCATACCTGTCATCCTAGAACTCCATAGGCAGAGGCAGGTAGATCTGAGGCCAGTTTGGCCTACAAAGCATGTTCCTGGACTGCCAGGGTTACACAGAGGAACCCTGCCTCCAAAACAAAAACATGAACAAAAAAATTAAAATGAAAGCCCACAATAGCAACAAATTATCACCACTTTTAATTAATTAATTTTTGTTGTTGTTGCTTCTTTTTCAATACAGGGTTTCTGTGTGTAGTCCTAGCTGTCCCAGAACTTGCTATCAAACAGGCTGGCCTCTAACTCAAGAGAGATCAACTTTGCTTCTACCTCACAGAATGCTGGAATTAAAAATCATTCACCATCATACCGGGGAAGTAACGAAATTCTTAAAATAACACACTGATAAAATTACTGTGCATTGTAAGGCAATCTAAAATGTCTATGTCCCAAATGAATACGTAAAAATCCATGGTTGAGTGCAGTGTCCCATGCCTGTTAATGATAGAATTTAGGAATAAGCAGACACAATAAAATCAGGAGTTCAAAGTCATCCTCCAGCATATACTACGCAGATTTGAGACCATGTCTTAAAATTACACAAGTTTTTTAAACTGCTTAAGGTATGTTAATAGTGGGACAGGAGAGATGGCTCAGGGGTTAATAGCACTGATTACTCTTCCAAAGATCCCAGCGCCCACATGGCAGTTCGCAACAATCCATAATGAGATCTGGTGCCCTCTTCTAGCCTGCAGTCATACAAGTAGGTAGAACACTGTATACATAAAAATATGTAACGTAACAATATGCCACTCATACTCCTTTATTCCCACTAATTGGGAAACAGAGGCTTATTCTCAGCATTCCAGGAAGTGAGACTCACACCTGAACTTTGTCATTTTTATTACTCTTCATCTATCTTTGAAATGTGGGCCTCTTAACATGTGTTCCGTGTAATGTCACATCTTTAATGGTGACTGTCATATGATGATTCTAGGCTGTTGGTGTCTCTAAATTTTCATTAACAACTATCTATTGGGTTTACTCTTGCTTGCTCCTATCACTTCGAATTAAACCTAGATGGGGAAGAGTTTAATTTTCTTTAATACTGTGTCTTTCCTCTTGGTTTTCAGCTAGACTACTCCAGGCCAAATTATTTCCAAGTTCCCATTAACTCAGAGGTGGTAGTCCACAACTGTAAACCTGGCCAGTATTTGGGAAGCAAATGCAGGAGGAGGCCAAATCAAATATAGTGCCAGTCAAAGCACCATGCCAAGAAAAACCTTGAAGGCAATACTTTAAAACCCTCTTTCAAATGTAGCCCCTTGGTTCAGGCACCTGGTATCTACCTCTTCAATTGATTTTAATACTAAAGTATTATGGACTACCACAATCATTTTTGTTTGTTTAGTTGTTATTCAAGTGGTTTTCTGTGTAGTTCTGGCTGTCCTGAACTCCTCTATAAAACAAGCTAACCTCGAATTCAGAGATCTGCCTGCCTCTGTCTCCCAAGCACTAAGATTAAAGGCATGTGCTACCATCACCCAGCTTACCACAATCAGGATTCCTGGGTTTTTATCAATTTTCCCAAACGTATTTATACCAACAACCTAACCACTTTAACCTCGAATATATTCACTCCAGCTAACCATTTTTATGCTCAAGATTCAAGAATCAGTTCCTTCTTTGTAAAACTTCATTCCCTCCTTTGTAAAGTCACAAGAATGCAAAGTTTCTGTCACTTGTCCTTAAGCTCCAAACCGGGATTATCCTAGTTGCCTTTTAAAAATATTAAAATTTACAAATTCTAGTTTTTCTTAAAAAGACCACAATATTCAAATGAATATTTAGCTTGGTATGGTGGCACATGTTTTAATTCTAGCACTAAGGAGTCAAAGGCAGGTGGATCTCTGAGTGTGAAGCCAGGCTGGTCTACACAGTGAATTCCAAGACAGGCAGGACTGCATTAGAGAGACCCTGTCTCAAGAAATAATTAAATAAATTTATGGGTATGTATGTTTTTTCTGTATGTGCGCCATGTCCCCACAAGTAACTACAGAAGAGGGTAGAAGAGGGTATCAGAGCCTAAGATATGTTTACTGGGAATTGAACTCTGGTACCCTATAGAAGCAACAAGTGCTCTTAGCCACTGGGCCATCTATCCAGCCCATTTATAAACAAATCCAACATGTGTGAGTCTTCTAAAGCAATTCATCAATATCTGAATCATACACCTTATTTATTTCCAGACTGTTAACTCAAGCTAGTAGTTTCTCAGCAGAGAACAAAAACTGAATGACTGTTACACGTCATGCATTCTAAAAGCTTACATAACTTTGCCAAATTTTGGGTCATTAATGTAAACAGGAAAGTAGAAATCCATTTTTAAAGTATACTGATCATTTTCCCAACAGATTCACTTCAGATCTGGCCTCTTAATTAAAAAAAAAAATCTGCTGTGGACACTCAGATTTGATCACCGTCTAAGGACATTACTATTTAAAACTTACTTTCAATTCTCCAAACTAGCCCCAAAACATGACTTCCCTCTGAAAAGTTATGACAAAGACTAATACTTTTGGTAAGTTTTAGAAACTTAACATCTATCTGTCTCTATAATACAGAACATACAATTCTTTCTTTCCCCATGCCAAACTAAAATATTACAATCTTATATATAGATCCTTCAAGAACCACAACCTCCTATTTTACCCTTGGAAAACTATTTGAACAAGAAAAGCAGGTCCATCATAACCAAGGATCAAAGCCAGCATATCTAGCAATTATATTTTTTCAAAACCTGTTTTTTCCTATTATTCCAATGAATTTTAAAAAATCTTGAGATCCTTCATTATACGAATCATGAAAAAACATTCCTTTTCTTGTCTTTAAACAAAATTATGATAGAAAGTACAATTTAATTCAGAGGTTTCTACACTTAGAACTGTCTTAGGTATAGAAGAGTTAACTATTATGTTTTTTCTCTTATGTGTCAATCAAATCAGGCATATTATTAATTTACCTTGATCAGCCCACTGTATGTGATGTTAAATCAAGCATAAAATCAAAACTAAAGGGACCCACATCTGAACTCAAAACTTCAAACAATTTAAGTAATGATACTGAGAAAAAAAATGTTCGCCCAAGTTACAGTGAAACCTCAGAATGGTGAACATCTGTACTGAAATGTTTACTATTCACCTAGGATGTTTTGAAAATCAACGCAAACCAAATAAAACAGATTTCTAACACCCACCAAGAAGTACTTCTTGCTCTTTGGGGTATATTCTGGATCCCATTCCTCTTCCTTCGGTCTCTTTTGAAAAGTAGTATTTGAGTTGTTTGGACCAGTATTTGTCCCAGCAAAAACTCCTCTGGCTCTTCCTCTGCCTCTAATTCGAAACTGATTAACATTAACAAAGTTGTTTAGTAATGGAATCAAAGGTATTTAGTTACATGCAAGCTCTAGATTTTACTGCAGTAACAAAAAAAAAGCAAAATGTGTGTGTTCATGTGTTTCTGGCCACTTGTCTGTCTTCATAACCTCTGAGGACAGAAAGAGTATCCATTTTATACCACAGGCCTAACTGGAAGTTGAGTAAATTAATATAAATAATATACTGAAGTATTAAAATATGTACCTTCATGACCTGAAACTAGTATTTTTAAACTATGATATAGTTAGATCCCCTCTTTCCCCAACTCAAAATTATCTAGTTCCTTTGAATTGTATCACCAGAACCCCAGGTGTTTAATATCACATCTGTTATCCCACAAGAAAAGTTCTTCCTTTCCCTAAATGACCTAGTAATTGTAGCAATATCCAGCTAGATAAAGCTAAAGTATGGACATGAGAAAATGTACCTTTAAACAGTTACAGCAAACTTTACAAGAGAAAATGCATGCTATACTGTAGACTTAGGAAAGTGTGACTGGTACACAAACAAGCAAGGACCTGAAGTCAAAAATGAAAACAGTAATAATAAAGAGAGGAAAAGATTTTTTTCATGTTTTAAAATGGGTTTTCTAAAACTAGCCATTAAATAAGTGAAGTTTTGAAACTGTTACTGATCTGGGGGTGGGGGGGGGGGAATATTTATATAGATGTTTCAAGATCTCAAAAAAGCATTTCAGAATGAACATAATATTTCAAATACCATCCATTTCTCAAGATGGATTCTGACTTTGGGAAAGGTGACTAATAATCTATAAGGTATATCTATCTGATTTCCTGTTTTTACAATTCTCCAAGGTAAAGCCTTCTGAATCATCAAGGACAACTGTTACTTACAAAGGTTCCTCGAGGTCTGCTAACTCCTGAAAATCCTGAGTAGTCTTTCATCTCATGGTGAGCTTTAAACTCCTCTTCTCTTTCTTTCTTACTCTCTTTTTCTTCTCGAGAACTTGGTGAGGAAGGTGATGCTGAAGAGGATGATGATCGAGAATGGTCCTGCTCTCTACCTTTATGTTTGCTGAAAAATAAAGAAAAAAATTGTGCTTTTTTTTTTTTAAAGATAAAAGAATTCCTTAGAATCTTATGAGGAATGTTTTTAAGTTTAAAAAAAACCTATCCCCTTTAAAATACATAAATAAAATCAGGTATAAACTCTGATAATCTGTTTCCAATCCTCTTCAATGATTGTCTTACAAAATTAACATACACACTATAGCCTACCAGCTAGAAACTGGTAGTTTGTAAACTTCAGTGATGTTCAGTTCTTCGTTACATTAACTTATAATCTTTTGTTATTTTAATAAAGGAAAGATTTGAGTTTCTGTTGTTGGCTGCAGTGCTGGGGATTGACCCCAAGGCCAGACATATGCTAGGTAAGGCACTCTACAACTAAGATACAGCCCAGCCCGAAATTGTTCTTGAGTCCAAGTCTTAATTTATATTCACCCTGAGTAAGAACAGTTTGTACGGTTTGGGCCATAACATCATGATAGAAATAAAAGGCATGTAACAATACAAATAATAGTCATAAATTTAAAAACACAAGTCAAAACCACCATTTACCTAATGAACATCAAGAAAAAAATTATCTATAATACACTATATTCCTACATTAGACTCTATGATGATCAAATTTATATGATTCTAATACAACACCCAAAAAAAGTCATACCTGCAGTAACTCTTACCACTGCTAATTATATCCATGGAAATCTAATTTTCAAAGACTAATTAATGGACAATCCTATTTTCTAGTTTTTCCTCCCCCCCATCTCTCCATGTTAAACCATTAGATATCACTTTAACAGTCTTGTACTCTGGGTGTTATGAGTTGAAAAAGTGCGGAATCAAGCATAACGAACCAAAGTTCTTACACAAACTGTTTCTAGAAATGCACTGCATTGAAGTCCAACCTCCTGATGTAGCCTGGATAATAGGACACATTAATTTGTCATTTTTTTTTTCAGTGTTAGCTTGCTATTCCAAAGTTTTTGTCCTCATCCACCATAAGCCGTGTAAAAGACAAATACATTTTTGCTGTAAAACAAATAATTTTAATTGTTTAAATTTAAACATTCGATTACATAGTCAAAATTGAAAGCAATTAAGCTGACAATTATTAAAGGCTAATTAGAAGCTAAAACCTAAGTGAAGACAACTTTAACAATTACCTGTCATCTTTGTAAGATTTGTACTCCTTGTAATCTTTTGGAGTTTTTTCTTGCTTTCTTGATCCACTAGATTCCCTGGAGCCCTTGGAATCCCCCCGTTCTTTACTTCTTTCTTTACGGCGACGATCAATGTCATGCCGAAGATCAGCTGAATCACACCTTAATTTTTTATCCCCCTGTATAAAACACATAAAATACAGATTTCAGGGAAGAAACAGAAATGCATATATACATTCAGAGTTATGTTACATAAAATTCTAAACTTGCATTTTATTAGCAAAAACCGATGCATCATATACAACCCATCATCCTTGGAATCTTTTAAAAATACCACTTTGACTGAGCATTTGTGTACAAACACTAGAGAAAAGTTACTAAAATCTTTACATTTGTTTATTCTAAACAATCTATAATAATCTTTTGGCAACAAACTGATACATCCTTCTACTCAGTGAATCATGATTAACTCTCATTCTTCCAAATAGTTTCTATGAAATAGTTAAACTGTTAAAAGTTATCATCTGTAGTTGTCTATAATCTTGACAGCCTGAAGTTATGGGTCTCATTAACTAAGCCTCATTATCATCACGCTCTTCCCAGATAAGTTGATAAACCCAAGAAAAAGATACTTCAAAATTAGGGATTCTGTAATTTTCATGACATGCAAGTGGAATTCAATTAATAAAACTGAGGCTGAACAAAAGTCAAACAAAGTCAAAAAACATTCGCAATCCTGTACTCAGTATCTTGGGCCATATACTGCCCTTTCTCAATTCAGGTATTGCATCAGACATTAGTTTAACTGGGTCACAGTTCACCTCCTCCTTGTTCCAATGCTTTTTCAAATACTATATAATTTAGGAGTTGAAAAGAGGCATCTAGGAATGAAGAGAAATTATACATCAGTAAGATGCTAAGCAATGTGGACATCCTTGATATTATTCAACAATGAGAAATATTTATTCTGGGAAGTCTAACTGTAATAATCATAAGCATAACAAAACTGAAAAACATATATGTATGCATCTCTCAATGTGATAAGTACTACTCACCAATTTGTTCCTAGAATAACAAAATCTAGTCATAATCAATGCTTTCTTATTACATGGGTATTACTAACTCCACAAGAAAAAAGATAACCTGAGGGAAACTACTTTGTAAAGCTTCCTAAGTATATAATTTCATATTAACATATCATTCACTAAGACAGAAACATGACAAAGCCCAATTATGTCCTCCTAATTGCCTATCACTTCTCTTTCAAACAGTCTTAGTGCTAAGAGGAAAAAAAATATTGTCAATTGTTGCGGAAATTAACATAATTAACACTTACTGGACCTAAAGTATTAGGGTCAAAGCAATTCAGTTCAAATTTTTCCAAAACTGTTACCTCCTGTGCACAGACATTACCTTATCCCTACACATCTAGATTTCAAAACCAATTCAGTTAGTGGTACACCGTATTGAACAATGTGCACACTGGCAATGTCATTAAGTTTCCACCAATAAAGGTACAAACGATCAAAGATAGCACAATTATTCCACAACTCCACAAAACAAGCTTATTTTTAATTATGAAAGTCAAGGTTTAAGAAGATACTTTCTAAAAATCTTAGAATTTTCCTATCTCTGCTGCATCTGCATATATGACTACTATAAACACTTTACAGGCATATAAACTAGCATACGTAATAATTGTCAACTCTGACTCATCAGAACCCATTAATGACTGCTCTGCAGTCTCACTAAGCTCCCTGGCTTCCTCACCTTACCAGTAGGATCTACACAGGTTCTTTTCAAGTTTCAAAGCCAAATTCCTAAGTAGTCCAACAGAAACAAAAGTACACTTAGTTTGTAGAACGCCTATTTCTGTTCTTTCTCATGATGTAGCCAGAGCTAGCATGGAACGTATATGCAGCTCAGACATGCCTGGAATTGAGAAAGCCATCTGTCTCTGCCTAATGGGTACAGAGAATAAAGTTGTATCCAGCCTAAAGTGCCTATTTCTCTTTTTTTAAGCAGAAAATATTTTCTTTCATACAGTATATTCTGATTATGTCTCCCCTCCCTCTGTTCCTCCCAGTTCTGCCCCACCTCCCCTCCCATCTGGGTCCACCTGTCTCTTGTTGGAAAACACATAAGGGACAATAGTTAAGAAATAAGCTAAAACAAAAACAAACTGAACTAGGACCAAACAACAGCAAGGAAAGAGCAGGGGGTGGGGGAGAAGAAGGGGTTGCTATTTCTTAAATCACATAAACAACGTGCAATAGCCAGGCGTGATGGCACACGTCAGTAAGCTATATATTCAGGAAGCTGAGGCAGGAGTATTGCCATTACTTCAAGAACAGCCTGGGTTGTCAAAACTTGTTGTCCTCAAAAGACATAGCATTTTCTGAAGAAGCAGAAATACAATTAACTTTAACACTCAAATTCCAACTTATTGATATCACTCCAAAACCTCGTAAAAACCACAATATAATTTATATAATAATGTTGATAATCTTTTACCTACTCACCAAGTCCCTATTGTTAGGGCTGACATTTATCACTGATAAGCATTTTTCAGAAAGTATTATTGGTTTAAATTAAAACACCATAAATATAATGCATTTATAAGTTTTAAAAGATGTAATCATTTTGTCTTAGAAAGCAATGTTCAGTATAGTATCAATAAGTTCAGCTTCACAAGAAAAGCAAGTATATTTTTTAAAAACATACCTTCTGGTTTTCTTCTTTAAAAACTCTCTCTTCTCCTGCTAAACGGGTATGCTTCCTCAGAGCACTTGGAGAGATGTCAATCCTCCTTAATATAAAATAAAGTGTATTTTAAGTTACATAATTCACTTTCTGACTTCAAAATTTTACTCATTGTTGGGGGTACTAGAGAGTTAAATCTCTCCTAGATAAACCAATTTGGCACTTTAAAGTCTATTGACTTAATTCCTAAAATAAGAAATAAAAATTATATACATTAAAAATAAATGAAAAACTGGAGATGGTGGCAAATGCCTCCAATGCCAATATCCCAAAGGTTGAGATAACAAAGATTCCCACATATACCACATGAGTATGTAGCCAGTCAAAGCTTCACAGCAAAATTCTGCCTCAAACACAAAACAAACCAACTAGAATGTTTTCGGTAGATTTTTATATATAAATGATAGCAGACCTTTTAAGCACCATTATATTTTAAATACAAAAAAAGGAAAAAAAATTCTGATTGTTTTAAATAGTAAACCAAGCAATTATAACACATTAACATATTCAACATTAGTATTGTTATTAACACTCTAATGGCTTCTGAGAGTTCTTATAATTTCATATAGTTGGTTCAATTTGTGTGTGATTCTGTACCTTTCCATTTTAAGCTATTATGAGTTAAAACTTCTCAATGCTTCTTTAATAAGTCATCAAAATACCTACATAACTAAGCACCAAGTTAGAGACAAGGTTTACCTCTATTCTGTAAAGTAGATGAAAATACTGGTATCTGGACATTACATAATTGGTTCCCAATGCAACAAAGTGCCAAAACCCAGACTGCAACACAACTGGCTGACGACATTCAAGCTTTTTCATGACCAACTCAGCTTCTCCCTAAGCATTTTTACTCCAAATGAACTCAGCAAACTCAAAGGTACCTTTAGGCAGTCACTTCCCAACCCAGGCCTCCAAAAGCTACAGCTATTTAAACTTCATAGTGATTAGGTTGTCATTTTAAATTCTAACAAGCTTAAAAAACTAAACTAAAATCGGGGGTGGGGGTGGGGGTGGGTTAAACTTGAAAATACATTGTTTCAGTCTTAAGAGACAGAAGCCAAAGTTTACTTTTCTCGTTATGACAGCACGCTTGCCATATAACCTTGATATATGTGTATGTGTATCTTTCAATAGTAATATTTTATATGCAAACACAGTACAATACATACCTGTGTATCTCGGGACTCTTTTGCCGGGTACTATGTTCTTCAGTGGCTTTCTGGTATGAAGTGAACCGCTCGTTTAGGGTCACTGCAGGTGATTTGAAGTATTGCTCTGTTGATTTAGGAGAAACACTGCCGAATTAGGAATCTTAATTTTAAGAGGGGATTTTCATTTGTGAAAGAAGGGCATGGAGCGGGTGAAAGAAAATAAAAATAGTCAAGAAACCTAGCAGAAGAGAATCAAGTGTTAAAAACTCCTGTTCTCTGTTACTTCCTTGTACCTCAACACATGACTTCAAATGTCCTCACAGTTCCCTGTCAATACTAAATATAACCCCTAAACAATTAATACATTAACCAAGAGTCTAACTCCATGCTAATAAACTACCTTCTCAAACAAAAAAAGGAATAGTAAGACGGTATGTCCTTAAAACCCTGCCAATTAAACAAAGTTGTCACTTCAACTGAACATTTGCAGAAAGCAAAAATAAAGAGCACAGATACTTTGAGTAAACTAGTAAAATTATTTTAACTGTGATGACGTATCAACAGAAATGGCATTACAAAAAAAGCGAACAGTGCCATTCAGTTGGGGGAAAAAACACTTTGAAATTGATTTACATTCACTAATTCCTCAAAAAAATCTGGCATCTTGGCAAACCTGACAGCACATACGATATTCTATCTCTCTTTTAAACATTTTTTAAATTAGTAATAACAATATTGATTAGTTTCTAAACCAGTTTAAGATAACGCTGAAAATGTAAAATAGAGACGTGTATTTCATGAACTATGAAATGTTACATTATGAAGCAAGCTATCTGCTTAACAGATCAACATACATCTGTGTCAACTTACCGCCCAATATCCAGCACATGTCTCATAACCAATCATTAAAACTTGAAACGGCCACTACAAGGGTAGTGCCTCAATCATAATTCCATGAAACCCAGGAATTTGAGCTAGCAACTCAGTTTTTATGCCATTTTTGCCAGGAAGACAGAAGATTCAACTTTGCCTGTATCTTTCAACAGCTATTTTACTTTGAAACATGGATTTTGCCATTTCAAAACATATTCCAGGACCTAGTTACAATGAAAAAGAAAACATCACTGGGCATTTTCAGCTCTATATAAAGTAAGAGCTGTTCAGATCGGTTGCACAACACCAATTATGAAACATAACTACAGATCCTCTAAAAAAACAAAATGAAAAAGGAAAAAAATGTATCAAAATCTGATCTCAAAATTCATCAATAAACTGTGGAGACAGGTCAAAAAAAAAAAGGTTGAAAAAAGAAAAAAAAGTTAATGCTTCCTAATTTTATATGCCACAATACTATAGTCATAAAAGTGGTAATATGGTTCGCAAGCTTATCTACAGCCAAACAGCAAGAATCGTTACCATGCTGACTATAGCCAAAAAGAAATTTATTAACTATTATTCAGTGTAAGGAACTGTGAGCGACAAACTTCAGGTATTAAGAGTTGTTCATGAGACCAACTTTACCAAAAACCAAAAACAAAACAAAACCAAAAAAAAAAAGACAGAGCAACAGCCATTGAGTTTCCGGGCAAAGAACCTGCTAAATATAAAAATAACCAAAGCAAAACTTATCTAATTGACCCCAAACAAAACTGTACTCTAAAACCTTTGAAATTTGTAAGCAGCTTTTGAACTACAACTACATACTGGTGAAAAAAATGAAGTTATGTCTTTTGCTAAAACGAGCCTTTACTTTTTACAACCTAAAGATATTATTCTAATTAGTCATTACTCATATACCCACTAATACAGTTGCACTGCTTTAAAATTCCCATTTTACATAATAAACCCAGAGAACTGAAATATTATAAACAAAGTAGCACAAATTCAACAACTATTTTTCTAATGCCTTCCGATTTAAACTGACTACAAATTCTCAGTAAAATATTAACTATACTACCTAGAGTTGTTATAAATGTATGCATTATGTGTTACCAGGTCATAGGCATACAATGACAATCTTTAAACAGTCTTATTAAAGAGTCTTCACTTTACATGTAATATGATATATTTAAATTTATAGCACTAAACAAATCTGTGTTATACTTTGATACGGTACAGGTTTTTATGTTTTAACTCCAGGCATTTGCTCATCTTAATCATTAGTCTCAATGCTAGTAACACTGGTATGTATCATCTCTACAAAATATTTTCCAAGTATTGAATATCCAAGTACTGATGCCTCTACCTACTAGCTCAATTAGCACAGCTATTACTCAATTTAACTACTCTTTTATTTTGCATGCAAGATTAGTTTACTTCATGATACTAAATATATAAAGCATACCTTTAACATGATGAACCAAGGATACAATGTGTTGTATAAATGACTCTGAAGTGCTTTTGCTGGCCTGAGGCAACTTAATGTGGTCAAAGATGGATCGGAATTCTTGCTCCTTCTTGACAGAATGGACAAGCGTACTAGCAAGTAGCCTGTCTTTAGTCAATGAGGCTGGCCTAGAATATATCAAAACAAACACACACAACACACACACAAAATACAGCATTGGTTTCAAAGTGTAAATTCCATGTTCAGAAAATAATTTCACCATTAACTACCTCCAGATTACTTACTGGGCATCAATGTGGAATTACCTGTTAGAATCATCAAGAGGAACAGGTGCCATTTTGAGTTTGACTTCAGGTCGATGAGAATCACTGGCTATCATTTTGATCCTAAGCGGGCTCTCCTCTCTGAAGATAGACTTTTCTCGTGCATCTATATTCTTGTGTAGAGGGGGACTGTAATCAAAGAGGTCTTTGAGCTTTTCAGACTTTACCTGCTCAGGTGACTGTGTATCTTTCTTTACTGTTATTCTTTCAGAGCCTTTGTCCTCTTCCTTGTGCTTATCTTTCGCAGTGCTAGGCCTTTCCACTATGTATCCAGTCTCTTTCAGTTTATAATTTTTTTCTTCTCTAAATCCATCACTTTCTCTATTGCCTTTTAGTGAAACTTTGGACTTATATTTAGGTCCCTCCTCCTCAGTATTCCGGTGAGATGAAGTAGCAAAGCTTTTCCCTTGATCTGCCAGGACCGACTTCCTGAACTGTCTATAATCCTCTGTCTCCTCTGTGTCATCCCCTTCTGAATCATTAAATTTTTGTTTTCCAGACTCTTTATCACTGAAGTAATCTAGAACTTCCTGGTCTTCCCAATCTCCCTCTGCCCTGCCTTTCTCTGATCCTTTCTCCTTGGGAGCCTCTTTATCCCTGGGGTTACCCCTATCAAGCAGGAACACTCTAGACTCTTCATCTGTGAACCTGTGAACAAGAAAAGGACAGTAACTCTGGATTGTAATCACTGTAGACAATTTGTGTATTTAAATGTGTTGTCCAACAAAAGAAAATAACCCTACTGAAAATTAACCTTGTTCTTAAAAGCATTCAGACAGAACTTAACTTTATACTTCCCAAAGTTTAAAGTAAAGCCATACTCAAACAACTACTCTATGCAGTCACTCACCACAATATTATTATAATAAATCTAAATTATAAGACATCCTAAAATTAACTTTTTGAGGTTAGGAACCACTAATAGGCTATACAAATACCTACTAAAAATCAATTTATATGTGCTCAAATTTTCAGATTTCACTTTCTGTATTTTGCAGGATTCCAGGCTAGCTCCCGCTTTCTATGATTCCTACATCCGCCTCTATAACACTGGGATTATAGGTATGTGTATGTCACATTTACTTTATTCTATCAATATAAACAAGAGCTCAGAGATGTTAATAAAATAGTATTACATTTCAATACTCTATAACTCCATCACAAAATAGTTCATATAAATTTGCTCTAAAAAACAATGACTTCTGGTAATAAGCTATTCATCAGCTCAGTGAAAAATTCTAGGTTGCACTGTAAAAATATATTTGTTCTACTTTCTCACTTTTTAGGTCAATCATATTGTATTAACAGCCTAATTTCTATGAATTTGTTAGCATCTCTTTCTGTAATGCTTGAAATTAGAATTTAAACAATGTATTTATATTGTCATTAAACTCACTGAGAATTATCAAGATGTGTTTTCCAAGCCAGACAGAATTCACTAAGTATTGACAGCTGGAGTGTATGTATTACCACATAAGAACATTCTAAAGCAAAAGGGAAAAAAAAAATCCCTAACAAAAGATTGTTGCTTTTAATAAATATCATTAGTTATCTTAGGCTACTTAGTTTTTCCTTGTTTATATAACTACTGTGAACTGACCAAAAATAGCTAACAGTAAAACAAAGAATAGAAATATCACTTAAACATTTAAAAAATTAGAATTATCAATAGGACATGTACAAAGAGTTAATCACATACCACAATGCTATTTTAAAATCATTATTTATAACATTTTTTAAAATCATTACTATGATAATCTAAATGCCCTACTTTGGGTTCTTACCTTTTTAAAAACTTTCCTGTCTTTGCTGTTTCCTGATCTCCTCCATCAGGATAAAAAGAGGACCGCCCCCTAGATTCCTCTCTTGGAGCATTCTGTGGTGCGACTGTCTTTGCAGGGCTTCTTCGTGAAGGGATATGATGAATCGGACTATTCTGGGAAGGACTGTATCGACTAGACCCATTTCCAACAGAACCAGAGCCAGACCTTTCAGGACTATGCTGAATGGAATGTGAATGCTGAGAAGGGGTGTTTTTGGCAGAGTGGACTGTACTAAGCATGGGGGCATCTGAGCAAGATGAACTCTGACTGGGTGGTGTAGCAATAGGTGAAGGACTATGAGGTGATCTTGGACTATTATCATAAGCTGAAAGGCCAGGCCAAATATCACCAGATGTGGCAGATTTATTAAACTCATCAATAGATTCAGATGGATCATGTTCAAATGTATCCTTTGGTTCCTCCTGTGATTTGCTTTTCAAAGGACTCTCTTCTTGGGGTTCCCCTTCAGCTTTTTTGGTTTGTTTTTCCTGAGACCCTCGTCTTTTAGAGACAGGAGATTTGCTATATGGGGATGAAGAACGAGATGATGATGATCTTGGAGACCTAGAAGATCTGTATGATCGGCGGGATCTGCTTCGGGATCTTTGAGAAGAAACGGATCTTCTTTTTGGACTCCTGGAACGTGACCGACCTCGTCTAGGACTCCTAGAATGCCTTCTATTCCAGACAGGTCTATAGCCACCTCGATGGTATCTACCTCCTCCTCCTTGATAATACCCTCTACCCCGTCCTCTGTACCCATAAGGCCGTCTCATTCCTCTATTATTCCTGTAATCTCGACGATAATCTCTAGAATAAATACGATCTCTACTACGAGACCTTGAATATGTCCTGGAACGAGACCTAGAACTAAAAATGAAATAAGTATCAATTTAAGAAAAATAAAGTACTTCATTCTGCCATTTTAGATATATCGGGCTGAATAAAATATGCATACAAGATAAATTATTATATATTTTAAAATCTTATTTGTATGAAAGTTTACTGTTTCTAATACGTTTAAAGCTTATGTTTAAGGTAAACAAGAGAGTACAATTATAACAGGCCTTGGGAAAGCAGGCACAGTAAATAGGGGAGAGGGTATCAATATATCCAACAGAAGATTATATAACATATCTAGGCTGACACTAAAAGTCATTGTGTAAGAGAAATTTAAATGGCACCATGAACTTCTAACAGTGAAAATGGAATTATATATAGTAAAATGCCACTGGTATAT
This sequence comes from Phodopus roborovskii, assembly GCF_943737965.1. Lineage (NCBI taxonomy): Eukaryota > Metazoa > Chordata > Mammalia > Rodentia > Cricetidae > Phodopus > Phodopus roborovskii. The sequence goes on along the minus strand of NW_026125397.1, from coordinate 3,179,454 downwards.
AGTAAAGATGATTATATACATCACAGAAAAATTAAAAACTAGTATTAATTCTCAGTAGGCTCCTCCTTTCTGTGCTATGGATATTATTTGAAGAAAAAGAATCACTTTTAAACAGTAACAAAAAAGGGGAAATCATTAAAGACTCAGATTCAAAAAGGAAAAAAACCAGAAAACAATGTATGACTCAGTGCCAAAGAATTCTTAAAGTATCCAGTACATCTTAATATGGAAAAATACTAAGAACTTTATCACGTATTAGCACAGTACAGTAAGAACCTCAGATCTTGAGTCACAATTGATAACTAGATTACAACTTAGACAATGCTCAATCTCAACTCTAAATAAGGATAACAAATCCAAACCATGGAGTTTTACTGAGAATGAAATACATTAAATGAGTTAGCACTACATCTGTATATGGCAGACACTAAATATTAGTTACCATTTCATTAGTAAAAGCACCAGAAACACATTAATTCACCTGTATCTCTTCTTTCTAGAATGTGATCTTGATCTTGATCTAGAACTAGATTGTGATCTAGACTTTGATCTTGAAGAATGTGATCTAGAATTGGAGCGGCCCATTTCTTCTCTCCTAATCAAACGAAAGAAATAGGTTAAATCAATACAGATGAAGATTTTGGTATTTCCTGATGCCACCTATGTTACTCTTTACACCTATCATTACTCTTTACAAACTCTTTACACCTATCATTACTCTTTACAAATGAATACTTACTTATTTAGGGATAATCGGTCTGCTTTATAAGTTTTCAGTTGCATAACTGATATTATATTCAAGATAAAACAAAATAGTTCTATGAACAAAACACCTATGTGCCTCAATCTAAAGGCACCAACCAGAAGTCAGAAAGAGCAGTATAGTATCAAGAGTTGTTATATGTTTTTCCATACCCAATACAAAAGCCTGCCTAGGACACCTGCAAAAAGATAAAATTATGAGTATTGCAGAAAAGAAACCTGAAAATAGAACATACAAATACATACTAGAGAGATGGGGGGGCCCAGCACTAAGCAGAGTAGATACAGGGACCCACCCTAACCAAGAAGCTATCTGCAAACGCATAACAAAGGAAAAATCAATTGAGACCCAAAGGAGTCTCAATGGGTGCATTTAATCACACTTCAGGGCACGCACCATGCCAAAGAATACCTGACCAACAAAAAATGAACAAGAGTATTTCTGCAGAGTCTACAGTATAGACTTTATCTACTTTTTTTTTTTTTTTTTTTTTGGTCTTAATAGCCTTTTGTTTATTTTGTGTTTTTGTGGAAGTGTTTTGTGCTTCTTTTTTCTCTTTCTCTTTGAGAAAGAAAGGTCTGGTGGTGGTGGCTCATGCTTAATCCCAGCACTCAGAGAGGCAGGTAGGTCTCTGATAATTAGACCTCATAGATATCAGCGATAATACTGATTTATAAAAATGTGTTTTTCCTTTAAAAAAAATTACATGTGTTAAATCATTGCATGTACATACCAAATGCCACATTTTTTCAGTGATTCAGAAGAAAACACACATGCACGCACATGCACACACCCATACACACAAATATAGTCTTATCCTTTTAATCTTATTTTTGTCATGTAAGTTTAACCCTAAACACCAGACATCCTGGGGCACTACTACCCTCAGGCAGTCAAACTTCCACATACAACCAAACTCTGACTGTTCCACCTTAAATACTAATAGCTTACTGTTGACCAAAAGCCTATTATAACAAAATTGGCACAACAGAAAATTTATTGACGAAAACTGCTCACACGAAGATATCAGTATTATATTGTTAAAAGGCTACTCATTACACTTGAGCTTACAAAAGCCACAAAGTAGTTATGAAATCATTATACTATAAACTAGGAGTTAATGAACTCACAATTTAATGTTGCACCTTTGTATTTGTGTGTGTGTTTAAACAGGACAACCTTGGACATCCTGGAACTCACTAGTACACCAGGCTAGCCTCAAACTCAGAGATCCACCAACTTCAGTCTCCTGATTGCTGGGCTTTAAAGGCATGCACCACAACCACCAAGCCAGGCTATATTTGTTTTTATTTTTCAAAAACAAATGAACCCATGCATTAGGTTCATAAATCTTAACTATATTTTATGATGATAAGTGACTTTTTTATTTTTATTTTTTTCAATTATTTCTAAACTACATGGTCTACACATTTTTTCAAACTACTACAAAATTTTTAAACCATCCATGTAGCTAGCCCAGGTGGCCGACCTGCACTCTTAGCTACTTAGAAGGCTGAAGCAAAAGTATCCCAAGTTCAGAGCCTAACCAGGATAATGTGAGCTCTCAAGACCAGCCTGGGAAGGAAAAAAGTAAGTTAGTAATACATACAGGTCTGCAGTAGAGTACTTGCTCAGCAAGCAATAGGTCCTAGTTCAATCCTTAGAATAAAATAAAAAGAATTGAGCATGTATATAATTATTTAGCATGCACAAGTCATGGGTTTGGTTTTTTTTTTTCCCAGCACTTAGAAGAAAACTGAAAACAAAGTTCATTTATTTAAATTTGTTTTATGTGTATAGATAATTTTCCTCTGTATGTGGTCGCATGCATGCCTGGTACCCATTAAGGCCAGAAGGTGTCAAGTTTTTGAAAGCTAGAGTTATAGGTAATTGTGGGTGCTGGAAATTGTACCTAAGTACTTTTAACTGCTGAGCCATCTCTCCAGCCCAAAGTAAGTAATCTTGTTCATAAAACTGAATCTACTAAAAAATTTACTAAAAAGCCTGAGATTCTTGTATATTTAAATCTTAACTCTCATTAAATAATTTTGAGGGGATTTACTTTAGAGTGTTACTATAAAACAGTACAAAAATATATTACAGAAGATAGTAAGTTGAGCCAAACATAGTGATACAGGCCTTTAACCCAATCCTTGGGAGGCAAAGACAAGCGGATCCTTCCTGTAAGTTCAAAGCTAGCCTGGTCTACATAATGAGTTCTAGGCCAGCTAGGATGGGGAAGGAGGGAAGGAGAAAGACATGGGGGGAGAGGTTGGGGGAGAGAGGGTGAAGAAGAGAGAGGGTAGAAGGTAGAGGGAGAGGGGGAAAGGGGGAGGAGACAGACCCTGTTTCAAGAAAGGAGTTTCACTCAGCACTGGGTATCTTTCGTGGGTGGTGCTTTCCTTTGTGTTTAAATGCCATTTTGTATCCTGAATCTTAGAAAATGCATTTACAGAAGTAGGAAAAGATAATATACAATGGAAAAAGTGAAAAAAAAAATTCCTAAAACTAGCTCAAACTCTGAGCTTATAGAAAACACCTCCCATCCCAACCCCCAACCCCCCCACCCCACCGCAAATTGTTCGAGGTAACTGGTTGGTAGTGCTAGGGGCATGCCCTATTAAGCAAGTACCCTACTCCTTGAGCTGTATCTCCAAAGCCAGTTTACAATATTCAATCACTTCATCTGACGCAGCCAATTATCTCAAGTCAAAAGTAAAACTTATAGAACATGAATGTCATTTACCTTGGACTTTATTCAGGATCCAGGAGTCAATGATGTCTTTAAGATACTGCCAAGATTCTTCCTGTAGAGAATGTGATGGGAAATTAAAGTCTAAATTGAAATTCCTAGCAAGAGTGAGTTAATGGTAAACTACATATGCACTGCTTATAATACATATATTAGGAGTAGCAATAAATTATGTAGCCCAAACCTCCACTGTGACCTTTCAAGTACAGGCACACACTTTGCCTGATTTAGGAAACAGTAAACTTTTATGGTAACAATTTAACTAAGCTGATCATGATGGGAAATAATCCTAGCACTTGCAAAGCTAAGCAGGAGGATGGTAATTTTGAGGTTAGCCTGAGCTATGGAGCAACAGCTCATTGGTGAAGAGCACTGGCCGCTATTCCAGAGGACTGTTCAATTCTCAGAACTCACATGGTAGCTCACAACCACCTGAAACCAGTTTCAAGGGGTCTGGTGCCCTCTTCTTGCCTCCAAAAGTACCAAGCACAAACCTGGTGAAGGCCAGCAAGCATGTGGACAAAACATAAAACAGTAACACCATGAATTCCAAGCTCCACTCAACTGTAAAACCAAAGCAAACTTTCTAGATACAACACAGCAAAGTATCATGCAACTGATTTCTAGTTGTAGCCACCTGACCTTTAGGAAAGAGGTCATTCCATCAGAAAAAAAAAATCTCAAAATCATTTTTGCATTATGAAAACAACATGTAAGCAGCCTGTAGTCAATATTCATAATGCTGTATTTTCTAGCATCTACATAGCTTGATTTTTTCACTTTTCAAGACAGTGTAGCATTGGCTGTCCTGTAACTGAGAGATCCACCTGCCTCTGCATCCTGAGTGCTGGGATTAATGGCATGTACCATCATAGCCCAGCTCTGCTCATTTTCTTAAAACTTCATATTATCTAAAACTGATTTTTAAAAATTTCTTCAACTGCAACCTCAGTAACTTATGCCAAAAACATTCTTAAACAAGTTATCAGATTAATCCTCTAAGAAACAGGCAGCAATGACACAAGTCTATAAGGAATCAATACTCCTAAGCTAACTGGACAATCAAATTTAAGTTAATATGTATTACTTATCAACACTGAAAGGTTACAACTTTGTGAATAATATTCAGAAATTATCAGTTACAGGCAAAGTTCCAAAATCTCCAGAACAAAAATTGCTCAGATCCTTTTTTTTTAGGGAGTGTGGGAGGGTTGGTTAATTGTTTTTGGTTTTTGAAGGCAGAGTTTCTCTGTGTAGCCCTGGCTATCCTGGACCCGCTGTGTAGACCAGGCTGGACTTGAAATCAGAGACCTCCCTGCCTTTGCCTCCCAAGTTTTGGGATTAAAAGCATGCACCAACACCCATACCAGAACAGCAAGTAAACTAAAGAATATATAACTGTTAAGAGGCCAACACATAAATTTGAGACACATATACTAAAATAAAAATCCATGAATCTTACTATATAACGATCAAATTTAAAAATGCTATTTTGAAAATAGAAGAAATAATACAATTGAATGTGTCAATCAATAAACGTATCCCATAAATAGGCATTGCCCTTCAACTGGGAAGATTCAGAAAAACAGTGAAATCAAAAACAGGAAGTTAACAGGAATGATTAGGACAACTTTGGTAAGTCCTTGGGTTTTCCTTTTTAAAAATATTTATGTGTGTATTTAATGTATGAATTCTCTGTCTGTATGTATAACAAACCGCACACAAGAAGAAGGCATCAGATGTCATTATAGATGGTGTGAGCCACCATGTAGTTACTAGAAACTGAACTCAGGACCTCTGGAAGAACAGTCAGAGTGCTCTTAACCACTGAGCCATCTCTCCAGTCCAGGTCTTCCTTAATGAGGTAACATTTAAGCTAAAGACAAGAACACCACAAAGACCCACAAAGGCCACACAACATTCTAGGAAGAGACAGGAACTTTACATATTCAGGACAGAAAGGGTGATTAAGCTGAAGCATGGAGAGTTGAGGGCATTATTAAGTCAAACATGTAGGAATGGAACACATCTAATAGCATCTAGTAGGCCAAAGTAAACAATGCAAGTTTGCTGTTTCTTTCCTTGTAAGATGTATGTAAGTGTGTATGCATGCAGGCTGAAATCAGAATGTCTTCTTCAATCATTTCTCTACAAATCTCATGACCCTTTAGACTAAAGTGGCTAACAAACCTCTGCCCCAAACTATCTTCACTCCCTTATAATAGATTACAAGCCTCGATGTTCACATGTGGGCTAGACATCCAAACTCAAGCCCTCAAATTTCTTCAGCAAGCAATATACCAAACAGCCATTTTACCAAACCTGACTCTAATTCTACTGGGAAATTCCTAAAGGTTTATGAGGAGAGTCATAATTATCTACATTTTAAGGTGGTTGCTGTATAGAGGACAATAACCTAGAAAGGAGAACAAGTAAACAAGCTGGACATTTCAAAGTTAAACGTAACAGTTACCTAGGCAAGATGGTAGCAAGGGGGGGGCACATATCTAGAATTTGGTATCAAATTATACTCAACAACATTCACATATTTGTTTGGAATGTACACAGAATATGAAACCAAGAAAGTCTGCTGGAGACTCCAAATTCTAACAGCTTGATACTTAACAATCTGGGAGATAGACATGTTGTGAGCAAAAAGGATGTTTGTGGTTTTTAGGGTACACAGTCAGACTTTAAAAAATTTGACCCAGAATTTGACCAAATTCCAGACCTCAAAGCCTGTGTTTTGTTGATTGCATTAATAAGTGCTTTTACAAGGCTAAAACTTAAGTATCAAATTTTAAATGCCAAACCTTCCCTTTACATCAACCAAGTTTGCCTATTAAAAGACTCCTATTGAAAACAGACAATAAATTGCCTCTTGAATTTTTATCTAATTCACCACAGTAAATACAAACTCATGCCTGCTGGTGGTGCACTTAATCCCAGCACTTGGGAAGCAGAGACAGGCAGAGTTTGAGGCCAGTTTTTACAGACTGAGTTCTAGGACAGTAAGGATTACACAGAGAAACCCTGCCTCAAAAGGGGGGGAAAAAGGAATTTATCTAGTTTAATTAAATTAAATCCATAAATATCTTAGAACACTCTTTTATGTATAAGATTGGCTAGAAAACATGTGATTAAAGAAAATGTTCATAAAGTTTAGTGACACAAGTTTGTAATTACAGCATTTGGGAGGCATGAAATACAAGTGAGAGCCAGCCTGAACTATCTTGGAATAGGTAGGTAAGGTGATAAATCATTAATCTAGACACGACAGACAGACAGACAGACAGACAGACAGATGATAGATTAGAAAGACAGATCATTGATCTAGACAAGGTATCAATCTGTAAACCCAGTCTCTTGTCCCATAACTCATGAGGCAGGGACAAGGGCATTTCATCAAGTTCAAGGCCAGTTCAGTCTATAAAGTACTAGGTTAATCAGGGTTATTCAATTAGACCTATTTCAGAACAAAATTTAAAAAAAAAAAAAACACTAAGATAAAGCTGCTTAAAATAGATTTGTCTTAGGATTTCAAACTTTTTTTTTTTTTTTTTGACACAGGGTTTCTTTGTGTTGCCTTGACTGTACTGGAACTAGTTCTGTAGACTAGGCTGGCCTCAACTCACAGAAAGCCACCTACCTCTACTGAGTGCTGAAAATAAAAATGTGCACCACAGGCTGATTTCAGACATATTTAAGCTAATTTTATATTTAGCATCCTGTGGCCCAAATTTAAAGCAAATTACTGTCATACACATATTTTAAAATCTGAAAAACATACTATATTACATATGTATATTAGGTTTAAATCCAGGCTTACTCATTAAATGACAACTCATTAGATAAGTTAATCTCTTTCAAGCTTTAATTTCTATAGGAATAAAATAAAGTATTTGCAAGTTTATAGCTAAATAATGACTAGAAAAAGCTAAGCTGACTGGCACACGGTGTGTATACTCAGGCATTAGTTACAATACAGGGTTAGCTCTGTCACAGGTTTTCTGCATGCTGTCCATAAATTTACTTCAAACATCTATTTCAGAGTACTCCTTTGTTTTCAATACAGCACTAACAAGTATTCTATAAGTCATTCCAGAAATATTTAATATCTGGAAGTTTAAAATACTTCACAGAATGGACAACAACACCCAAAATTCTGAAAATTAGTAAACATAACCAACCAGATCATTGGAGTTTATCTTACCTTTTTGTTTCTTTGTTTTTCAGAGACAGGGTCTCTATGTAGCCCTAGCTGTCCTGAAACTTGATATATAGATGAGGCTAGAACTCCCAAGTGCTAAAGACAAAGGAGCAAGTCATCAGGCCTGGTTTACTACTTTGCTTTTGTACCAGACACTTCCCACAATTAAAATAAAACATGTTACTCAAACTTTTAGTTTGTTCCAGCTGCTTACCACCTTCTTTTTTTTAAAGCATGAATTAAGAACCACAGTGACCAAGTGGTGCCACACTCCCTGACTCATGTGGCCTTCAGTTTTATACCTTATGGGGCTCCATCTACAAAAATGTAGAAATGGTGGATCAAGTTTTAGGAAGCTCTAAAAGTTACATAAATGTAGGTTACTACTATTATTTAAGAAGTTCATGGTCAGTCTTATTTTCAATCTTGAGACAAAAAACATTAAATGCTATGACTCAGAGGTAATACTCATTAGTATTTTTAAGAATGTTTAAGCAGCTAGATACTAATAATGCACAAACTCATATCCTCCAGCTACAACCACTTACAATTACTACCCAGACATACACTGGTCTCCTTGACTCTCTTATTAACAAATCAAAATTACACTGCAGATTTCAGCTAGTGGAGTGTTCAACTAACGATTTCAAACACAGGTCCTGGGAATTCCCATTCCATCGATCAACATACAACTGAAAAAAAAAAAACCTTACTTCTATTTCTTTTACATCAGATAATTTAGCGCAGCTTAGTTTGCTCCCCATATAAGTTGTCCAATAAACTCAACGAAAAACAAGCCTAATACACAGCAGTACTTTTACCATATCCACTGTCAAGTCCTCAACTATTGTTTGCTAAGACATCATCAGCTCTAAGATGGGGGTGTTTGAAAACAGGCACGAAGCCCTGAGTTTGATTCCCAGAACTACAACTGCCTATGGCAGTAGCTGGAGCCTGCTATTTCAACACAGGAAATCTCAGCTGTTTACTATGGACTACTTAGGAACACACATCAACATACCCTGAATTTGGTTAGGATCACACAAAAATGCAAATAAACTAAGTTTTTTCTATGTTGAAGGTCTTCACTGCCTAATACTACACCAACTATTACAGTAAGGGCTAATTTGAGTGCAAACTCAAATTTCCCTTCAAACATAAAACAAGTATCTGTGGCAGCAGCCATCTGTAAGTCTAAAGTGACTAATGGTTTTCTTCAGTTTTAGGTGCATTTGCTTTCAATTTCTGTCTTTTTCGATTCTAATAGAAAAATAAAAATTATGTAGACAGTACTGATTCCCAAATTTTGGTTTTTTCGAGAAAGGGTTTCACTGCTTAACAGTCCTGGCTGTCCTGGAACTCGCTCTGTAGAACTGCCTGCTTCTGCCTCCCAACTGCTGTGACTAAAGGCGTGCACCACCACCGCCCTGACGATTCCCAACTTTGATCAGATAAACTTAAAAGTATGTTGGGCATGGTGTTGCACGTATACAACCCAAACACATAAATACATGGAGGACTCGTAGTTAGGAACCAGTTGGGCTCAAGAGGCCAGTTTGAGATACAAAGCTCCAATATTTTGGGCACTCCCCAGGCCAAGAAAAAAAAAATCTTAAAATTCAACAAGGACCCTGAGTAGTGACACAAAACTGTTAATCCATCAGTCCCGAAGCTAAGGCAGATCAGCTGCGAGTTCGAGGTTAGCACTGAACGACGGAGTTACAAGCTCAACTTATTTACCCATTTTCCTCACCCATTTACCCCTCCAATCACCACTGCCAATGTCCTGAGTAAATGTCTAAGGAGTGCCCAACTCTTACCAAAAAGGTCCGTCAGCGCTTGTGTTACAGGAAAAGAGAAAGGACCCTTCTTAGAGGCGCCCGTTAGGACCCAAATCTCACGCTCCAAAGCAGTAACTAGGCACCGACTGCTATAGTCAAAAGTGAACGATTGTCCAAAACAGAGTGAACTGCTAGGAAACCAAAACGACTCACACGGGGGGGGGGGGGGGGAGGGAACGACTCCCCGCCACCACCCAGGTGCTGGGCGGTCGGTTACAAACAACAGAGCCCAAGCCTCGACCTGATACTTAAAGCGGGCCTGAACTGACATGTATGTACCCGAGAGGCGAGGAAGGCAGCTCGACCGCTACGCACGAAGCGGTGGGCCCGCCGCCCGCCTCACTCTGCCGCGGGTCCCCGTTACTCTAGCCAAGCCCCGAAAGCCCGGCCGGGAAGAACAGACGGCTCCCCGCGGGGCCAACGACAAGCCGGCACCGAGGCCAACACTCGCGGCCGCGTTGCCATAGGCAGGGAAGAAAGGAAAAGAGCGCGCCTGCGCAGAACCCGACGCCGGGCGCGCGCAGGAGCCCCGGCCGAGCGGCTGGGGTGGGGGTGGGGAGGGGAGCCTGCGCACGCGCACGGGGAGGCCGCGCGCTCTCCGGCCCCGAGCCAGGTTCGCAGCCCTGCCCGCTGTCCGCACGGCTCCCCATCCCCCACCGCCGCGGCCCACGGCGCCGTAAAAAAGGAAAAAAACAGCCAAGGACGGACGAGGAAAGGCACGAACGACGGCGCAGGGTCTCCCGCAGGCTCTCCTGGCCGCCGATCCGTCACCACGCACCAGAGCCGCCAGTGCCCCGCCGCCCCGTCTCCACGGCTCTCCCGAGCCACTAGGACGCAGCGCAAGGCCTACCTGACACGCCGAAGCACGGCTCCCGGGATCCGCCTCCGTTGTGACTACACAGCGGCCATTCCCCGACTCCAGAAGGAGAGGCGAAAACATAGAGGTAGCCGCGACGCGCTAGCTCGGCTCCGTCACTTCCGGCTTGGGGCGTGGCTTCCAGGGCCGCTGAAGAGCGAGGCCGGCCCCGCCCACCTTTCCGCCCAGGCGCGGCTCCAGAACCGCTGTGGAGACGTCGCCCTAGGCTTTCTGGGAAGTCGCATGGCCGGTCTCGCGCGAAGACGTGTCGGGTTGCGGCGGGTGGGCCTGAGCTGCGGCAGGCGGGAGGGAGGGAAACGGGGTGATCGGTCCCGTGAGTGGCTGCTCCGAGCCGCCGGCCCAGAGCACGCGGGAAGCAGCCTCACCGAGCGAAAGCCGACGCAGGCGGCCCACGCCCGGAAGCGCCGCGGTTTTCTCAGCCTGTTAACGGGCTAAACGCACTTAGTCAAAAACCGGGCGGCTTCGGCTGTCTCCGGAGTCGCTTCGTGTTAACTCGGAGTCCGGACCGGCCGTCTGGGCGATTGCGTCATGGGATGGTTCCTAACTTGTCAGATGCCAAAGCCTGGCCCCTGGGGCTCTTTCTTAAGGTTGGCATGAAAGTAACAGTGAAGGACCCGAAGCCTAAAATCCGTGCGGATCCGGAACCGCACGCCATAACTCGGCAAGCCGGGGCCGATTGGAAACAAATTGCAAAAACAAAAAACAAAAAAAACCTTCAGCGCGTGTACTAGCTATTGTTTTCAAAGCTGGGCTACGGGAGGGCCTAAAACCGTTATTACTTTGATGTTTTAGGGCGACGTTAAATTCCTCGAAGAATTTCCAGGTTGTAATTAGCAGCCTGTCACTTAAACTCAGTATTAGAGTTTGATTCTGATGTTTAACCTGCTCAGGGCAGTCTCTGCTCACAGTCCGGATTACGAGCTAAAAGTGAAGTATCTGACTTTCCTGGCGCGAATCCTGGTTTTGATTGTGTTTTAATTGGGCAATCTGTTCTCACCCAGCTCCGGTTCGCAAACGGTGAGAGCTACCTACAATCGTGGTGAATCTGGACTCTGATAGGAACAAAGTATTTAGCAAATAGGAAACTGTCAAGTAGGAGAACTGTATTTACATGAAACAAAAGCCTTAACCGCTGACAGCACAACTCTTTACATTCATGAGACTGCGAATTCTGTTAGCTCTTAATCTGTTGGAAATACCAAAATCTTACCACTCTGCAGCTATAAGTCCTCTGCAGTTCTACTATAAATATGTTGAAAAGTTGTCTTTTCATCTGATGCACTATAATGGGGGAGGGAGGAAAAGGCTGTCAGGTACATGCAACACAATTGCCTAGCCACTGAAGGACACCTTCCAACCCTAACTTTGGTTTTAAATAAATCACTGTACTACCTAAGAATGAAGACTTTGAAACAAATAAATGTTGCACAGATAAATTATTTGAGGCCTTCTACAGGGCTCCGCCAGTAAAGGAACTTGCTGCCAATATTGACATAGAAAGTTAAATCCCTGGGCCCCACATGGTAGAAATGTAACAGCAGGCCCCTAGACCTTAGTACAGCCGACTGCTGTAAAACTCAGCACGTAGACAGCACCACCTGCCAAAACTAAAACAAAGGCCTCATCCATCAAAGTCTATACTTCACTCTGGGAAAGCCTCTAAATGGACTACCCTTGCTGTTTGACCTCTAAAGTTTCTCTTCTGCCTAACTGTTCTTGTTAACTGAAGTATGTCAACCAGGGCATGGTTTTTGTGCTTAAAAGCTCCCCCAAAGAAATGCTTGAGGCTACACTGGGATTCTGAACACCCAGTATCGTTACCAGCTGACTAATAGATGACTTTCTGTATTGCCTTAAACCCATGTCTGAGCAGTCTTTAGTGAATAACCCACAATGGAAACAGAGAATGTTCCTAAAGATTGTCCTTTGAACTGCAGGGAGCTGCAGCACATACCATAACATACACTTATGCACACAATAAACAATGTTTAAATATAAAAGGTGAGCTAGACCCATTTGATATGTGATGCTTTTGTTTTAACCCTTGCTTCATGTTCTTGTTTAGATACTATTACTAATAAAGTCAAGACAATATAATCAATTTGGAAATATATACAGTATTGGTAAAGTCTGAAATATCAAATAAACTAACACATAACTCAAATGAAATAGAACCATTTTCTCGCTCAGTCAGTCCAAGACACTTGTATTAATTTGGTAAATATTTTCTTCCTGCAGTGACCAGTGCCCTACACCATCTTATGGCTCCTTCATCTCACAGAGCCCATGAATAGAATTCAAAGTTCCATCAGCTCCCAAAGTGTCCATGGATGTATAATGTTGTCTATGTAATGTTGTCAGTGTATTCGTAATGGTGAAACTACATCCTTGATAACATTGAACTGAAGTTTGTGATATAACTTAATTAGGATTGTATGCAGAGATACACAGAAATATTAGCAATATTAGAAGGAGAAGCCACATTTTTTTTTTTTTTTTTTTTTTAAGTCCAGGCTGGTCTCAAACTTAGTATTTAGTTGAGGATGATCTTGAACTTCTGGTCCTCCTGTCTCCACCTCCAGAGTTCTGGAACAGTTTTATGTGGTACTGGGGACCAGACCCAAAGTTACAAGCATGATAGAAAAGGATTCTACCAGCTGAGCTACAGCCCAGCTCCAAAACCATAGATGTTTTAGGAAATGCATAATTACTATATTCACAATTCTATCAAAGAAGTATTTATAATGCTAGGTTCGGTAGTATACAGATGTAATCCCAACACTCAAGAGACTAAAGCAGGAGGATCATGAGTTCAATACCAGGCTAGGCTACATACCCAGGTCCTCTATCAAAAAGCAAAAGAGAGATAAATAGTCTTGGTAGGGCAGGTCTGTAACCCCAGCACTTGAGAGACTGAGCCAGGAAGGGTGCCAAGAGTTTGAAGTAAGCTTTGCCCACACAACGAGTTCCAGAACAGCCTAGGCATCTAAATAAGACACCCCCCCCCCCCGGTCTCAAATGAAATAAAATTGATTGGATTAGTTTTAAACAAATAAGTCATACTTAGCAGTATTTTGTTTATTTTGTATGTTTCTGTCTGTGTGTATGAGCACCTGCTGGCAGGGGATGGGAGTACCTGAAGAGGTGAGAAGAAGGGACCAGAGCTGGAGCTGGAGTTGCATGCAGTTGTAAGCTGTGCTCTGTGGGGGCTGGGAATCAGACTCACGTTTTACAGAAGAGCAATAAGTGCCCTTAAGCACTGGGCCATCTCTCCAGCTCCCAATACTTAGCATTCTTTCACTTGTGTTTGTTACCAGATCAGCTTCTACATCCTATAGTTAATACCTGTACAATAGCCCCTCTCTGACAGGCAGTCCTAAAGATATCTCCTATCCTTGCAACTTCTTGGCATTCACAGTTTTATGTAATCCCTTTCCAGTGAACAGACATTGCAGAAATGGTGACACTGGGTTATAAAATTCAGTGGGTTCTGCTTTCTCTCTCTCTCTCTCTCTCTCTCTCTCTCTCTCTCTCTCTCTCTCTCTCTCTCCCTCCCTCCCTCCCTCCCTCCCTCTCTCTCTCTCTCTCTCTCTCTCTCTCTCTCTCTCTGCCCTGTAACTGGGGAAGTCAATTTCCCTCCCACAAGGCAAGTCTGTGGATAGGTCAATGTAACAAAGAAAATAGGCCTACTGACAACTTTCTTTTGTTTTTTTTTTTTTTTTTTTTTCCTTCGAGGCAGGGTTTGTCTGTGTAGCCCTGGCTGTCCTTGAACTCAAGAGATCTGCCTGCCTCTGCCTCCCAAGGTATTTGCCTTTCTTTCCTGACAGCTTTCTGAGTGAGCTTGGAATTGGTTCTTTCCCTAAATCAAACTTCCAGATGATTACATTCCAGATGTTACATTGTTAAGAGCAGAGGTAAAATTCCTGAGCCGATACTACCTTGGTAAGCTGTTTTTAGATTCTTCACCCACAGAAACCAGGAGACAGATATAGATAATAAATAAACTGCTGTGTTTAGAGAGTAGTTTGTGATGTGGCCACAGAACACAACATATTATGTCACTAACTTGCTGTGGCACTTTGAATATGAAATGCCACCCAGGGGTTATGCCGCACCTGCATGGCCAGAGTACGGAGATTGGTGGAGGGTGTCGGGATTGAAACACTTAACAGACCACCAGGAGAAGTTAAGAGGAAGCTGCTGCCAGTGTTTATTACAGAGAGTAATGGACTTATATACCCAAGCCAGGGGATGGGCTCAGCATAGGAGGAAATCATGCACCACCCACACCTGGGGGTCAAGCCAATGGCACTGCACACCGGAAAGTTATGAGAACAACCTTGTTTGATCAATCTTGAGAGCACGGGAGTTCTACAGCTGGGTGGAGAGGAAGACAGCTGTAAGGGACAAGTACTTAAATTTCCCAACAGGGTTAGAGAGATGGCTCGGGGATGAGGAACACTGGGGGCTCTTCCAGAGGTTCAATTCACAGCACCCACATGGCAGTTCACAACCACCTATAACTGTAGACCCATGGGACCTGTTCCCTTCTTCTAGTGTGCAGACAAAATGCTCATACATGTGAAATACTTAAGTCTTCAAAGAAAAACGTCACCCATATGCTCAAATATTTGAAGACTTAGTTCCCAGTTGGCGACAGCATTGGGAAGGTGGTGCAGCTTTTGCTAGACAAGTGCATCCCTGGAGTCTGCTTCTGAGAGTTCTGCCCTTGCCATTCTTGCAGTTAGCTCTCTGCTTCTTGCTGGCCACTGACGACACTGTCTCTCAGTTTCCTGCGCCTGCCAGGGTGCTCGCCACTTGCTGCTAACCCTCTCTGCTACAATGGACTCCTCCCTCTGAAATCATAAGCCTTAGTCATCATATTTTATCACAACAACCGAAGAGTAATTAAATGTTCTCTGTTTACTGTAATTTTCCCCTTTAAAATAACTATGTTTTAAGGTACTTGTTCTGAGATAGGATCTGTACCAGGCCTTTTCTTGTAGGCCACCAGCCAGCTCCCAAATCATGACACAGAGACTCAATAGTAGTTATGAATGCTTGCTCGTTTCTTGCTACTCTTATCATTTAGCCTGTTTCTCTTTATCTATGCTTTGCCTTAGGGCTTTTTACCTTTTCTTTCTTACATTCCTGCTGTCTCTATGTCTGTCTGTCTGGCAGCTGCCTTCTGCCCTAGGCATGCCCCTCTCTTTCTCCTAGCTCATGTCTTTCTTCTCCCATTCTTGAGCGGAGCTTTCTCCTCCTGTTTATTCTCTCTTCCTGCCAACCCCTATCTGTCCCTCTCTCTGCCTAGCTTTTGGTTGTTCAGCTCTTTATAAGACCTCAGGTGCCTTAGGCTTAGGCAGACAAGGTGAAACAAAGGCAACACATCTTTACACAACTAAACAAATGCAGCAAAAAAAAAAAAAAAAAAAGTAACGCAGTTAAAGTAATATTCCACAGCACAAACCAATGTAACACATCTGCCTGGTGGCACTCGCCTTTAATCCTAGCACTCGGGAAGCAGAGACAGGTGGATCTCTCTGAGTTCGAGGCCAGCCTGGTCTACAAAGTGAGTTCCAGGACAGGCTCCAAAGCTATACAGAAACCCTGTCTCGGAAAAAAAAAAAAATTGTAGCACACCTTTACATAGTTAAAACAATATTCCATAACAGGGATCCATCAGTATCTGCCATGTTCTAAAGAATCCATGGTACAAATAAGATTATGAATGGTTCCTTTGTGCTTTGTACTACTAGAAAAAGAGAGTATAGACAGGCCTCCTGGCTGCTTCTGTACAGAAGCGAGGTGTGTTTGATCAACTAGTCACACAGCCACACTGATGGAATGGGGGACAGAGATTTGGGTAAAGTGCCATTGGCAACCATTTAAACAGATAGTGCCGGAGCTAGTAGCTAAAGGGCTGGTGAAAGTGATGGAGATAATGCAATACGGTCTGTTCTGGTTTCGTTTTGTTTTGAGACGAAGGATATATGATCACACTGTGATCCCCAAGACTGTATTCTTTGTTGAAAACCCCTGTGTCAGCCCTAGCACACACCTTTAATCCAAGAACTTTCTGCGTGAATATTGTAAACAGTCAACCATAGGTCAAGAGGTGGAAGGAGTGACCTGGGAGGAACCTTAGAGATGGGAAGTTGGGAGGAGAGGGAAGTGGAGGGTAGGGAGGGAGGAGGAGAGGGAGAAGGGAGGGGGAGCCATAGGAGAAAGCCATCTTTCTGGAACAGTGGGCCATGAAGTGCTGGCTGCTTTCTCTGCCTCTCTGAGCTAGCAGGTTTTTCACCCCAGCATCTGGCTGTGTCTTTATCGACAAAACAGAACTATAGAGACTTAACAGACTATACAGAACTATAGAAACAACAGCAGGGCTCCTCTGTGTAGCCCTCACTACCCTGGAACTCACGCTGCTGCTGCTGCTGTAGTTCAGGCTGACTTGGAATTTACAGAGATCTGCCTTGCCTCTGGATCCTGAGTGCTGGGATTAAAGGCGTGTGCTACTATAGCCAGCTATAATAGGATTTTTTTTTTTTAGATCAAAACATGTATTTTGTTAAAAACAAAAATAAATCCAAGCAGATAATGAAATAAACTTATTCTTCAAAGTAGCTCATGCTCATTTCCGTCCTAGAATTTAGTACACAGTCCATGTTTAAGGTCTTGTAACATTTCAGGATGCTATGAAGTTTCCATCTTCTAACCATGCTTCTGTAGCTCAGCACATAACTGATTGGAGAAGTCACCATCCCAATTATCCTCCCAGACATGTGCATCTTCATCTTCATCTAAGCCGGCCATTCTTCCTCGGGAAAATCCTGGAACTGTCATCCTCTTCCAGGAGACCCAGGTCACCAGGCTGCTTCTTCTCGGACATCGAGCTGCTTCAAGATCCACACACTCAGATCCGCCACAAAGTTGAAACCCTCAGTACTTGTCAGGCACTGCTACCGCAACACTGGCTAAACCATAGAAACTTAGGGAGAGTTCTATAATAGGATTTTAAAAATCCATTTGGAAAACACATGGGCTCCATTGAACAAAGCAAAGGTTTTATTTTCATTCCAAGAAATAAGACTTCTAGAGTCTGAAGACATGAAATCCAGAACCCAGAAAATAAAATCAGAAATCTAATAATTATGTGTCTTCCTTATCAGTGTACCTTGTGAGATTAGCATAGAATCTTAAAGTCTCTCAGAGTGGACTAGAATCATGCTGTTTATGTATTTGTATTCAATAAGCATTTGCTGAAGTTTTTCTGTATATCAGGCTAGGCTGCCAAAATCAAGGCAAAATTACTGTAATGGGCTGAAGATTTGTGGCACTCATAAATGTCTATGATGAGTCAGGCAATGGTGGCGCACACCTTTAATGCCAGCACTTGGGAGGCAGAGGTAGATGGATCTTTGTGAGTTCAAAACCAGCCTGGTCTATGGAGTAAGTTCCAGGACAGCCAAAGCTACACAGAGAGACCCAATCTTGACTAAAAGAAATGTCTACGATGAAGCCCCATGATAATGTTTTGGGGTAGTACTTCAGGACTGTCACACTCATGAGTGGAACTCAAGTCTTCAGAAGAAAAACCCAGAGAGCCTGGGAGTTCTTTACATACTTGGGGACACAGAAAGTAGCAGTCTACAAATCAGGAGGGAAGCTCAAAGAGCCCTCATCTCAGACATCCAGGCTCCAGAACTGGGAGCAGTGTATCTTCTATCCATAAGGCACGTAGCCTATGGGAAATTTTCCAGCAGACCAAACAGATAAAGTCAACTTACTTCCCAGAGACTCGAGATGAGAAGAATTGGTCAGTTAAGTAATCCATAATATTCTATACTCCCTCAGAATATTGTGACATACGTAATTATAGGGTGTCATAAATAAAAGCAATATGCTAATGGCAAACTAATTCGCAATTCTTTATTTTAACATGCCTTTGTAGTTAGATTTATCTTTGGGCCACCAGTTCATAAATAATGACACAGAGACATACTACTAATTATGAAAGTTCAGCCTTAGCTTAGACTTGTCCTGTTAGCTCTTATAACTTCATCTGTTTATATTGAAAGATTTTAGTGTGCAGAGCAAGGATATAGGAAAGGGGCAGGAGAATAATTTTTGCAAGAGGAATATAGAAAATCATAAAGAATGGACAATGGCATGGGAGGAGAGAACAGAAATTATGAGAACAAGAAAGTTACTATGGTGATGGGGCTAGTGGTCATGCTAGGCTGATTCTGTTAAATAGGGCTAGTACCTGAATCATCAGTCTCTTGTGAAATAACTGAAGTCTCTCTCAGGTCGTGGCCCGCATCAAGGAAATGGGCCCTAACCCTGGAACAGATGGTTCCAGATGAATAGTCCTGGCCGGGTCATCCCCGACCAACGGACAGTCTGGGGTCTTTCCCTGTCATCCTGTTGTTTTTCCTTTAAAGAAGAACAGGTCACACCTGGGTGATCTCTCAAACATGACATTATACTCTGTACTTTGTAATTATACTTTGTAATCAATCATCTTATGCCCTATGCATGTATGCTGATTGCGGTCTTTCTCTATAAAAAGAGCCTGGACCCTCTGAGGGGTGTGCAGCTTTCCCCGAGATTGCTGTCACCCAAGTGCACTCGTTCAATAAACACCTCTTGCTTGTTGCATCTCCTGTTTTTGGTGTTTGTGTCGCAGGGCTCTCCCATCGGCCCATCAGGACCCAGAATTAGGGTCCAACATATTAATCTATGTTTCACCATGTGGTTTTTTACCTTTCACTCTGCATGTCTGGCTCCCTCCATGTCTCATTGGTGTCTAGATTCATCTTGAGTTTTCTTTCTCTCCCTGGAAGTCCTGTCTATCTCTCCCACCTAGCTGTTGACTATCTCGCTCTTTATTAAATTAATCAGAAGACTCCTTAGGCAGAGACACATCTTTACAGTATAAACACAATATTCTGCAACATGCCTTCAGCCAGAAACATGAAATTACATTGGAAAGTCAAGCTCTAGCTGCTAAGTAGGGGGAGTCCTGGGGGTACACTTCTTATGCACTCTCAAGCATCCTTAAGTCCGAAAGTAAAGATGCTGCTCAGTGTCTGGGGGGAGTTTTCCGGAAAGAAGATGGTGTGGAGGAGGGAAAGAGGGGGGAGGGGTGGAGGAGGGGAAGGGGGAGGAGGGGAAGAGGGGAAAGGAGGAAGGGAGGAGGGAGGAAAGGGGGAGGGGGAAGGGGGGAAATGAGGGAAAGGGGGGAGGGGCAGTGACAGCAGGTATTCCTCTGTTGTCTTGAGAGAATTCTTGAAAGTTTGTCAAATGGCCTCCTGCATGCAATGTCACATGAAAAACCACAAGTCTCCTACACTCCCTCCCATGTTTACAGGCAAACAATCAAGACCAAGGTAACTAACTGGTCAGTAGCTCAGAGGGCTTTGAGAATTAGGCAAGTATATCCTTAATTTGGTTTTTGGCAACTCCATTATCAGGCATGTGGTTCAATGAGCAGATAACCAGAGTACAAGTCAGATCATGTCCCAGGCTATAGAGCCTGATGTATGGCCTCCCCACTGAACACCTATTATTCTGTCACTTGAAACATTTTTAGCTGACAAGATTTTACAGGGATACTTCCAATTCCATAACTGTCTTAGAGTTTCTATTGCTGCTACAAAACACCATGACCAAAAGCAATTTAGGGAGTAAAGTGTTTATTAGGTTCACACTTCCACATCCCTGTCCATCACCGAAGGAAGTCAGGACAGGAACTCCGAACGGGGTACTGGAGGCAAGATCCACACAGGCCACGGAGGGATGCTGTTTACTGGCTTGCTTCCCATGGCTTGCTCAGCCTGCTCTCTTATAGAACCCAGGACCACCAGCCTAGGGATGGCACCACCCACCACGGGCTGGGCCCTCCCACATTGGTCACTAATTGAGAAAATGCCTCGCAGCTGATCTCATGGAGGTATTTCTTCAGCTGAGGGTCCTGATGACTCTAACTTGTGTCAAGTTGACATATAAAACCAGCCAGTGCAATAACATTTCATATTCATTCCTTTAAAAAGAGTTTTTTAGACAAGGTCTCACTAGTTAGTCCTGCTCTCCATATAAAATAGGCTGCCTTCAACTCACAGTGATCAGCCTGCCTCTGCCTCACAGGTGCTGGCTTTAAAGGCGTGGGCCACAGTCACACACGTGGAGGTCAGAGGGCAAGGTTTCTGGAGTCCTCTCCTTCCATCTTGTTGAAATAATCTCTTGGTTTTTTTGTTTGTTTGTTTGTTTTGTTGTTTTTGTTTTTCGAGACAGCCTGTCCTGGAACTAGCTCTGAAGACCAGGCTGGCCTTGAACTCACAGAGATCCACCTGCTTCCACCTCCCGAGAGCTTCGACTAATGGATGCACCACCAACACCCAGCAAAATAGTCTCTTGTTTCTGCCACGTTGTGTACTCCAGGCTGACTGGTTAGGGAGCATCCATTCTCACCTTACCTTAGGAATGCTAATGTCATAGATGTGTGCAGTGAGTAAGGTTTTTCATTTGGGTTTTGGTAATCTAATTCAAGTAGTTAGTTACTGGCTGAACTGTATCCCTTACCCCCACCAATAACACTTTTTGACAAATTGTTCCTTTGGTAACTGTGGAGACACTAAGTTATATACATTTATGACAAATAAGTAATGAGAAATAGTCTCACTGAAACATGGGTCATTTCAAATAACTTTGATACTCTGCATTCCACCAAATTGCATCTCATGCTAATTCACACAGCTTTTGGAGCAAACTGCTTAGAATGACATTGTGGTCTGAACTGAGAACTCGAGGGACAGAATTCTCATTCTGGGACGGCAGCTGGATCTGTGATTGTAGGCTGGCTTTCTCCACTCACCTTCAGATCTCAAGCTGGAGGTACAGCAGATGATTGCTCCTGACTGACTACTGTCACCTGCCATGTCACTTTGTTCTCAAAGAGGAAATGAGGTAAACAGAGGACTGCCCCAGTGCTGTTCCCCAGCTGTTCTAGAATCTAGCCTGAAGTGGCCTTGGCATAGAACACACTCATACACCAAATCCTCTGCACAAAGATTTGTTACCCCAGAGGGACAAGGTTGGGGGTAGGTGCTGCCTCTAGATTGGGCAAGACAGCAGCAGGTGTATCTGCATGAGTGGTTTTTAAGGCGAAAAGGGAGGAGTCTGTGTTAGCATGAATTGGTAAATCCTGGTTGGACATGATAACCAGTGTGACCAAATGATGAATTTAGATTTCTGGACCTTGGTATTTTGATAGTTGCACCTTGGAGTTTTAGTCAGGGATAAAGAAGTGGCCAAATAAGGGAACGGACCTTGGGGGTTAGCCTTGGGAATGTAGTCTAGCGATTTAGCTAGAGAGCAGAGAGGGCAAGGCGTGCTGGCACTATGTTTGCCCTTCTCGGGCTGATAGAGAGCCCTTCAGTGCCAGCTGAAGGTGGGCCTGGGCATTCTGCAAGAGGGTGAGGCTTGTTTTTGTGTTGTGATCAAACTAGGCTTTCTTAGGACTAAAGTAAAGTGAAGGGCACTGGAAATTCCAAGAGAACATTCACATGTAAGGTTTACTCCGGGTTGAATGTTGCCTTGCAGTAGTGGACAAATTACACACCAGCCTGTAGCCTGTTTTTATAAATGAAGTTTTATTGGAACACAGGCTTATCCAATTATGTATGGTCTGTGTCTGCCTTTGCATCACTGTTATGCACTTTCAATAGAAAACATATGGCTCACAAAAGCCTGAGACATTTACTATCTGCCTGTGGTGGTTTGAGTAAGAATGGCATCCATAGGTTCATATATTTGAATGCTTGGTCCTCACGGAGTAGCACTACTTGAGAGGGATTAGGAGGTGTGGCCTTTTTGGAGGGGGGTGTGACTTTGTTGGAGGAAGTGTGTCACTGTGGGTGGTTTCTAAAGCCCAAGCCAGTCCCAGTGTCTCTTCTCCTGCTGCCTGTGGATCTGGATGTAGAACTCTCAGCTACCATATCAGCCTGCATGTCGCCATGCTATGCTCCCTATCATGAGGATAATGGACTGAAACTATCAGCAAGCTCCATTGAAATGTTTTCTTTTGATGTGAGTTGCCTTGGTCATTGTCATAGTTAGGTTTAGGGTTCCCATTTCTGTGAGGACACACCATGAACACAGCAACTCTTATAAAGAAAACGTTTAATTGAGCGGGTTCACTTACAGTTTCAGAGGTTCAGTTCATTAGGACCATGGAGTGGAGCGTGGTAGCATGCAGGCAGGCAGGCATGATGTTGGAGCTGAGAGTGTTCCAACAGGAAGTTGTCTGACTGTCACATTGAGTGAAGTTTGAGACAAAGACCTCAAAGCCCGCCCCAACAGTGACGCACTTCCTCCAACAAGGCCACACCTCCTAATAGTTCCACTCCCTTTGGGAGCTATTTTCTTTCAAACCACCATAGTCACGGGCTCTTCACAGTAACAGAACCCTGAACAAGACACTGGTCTTTACAGAAACAATCTGTTGGAACTGCCTTACAGTCAACTCTTAACTCCAGGTCTTGGAGGTCACCATAGTTCCACCATTCTCAGAGCTGTTCTCTTGGCACAAGGATCTCAGTTACGTTGTGGCTTGCTTCTGGAGTGCCCTGAAGGCCTATATGCCAAGAGCCTGAAGCCTAGATTCTGGAGCTCTGGATAAAAGGTGGAATCTGTGGAGGAGGGTTCAGGGGAACAGTTAGGGGTTTGGTGACCCCCACACACTCCTCCTCCTGCTCCATTATCTGTTCCCTTGCTATCATGAAGCGAGGTGATGTGCTCCACTCTGTTTGCTCTGCCTAACCTCAGGCCTCAGACCACAAAGCCAACTGACCAAGGATTAAAACCTTTGAAACCATGAACCCAGATTAAGTCTCTCTCCCTTCTGACTTGATTATCTCAACTGTATCTCCTGGTTTTGTTACCACAGCAAAAGGCTAACATACTCCATGTTCTGCTACCACCCACCAGTAAATCTCTAAGTTTTCCTAGGGTGAAGTGTCTGCCTCTCCTTGCCTACGTGCCCTCATCACACTAAGACTCCCCGTGAGGAGCTGGAGAGGAGGCTCGCAAGTTTGAGCACCTGGTGCTCTTGCAAAGGACCTGGGTTCTCGCCCTAGCACCCTGTGGCGGCTTGCAGCCACCCTTCACTCCACTTCAAGGGGATCTGATGCCATCTTCTGACCTCCCTGGGTGCCAGGCATGCACGTGGTACACATCCATTCATTCAGGAAAAACACTTATAAAAGAAAGAAATCTTAAGGAACTGTTTTAAATTCCACCTGATGTTCACGTCTATTAAAAGGGGAGAAGGGCCGGTCGGGGCAGTGGGGGTACACACCTTTAATCCTCCTGCTTGGGAGGCAGAGGCAGGTGGATGTCTGTGAGTTTGATGCCAGCTTGGTCTAGAGAAAGAGTTCCAGGACTATTTCAAAGAAACCCTGCCTCAAAAAAACAAATAAACAAACAAAAAGGGGGAGGGGCTGTCTTTTACTTTGCCTCTCCCAACAGTGCGTCTGTCTTCTTGGCGCCTCCGAGGAATTATTATTCATACTCTCACTAGCAGCTTATCCGTGTTCCACAACCCTAGCCACTGACAATAAAAATACAGATGGCCCTATCATGATTTGAATATGAAATGTCCCCTATAGGCTCATGTTTTTGTTGCTTTGGTTTCTTGTTTGTTTGTTTTGGTTTTGGTTTTGTTTCTTTGAGGCAGGGTTTCTCTGTGTAGCTTTGGAGCCTGTCCTGGAATCCTGGAACTTGTTCTGTAGACCAGGCTGGCCTCGAACTCACAGTGATCCGCCTGCCCCGACTCCTGAGTGCTGGGATTAAAAGTGTGCACCGCCACTGCCCGGCTTTGTTGTTGTTTTTTTTTTGTTGTTGTTGTTTTTTGTTTTTTGTTTTAAAGAAATGACTACACACTAACCACAGTAAAAACTTAATTCCCTCTACCTCACTCCCACCTTTCAAATTGACCCTATATTGTATACACATAAGCCTGACTTTATACACATTTTCTATACGCTATCATTTGAATATGGTCTGTGTTCCTTACCAAATGCACATAGGGATTTGAGCCCCAAAGTCACACATTAATGGTATGAAAAACGTAGACGATTAATCCAGCATTGATGTTTAGTGTTGGGTCTTAGGAAAGTGGTTAGATCTAGTAAGGTCATAAGGATGGCACCTTCTTGACCCAATCCTGGTGACTTTACATAAAGAGAGAGAAATCCGGCTACTCTTTTCTGTTTTATTTGTCCCTGCCTGTTAAACTATGGCTATCGTAGTCAGCAGCTGCCACTGCCCACTACTAGCATCAGCTAGACCGCAAGGGATGAAGCCTGAGGGAATTCTGTCCCCTCAGGCATAGACTCTTTCAAAGCTACCAAGAAAACTTCTTTAAATCTCTGTCCTGCTAAAGAAATCAAGATCCAAAGGTGAGAGAGGCTGAATAGCAAGCAGCTCACCTAACTTTCACCTCACATCTCTCATGAACGCCTGCTGTTTCTCTCCTTATAAACCCTTCTCCACTGGCTCCTCCCTCGTTGCTGACCCAGCTTCCTGACCACAGGTGAATTTTATTTAATCAACTACTTCTTTGCATCATTAAACAAATGTTCCAGAGCATAAACAAGAAGAACACTCCTTAAAATAATATTCTATAACTCCAGGCACTCAAATTGGACAGGCATGCTCTCCCTGTCTTGGCCATGTGACACATGGGCTGTTTTAGGACTCAGCCAGCAAGAAGGCCATCATAAGAACTAAGCCAATGTGAGCACATGCCCAGAACCTCCAAAACTGGGAGCTAAGCTACATGATCTTTTTTCCTCACAAGTAGCCATCCCCAGAGATTCGGTTGTAGTCAAGAACAAGACTAATGAATCATATCAATGCATTTATGCACATTCTGCATGCTGTTAACTTCTGTGGGGTAAAAGTTTCCAGTCAATGTGAAATCTGTTTCCATCACTACACATTTGTAGAAACTCAAATTCTTTTTGGTGTGTCAGCTCTTTCCTGAATTTGGATGTCCAGTCATTGTCAGAGCCGCTATCACTATTCCAAGGTAACAGTCCCCTCAAGTTTTCTTTCTGTAATTACATGGCTTCACTTCTTACTTTAGATCACTGATCCACTGGAAATGTATTTTTCTATATGATGTGAAGCAGGAATCGAAATTTTAATCTTTCTTTTTCTAGAAGACTATTCAGTTGTCCCAGCACTGTTTCTTAAAATCCAATATCGGCCCCAGCGATTTGACCACCACCTTTATCATAGAACAGTAACATCTTGAGATGCTTGGGGTTTTTTCCTTCTAGATTTTCTATTTTGTTTGATGTACTTGTGTACTCTCATGTCAACACAGTATTGCTTTACATACATAGGCTCTATAGCATGTGTTTTTATCTGAGTAGGATAGCAGTCTCTGTCTCTCTCATATATATAATACATTTGTGTTTCTAGGATTTATTCTTGCATGTTCATTTTCCACATGACATTAAGTCTTTGTCTAGATTCATATAAAAGCTAGGATTTAGGTATATGAGAAAATAGATGTACAAATTAGAAAGAGCCATCAAGTATGAGAGATGTCTTCTTTTGTTAACCTCTTTCTGCAGAGTTTCAAGGTTCTCCTCAATGTTTGTCTCTCTAGCTGGTTACTTTGTGAGTATATTCTTTTTTGCGGAGGTCAAGAACAACCTATGGGAGTTGGTTTCACCACAACTACAGGGGTTCTGGGGGTTAAATTCAGATTCCCGGGCTCTTCAGCAAGTGTCTTTACGCTTGCAACCAATTTACCAGCCCCTCCCCCTTTTTAGGCTCAATAGGTAGCCCAGTTCTCAATCCTCCTGCCTCAGCCTCTCCAGTACTAGGATTATGTGCATAGGCCACCTAACCTGGCATCATATCTGTTTATTTTATGTAATAGCTTGATTAACTTCATCATTGCTTCTCTAGGGTTTTCCTGTACCTCTGTATCACAAATGTCTACTTTGTGTGTGTGTGTGTGTGTGTGTGTGATGGGAGATGTCATTCTGTAAATATGTTTCTCATATTGGTTAATGAATAAAGCACTGTTGGCCAATAGGAAAGCAAGATGGGTGGGACTAGGAGACAAGGAGGAGAGAGGAAGTAGTAAGGAGGAGTCAGCATGTAGAGACTGGAGAGAGCAGAGGCTGGTCCTACTCTCTGGTAAGATGAGACCACGTGGAAACACTTAGATTAATAGAAATGGGTTAATATTTAAGACAGAGCTAGCCGATAAGAAACTAGTAACTGGCCAACAGAATTATATCTAATACAGAGTCTCTGTGTGTTAATTGGGGCTGGCACCGAGGTGGGTCCAGGCCGGCAGGAAAAACCTACTTGTAACGTGTGTGTGTGTGTGTGTGTGTGTGTGTGTGTGTGTGTGTGTGTGTGTGTAAATTGTCAGGTTAATTATAACTTTTGTTTGAAAAATGCAGTTAGACTAGAAAGAGCCTGGACAAAGAGAAAAATTAGTTCGGTGGGCTCAGTCCACCTAAACTCAGGTCTTACCGTGAACCAAAATTATGTTTAAACAGGTTAATTATTTCAAGGATGGATAAATAGGTCTGCAACCAGGGTAGACAGCACAGGGATAGCCCCCTGTATGTGGTATCAAGTGGCTTCTGACAGAGCTTTGGCAGGCAATTAAGTGGGGAAAGAAATGAAAATGTTTTTGAAATAGAGCTACTTAGATCAATATGTGTCCTGGTTAGTTTTTACAACACCAGCTAGAATCCTCTGAGAGGAAGGAAACTTAATTGAGAACATGTCTCTATAAGATCAGGCTTTAGGTAAACATTTTTATAGTAACCCTCATCTGAAGTTATTCAGGGTGGTAACCTGTGTGATTTACTATAGCTATGTACTTCTTTGTAATGTGTCCATTTGCCGTAAGTTGCTATGCTCTTGCTGCTATGGTTTATATTTTATAGTATATGTGTGTCCTTACTAAATCCCCAAACCTTCTGAATTCAAAGATAGAATAAGATGATCCATGTAAAGCAGTAAGCATAGCATTGGCACGCAGGAAGCCCTCATCATGAGTTAACCACTGCTTCAGCCCTATTGCGATGGACCTATCCCCATCACTAACACTGTCATTGCAGTTACCATTATCTATGATAGGAGAGTCCAGAAAAGTGCCTGCACATTTAACGGGAATTAATCTGCTGGGCGTGGTGGCTCGTGCTTATACCTTCGGCACATGGGAGGTTGAGGCAAGGAATTGCCCCATATGTGAGGCCAGCCTAGGCTACCGTTAGTTCTAGGCCATCCACAAAACACAAACAAATAAAAGAGGAATTAAAGTAATTACATGGATACTGGTATAAAGCACTGTTAAGTGGTGGCTCTGTGGGCACTGATGATTCAGAGACACCTGTGAGGAGATGCTGAGACAAGGCCAAGGGCCTCTCTTCTCAGGTGGACAGAACCGAGGGCTTTCTTTATCGTGTGTGCACAGGAAGGTGACCAGCCTGTCATAGAGGAAGGAAGTCAGGCCAAAACCTGGTCAGCTGACACCGATCCTCCAAACACTGCTGTCATTTAAACTGAAGTAGCAGCCAGAAGAGGCGATGATAGTTATGCAATTTTACACCTGCATCTGTCTGCTTGTACATTTGAAGTGTATTGTTATTCTTGGGAAGCTAAAGAGCTCTTCTGGGTATCTTTGTACATGTAGATTGAGCAAACCCTAGCATAGCATCATGGTCTAGTTAGAGTTAAAGCAGGGAAGCAGAAGCCCTTACATTGGGCAGCTTTAGTGCCAATTATTTCTGCAGGGAAGTGCTGCAAGCTGAATCTGTGAACGAGAGTAAAATGACCAGACACGTCACCTTCTCTGCGCAGTTCAAGTTGGTCATGAGCTTCAGCAGGCTGGAAACTGGCAGAACTATCTTCCTAATGGCTCACTGCTTCCATCTTCTGGAGATGTGCAGACATAAAGGTTGCTGTTTCATTTCTTTTGGCTTTTTTCTTTATACGTTATTAATTGTCATTCTCATAACTGGAAATTAATGTCGACACAAAGATTACATATATTATGTCAAAATATTGTATCTGAAAGTTAAAAATACTACATTCCTTTTATGTCATTTCTTTAAAAAGGAAAACAGATAACAGATTACCCAGAGTCCCATTCAGTTCCCTGAACTCTTGCAGTTTAACAAGATTATTAATATAAGACAAATTAAAAGAAAAACAACAATATTCCCACTTACCAGAAACTAATTATTATAAAATGCAATGTGAGTGTTCTATTT
This sequence comes from Phodopus roborovskii, assembly GCF_943737965.1. Taxonomy (NCBI): domain Eukaryota; kingdom Metazoa; phylum Chordata; class Mammalia; order Rodentia; family Cricetidae; genus Phodopus; species Phodopus roborovskii. Next base: position 3,150,691 of record NW_026125397.1, on the reverse strand, counting down.
GTGGTTTTATTTGTCTTGAGAGAGGGCCTTACTATGCAGCCCGGAGTGAACTTACTCTTGCCTCAGCCCCCTGAATGCTGGATTGCAGGTATGTGTCACCATTCCCAGCAGAAAATAAAATCGTCTGGTGGTTGGCTTTGCTTTAGAGCAAGTGTGTGAGTGTGTATGAGCACTGCGTGTTTCCATGTATGTGTATGCATGTGGAGACCCACTTTTTTGTTGAGGCAGAGTTTCAAAACGAACCCAGAGCTTGCTAATCCTAACTAGGCAGTTTGCTCCTGCTACTGCTTTATCCACTGAGCCATCTGGCCAGCCCTGGTTTTTGTTTATTTGAAAGTGTCTCATGTAGTTCAGACTGGCTTTGAATTCACTGTGTGGGCTCCAACTCTTGATCCAGCTGGAAAATTAAATAACAAATAAACAAAACCAAGCCAAAACCCCAAAACCATTCATAATGATATTAAGAAATAGCGAAGATCTAATCACTCACACCGGATGTGAGTCCTTGGAGAGTTGTTAGTGATTATCACAAAACCATTGTCCTGTGGATCTACTGAATGGCCCAGATTTAGTCTTTGAAAAATTTACACTTTGGGAGTGACAAATGCCTGAGATCCCAGTACTCAGGAGACTAAGGCAAAAGGATCATGGGTTGGAGTCTAGCCTGGCCTACACAGTATGTCCCAAGGAAACCCAGCTCTACTGTGAGACCTTATTTCATAAAACAATACAAAATTTAAGAGAGAAAGGAAAGAGTACATAGGACACACAATTGAAGCAGCGTCCTTATATAAGGGCAAAGGGTCAACTGCTTTTTGTTTCCGGTAAAAGCTTGAATAACACAATAGTTATCTTCTTTGTTTGTTGTTTTTGGTTTTTTCGAGACAGGGTTTCTCTATGTAACAGCCCTAGCTGTCCTGGAACTCACTCTGTAGACCAGGCTGGCCTTGAACTCACAGAGATCCACCTGCTTCTGCCTCCCGGGTGCTGGGATTTATTGTGTGTGCCACCAGCGCCGGGCCACTGCCTTCTGTCTTATCTGCTTCTGTAAGTCTACATAGAAAAAGCAATGGTAAGGAGGACACACAACATTCACAAAGATAATAAAGTGTGTTCAGAAAATCCCCAGTGTTAAAACAAGAGCTAGACAGCATTGTCCCCTGACTGTGTTTCCTTTAATCTCATTTTCTGTGGCCTTGAGTAGAATTAGGTCTCAGAGGGAGCGATAGGAGGGATTTGGAAGGGGGGGAAGCTGCCAGTGAACCACGGGTACTAGGCATCTTCACAAAATGACTCTGTCAGTCCGTGAGATCCTCTAGCCCGTGGAGCTTCCATGTTAAAATATCACAGACTCAGCAGAACGTTCTGGAATAAGGAGAGTTATCTGTCCTCAAGGGAAGGGCTTTTTGGCTTTTGCTCCTATTTTACCAAGCAGTTATATGAGATGAAAATCTTCTAAATTTATTATTTAAACACACCTGGTTCTAAGGGTCAGAAGAAACACTTCCAAACTTGAATCAACGTGTCTTTTATATTTTTGATCCCTAAGTAGAACTGTAGGGCCCTGACAAAGAAAAACAGTAATCTAGGGTACCTACCTTGAAGTTGGGTTCTAAGGTGGCTCTGGCTGTGATCATAGCTTTATTTATACATGATCAATGGCTCTTCTAAAACCTACCTTGCAAAACAGTAAGAGTTGTAAATGAAGGGCTTATGAGATAGGTTTATGGTGCAGCACCCAACATGTATGTTTTGATTACTTTTAATTTACTTTCCTATTCAGTAAGATAGTGAAGTGAGCCCTAACTTTTGAGGTCTGCTCTCTTTCCAGTTTTATTGTAATTTGTCCTTTTGACAAAGCTAAGAGCAGGTAGGAGCACATAGGAGATTCATTAAAATTCTTGGTGCCGGGGGCATGGTGCCACACGTCTAGAACCCCAGAGCACGGAGGCAGGAAGGACCTTAGATTCTGGGTCTGATACTAAGCTCAGCAACATAGCAAGAACCTGTCTCAAAATCAAACCAAAACAAATGAGAAAAATTGAAAAAAGAAGCCATCTTTATAAACTTGCTTACAGAGATAATAGAAAAAAGAGAAACACAGATTGAAAGAAATGAGCTTGTCCATAGCTTTGTTGTTATTTCATGGTAATTAAGTTTATCATTATTAATATGGTTTACTTCTGGTGCTATTTGACAAATTACAAATTTTCCACGAAAACAAGGTTTTTGTTTGTTTGTTTTTGTTGTTGTTTTATTTGTTTTTTGATACATATCATGAGAAACAAGGAAGAAAACAGTATCAGATCAGGCATGTTGGGAGACCCCTCTTGGGGACACATTAAAGCCTTATATAAAGGTGATTTCTGTTTTTAGTCATCCTTGTTGCTTCTAGGGGACAGGAACAGATCTCATTGTAAAGTATAAGCATCAAAACTTAAATTAGTCGGGTGTGGTGGCTTTATTTATTTATTTATTTATTTTTATATCTCAGAACCCTGATGCAGGAGGATTGTTATGAGTTAGAGGCCAGCTTAGGCTACATAATGTGAAATGTCTAATTGGTCCCGATGGGAATAGGTGACGTCTGCCCGGTCTGCAGATGGCTCCTGGCCCTTAGAGAATTGTTGTGGGTGAGGTGGCTGCTGCTGCTGGGAGCCAGGAATACCCATTGCCACAGAGTGTTCTTTCTTTTCAACTAGAGAAGGCTTGCGAATGGAGAGCCATTTTATGATGTCTGTATCTCATCATAAGATCCATAGCATTCAGCTGCCTAGGAGCATGGGAAAGGGAGAAAGAGAGAGAGAAGGAAAGGGGACAGACAAACTGGACAGCGCCCGGAGGTTCTGCCTGTGTCTTCTGTCTCTCAAGAAGCTTGCACAGTCATATCCCCTGGGTGGTGTGAATTCCAGAGAAATTGAGCAGCTCTGTCTCCATGGGAACAGCAGAGAGAACAAAATGGGGAAACAAGTTAATCCTTACAGCCCATGGCCATTGATTTTCTACCCTCGCTTGTTCATTATGTTATCTTAGGGCTAAGGTAGGAGCCGACATGAAGCTCTCCTGGATGCTTAGTTCTCAAATCTATTATTTTTTTATCCATTCTCTTTTCAGCACAAATAGTGACATTAGTTATGGATGTTTTTGTGTCACTGTTGTTCGGCTGTGTCTGATAGAGGGAACACAGGCTCCAGAGTGCGCTCCAGCACTGACCTCGTGTGAGTAGCTAAAGTCCTCTATTTCTTCGTCTCTGCAATTTGAATAATAACCTTTACCAGGTGTTGGGGAGGACACAAGAGAGGCCACTGAGGCCTGCCCAGAGTATGCGCTTAGCAGAGAGGGTTGTTATACATATTGTTGCTGACTCTGTTTAAACGTAATTCTCGTTTGATTGACAGAAAAATAACCTGGACATATGACACAGACGGAAGCCAGGTGTGGTGGCACACACCTTTAATCCCAGCACTCAGGAGACAGAGGCAGGACAGTCGGGGTTACACAAGGGAACTCTGTCTCAGAGACAAAAATAACAACAACACAACAAAATAAAGAAAAGAAAAAGAAAAAAGGAAAGCAATAATTTTTTTGGCATAGTTTAGTGTTGTCAACATAGTTTAAGCCTAGAGTTAGATGCCTTCTGGATTACTGGACATTAAGAAGTGTAACGAAGGATCCTGTTTTCGTGGCCTTCTTATAGGGAGGTTTGTTTTTAAACATCGTGTCAAGTTGCCCGTGCCGTTTCTATTTTCTTGTTATTTCCAGTCTGTCAGGCAGGCAGAGTTCCTCAGCCTTGAGACCCACACACCCATGGAAGAGCCCCTGCCAACTCAGCTAGCTTTGTCATGGCAATCCTTGCCACTTCCATCTGGAGAGTGAGAAATGATGTCATTATCAGGAGAGGATCAGGGAGCATTAGCAAATGGTGTGAGCTGCAGGATGACGGAGAGCATTGTCAGAGATGCAGGCTGGGAGAGAGGCCGTCACCACGGGCCCTCAGATGCTCTTTGACATGGAAAGAACTGAAAAGTCATCTCTGTGATTTGAAGAAAGAATGCTGGAAGCGACCAGTTTGTGGCAGTCTCTGCTGGTGTTCAGTGAGGCTACAAATGGCTCTCACGGTCTGACGGTTCTTTTAAGTCTCGGGAACAAAGTGTATCACGGTCTGGTCAGAGATCTGCTGACTAGGGATGGGGACAAACCAGAGCTGTCATGGGAAACAGACTGCCTGTGGGAACAGGGCAGGGGCCCTGGTGGCTTGAAGATCTAATCTGTGTCCAGAGGCCCTTTGAAGAGTAACAGGTCCTATTAATGCTCACCCCGAGGGACAGGTGTAACCAGGGCTCATTTCCGGCAGCGCAGGTGACTACGGTCACTACCAGGAAGACACAGAAGTTTTCTTCTAAGAGAGCGGCTGACAGTTTCAGTCCAGGAGGGTTACTGTGTTCCAAACGCAGCCTACACACGGGCAAGGTACCAGGTAAAAGGGGTCTTTAAGTTATTTTAACACATCAGCTGTGGTGGAAGCAACACACACACACACACACACACACACACACACACACACACACACACACTCCAAGAGAGGCTGGATTTTAAGAATCACTTGGGTACTTGGGACTATTGCTAAGACAACTTCAGGCCAACCTTTACCACCATGCTAAACGAATCAGTTTCCAGAAAAACAGCTGAAAACTGTGTCCTACAGAATCCCAGTGCCAGAGGGGTGTCGTCCATCCTGAGCAGTATGTTCTTTCTATAATTGAATGTACTAGAGCAGCAACTGGCCTGAACCAGCCAGAGGTGGGTGAGAGTTTGCAGTCTGCCTCTGCCCATTCACAGCTGCATGTATTTAGGGAAGGTGTTTAGCATCCTGGGCTCCTGGCTTATTGGGAGGATAATTACCATGTATAAAGTAAGCTGGTCACTGTACCCATGCATGCACTTCCACAGAAAGAGTGATTTGTTGTAGCTAGCCATTTCTGCAAAGGGCAGTGGTTCCTTTGAGAGGGGCAGGCTTTAGTAGTCACTGTCCAGGTTCTAGGCTTTTCATTGTCAGTGGGCTGTCAACACTTCTGTATTGTTTTGCTCTCAGTAGACAGAGCTGAGATGAATGTGCGCATGTGCACGCGCACGCGCGCGCGCGCGCGCGCGTACGTGTACACACACACACACACACACACACACACACACACACACGCACACGCACACACAGAGAGAGAACCCAGTATCTGAACAACGCTTCATATCAAGCCTCCAGGCTGATTTAACACCCAGGCGTTTATCCTAGCTTCCTCCTTTCATTTTCTGTACCTAAGTCGATGTTGAAAAACCTGACCCCAGTTATCTATACTGCTATTCCCTTATTTGTTTGTTCTGTTTCTGAAGACAAAGAAGATTCTGGCTTTTTAAATTTTTCTTTATTTGAGTTTATCATTAACTAGTTATCCTCCCGTGCAACAGGAGGATATCCACCTGCCTCTGCCTCCTGAGTGGGATTAAAGGTGAGCACCACTGCCACCCAGAATAAATACCACCTCTTATAATCATATTTTATTGTTTCATATTTCTAGAGCTTAGAAATCCGAAAACATGGTGTCAGTACACTTCTACTTGTGGGATTCTAGATAGATTCTTTCTTTGCCTCTTCATTTCTGGTGGTGGCCATGCATCCTAAGTGCTCCTTGGCTTCCACGAGCATCACTCCATCTTGCCAGTTCTGGGATGACACATATGTGCCATTATGCACGGTTGGAGACAGAGTTTTATGATGGGAATGTTTTTAAGATACTGAGGATGAAACAGAGAGATTCACACATCAGGCACATGTTCTCCCCCTGAGCTGTGACCGCAGTCCCTGATGAGGGGTTGCATTGAGTAGCTGACCTAGGACATGAAGGCAGCTGACAGAGGATGACATGCAGTGCTTCCCCCAAATGGAGCAGTCCCAAGCCACTGAGGGACAGGAGCTCAACCCAGCGAAGAGAGGGAGTGAAGTACAGGAGTTCACTCACCTGGAGAGAGACCTGCAGAATCACAATCCCACACCACCCGGTGATTACACATCCTCTGTGGCTACTTGGGCACTAGATAAGAGTCTTCAGATGTGTCAGTACAAGTCATGTGGCTTCAGAGAATGGATGAGAGAGGAGTCTTAAGAATTAATTCTTTTATTGTTTTTACCTTAGCAAAATCTTAGTCACTAAAGCTGGTTTCCCCCTTGCCAGGTGGTAGTGGTACACACCTTTAATGCCAGCACTCAGGAAGCAGAGGCAGGTGGATTTCTGAGTTTGAGGCCAGCTGGTCTACGGGCGAATCCCCCTTAATTTTGCCAGCTGTCCAGCATTTAATCTATAACAGTAGATCATAGTTAATGCCCTGGCCAGAAGCCATAGTATTGGTGACATAAATGGGAAATGGGGAGACACGTTCTTCCAGCTACTCGGAGGGGGAGGAATTTATAACCAGCAACAGACAAGTAAGTACTCACTGATATCCCAACCCAAGAAGGGGTCCAGCTACTCTCTTGCCAGCCCTTCTCTTCTGGCAGCTTCTGGAGGGCTAAACAAAGCACCTGAAATGCTCCCTCCCCCGCCCCCAGTGGCTGCTCTGGAGTCCACTTGCTTCTCCAGTTTCCTCCAGCAGCCTCCTGTGACCAAGGCTGACTGTGATGGCGACTTCTGGAAAAGCAGCTAGCACGACATGGTGTCAACAGTACAAGTGTATCGAACGATGTCAGGACATACCTCAGATGTACAGCAATAACATATAACTGTAATTCTTGGTGGAGGCTGAGGGAAGTGTGGTGATAAAATACAGCAATAACACATTAACACCTGAGAAGGATTAGAACCCTAAACTTATTAGTGTTCTCAAGACAGTGGTTCCTTTCTCTGCTTAGCTCACCTGGTATAATGCCAACAATGAGCATCTCATTACAGTGCTTATGACATTTAAGGGCACTGCTAGAAACAACGAACGTAGGGACATTCCCACCCATCAGTTCCAGTTCCTTCTTCAAGACCATCTTCCACAGGTATCTCAAAATGATTGTATTACTTATTGAGCAATTACTAATGTGCTTAACGTAGCACTGATTCTAGTTGTTTTTAATACTAAAACCTCAGTCAGATATTGAGGTTAATTCTGAGGATCAGAGAAGCAAAGCAGTCAGCCACTAGAGAATCCTTACCTTTCCCATGCTCAGATTGTATCCGGAGACTGCTCAGACTGCACTGCTCCTCAGACTGCATCTCTCTTGTCTCCTCCTGCCTTATATTCCTCTCTCTGCCCAGCCACACCACTCCTGCCTCCTCTTCCCTAGTGCTGGGACTAAAGGAATGTCTCTCCAAGTGCTAGGATTAGCGTTGTGTGAATTGTTTCTCTTTTAGACTGATGTGTAGCCCAGGGTGGTCTTGAACTCACGGAGATCCCTCTGCCCCTGTCTCCCTAGTACTGGAATTAAAGATGTGTGCCACCACTGCCTGGCCTCTATGGCTAACTAGTGTGGCTAGCTCTGCACTCTGGTCCTCAGGCAAGCTTTGTTAGTTCATAAAATATCACCACAGCTTAAGACTCATTCAACTCTAGTTACTGAGATGGACATTTCCCAGTTAGAAAGAAAAATATAGAAGAAACACAGTGTTGTAGATTATTTTAAGATGTGTTACATTTGTTTATGCTGTGGAACATTTGTTTTTATGATGCAAAGATATGTCCTTTTCTGATACATTTATTTAACTGTGTGAAACTGTGTTATTTTGCTATCTAAAACACCTGATTGGTCTAATAAAGAGCTGAAAGACCAATAGCTGGGCAGAGAAAGGACAGGCAGGGCTGGCAGGCAGAGAGACTAAATAGGAGGAAACATCTGGGAGGAAGGAGATCAAGGAGCAAGAGAGGATGCCAGGGGCAGCCACCCAGCCACCCAGCCAGCCTCGGAGCCAGAAGGAAAGTAAGATACAGAAGAAAAGGAAAAAGCCCAGAGACAAAAGGCAAATGGGATAATTTAAAGAAAACTGGCTAGAAACAAGTCAAGCTAAGGCTGGGCATTTGTAAGTAAGAATAAGCCTCCATGTGTGATTTATTTGGGAGCTGGGTGGCAGGCCCCCAAAGAGCAAAGAGGAAAAGAGTAATAAAAACTAACACACAACCAACTCACCAAGTCTGAGCTAATTAGCTACAGACCTGGTATTGGAAGCCAAGTAAGGCTCCAGATGACAACTCTTAAGAAGTCATTTCTTTATTTCTCCTTTCTTCCCTCTACTGTGCTGGGAAGCATCAGAGTCAGAGAACTGATCAAACTACTCTTTTTTTTTTTTTTCTATCAGCGCTGTCTGCGTGTATGCCTGCATACCAGAAGAGGGCACTAAATCCCATTAGAGATAGGTGTGAGCTGCCATGTGGATGCTGGGAATTAAACTCAGGACCTCTGGAAGAGCAGCCAGTGCTCTTAACTGCTGAACCGGCTCTCTAGTACGTGACTAATTCTTTTAAAACAATCATTTACATTTCTTCTTCACTTTCTTAATCTTGGCACTGATTGTTAGTGACTTACCACTGCTAAGACTCATATCTGTCAAACAAAAACCTCAGTCATCAAGGAAATAATATAATTTACTTGCAATCGACATAAAACGTCCCTTCTGGTTGCATGATATCTTTCTCCCCCACTTTCCCCAAAGCCTCCAGAGTGTCTCCTCCAAACAATGAGGAGCCAACCTCCATCAACACCAACCAGGTGTAAGGAAAGCACAACCTAGAAAGTCTCTTGATGTTTAGTTGTGAACCTAGCCTCTAGGCGGGCCATTTTGCCAGCTCAACATGGAGTATTTCTAAATGAGCTTAGTTTTCATAGTAAAAGAAGGGAGGATGGGAGGATGTTTCTCAAAAGTTAGCAAAAGTTGCTTTTGCTAAACATGATCCAGTGGCTGTATTTACAGTTAATTTTTTTGTTTTTAATTCTTGAGACAGGGTTTCTCTGCGAAACAGTCCTGGCTGTCCTGGAACTAGCTCTGTACACCAGGCTGACCTCAAACTCACAGGGATCTGCCTGCCTCTGCCTCCCAAGTGCTGGGACTAAAGGTGTGTGCCACCATCTCCTGCTCATTATGTATTTTAATGTTTAGCATGGAAAAGACTTTAGAGTAATTGATTCCCATTGATTAAAGGGGTTGGGGGCAGAGACTGCAGGATGGCAAATTTGAGGCTAACAAAACCCTATCTCATAGAGAGAGCAAAAGCCAGAAGCAAGCCAGAAAACATGAGTTAAGCATCAAACAGACATGGTGAGACTATCTTTTTAAAAACTGTATTAAGATATGTTGACTTAGCCAGGCGGTAACACAGAGAAACCATGTCTCAAAAAAACCAAAAAGATAAGTGGATTTATTAGTGATTTAACTTTCACATGCAATAATTTGATTTGGGTTGTGGTGACAGAGCCTGCAGTAGCAGCCTGGGAGTTTGAGGCAGGATTGCCATGAGATCAAGGCCAGCCTGGGCTAAACTGACCGTTTTAAAGAAGTGTTTTCAAAAGTCAAAATTATAAACTTTGAATGTGGGGCTGGAGACATGGCTCAGCAGTTAAGAGCACTGGCTGCTCTTCCAGAGGACCTGGGTTCAATTCTCAGCACCCACATGGCAGCTCACAACTGTCTGTAACTCCAGTTCCACAGGATCTGACACCTTCACACCAATGCACATGAAATAAATTTAAATTAAAAATTTTGAATGGGAGCTGGTATGGCAACCCACTGCAATTCCAGGGTCAGGAGGCTGAGGCAGGAGGATGAGTTAGAGATGCGTCTGCGTTAGGATACCCCACTTCACAGAACACTGCTTCCCCAATAAAACCATAAAAATTTTGTAATGCATATCTATGAATATGTAATTTCACTTTTATCTTGCCTTGAGAGTTCCTTACATAGCATATGAAAGTATTAAATTTATCATCAATGTCAACAGCAGTGTTGGTTAGCATAAGAAACATTATGGGGTTTTCTTTGGTGAATGCAGCTTGAAAGGGAAGCAGTTGCCAAGAAGAATTTACATCAAAATGTTGAAGTTTAGGGATCTAGCAGATCTTGTAAGGGATGACTTTTAGTTAGAATCTCACAACCTCCCTCCACACTTCACTAGGGTTTAAGATGCTGTTGCCTGATTCAGAGTTTCAGGGAAGATACATGGAAGGGACTTGCCCAAAGCTCCCAGAGTCTCTGCTTAGACTATGTATCCAGGTGAGAAATTCTGTTTCAGGTAGTGAGGAGATGCAGGAGAAACACAGGCTTACCTGTGGTAGCCAGCAGCTTCTTCTAAATGGATCTCTGATTGAAGAATGACCCAAGCGACCCACAGTGTGCAGTGGTGTTGTGAGCACTAAAAGCCACTCATTCCATGGTGAGGGTACCATGTGACTCCCAAGTGCCCCACTTAGATGTAGTGTCCTACTGAACAGCCCCTTGAAGAAGTGAACACAGGCCTTCAAGAGTGGACAGAAAGCAACCCAGTCATTATAAAGGCCAAACTCACTGTCTGGCAATGTGGCTCTTAACAACAGGTAATGAAACACATCACCTTTAATTAAAACTTGGTTACTTAGAAAGCTTGTGGTTTGTTAATGAGTAAGCCAGCTTGAATATCTAAACATAAAAAAAACAACTTAGCCAAAACACAATGATTACTTTGAACTTTAAATGAACCTATTCCATATAGGAGAAGCTGGGACAATGCCATTGAAGTTAAGATGGAAGGTGTCTGAAGACTCATGGGGCAGATCATGGGGCAGAGGTGTGTTTTGTAGTACAGTGCTTGGCCTCCTGGCCATCTGCTGATGGGATGTGTGTGTGCCTATGTGTATTTACTGGAATGAAGCTAAAGCACGAAGACCCTAAAGGTAAAAGGTAAACTATGTCAAAGATTTAGTTGGTGTTTCATGTGTGGTAGACTTAATAAATAAAACTACTTTGTTGAACAATTTTTTTAATACAATATCTAGATATACATGGACAACCAAATAGGAAAATCCCACAAATTAATGTTTTAACAAATTACAAACTGTTGGTAAAGATTATATGCTTGGACTTAAAAGAAATAATCCAATAGATGAATAGTCTCTCATTAAATCTTGTAGATTAATCATCCACTCTTTGTATAAAACCAATATATCATAGTGGTAGAAATTTCTTTTATTAACACGCCACATAAAACCGTTTCCCTCAGCATTCCCTTCTCCATTTCTCATTAATTGTCTTTTAAGTGGGAAAATAAAATTGAATTTATATTAGCAAATGAAAGTGCAAGTTTGTACAGCTAGGCTCAGCAGCAAATGTGAAGAATGACGACAAGAAAGGAAAAGCTGATGGACACCACACAGACCAAGGACATCCACGAAGGTCCCACCCATCGTTCTTTCATTGCTCTGAAACGAGCAGAATGAAGCTCTTTTTTGATCTAAAGAAATATTAAATATTTATTTTCCCCACATCATTTATGATCACGTAAGGCAAAGAGAGAAGTCCCACCATCACTGGGGACGGCAGCAACATACAAACTTCAGACAGAGCCCTGCATCATCACAACATTCACAGCGGCAGCAGATGGAGTGTAACTACTAGAGCATACGTGCAGCGTTGTCCTGATTCTAATTTATTCATCTGGAAAAACAAAACCTTCATAAATACATTATTTAACAGGACAGCAAATTATTTTCTTGCTCTGAAAAACAAAAATGTTTTCACATTTTCAAACTTGTCAGTATAGTTCTGTAAGAGGAGTTCAAGAAGATCGAGGCAGCCGGGGCTGCAGGTTACTGTGTACAAGGTGTGTTTATAAGAGCCTGCTGGCCTGGCCATCTTCTGCCTCTACAAACAGCATTTGAAGTAACATTTAAACAAATAGGTTTGTTTAGACAACCCCCATTCACTCTACTTGGAGAGCAAAGAGGTACCTATTTTCAAGTATTACATTGTAAAAGGTATTTTTAATTTTCCCCAACTTCGTATGTTTAAAAATGAAAAGATCTGTGTGAAAAAAATCATGCTTTGTCAGTCCATTTATTTTATAGTCAAATGCTCTTTTTTTTTGTTGTTGTTAAAGAATGCAGAAAAATATTGATTTGCTAAGAAGGACACTGGAAAAGCCACCTCAAGGTGTCAGAGAAGGAGCATTTCTTTCTAGTGGCGGAAATGATTAGAAAAGCTGCCCAGTCTGTTGTCTTTAGCTGGCTTTAATAAGTCTTCAAAATGATGGTCAAGAAGTCTTTAGACAACTGGAGGGAGGTACTCTTGTGGAGCCTGAAGTTCCATTAACTACAAAACATTGGCTTTGGTTCTTCAGAGGAAATGTTCATATAACTTCTACAAGAGGAGACAGAAAACAGATTAATATGGTGTTATCCAAAATCTCATCTATAGAATACTATGGCCATATCTTATATTTTTAAAAGAAAATCACCCTGACTTTATATATAGTATCATGTATAGATATGCACAATTGTAGTGCTGGAAGTATAGCTTAGTGGGAAAGTACTTGCCTAGTGTGCATGAGGCTCTGGGTTCAATCCCGAGCACCACAAAACAACCAAATGTAAACAAAAATGGAAGAGTTTATTGGCGTTCATAAGCATATTTAAGTTAATGCCAGTAACTAGGAAAAATACATGCTCTTTCAATTCAGTTTAGGGAATATCACTGATTTAGAAACTCCATGCTTTGACAATTTAAATCCATAACCTCTCCTTTGTCTTGCATCCTCAGTGTTCAAAGCTTAGGGCTCCAAACTTCCATGGAGGATGAAGGAATGTTTCTTACTAAGCAGTCGCCCAAAGGAACGCTGTACACTCCAGATCAGAAACTAGACTACTTCCCAGGGAAAGATGGTAGAAGGCGGGCAAGCACTGGGAGTGGAATGGCAGACAGCTTAAAGGATGACTTAGAACACTCGAAGAGAAGCAGAAAACCAGGGGAAGCGTCTAATTCACAGAGAATCTGGGATGTGACATCAGGAGGCAGCCGCCACCATGTTTGTTACCCCCAATAGAACACTAAGTCTTCCGGTTCCGAAGGTTTAACAACTGCATGTGCAGACCACAGGGGCCGGACCATCATCTTCACAGCCTGGGTGGAGTTTATAAACCAATCCACACTATAGGAGGAAAGTTTCATTTGGGGACTGGCTCATCAGGGGCCTCTGCGCTTGTTAAGGTGTTACGGGTTCACAGGTAAAATGGTTTGATCCCAGTCCCCTCTATATCTGGAATTTGGCCAGTTCTCTTCATAAGAAACCCTGGTTTGTGAATGTGATCTGCTGGGAAGGCAGGTAGACAAAACCTAGGTTGGCTGAGATATAGATCTGGGCCTGTTCCCTGACACAGCTGGGACCACAGAGCCAGTAATGTTTGGTATTTCTTTTTATTTTGGTTGTCAGTATAGCTGTTGCTCTTATTGCACAAAGATCCCAGGTCAATTTGTCATGAAGACTAAGAGAGGCCAAGGCAAGCTCAGTAGTCATGAACAAGGAATGGACGACTCTCAGGCTCCATGAGATCCTGGCTTGGAGTGATGTTCTTACCACTGCTATCCTAACTGTATTGTGGTGTATTTTAAAAAGACAGTAGTAGCATATGAATCAAGGTTGCAAAACCCAAGTGAGAGAAAAATGGCAAGAAAACCCAAGGTAGTCTTCAAGTATTGATGAGCTGAGGAAGAGGGACAAAGCCCCAGTCTCATTTCCAGCGAAGCAGCTGGCCCAGTGGAGCATCGGTTACAGAAGAGTCTGTCTCAATGTGAAGCCTCACCGACGCTTGGCACCCAGTGCTGCTCAAAGGCTGGGATGCTCCTGGGTGCTGCAGACTGAATGGGTGGGTAGAAAGGGCCTAGAAGTGGCCAGAAGCAACTCAGAATTCAATGCCTATGATCCATGCACAGTCTTCTACAGTGGTTCACTTGTTCCCTCCAAGAATAAAACAACCATCTTGGATATCGGCTCTGATGATTACAGGAGGCGGTGGAAGGTTAGCTCACCTGCGGTCTGTTGTGTTTGCACACCGTCTACCTGAGGTAGGGGCCCAAGTGTCCCTTCATCATTAAAGGCCAAGATTGGTTTCAAAGGAATTTCTGGGTTCTCATCGGTGACATCTAATCTGGATGCTTTTGATCCAACAGGTAAGTTTATAATTTCTTCAAAATTTTCATTTTGAGCAGACATTCCATTTTCATTTGGCTCTTCTCCCAAAATCGGAGAACTAGGGGATGTGAAAAGTCCAAAACAGAATGAGTTAGAATGAAGCTTATTTTAGAACAAAAATTCGTTTAAAATAATTTTGTAACTGTGAAACGAAACAGGACCTCGGGAGGCCATAAGGATGGTTCAGCAGATGGAGGTGCTTGCTGCCATATGCCACAAGTCTACTAATCTGAGTTTGCTCCCCAGAATCCATAATAGGAAAGTTTGCTAGAACAGATCACTACCAAAGGTTATCAAGTCCTTCGTTTTTTTCTTCCTCCTCCTCCCCCTCTTCTTTTTTTAAGACAGGGTAATCTGGGAACTCATTACGTAGAGCAGGCTGGCCTCAAGCTCACAGAGATTCTCTGCCTCTGCCTGGGATTAAAGGTGTTCACCACTAAGCCTGGCTTTCAATTCTTAGAGATAAATTACATTTATGTATTTGTGTGTGGGCAGAGATCAGAGGACAACATGTGTGTCCTGAGGATGGAACTCAGGTCATCGGGGCTGGCGACAGTCACCTCTACCTGCTGAGCCATCTTGCTGGTCCCACACTTTTCAACTCTGTGTACTGGGCATGGTGGCAGATACCTATAGTCCTACACTCAGGGAGGCTCTCTGCAAACTGGAGGCCAGCCTGGTCTACATAGTGAGCTCTAGGCCAGCCAGGGTGAGAGCCTGCGCCCTATAAAATTCTCAGTGCTCAGTGGTGAGTCTGAATGGGGAAAGGAGGCAGCTGAGGAAGTGGCTCTGGGGCTTGACAAGAGCCCTGGCAAGGACGCAACACACTTGGAGGGATCTTTCTACATGGGCGATGAGAATGGAAATCAGTCTCATCATCTCTGTATATGTCTCTCTGTGTTTTGTTTGCTTTTTGAGACAGGGTTTCTCTGTATTACTTTGGAGCCTGTCCTGGAACTAGCTTTGTAGACCAGGCTGGCCTCGAACTCAACAGAGATCTGCCTGCCTCTGCCTCCTGAGTGCTGGGACTAAAGGTGTGCACCACCAAACCTTGAACTTTGGATATTTCTGCCTCAGTCTTCCAATGGCTGGGAATATAAGTGTGTGCCATTGTGCCCTGCTGCTTTGTTTTTATTTTTGTGTGTTCATTGTTGTCGAGACAGGGTCGTCACTCTATAGCCTAGGCTGTCCTCAAATTAGCAGAACCCAACTGCTTTAGTCCCTCCATGTTGGAAATCAACCATCATACCTGTTTTGTTTTTTTAAACAGTCTTGCTATGTAGTTCTGACAAGCCTCAAATCTGCAACAATCTCCTGCCTCAGTTTCCTTTTTAAATGCTAGTGTTACTGTACCCCATTTTCCAACATCAAAGATGCTGGCATTCAAAGCACTCTTAGTACGGGATGAATTGCCTCTCTCCCCTTCCCCTTCCTATCTTCTCCGCTGACCAATGCTTTGAGCTCTCTACATGTAGCTCAAGTTGGCCTTGCATTTTTATCTTCCTGCTTCAGCCTTCCAAGAAGCAGGGATTGCAAGCCTGCCCCAATAGTCACTCAAACCTCACCATCACAATTGAAGAAAAAAGTGATTTCCCTTTTCTTAGAGTTACAAGCTCTACAAAAAATTAGAGACAGATGAAAAATAAACTAAAAATAAAATCCCACCTGGGAGTGAAGACACTTGTGCTTCACACTAAATATGGTGATAAGAAAGGCCTCGGTTTGTAGCTCACCTCTCCGTGCTCACTTCTGGTTGCTCTAAGGTGACTCCGTGTGTGCTTTGTGCAGACTTCCCGTTTCCTGGAGAGTTCACACATGGTAGTGCAGATACCTCTGTCCACACCAAGGAGACAGACAGTTACTAATATCCTCTAATCAAATCCAACCCCTAGGAACCAGAACTTGGATATATGACATGACTCTACATCTTACTACCTGTGGGGCATTGGGTGGGTCATACCCTAATCCTTCCTGGGTAATGCTGCCTGCCTGGCTGGCTACTACGAGAACTAAATGTATCAACAGGGGCAAAGTTCTTACTGCTCAGCAGACTAAAAGGCAGAAATAAATGTTACTATTTTATTTTATTTTTTTTTTTTGTTGGCACTAGGTTAATTTTGGACACACACACACACACACACACACACACACACACACTTCACAAATGGAAGCCCATAGTGTGTTCTCCCTAACTTTGCCACCTAATTTGTGACTTAATGCTGGGGTCCAGCTTAAGGCAACATTATTGACACCTGACTCAAATCTAGGATGGGCTAAATTAAAGCCTTATAACCCTTGATAGCCTGTATCAATGACGACATTCTGCCACGGGCGTGGGTGAGGTGGGGTACTTGGGATGGCATGGGGCTGCAGATTCAGTTCTGAGCAAAGCAAAGCAAACCTGCAACAGGGCTGCAATGATGCCACTGCGCGTTCTCCAGACAAATACAGCGAGAGAGAGCATCATCAACTAAGCCCACGCTTGCGAGTTCTCCAGACAAATACAGCAAGAGAGAGAGCATCATCAATTAAGCACGCGCTTGTGCGTTCTCCAGACAAATACAGCAAGAGAGAGCATCATCAACTAAGCACGCGCTTGCGCGTTCTCCAGACAAATACAGCAAGAGAGAGCATCATCAACTAAGCACGCGCTTGTGCGTTCTCCAGACAAATACAGCAAGAGAGAGCATCATCAACTAAGCACGCGCTTGCGCATGTTCTCCAGACAAATACAGCAAGAGAGAGCATCATCAACTAAGCACGCGCTTGTGCGTTCTCCAGACAAATACAGCAAGAGAGAGCATCATCAACTAAGCACGCGCTTGTGCGTTCTCCAGACAAATACAGCAAGAGAGAGCATCATCAACTAAGCACGCGCTTGTGCGTTCTCCAGACAAATACAGCAAGAGAGAGCATCATCAACTAAGCACGCGCTTGCGCGTTCTCCAGACAAATACAGCAAGAGAGAGCATCATCAACTAAGCACGCGCTTGTGCGTTCTCCAGACAAATACAGCAAGAGAGAGCATCATCAACTAAGCACGCGCTCTCCAAGCTCTCAGCTATCCAATAGTCAGAGAAATGAAACCAACTTAACCAGACAGGAGTGTTAAAACTAAGGTTCTGGGATAGGGGGGCAGGGGAGGAGGGGAGGGAGAAGAACTGGGATTGACATGTAAAACAAGCTTGATTCTAATTTAAATAAAAAAAGAGCTAGAAATGATGTTTTTAGTACAATGTCTGATACACAATAAACAGTCAATAAGTAAAAAAAAAAAATCTTAATTTCCTCAATAATGGTTTGCTTGAGAAATAAAACCCACTAAGCTAAAAAATAAAATAAAACCAAACTAAGGTTCATTTCATTTTTATTTAAGCCATTATTTGTTTTAAAATCTCCAAGGAACATACAATAATCTACCCAAAGATCACAGAATATGAACAAGTTACAACGAACTTGTTTTGAAGTCAGGACTAAAAAAATGTTTAATTTTTCTTTCTGAAACTGGTCCTAAACACTAGTTACAAACGTGCATATTTAAGGTACGAATAGCTGTGGGTACACACAAACACACAGACACATGTACACAGACACACAGACACAACACATATATACAGATAGACACATACATGCACAGATAGACACACAGACATACACAAATCTGTAAAAGCTTTTGGAGCCCGTAGGGAGGAAATGAGTATAGACCCCACCCACTCTGATCCCCACCATTTCCCACAGACTTGAACTCACTGATAGAAACCCCACCCACTCTGATCCCCACCGTTTCCCACTGACTTGAGCTCACTGATAGAAATACCTGTTTCTCCAGTGAGAACTCCCTTGGTTATGTCACCATTTCTTTGTTCAGTGGTTTTCTAAAGAAAAAAAGGAGAAAACTCAATGTAAAAATTTAAAATTGATGTTCCCACTGGTATAGTGCTCCCTGGGTACCTGTAAGGACCTGGGTTTGATCTACAGGGGAATGGGGGTGTGGAAAGAAAGAAAGGGAGGGAAGGAGGGAGGGAGGGAGGAAGGAAGGAAGAAAAGGCAGGCAGGCAGGCCATATCAAGAACAGTTAAGCTAGCACAGCACAGGCCTGTAATCCCTGAACTTGGGAAGAGGCAGGAGATGTAGGATGTTCAAGGTCATGTTCAGTGAGGTCAGCCCGAGGAAAATGAGACCCTGCCTCACAGAACAGAAGACTGACTAGAAAAGGCCACACCAGCACCTTCTCTGCCGTCTCTGTCCTCCGGGTTCTCCTCATAATCTCTTCAAGTCGCTGCAAAAAACACAAGAGAGCAGATGAGATACAGAAAGCACGCTGGCCTGGCACATTCCAGCAATAAAATAAGTATCAAGCTATCAGTTAGGATTCAAAGAAAGTTCTTCATCCTAATTGGAGTTATTAATAGAGGATGGAGACATTTTAACTTTTGTGGCAAAAGTAACTACTCTGGGGAAGGCAGAGACTGGCAGCTGTCTTGGAAGTGTAGAGCATTTTGCTCCTGACCAAAGCTCCAGTCTCGTCTTCAGGCAACTTGAGATCCAGGAAGGAAGGGAGCCTTAATGACCCATGCTTCTGCCCCAGCCTACCTTCTTCCTCTCCAGGCGTTCCTGCTCTTCTCTCTGGAAATGCTTCTCTCGCTCCTGTCGGGCCCTCTCCGCCTCCTTCCTGGCTCGGGCTTCTTCTTCTTTCTGAAAACAAGAGTCACTGACTGCTGCTGCTTATCCCTAGTCCCCTAGTCTGGGCCTCTTCCAAACCAGCTCCGC
Organism: Phodopus roborovskii; assembly: GCF_943737965.1. Classification (NCBI taxonomy): domain Eukaryota; kingdom Metazoa; phylum Chordata; class Mammalia; order Rodentia; family Cricetidae; genus Phodopus; species Phodopus roborovskii. The sequence goes on along the minus strand of NW_026125397.1, from coordinate 3,131,740 downwards.
ACACTGTCAGGCAGAGGCATGGCACTGACGGGTGAAGGCTGTGATGGTGTGCAATACCTTCATCTGTTTTTTTTCTTTTTTCTTCAAGACAGGGCTTCTTTGTAGCTTTGGAGCCTGTCTTGCAACTCACTCAGTAGACCAGGCTGGCCTCAAAACTCAGAGATCTGCCTGCCTCTGCCTCCCGAGTGCTGGAACTAAAGGTGTGCGCCACCAACGCCCTGCTACCTTCCTCATCTTGGAGGTGTCCCGTCCCCCACTTTGGGGCTGCCTCGCACCTGCTTCTGCACGCGCTCCATCTCCTCCCTCTCCCACCGCTCCCGCTCCTCCTCAGCCAGGCGCAATGCCAGCTCTTCTTTCTCTCGCGCCTGCTCGGCTTCCAGCCTGCGGGATTCTTCTTCCCGTCGACTCCGCTCTTCAGCCACCCTTCGAGCCAATTCCTCTATCTTTTGTCTGGGAAAAGACAAGAATGAAGGCGCACAAAGACACTTCTTTGAAGAGAGGCCGCGTATGGCAGGGGCAGTAGTTCAAATGTCTGGAGGGAAACTCCCACTTTGGGTACATTCTACCATGACTATGGATCAACTCTGGTCCTCTTCCTTCTCCAGCTTCATTTCCCTCAGAAGTGGCACACAGCCATTGCCATTTGGGTGACTACTTGTTTTTTTTTTCAGAGGGTCTACAACTCATCTTTAAATGGGGGAGACTTGAATACTTGAACATAGGTGATTTTTAGTAATAACCAGAGTCCCCACACCACAAGAAATCCTAATTCAAAAAAAAAAAAAAATTACACATGCCTGGAGCCTGCAGCAGACACCTGATGCCCTAGAACTAGAATTCAGATGGTTGTGAGGCATCATGTGGTTGCTGGAAGCCCAACCCAGGTCCTCTGGAAGAGCAGCCAGTGCTCTTAACTGAGTGGCCATCACTCCTGACCCGAGGAGATCCCTTAAACTGAGATAATATTTTGTGCCAGGTCAGTATGAAGACAGGCCATGGAAACTTCCAATGGAACAAAGGGTAGGCACAGCCAATAGGGTGGCCCCTCACCAGCATTGAGGTCCTCCCCAGCTGTCAAGAACAATTGCTGACATAAGCCTTACAGGCCCTGGAAGGTGTCCAGTTAAACAGACCATCAGAGTTAGCTCTAACTATCAAGTTGACATAGTCTGAAGACCTGCCTGGTTAACTGAGTAAAAACTGACCAGATCAGACTGGAATGTGCTATGTAGCAGAGCCCAGTCCACTTCTGGCAGTAGTGCATATGGAGGCTAGTAATACCCAAGTATGTGAACGAGCCAGAGAGCAGCATGCCTCTGTCCACAGCGCTGCATATGAATGTTAGCAAAGCGTGTGAAGTGTAAACCAAATGGGCTGTTTCCTCCTCTAAGTTGCTTCAGCTCGGACTGTTTTATCACAGCAACAGAATGAAACTAGAACACTGTCCCTGGCTGTGGTAGTCTGAATAAGAATGGCCCCATAGGCTCATATGTTTGAATGCTTCATCCTCAGGGATATGGAGGATGTGCATCACTGGGGGAGGGGGAGGCTTTGGGTTTCAAAAGCCTAAGCCAGGCCCAGTGTCTCTGTCTCTTCTTGCTGCCTATGGGTCTAGATGTAGAACTCTCATCTACGCTAGCGCCATGTCTGACTTGTGTATTGCTATGAGGATGGAAATTTCTAAACTGTAAGCCACCCCAATTAAATATTTTCCTTTATAGAAGTTGCTGTGGTCATAGTGTCTCTTCACAGTAGTAAAACACTGACTAAGACAGAAGTTGGTACCAGGATTGGAGAGCAGGGTATGCAGACATATTCCAGGGGTAAAGAGTAAGTTTTTGGACCTGGCCCCTCCCACCACCAAGAAAGATGCACATTTAGTGGGCATATTTGTATTCTGGAGAAAGCACATTCCCCACTTGGGTTTGTACTCTGGGCCATACACCAAGTGACTGGGAAACCTGCTAGCTTTGTGTGGGGCCTGGAATAGAAGGCTCAACAGGCCCAGGCTGCTCCACCACTTGGACCATATGGTCCAGCAGACCCAATGGTAGTTGAGGTTGACAAGTGGCAGACAGGGGTGCTGCTTGCAGCATTTTGCAAGACCCTATAGGTGAGTCACAGAAGACACCTTTGGGATTTTGGAGCAAGACTCTACCAATTTCTGCAGACAACTATTCCTTTTTTGAAAGATAGCTCTTGGACTGCTATTGTGCCTTAGTGGAAACTGAACATTTGACAATGGACCACCAAGTTACCATGTGACCTGAGCTGTCTACCACGAGATGGATGTTATCAGATCTACTAAGTCATAACATAGGATGTGCACAGCAGCAATCAGCAATCTGTTATCAGGTGGGAGTGGTTTATACATGCCTCAGCAGGTTCTGAAGACACACGAAGTTTCTATTCCTGTTACAATGCTTATGGATCTGTAAATGTATCTGCCAGGACATGTATCTGCCAGCACATACATTTTCCAAGCATTCAGAGAACAGAGAGAGCTACTTAAAATATATGCAATTACTTGAATCAGATACAACACCCTTTCTACCCTTTAAACCTTTGCTTATCTGTGTTGGTTGGTATGCTGCTATTCAGAAGAAAAGTTGATTTTAAAAATAGTTGTGGGGAAGTAGCTCAGTTGATAGAGTGTTTGCCTAGCATAGAAAAAACCCCAGGTTCGAAACCCAGAATGAAATAAACCAGGCATGGCACATGACTGTAGCATCAGCACTCTGGAGAGGGAGCAGGAGGTCAGTTGTATTGCTGGCTATAGTGCAAGTGTGGGGCACTTGCAACCTTTACCTCTCCAGCTCTTCCTTCTCCCTCCTCTCCCTTTCTTCCTTCTCTCTTTGCTCTCTGGCTAGGCGCCTCTTCTCAGCCAGCAGCCTCGTAGCCTCTTCTGGGTCAGTGGTGCCCGCAGAGGCCTTAGGAACAACACTGACAGCCACAGTTGCTGGTGTTGAGACCGGGGCTGGGTCTGTAGCTGGAGCAGGGGCTGGGCTTGGAACAGGGGTCGAGACTGGAACAGCTGTACAAATAGGTACAAGGAGAAGAGCAAGTGAGGCTAAAAGCAAGGAACAAAACAAGACCTGGCATTCCCCATGCCCCCAGGCCTGGGATTCATCACTCTCAAAGAAAAGGGAACGTCTACCACTGTGTGTTCTCACGGTTTCCCTGCCTTCGTTCTATCTGTAGCCAAGCAACTGATGACAAAAACTGCATGTCTAAGTGAGACATCCGACGAAGCTCACGCTCGGTCACCAAGTCTTATTTTTATAGCGGTTAAGTCAGTTAACAACATCTACCAAATGTGTCCTGGGAGCCTTGTGTTAGCTTCTGTGGGAAGCTCTACTCTGAGCAAAATGAAGACGAGAGTCCATTTGCCTTTTATCAATTCCCAAGTATCCCTATGCTTTGGTGACTGTTACCAGAGTACAAAAGCCTTTCAGTGAGCATTCTTAGCACCTAGGTCACATGTCTAGGACTCAGGCTAGGCAGGTGACACCCTGTGAAGATGCTCCTTTTATTTGTAAAAAAAAAAAAAATTTTTTTTTGACATAGGGTTTTTGTGTAGTCAGGGACAGCCTAGAGTAGCATCCAATTCATTTAATTCCTGCTTCAGTCACCTGACCATTGGTATCACATAACTGGTATGCACCATTATATTATACTAAGAGTTCTCTTTTTGGTCAGGTGTGGTGGTGCATACTTTTTTTTTTGTTTGTTTGTTTGTTTGGCTTTTTGACACAGGGTTTCTCTGTGTAGATTTGGAGACTGTCCTAGAACTTGCTTTGTAGACCAGGCTAGCCTTGAACTCACAGAGATTCACCTGCCCTTGCCTCCCGAGTGCTGGGACTAAAGGTGTGTGCCACCTTTAGTATCGGTGATGGATACATTTAATCTCAATACTTGAGAGACAGCCAGGGATGCACAGTGAGACTTTGTTTCGAAGACTCTACCCAGAGCTAGCTTGAGACCCCAGACACAGGGATGCAACAGCCTTGTCAGGGCAGGCACACTAGCTGCCCACATACACATCTGGCCCCAGGAGTGTCTGGGGCAGAAGTTCTTCACTGTGTTTAGATTCAGGAAGATGGCTGAGGATGCTACTTGAGCGGGCCTTGTCATGACTGTACATGACAGCCTGACACCAGGGCGTCATGCTTGGGCACCTGAGACTTCATCATCCCTCCCCCACCCCTGCTTTTCAGGCTTACAGTTCTACTCAATCTCTCCCTCTTTCTGCCCTTGGGATTGAACACTCAGCCTCACACATGGTAAGCAAGCACTCTCACTGAGCTCCACACCCAGCCCTTTGTATACTTTTTATTTTAGTCTCATTAAATTGCTCAGTTTGAATTTGAGGCCACGGTTCAGCTCAGACAGCCCTGAACTTGAGACGCTTGTGCTCCAGTCCCCACACAGCTGGGACTACTAATAAGAAACGGGTCCAGTCCTTTCATTAGCGTTTTGCTGTTTGGGGTCCTCATCTTCTGCTTCAGGATGAAGCTAGCACTGGGTGTCTCTTCCACTCTAAGACTTCAACTTGTTCGGGTTCCCATCCTTACACCTCAGATTGTATTTTATATAAAAATATTTCAACAAAAAATATTGAATTCCTAGTTCTAGGTGACTCCACATTTCTGAACAACACTGAGTTATCTCAGAGAAGACAACCCTCAGTCCTCCTGATCTCTGTTGGACAATTTGGCCCTTCACCTCATATTCTGATCCAGTAGGCCAGGGACTTGTAGTTTGAAAAATCCTGGAGAAATAGTTTAAAAATACTTTTTAGAAGTCCTTTGAAAAAATTTTTAAAAAAAATACTGAGTAGACTGGGGAAGTAGTTCTGAGGTTTGCCTGGCAATGCCAGAGTCAAACACCTAGGACCTCATAAAACCAGTCCTAGTGTCATATTCCTGAAATCCTAGCAATGTGGGAGGTAGAAACAGAAGGGTACGAAGTTCAAGGCCAGGCTGGAGAGACGCTTAGTGATTAAGAGCACTAGCTGCTCTTGCAGAGGACTAAGGTTCAATTCCCAGCACCCCATGGTGACTCACAATCACCTGTAACTAAAGTTCCAGGGGATCCGACACTCTCTTCTGACCCCCACAGGCACCAGGCACACATGTGGCAGACAGATATATATACAGGCAACACACACACACACACACACACACACACACACACACACACACAGTTAACAAGGTCATCTTGGCCACACAGTGACGTCACAATACAGAGTGGTAGAGGAGAGAGGGGGAGAGAAGAGAGAGCAGACAGAGAAGGAGAAGGAGAGAAGAGATAATGAGAATATGAAGTACAAACCAGCAAGAAAGGGTTAAATAAAACGATGTCTGAAAAGGGCAAACCCAGAGAACACTAGCTACCCCACTCCCCAGCACCCGTCTCACCAGGGTCAGCTGGCTCTGCGAGCGTCCCCTCTTCAACTGTGACTTCCTCTACCTTCACCAAGGGTGCTCTGCCCTTTACCAAGGGCTCATTGGCAAGCTTCTTCTCCGGGTCTTTTTTCTCAGGCTCCATTTTGACCTCTCTCTTGACAGGGCGGATGTTGCCATGGGATGATGGGTGGGTCTGAGAGGAAGCAGCTTTGACTGAGCCAGGAGGCAAGGAGGATGCTGGCCGGGGAGTGCCAGGCAAATGAGGCATAGACTTGGATGGAAGCCTGGGCAACAAATGACAAGGATAATGGGCGTGTCAGCATTGGCTTACCAGAACCCAGGACACCTGCAAGTGGAAAACCAGGCAGATGTTTCGATATGAGTGTTTTTCTGTATGTGGTAAAGTAAAGAGGAGTCCCTGAAGAGGCCCACTGCAAAGCTGTTTTCCTTTCACTCACAGGAAGCTTCTTATTCCTCAAGTCAAAGGCAAACGATGTGAGCGCAGCAGACACTGGGGACGAAGCTAAGTCTCCAATGTGGACCCCCACCAGCATCCTCCATCCCACTCACCAAGGATGAAGCTAAGTCTCCAATGTGGACCCCCACAAGCCTCCTCCATCCCACTCATCAAGGACGAAGCTAGATCTCCAATGTGGACCCCCACAAGCCTCCTCCATCCCACTCATCAAGGACGAAGCTAGATCTCCAATGTGGACCCCCACCAGCATCCTCCATCCCACTCACCAAAGGCGGGCTGGAGCTGGAGCTGGTGATCTTGCTTTGGGATTAGATGGGGACAAAGTCCTTCGGAAGCCAGAGGAAAACTGGAAGGGCAGGTGTTCTTTTTCACGCTCTCTTTTATGGTTCTGGGTTCAGAGAAACTCAGTAATTAAAATTTTCTGAGTGACATAATCATATTCAATGATATCCAAGAATAAGCTACAAACCATCCAGTGTTTTAAAGAATTTATTTAAGACAAATTTATAAACCATGTTGTCACATGCGTGCGCGTGCACACACACACACTTCACTGCAGGAAAAGACCCCCCCCCCCCGTTAGCTCATAACTGAACAATATAATTGAATTAACACAGATGACATGAATAAAGTAGATCTAGATGGATGATTTGGATTGTTTTTGTCAAAAAGGAAGGGGTTGGAAGGAGTAAAGGGAAGAGGGAAATGATGTAATTACATTATAATTTCAAAAGAAAGAGAAAATAGATAAATAAATAAATAAACCATAAACTTTGAAAAAGCACCTATACTCTGTCTAAAATTACCTGGAGTGAATTTATCTTGTCTCTCACATATGTTAAAATGGAAGTCATTTCTTTTGTTGTAAATTTTGTAATTTTTCTTTTTGCCATACTGGGGATTGAACTCCAGGTTTCATGCATGCAAGGCAAGTGCTCTACCACTGAACCACATTGCCAGCCCCATTAAAAGAGAAATCTTTAAGTACATCATCTACTTTTTTATTCTTTATCAGTTTTCATCTTTTACTCTGGAAAATATTATTGCTTAGTTGTTTAAAAAAAAGTTTATGCTGGGCAATGGTAGCACACTCCTTTGATCCCAGCATGGGTTGGGGGGAGGCAGATCTCTGTGAGTTCAAGGCCAGCTTGGTCTACAGAGTGAAGATCCAGGACATCCAAAACTTTTTATAGAGAAACCTTGTCTTGGAAAACAAACAAACAATTTTACATGTCTGTTATTCCAGTTACATGTTTGGTTCCCTTTTATTTGGCTATTGTAGACAAGGTCTTATAAAAGGCTGCCAGTCTCCCCAAGGCTAGGGTGAGGGAGTTTAGGCTACTCTTTCCTACGAAGGGATCTAACAGTGAACTGACATAAGAGCCCTCCCCGATAGCCAACTAGGAACTCAGCCAGAGATCTGGTCTACCATACAAAGAGAAGCCTGGAACAGTGTTCTAAAGTTAACATGAAAGAGGTGGGGGGGGGCAACAGAAGGGAAGGGGAAGGCTGACAAGTGTTTGAAGAATCCCAAGCTGAGGGGGGAGAGGATGGAGGAGGCAGGGAACAAAGAAGGGGGGGGGGACCTGAAGGATCTGAGGCTGTGACCTGTTATGGGTGGCAGGGAGGCAGGCTGGGCACCTCTGTGGGAAAGTCAGTGCAAGGGGACAAGGGACTGTGCAGATGTCACCTAGCCAGGAACTGCTAGTGTGCCTCTGTTCTTTTTCTACAAGAAACAGACACAATGCTCCTCTTCCTCCCCTTTGTGTGCCTTCTAATTGCTTCACCTGTCTTCCCGAGTAGCTCACTGACTGGGCTGCAAGTAGAGGAGACATTTAATGTCTCCACTGTTTCTGTTGAGTTCCTACCATAGAAGAACTGAAGGCAACAGGGACCTTCCCCCATGGGGTGGGGGCCAGTTCTATACCTTTCCAGTTGCATGGCCACCCTCTGTCCCATCTTGGAATTCCCAAAGACCACACACACAAAGGCACTCCTGGATTTCATCCTGGTGTGGGTCTCTACAATCATCTTTCCTCTGAACCCTCTCCATAATGCTGAGAACACACATAAGCCAATCAAGTCAACTTTCTGATGGCCAACTTTGTACTATCTGAAAAAGAACAAACTGTAGCTCTCATATTTCCTGATTTTAAAGTATATTTCAGAGCGATAATAGTTAAAACAGTATGCCTCTAGGATATATAAGCAGGCTTGTAGATCAATAGAATAGAATAAAGAGTCTAGAAACTGTAGAGCCCAGGACCAATCAACAGGAAAGAACAGTCTTCAGCAAATGGCACCAAAGTAGTCATATGGTCACAGGAAAAACAATGAGACTGGACCTTTCCTTTATACAACATACACATTGAACTGAAAATGGATTAAAGATGCAAATATGAGTCTTAAACCTGTAAAAAGAGGCTAATATTTAGAAGTGTTTCACATTATGGAATTGGTTACTAATTTATGGACCCAAGGCACAAGCAACAATACTAAAATGGACAAATGAACATCAAAAAAATTTTCTATAGGTCAAAAGGCACAAAAGATTGAATAGGTAAGCCATGCTACAGAAGAATACATCCTCAGAGCCCATTTGATCTGGAGTCATTATCTAGAATAAATAGATAATTCCCACAATGCAACAATTCATTTTCAGATTTCAAATGGGCTTGGGCTGGTGACTGACTTAGTGGCAAAGCAATACCTTATGTATGCAAGGCCCTGAGTTGAATCATCAGCAACACAGTAAGTATCTCCCTAAATGCATATGCCAACTGCCAATACGTCTATGAAAAATGTGCCATGCTACTCTTCATTAGAGATGCAAATCAACATCATAATGGGAGGTCACTCACATAGACTAGATTAGATATTATACAAACAAAAACAGGAAATAGCAAGTACTGGCAAAGATGTGGAGAACCTGGTACCCTTGTGAGTGACTGGTAGGAATGTAAAATGATAGTCACTATGCCAAACAGTATGGTGCTTCTTCAAAAACTAATATAGAATCGACATGATTCTACAACTCTAGTCTTGGTGTGTGTATGTGTGCACATGTGTGCTGTGCCTACCCGTGTATGAAGTCAGGGGCTGATGCCTTCTTTCAAGCCACCTTACATTTTGAGATAGGGTCTGTTACTGAACTTGGAGCTTGCCATTTCGATTAGACTGGCTAGCCAGTGAGGCTGTGGATCTGATACCCATGTCTATACCTCAATGCTTTGTATAGAGTTGTAAGACCTCACTTGTCTTTTATGTTGGTGTCTGAACTCAGGTCCTCATACTGGCACAAGCAGCACTTTACACACTGAGCTAAATCCAAGCTCATGCACCAACACTCATAAAAATTTAAATATTCAGTTCATTTACATCACTAGCTACTTTCCAAAACATTCAATATAGCTAATCAGTACTAGATTCCACAGTATAGATGTAGAAGTCATTTTTCTGACAATATTATTCTCCTAAATATTCGATCATAAGGCAGTGAAAATTCTAATTGATCACACACAGACAGGAAGGCATTAACAGACATAACCAGCAAGGTTCTAGAGAAGACAGACGTTCATTCTGTTAGTCACAATCAGCCTTCTACCTTACTTTCTGAAAGCGCTGTGACTCTTGTCCTTCTGGGAATAAGCACCCCAACTGTCCCTCGCTGTCACTCTTTGTCTACAGCTGGGATCACCACAGCATCAGGGAGCTAATGAAGTGATACTTCACAGATGCCAAAAGCAGCTCACCTTTGGCTACAGGGCTGAAGCCAGTCTCAGATATGAATCAAACCCTGATGCCTGAAGGGGCTCAAGAGGAACTCTCCAGTAGGCAGAATCATCAAGTTCTCACAGCTCTCAAATCCACTTCTAAGCAAACCTTTTAAAGATTAGAATTGCTCTGTCTGGCAAGGTTTTTTTTTTTTTTTTTTTTTTTTTTTTTTTTTTTTTTTTAAGATTCTAACCTTTCATGACAAGGGTCATACTATTATCCTTCCAGGCAGGCAATGACATGTGGATTGGGGACTCATTATGACTGAAGCCCAGGTCCAAAGAGAACAATGTCTGTATCTTCCAATCACAGCAGTAAGCACACAGTTTAAATGAAGATGTGGGCGGATTCCTAGAGATACTCAAATAACTGCACTTCCTTTATAGCAGGATCAGTCATAAATGTGTCCAGTTACCCTGTCAGGAGTAACAAGTACACATACGATCTGTCTTTCACTTTAAAAACCTGGAGTGTAGAGCTCTATAGCCTTCCAACAGGGGCCTACTGAGTGAGGCATGTTTCCAAACATTCTCTTCCCTGTATTTTAAGATACGGGCTTTGACATCCATATCTGGTTCAGAGTGAGCTGAGTCAGCTTCTGGAAATGGTTGGGATAAATGCAGCAGGCCAGGCCTACTTCCCTGCAAAGGCAACTTGGCGTCTGACTTTTCAGAAAGTATTCTAACCGCTTGTTTACATCAATGGCCCAGCAGAATGCACTTGCCACTCATTTGTACTTGTGCAAAGAACAGTTTCATCCTCAAATTTAAATGTTTAGGGAGAAACAAAAATCCCTAAGTGGAGAGGGGGGCGGGAGCACCAGCTGGATTTACAATGGGTGGATGGTGTGTCAGTCATCTGATCTTGTTCCCAGGGTACACTCCTCACAGGGACACCAGCTTCTGCACTGCTACTCACCGCCATGCCATGAATGGTCCTCCTCCGCGCAGAGCCCTCAGGCGGTGTTACAAAGAGTTTTGGTCGGTCCACTGGATTTCTAGAGTGTGCAGCTTTGAAGGGCATGATGATGGGGCTGCAAGATGCTGAACGAGGACAAATGGGGATGACTAGAGTGCAGTGATTGGTTTTACACACAAGAGTGCCAGAGGAGCAGGTGAAGAAAGCCAGAGGCAGGGTCAGCAGAAGGAGCAGAGCAGAGAGAAAAGTAGAGAGCTGTTACTACCTAAAGGCACCTGGCCCCGTGTTCCCCAGCTCTCCCTAACCCTGCGCGCCGAGAGACCTGCTGTATCATGCTACTTGTCTGTTTCAGTTATGACTAAAGATTCAGAAACAATCCAACATTTGTGGACAACAGCAGCCTTGCACGACTACAAACCCTGTATGAGTGACCCCGTTTTTATATGAACACTGGTTTGTGAACAGATCTTTCCTAGTTATAACGGAAATGGAGCAAAAAGTGGAACCAGGATCTTGTAAACAGGAAGTAAGGTCTATAACTGTTTCAAGAGCCAAATTCTGGGGCAGTGGGGGGAAAGCGATAGAGATTCAAAACGGCAGCTGACCAAGTCTCACCAGGTTTAGACTTGTTATGGGGACAGCTAATAATAGCCAGAATAGAACGGATTTATTCATTTAAAGGCAAGCTGATACATACTACTAGCCTGCAGCCCAAATCAAGGCATAGAAAATAAAGGGAGAACATTAGCCTTAGGATTGTCACCACTGTGGCTGAATCATGGGTAGCAGTTACAGTTTTACCAAGGACAGAACTTTTATTTATTTATTTATTTTTATTTTTTTTTGAAAAAAGGCAGTTTGACCACTCTCTTCCTTTCTTCTTTCTTCCTTTCTCTCTTTTATTAATTTACCAATCCAAGTTCCCCCTCCCTCAATCACTCACTTTCAAAGGAACTGTGCAACAATAGGTTTAAGGAAATGTATTTAACATTGTGCAGGTGCCAGAAATTTTCAGATTTCATTAAAAAAAAAAAAAAATCTTGTTTTCCACCCAAAATATGGTTACTGAGGATAATGCCATGTACTGAAGTCAGGTTATAAAATTACTTTATGCAACCCTAGTTCCTGTACCGGTTTTTAACTTTTAGAGACAAGGGCTCACTGTGTATTTGCACTTCCCAGGCTGACTATGAACTGTGTCAATTCCTGTGGCGGAGTGATGGGGTTACAAATGTGCGGTTCTGGGGATGGAACCTACGACCTCCACTGAGTGGAACTCCAGCTCTAAAGGGAATCTTTCCCATTAAAACCTCTCGTCACACACCTCCCGGGATCTTCTCTAACACCGAATGGTGAAGGCAGTGGATGGATTAGGATGGGAGCTGCATGCACTTCTGTATCTGAACAAAACATAAGCCCACCTTTATTACAATCATTTGAATTATGGCTATTTCCTTAGTTCTATCAGAACATGGGAATGGACACAAAGGTCTGCTTCTGACCTTTAATGGTAAGGGGTACATTTGTACTTTGAGGTAGAAAGCCTCTTGTCTTTGCTTGTGGTGACCCCAAGGGAAAGTACTGGAAAAAAAACTTTGTTTCTTTAAGTGCCACAAAGCACTTTCATTTCCCAGACAAGGAAGGGTCCATTAATGCAAAGCTTTTCCAGGTCAATCAAATACACTGCAGAAACCATGTCCTGCATGAGGCACCCAGGGACTAATGATCAGGGGGAGAGGTACCCAGTGCCCATGCAAAGCCAGAGGTCATTAGTCTTGCCCAAAGGTCAAGAACCCCTGGAGAATGGGCCTGCTCTGAGGTCAAGGCTGACACCAAAACATAACAGAACAAAAACTTGACTTCATTTTCTTGTAAAGTGAACAATTTCATGAATGGTTGTTGAGGCCATCCTAGATACAATCTAATTTCATCATGCTTATTCTTTATTGTAGAGTTGAAAAAGCCTTAAATGGAGGTAGGAAATATTCCCTTCTTATTATGCGGCCCTGGCTATCTTGGAGTTTGCAATGTAGACCAGGCTGGCCTCAAATTCAAAGAGATCCACCTGTCCCTGCCTCCTGAGTGTATCATCATATGTGTCTTGAGAATACCCTTAAGTGCACTACCTGTGGTGTTCTAGTTAAAATTCTTCAACCTTAATTATTCAAGAAATACTTTCTGGCCAAAATAAAGACTAAAAATTCCAAGGGGATTAAATTCTGAACATCTACCACTGAAAAGCTGAAACCTGCAAACTGAATAATCTCATTCTTCTGAAGAAAACAAGAGTAATACATACTTCCTACCCCCGTACGCTTCATGTCCTGTATCATTTGATTAAAGAGGATGTACCTGCCTTGAGAAAGTCTTCCACTACTCCTGGAAGTCAAGAGTACATTGACCTAACCCATCAAGCTCTTCAGCAGGAATCAGTAAGCACAGGACAAGGCCGTGTAGCTCAAGGGGCTGGGAACCAGAGCATGGAAAACCCACAAAGTAGGATGATGATGTCATTAAAACCTACCATGGACATCTAGAGAGATCTGATTTGCTTAATCCTGACTTCTATCGATCAGGAACATATTTTGCTGGTTCTGGAAAACCATAGGCTTTGGAAAAATCAACCCAAAGATGGAATTTCCAACACCCAGGAGCTTTACTGCTTGCTCAGGGTCATGGGGTGTGGGAAGGGGGAGGGGTCCTGCAAGCTCTAAATACCTTAAGGGACAAGGGTAGTGGTCTTAATCTGCTACTGTGATTCTGGATATGGATATAGGTCTTCTGCAATGGCAATTGGGAATAAGATGAAGTAAGAACGGACACTAAAATGGAAAGAAAATAATCAGGAAAGTGTAAGGAAAATAAAGATGACAGCATATGTCTTTGAAAAGACAACTAGAAGACATATGTTTACACACATACTTCCAAATGGAAATCTTCATAAAAACCAGCTTTTATCTCATGACATATAAGCTGTCATCAATGCAATAGGCAATAATAACCTAGAGAATGTACCAGTAGATAGCAAACTCAAAGTTTATGTTCCGTTTCTCACTAAAATCAATTACTGAAATGTAGCAATCAATTAAAAAAAAAAAAGAAAGAATAGAGAAGTCAGAGAATAAGGAGCCAATCTACAGATGAAAGGCACCCCAGCTAAGCACAACAAAGGAAGGAAGGGGACAGGTAGGGAAGTAAAGAGTGGAAATGAAATGGTGTAGGAGAGAATGGGAAGGAGTGAAAGGATGGCCAAGAGCCAGTGCTGACAGAAACCGCAGAGAAAGACACATTTCCAGCTTTGGAACAAGATAACACACAACATGGATTCAGGAGTGTGATGGCCACACACCATGGAGTGTCCACAGAAGAAGATGAACAAAACAGCCTGGAAGATTCAACAGGTTGAGGGCTGCTTTCATCACTTGCACAGGGGTATGAAACTCACAGCATAAAATAGACCATCTCGAGATGCCACGCTTTTTCCTGTGGAAAACCCCAGATGGAGTGTGAGTGCGGAGAGGGGGAGGCCAACATCCTGAAGGTTCTCCAATAGGCCCGGAGAGGCACTCCAGCCAGATCTGTGTTCTTGACTGACTCACACAGGATGGTGAGAAGTAGAGTTGACACTTGTTAGCTCACTGGGTACTACAGATGAGAGTCACCATGAAATCACCAAGAGCTTTGTTTGTGCAGCAGACTGATTCCAATGAATAAACAAAGCACTGTTTAAGGGAGCTTCTCAGAGAGGGTGTGCAATTTCCTAAGAGCAAAGGATGAGGGGTTGCTAGGCTGGTTCCACAGACATGCCAACTGTGCCCAGAGTGAGCTGGGAAATCTAAAGCCATCACCAGGACAGAGATGTTACTCAAAGCCTACATGGATGGTTCTTACCAACTGGATACATCACACTCCCTTTTCATTTACTTCGTTGGGTCATTCCAGCCTGTTCTGCATTGTGAAAAGTTTTAATGTAACAGCCAGGATTAGGTATATTCCGTATTGTTTTCAGTGAATGACACAAGTAAGTGCATTCAATTAGCTTTCTCAGCTCTCAGGGCTTAGAAGGCAGCTCCTAGGTTATGTACACAAACCTGGCACAGGATGTATTAAGAAGCTTCGCGCTTAACTTGGGGGCGTGTTCTGATTTGTTTCCAAGCCTGCATAGTAATATTAAACATTAAATTGTGTCTACCATCCTTGGTCATCCGTTGGGACACAGGGGCAGAAAAGTAGGTAAATGATCCTTTTTTTTTCTGCTGATCTTATGAATAGATGGGGGCCATGTGATCACAGTGAGGGGTGTCATTGGCCTGCCTGGCGTCCAGAGTCCAGAAAAGAAGGTGCAGCGGATGCAAAGAGCGAACAATGCCAAGAACACAGAGCCAACACCAATAGAGGAGCACACACCGGGGTGAATGGAGTGGGCTTAGAAGAACGTGGGAAGAGATAGGCTTCGAAAGGAAGACTTTACTTCACCAGAAAGTTGCGCCTGGTTGACTTTACCTGTGTCTCCAGACAAGGCAGCAGTGCTTTTACTTCTGGCCAGGAAGGAATGTGTGGGCGTCAACAGTCTGTTTACAACGCTGCTCTCCCAGGGGCTGAGCTGCAGGCGACGAGCTAAATGTCACCACATAAGCAAGAAGTTAGGAACACTGTTTGCTGGGCCAAGAGTGCAGAGCATCATGCCTAATACATAGCCTGGACCTTTGAGACGGCCCAGGCTCTCCAGGGAGGACATGGCGGCCATGAGTTAGGACAACAGGATCCCCACCCAAGAGGAGCAGTTATTCCTTTCCTCAACACGTACAGCTGCTCTAAAGGGGCAGCTGGGATGGATTTTGCTAGTCATCCTTGTTAAACAGGTCTTGAAATGAAAAAAAAAAAAAACATTTCAACTACAGATCTGCTACTATCAGAGACTCATACCGATAGAATGAGTGTACCTTTCTGATGGGCATCATGATGGGCAGTACACTGATGGTACCCATCTCTGACACGGGGCTTCCTGTACATCTTAATAATCAGCCTCATTAGGGCTGGCACACAGATTTACATAAAGGACCTTATGATGGATTGCCCCATTGTTAGGGCAACTGGAAGGAGGTGAGCTATACTAAAGTGAAAGAAGGCTTGTGCTAAGGTCTGTGTGGGCTCATTTGACCTTTCCTCCCAGCAAGCCGGGCTCTTGCAGGTCCTAGTTTGGCACAATACAAAACTTTCGACTGAGGATCAAGGCTAAAGCTGAAGGAAGACAAAGTTAAGCAGAAATGGCAAAGCGCAAATTAATTATACAACCGAAATTATCAGTGACGTCTGAAGAATTTAGAAAACAAACTTAAAACAACACAATGATGTGTGGGCCCCACACTACCCAGATTGGCAAAGCCATGGTTAGGAAGTGCGTGCCAATTATGAATTTGTTTACATTGTTAGCATCTAGTGATGGTGCACCAAAACACTGAAGGCATGTTCCCGAGCTGCCAGAGAAGAAGCTCGGAAGTTCCTACAGAAGCCACTGCAATAAAAAGGCCACACACTCTTCTAGAATGCCTTCCTGTGTCACTCATGAGTCTTTATATACCATTTCTTAGGGGAACAACACCTCAAACCATACTGCTACACCGAAAAGAGTTGCTTCTGTGCAGAGAGAACCAATTCCAGGAAGTCCTTTAGTGACATGACTTTATTTTAGGACTGACTTTTCTGGTCAAAGCTTGAGTTAATTTAAGAACCAGTGACGTTTCCATTAGATTATCTGTTTATTAGGAGAGTCGCTATGGTTAAACTATTATTATTATTATATTATTATTATTTTGTGTGTGACAAGGTCTCACTCTTGTAGGTGGCCTCAAATTCATAGTAAACCCACCTCTGTCACCCAAGTGCTGGGATTACAGGTTTGCACCACAATACTTGGCTTCCATGGTTACATAGTTCCTAGAATTAAGACTAACTGGAAACACTACGTGCCGTGACACTGATCCAAGGTGAGGATGTATTGACTCATTGCTATTTATTCTGGAGACAAGTTCTCACTGCACAGGCCAGGGAGCTCTGATCCTTCCTCCAGCCTCAGCCTCCTAGGGGTGGGATTAGGCTTCCACCTCCACACCTGGAACTGCCTAGACTAATTTTAGTTAAGAGGAGACAGCTTCAAGTGCCCTCTTTTTAAGCCCCCTGTTGTTCCTTCTTGAGAAAGATAAGGTTAAGCGTGTGGCGTTAAACAAGAGGATATGCACCTTTAATATAAATTTCCAAATGGCAACCCTGTCTCTGCTGTAGAGCTTAGCGGGACAACCAAAGAAGAATCACATGCTTCATTTACCACGTGACACTACATTGGGGTGAAATTAAAGCATTTTCTTTTTCCCCCTCTCTGTGCACCTGTTTTATAGACGTGTGTATGTAGGTGTAAGTACATGTTTACACGTGTGCAGGTGGAGTCCACATGTCAATGTTAAGTATCCTCATCAATCGCTGTCCATCTTATTTTAAAAAATGGTTGATTTACGTGTATGTATGTATGTCTGTGAATGAATGCCGTGTGTGTGTGTGTCCGTCCGTGTCCTCGTAGATGCCAGCAGAGGGTACTGGAACCCTGAGAGCTGGAGCTACAGTCAAGTTTAAGCCACTTGACATGGATGCTGGGACTGAACTCATCGGCAGCAAGTGCTCTTAGGTGATAAGCATCTCTCTCTCCTCACATGGTTTTTGAGACGTTTCCTGTCTGAACTTGGAGTGCACTGAGCCAGACTCAGCAAGCCCTAAGGATCTGCCTTTCTCTGAATCTCCAGGGCTGGTGAGTGCTGCCATGTCTGGATTTTTAAAAACATTATTTATTTACTTTTATTTCATGTGCATTTGTGTTTTGCCTGCATGTATGCCTGTGTGAAGGTGTCAGATCCCCTGGAACTGGAGTGAAAGACAGGTGTGAGCTGTCATGTGGGCTCTGGGAATTGAACTTGGGTCCCCTGGAAGAGCAGACAGTGATCTTAACCACTGAGCCATCTCTCCATCCCCATGGATTTTTTTTATTTAAATTTTAATTAATTTTAATTTTTTCCAAGACAGGGTGTCACTATGTAGCTTTGGCTGTTCTGGAACACATGTAGACCAGGATAGCCTTGAACTCACAGAAATCCATCAGCCTCTGCCTTCCAAGTGCTGGATTAGAGGTGTGCTCCACCACTGCCTGCCTGAGCCTGGATTTCTTTCTTCTTCTTTTTGTTTTGTTTTTTGTTTTTTGAGACAGGGTCTCTCTGTGTGGCTTTGGAGCCTGTTCTGGAACTAGCTCTTATTGATCAGGCTGGTCTCAAAATCACAGAGATCCGCCTGCCTCTTCCTCCCAAGTGCTGTGTCTAAAGGTGTGTGCCCCCACTGCCCAGCCTGTGCATGGATTTTTAAAGTAGGTTCTGAAGAAGGAATTAACTCAGGTCCTCATGCTGATGTGGTATTTTACTCAGAGCCATCCCATCCTCAAATCACAAATATTTCTTAAAAGGTATGCCACAGAAATAACCATAGTGTCTGGAATGTCTGAGACAGCACATTTGGGGGAGGCGGCTATTTACTAAGTTTAACTTGACAGTGTTTCAGTACATTTAATAACCAGCAGAGCCGTTCAGATGCATTCCAGCCAACCATCAGCTCTGATTCATATCACCTTTCAGGCTGCTGCTGCAGGCCAGAGAAAGCGAAAACAATTTAACAACCCTGCATAGGCTCTTTTGACATTTGTTGATAATAGCTTCTAGTTGAATTTGATAAGAACTCTTTGTAGTGAGACAATAAGGCAAAACTAATGCACAATAAGAGCTGGCAGGAAAGCAGTCTTATTGAAGACTTTGCTTAACCAAAACAAACAAGCACACAAAGCCTCCTATACCATGAGAGCCCCTTCTAGGCTGGTATGATCCGTTAGCCCAGGAACTTGCTGCACCTCCTTTGATGGGACAGGAGAGCAGGGCTGACTGGAGAGCTCTCCCTCTGACACTATCACTTTAGCTTAACCGCGACTCTGCAGTCGCGTGTCTCCATTCAAAGAGCAGTTTCCTGGCTGCAGATGCATCTATTGGCCTTGGCACTCTATCTGTACTTCTCATTTAGCCAGCACATCTTGCTGTGGCAGTGCATGACAGTGATCTCAACACTGAGAGGAGAAGGAAGGATGGAAGCGAGTTCCAGGCCGGCCTGGTCTACACACCGAATTCCAGGCCAGTCAGTGTGTAAGTGAGAACACATCTCCAAACAGAACAAGAACACAGAAAGCACACATGGAAGCCACGAAGGTGAGACCTGCAGGAACCACACAGCGTTGGGAGGGGCTTCTAATCTCACCTCCAGTCCATCATTACCAAAAGGGACATTTAAAGCCCCTTTAAACATGGGCCACCCAATGGATCTTAGTTCCCAAATCACATTACTTTAAGAAAATCCAATCAGATACATCATGCAAAAATTTTAAACATAAGTTTATTTCTAACTGACACAGAATTCAGCACTTTGAATCCCCAGAGACGGGACAGGGCATCATCCTGTTTATAGCCTGTCTCCTTACTCTCATCCTTGCCTGGGACTGGAGGAGGGAGGAGAGCAAGGTACAACTTAAGAGTATTATAGACTAACCTAACTATGGTTCGTCTCAGACCCAGGTTCACAAAAGTATGACATTGAAGTGCCAGGCAAGTTGCCACTCCAAAAGGAAAGGGATGTGAACAGACAACTGTAGGAACAACATCCACACTATCTGTATTTTATGTTCTAATAAGGGAATGTCCTTGAAACATAAGTCTACCCTCCCCTGAATATACTCGATCTTGTCTGAAGGAAAATTTAATCAACAATAAATTAACATGAATAGTGCCTAAAACTTGATTACATGATAATATAAATGTTTTAGGTAAAGTTGTCTTAAAAAAGGAACAGTTTGGGTAAGTAGACAAGAATAAGAAATTGTTCAAACATTTACTACTTTATAAATAACACCAACATTCACATAATATTATATATTACAATGGTACCATAACAATACAAAATATATGAACCGACATACACACAGGACATGCACACATTATATTCTTATTAAAGATTGAGACATGACACTTTCCAGATTTATAAAACATACTCGAAATCACCATATTTTGTTACTTTTGAAAAGTATGTGCTTTTTTATTATACAATATCTTTGGTTTCTATTTAAAATCATCTTGGTTATTAAAACAAGGAGCTTCTCTTAAAAGCTTGATTGTTTCTTCTATGATGTAAAGTAAAACTTTCATTTAATGAATGACTAAACACTCACGTACTGTAAATCCATAGGATGTATAAACTCAAAACCCACTTAGGACTTTGGCTGGAAGACCATGATCATTAACCTGTTCAGGAGGTAGTCATGGTGATGACAGCCTTAAAATTAGGTCAGTCTCTGGAGACTGGAATGAATGGACAGCAAACAACCAATCACACATGTAGGAAATGCCCCATGAGAAACAACGTAGTAACAATGAAATCACCATCATGAATCATTTGGTTTCCTTTCAAAAGCCGGCACCTAGAACTCCCAGCACACAGAGGGTTGAAAGAAAGGAAGTGTTCAGAACAGGGTTGTCTGCTTTCTGGTGGATAGGTGGGTGAGTTCATTTGCTAAACGGTTGAGGGAAGCACCGCTTTGCACTGCTAAGAGCACCATTCAGCCACCTTCTAACATGAGAAACGCTCTTGTCCCAATGCAAGTGACGCTCAGCCGCTTATTGCTTTTTTACTCTCAAGTTTTTTTCTTCCTATTTAAGAAAGGTAGGGAGAGCAACTTCAGATGCTATTTCCATCTGTACACATCCAGAAAAGAAAACATCAAGTAAGTAACAGAACAGGTTTGGTTTTCCTTTTGACTGTACCTCTATCTGGAGAATTTAGCAAGGTTGCAGATGAGGACGAGAGCCGCTTGCTAATGACAGGATCAACATGTTTCGAAAGATTCATGGTGGAAACTGACCGCCTGTCTGGATCTAAAACAAATGGAGATAATGCTAATTGACAGCGGCACGCAGGGTTGCAATTGTTCAGAGGTGGAAGAGGAAGCAGGACGGGACGGGAGGCGTTCAGCGTGATTTCTAGAGCTTCCTTAACAGCACAGTTTCCCAAGTGGACCTATTAAAGTCAGTTAAAGGCCAGAAATAACGGTCACTTTTTTTTTTTTTTTTTAAGAAATAAAATAAAGGTTTAGTTCAGCAGCTTACATGAAGGCAGATATAACATGAGCAGATGAAGACAAACCCAAGGACGAGGAAAAGGCTACTGAGCTGGTGCAGGTCAACTGTAAAGCAAAGAGACCCAGGACAGTGGGTATGGTATGGTCGTGGTAAAATGCACACCAGGCTCTGCTGCTGCTTTCTGTCTATACCCCAGCTACTAGGCAGCTAGCCTGGCAATCTTTGCAAGCTCCCACTCCTGCCTTGATTTTTTTCTGATGGGGACTCACTGTAGCCTGGCCTGGCCTCAGACTTGCTAGGCCTTTGACCCCCAATCCAAGGAACGCAGGTGCACACCATTTAGTACAAGCTTGTCTGTCTGTTTCCTATTCTCCCTCCTTCCTGCTTCCCGTTTCTTTACCTCTCCTGGTGTTTGAACCCATTGTTAGGTAAGAGCTCTACAACTGAACCGTACCTGCAGCTCCAGACAGAAAGCCAATAAACAAAAGGGCACAGTGGTGGAGTTTGCCAACTGTGCCATAGATCTGGGGCTGTGTGTGTGGTGGGGTGAGTACATAAACGTGCCCAACAGAACTGGCAGCAATATAAATCAGAATTCTAAGTTAATGAGTATCATTGTTCAAATTACCCTGAAGCCAAATAAAGAATGGCTTTGGGGTTCAAATCAGAAGGGAAATCATCATTATAAAGGCAAAAAAAAAAAAAAAAATCAGTTCTGTCAATTTGTTGTCAGAACAAACAGATACAATCTTACTCATTGGTAAATGCACAATGACCGAATGGGCTACACGGGATAAAGCTCTACCCGTGTCAGTGTGTATCTGTCAGCATTGTGCGGACACTGATCTACAATGGCTAAAGTTAAAGAATCGGTGCCAGTTTTCTCCTCGTGGCTAATGAAAGCACAATAGAAATGTTCTCGGTTGCATCACCACTACGCTGTCCCCAGGGTCTGAATAATCTTGGCACTAAACATTTTTGATGAACTTTGCTCAACAGCATAGCCATTTTGACGATTATCTACTGGTAATAACCCATTGATGACACCTGAATTTTCTACTGGGATTAACTTTTATAGCTGGAATTTTAACTGTGTTTTTAAAAAGAAAAAAAATATGACCTAACATGATTACTGGGACTTACATTTTCATTTCTCTGACGGGGTCTGGGCAATGAGAATAGAAGCATAGAGGGAAAAAGTAACAGGATCGCCCTGATGATGGATGTGGGTGTGTGCTGAGGACAGACAAAAGCCATGTCCATGTGGTTGGACAGCGGCGTTTTCTGATGTCGATTCTACACTACACTTTGGCTGAGGGGGCGGTGTCTATATTAAACCTAAATATTGCTATTTCTCCATAGGTTACTAAAAACACTTAGTTCTATTTCCTAGTAAGCAGGGAAAAAAATGAGCTAGACAATCTCTTATCTACCAAAACAGTGTGAATGGCAAAGTCAGCTCGGCTACAGATGCTTGAAACCATGGAGGCATGCCTGTGTGTCATCTGAGACAATTTTCATTCATTTCTTCTTTGCACTGAATGAAAAACAATTTCACAAGAGGAGAGGATTGATGATTTTATAAGTAAAAATCTTTTTCAGGGCAGTATTAGCTGATGTATCAGTAGCCAAACAAGATGATGACTTTGATGGGGACCATTTCCAGGTTTGAGAGCCTGGCATGATCAGCAAGGCTTAGGAGCAGGCTTGGGTCAGGTGTTTCCCTGAAGCAAAGGTGGTAAAATGGGCAGCACTGATGTCTCAACACCTTAGCAGCTCAGCATCATGTGTGAGAGCTTCAACAAATTCCAGTTATCTCTCTCCTCTCTCTCTCTCTGTCTCTCTCTTTCTCTCTTTCTCTCTCTCTCTCTCTCTCTCTCTCTCTCACACACACACACACACACACGTCTCTTTTTTAGCATACCAGTAGTTTGCTCCCAACTGAATTTTACCTAACAGCTCATAAGAGCATCACTGGCTTTACTGCTCTGGATGGCCAAGTAGAAAGCAAGGATTAAGGTTTTGTAGGTTTATTGTTTCTCAAAGATGCCTGACACTGTATAACAGAGCATTTTTATCATATAGACAGGAAGCATGAAGCTCAGTAAAATAAAAACATGGCCATAAAACATTTACCATGAGCATTTTTCTTCATGGTACAGCCACGAAAAATATTTCTAGATAAAACATCCCATATAAACTTGCCATTTCTGATGACAGATTTGGGTGTGCTCCCTCAAAGGTGGTAAAGAGCCATGGGGAAAATGTGCTTCTAGGCTTGGTTGCGTGCCATAGAGAGATAAACTGTGATCATACTTGCTGAACTTAAAAACAAAATTCAGGGTTATAAAAAGCAGTAATGAAAAAACACAACAACCATGCAAACAACAATTCAATTACTCAGGTAAAAGTAAAGCTGCCTATGAGTGCGTTGTATTGATAGCCACCGGAGCTGTTAAGCTGGATGCACTTTGGTTAAGGTGATTCTTAGCTGAAAGGCAATGTAAATAGGCTTTATTAAAAATGCCTTAAAGAGAAAGCAAACATGCCATGTGAAACTATTTCAGCACCCTTACTTCACCTGAGTCATAACATCACACTTAAGAAACACTGTGCCCAGCTCAGATCTAGGTCTATGCGACTGACAGTGGGCATGCATGATGACTGGGGTGGTGACAGGCCAGCTGTCCATCAACTGGTCCTAAGTCTGAGGGGCTAGCTACAAAGCAGGCAGTCATCAAACACAGGGATGTCTGTACCAGATTTCCTAGCACCCTCCAAAGCTGTGATGTGGTGGTCCACCCCTGCTAAATGGAGAAGGTGAATAATGACTCAAGAGAACCACCTGGGGACAGAATGTAAGACATGATTTAAAAAAAAAAAAAAAAAGAGTATCAGACTCACACAACTGAAAAAGAATTAACTTACTATGTAAGAGTTAAGGTGTATTGAATTTACAGTACAAAAATAAACCTTTTGCTAAGTTTGTATTTCAATATAATTTTATGTCCACTCAAGCAGAGAAGTAGCTTGGACATTTACTATTATCTCTAGTCTAAGACACGTGCACACACTCCTCCAGAACATCAGTGCTATACAGGTTAGGGTCAGGTACAAATGCTTACAGTGCTGACTCTGATCTAGCTACACTGCTGAGATTCTTCCCAGGAGAAAGGGACGAGGGTTAACTTATCCCACGGCCATGAAGACCTTATGCAAATGAAATCACCACCACAGTTCAGACTGTCCAGTTTTAGAGTACTGCATAGGCTTCATCTCTAGGGGTCTCTGCAACCCACACAGAAGGGAGCAAGAGAGGTCCTTGGGGTTTACCTCCATCACCCCCTTCCGCTCAAACAATGGCGGCATCATTTAATTATAGTTTAATGATTTCAGCAGGATTTTTGTTTTGTAACCAAAGATTTAGGGGGGAAAAAGCAAAAGCACTTTTACTGTCCAGGAAAAAAACAAAACCCAAACACAGAGGAGACTTGAAAGTGGTGTCTGTATTTACCTGCACTGTGAATGTTGGGGCTCCCATGGAGAGGGCCTCCCCACGACCACCGGTTATATTTCTGCTTTGGCTTCTGGCTCCTTTCCATAGTCCGTCGCACAACAGCTTCATGGCGCTCCTTATTTGGGACAGAAGAGCCAGTGGTTAGGTTTAGCTGGTTGAAGGTTCTGGAGTAGACTACCTAAATTCTGGGCCCCATGCTATTGCTGTTATAATTTATTTTCTAACCTGTGTACTTTATCTTAAGAAGGCAACAGTAACACTCTCGGATAACTTGCTAGTTTAAAGCCCTTGCATAGAACAATCAAATAAATACTTCCCTACTGGTTGTGACACTTCACTTAAGTTTTTATTTACTTTTATACATATTGTACATGCATTGTCTTGCTGTCCTCAAACTTGTGATCCTCCTGCTTCAGCTTCCTGACTGCTATGACAATAGGTGTGTACCATTATGCCCCATTTAATTGTTGGTTTTGTTGTTGCTGTGTGTGTGTGTGTGTGTGTGTGTGTGTGTGTTTTACTGAGATTCAGGGTGTCGGGACCTTATGCATGCTATCATTATTATAAGGTGTGACTTTGTTTATTCTTCACTTATTTAACTCTGTGAAGCTGCGTTGCTGTGCCTGTTTAAAACACCTGATGGTCTAATAAAGAGCTGAACGGCCAATACTGAGGCAGGAGCAAGGACAGGCGGGGCTGGCAGGCAGAGAGTATGAACAGGAGAAACCAGGAGAAAGAGGATGGCAAGGGCCCCGAAATAAGAAGGAAAAGTAAGATATACAAAAGAAAGAAAGATAAAAACCCAGAGGGAAATTTAAAGATTTAAAAAAAAAAAAAAAAAAAAAAAAAAGCTGGCTAGAAACAGTCAAGCTAAGGCTGGGCGCTCATAACTATAAATTAGATGTGTGATTTATTTGTGTGCTGGACCCCCCCAAATGAGCCAAAGAGTAAAAAACAACCAACAAGATGTGTGTGTGTGTGTGTGTGAGAGAGAGAGAGACAGACAGAGACAGAAAGAGAGAGAGAGAGAGAGAGAGAGAGAGAGAGAGAGAAATATTCAAAGGTGCCAGAACCTTATGCATGCTGGCAAGTGCTTGGCCCATGCCTACATCCTCAGCTTCATATGGAGCCGTACTTAAGAAGTGGAATTCAGAAAGTGAGGACACAATGATAATTTTTCTTTTTCCTGTACCCACAAGCAGAGTGAATACTATGGATAAGTTAGAAAGAATGGGAGGGCTCC
The DNA here is from genome assembly GCF_943737965.1 of Phodopus roborovskii. Classification (NCBI taxonomy): domain Eukaryota; kingdom Metazoa; phylum Chordata; class Mammalia; order Rodentia; family Cricetidae; genus Phodopus; species Phodopus roborovskii. The sequence goes on along the minus strand of NW_026125397.1, from coordinate 3,106,194 downwards.
AAGATAGGAAAGTCCTTTTTCTTTGAAGCTTGGTGCATAGCCCAGGCTACCCTTGAAGTTGTGGCAAACTGTTTTCTGAGTGCTGGGATTACAAGCATGTTCTACCTCAGCTGCTAAGGTCACTCACTGCTCCCTATGCTCTACTGCCTGTGGAACTTAACTTTCTGCATATAACTCCCCACCCCTTTTGGGGAAACATAACACTCACTTAAGGTTTGAGTGAGCGTTAAATGAAGTATGTATGTGGAAATACTTACCTACGTGGAATGTTTGCAAGACCCTATGGAAGGCCACTTGGGGGTTTCAGCGCGTCAGTGCAGGGGAACAAAGCATGGGCGAGTGTCATGTTTTCATGAGAGATTCGAGTACTCAAAGTTCCAGCAGCAACACTCCTGTCCACACCGCCCCCCCCCCCCCGGGCTCCCCAACACCTGCAGCTATCTGCACCGCTGAGTACATGGCAACCTTGCATGCAGCACTATGGAAGCGGGGGTGGGGGTAGGGTAGGGGCGGACGTTCTGCTGCAGAGCGGTGTTGCGCACCTTGTCTTCCTCCAGCCTCTGTCTGCGCTTCTCCTCCACAGCTGCCCTCCTCCGCTCCTCCTTCAGCCGCTGGTCCTCCAGTTTCTTCTTCCGTGCTTCCAGGTGCCTTTCATAGTGCTGCCGGGCTCGCTCTTCTCTTTCCAGCCAGACCATCTCTCGCGCAGCTTTGGAGGCAAACAGAGATCCAACACCGGCAAGCTTAGGGTGTGAGTAGTTAGTGCCAGGTAAGTGGTTCGCACTAACTGTCCATTTGTGCGGTTCCAGCTTGGCCTTTGTTTTACTCACTGTGTCATAGAGGTCGCCCTGAATTTTGCTTCCTGGTTTGGTGTTGTGGCCTTTATAGTATAGACTGCATGCTCTGATACTACTACGGTGCTCTAGGAGCAACAGTACCACGCCCCTCTCTTTTTTTAAAAAGTGATACCTTGGGCCGGTGACGCGGCCCAGCAAGTAAAATCACTTGCCAATGCAAGCCGGAGGCCCCAAATTCCATTCCTGGAACCATCACAAACTCTATCACAAACTCTCTATCGTTGTTTACTGCCTATGTGCCACACACACACACACACACACACACACACACACACACACACACACAGAGTACATAAATCACCATCAAAATGCCAGGCATGGTGGAACACAACTACAAACCCAGGTTGAGGCAGGGGTATTACCAAGAGTTGAAGGTCAGCCTAGAGTATATAATAATGTTTCACTTAAAAAACCTTCTGTCCCCCAGCTCCTCCTTCGCCCCCCAACCCATCTCTCCTCACTTTTTCATTCCTTTTTTATTTTTTAGAGTTTGTAGTCCAAGCTGGCTGGCTTTGAACTCACAACAATCCTCTGCTCCTGCCTTCTAAGTGTTGAAATCATAGGAGGAGCCACCATGCACAGCTATTTGGTTTTACTTGCTTTAATCACATGCACTCAAGTATAAAAATTTTGGACTTTTTTGTTTGTGTTTTGAGACAGGGTTTCTCCATATAACAGCCTGGCTGTCCTGGAACTATTATCTAGTTTGAGGTCACACAGTTTTTCAGTAAGAACATAAGGGGAAAAGAAATCGTCAGGTTGTGGCACACATCTTTAATCCCCCTTACTTGGGAGGCTAAAGCAGGCTAATCTCTGAGTTTAAAGCCAGCCTCATCCATGAGTGAGTTCCAGTACAGCCAGAGAGCCAGAGATACACAAAGAAGCCCTTTTTCAACACACACACACACACACACACACACACACACACACACACACACACACACACACACACGAGAAAAGAAAAAGAAATCTATTGCTATAGACAGAAGTATGTCCCTAACCCCAAATCCCAATGTTGGAAGGAAACCCTTTAGCAGGAAAATAAGGCTGAACTAGCTGGGCATGGTGGTACGTGCCTATAATCTCAGCACAGAAGCTAAGGCAGGAAGACCACTGTCCCAGGCCACTGGGCTATGCAGAAGGCTCTGTTTCAAGAAGCAAAAATATAAAATAAGAAAAAGTTCAAATGGGCCCCTAAAGAGGGGAGCCCTTACTCGACAGAATTAGTGTTCTTTTAAGAAGGTATAACAGAGCTCATTCTCTATGCATGTGCGTATAATACGTATTTTTTTTTTTTTTAGATCTTTATAGTCTGTGTGTGCATGATGCATTTGTGTGGCAAGTGCCTCTATCCACTGAGCCATTTCAATAGCCCTTCTTTTCTCTTTTGATGCCCGTGCTCAATGGAAGAGCCCCAAGCTGGCGTGGAACCAAACACTGATCTGGGGTGCCCCTGACTCCAGACTGTGAGAGAATATAATTCTGAGGCTGAAATCACCCAGTGACTGGAATTCTGTGAGGGCAGCAGCCCCAATGGCCAATAAAGATCATTACATCTTTAAGTCATCAATAGTCATTTAACTTCATAAAGATTTAGCTTTATAACAGAATAGCATGTCCAGACAAACCATGAAACACTTTGAACATTAACCTCTCATCCTTTGAAGTTTTAAAACTCATCCCTAGCCCAATGGCTCTAAAATAAAAGGAAATGGACAAGAGCAAATTAGTCTCACCTGAACTGTGCAACCAGGATGCTTTAATGGTAAGGTAAATGGTAACAGTATGTCGGTGCCATACAAAACAGAAATACATTAACAATTTGGATTCTACTTAGAAATTGCTCAGTGCCTGTTTGCCAAGAGGGTTAAGGATGAGAAAGAGGGACTGGAGAAGATACACGAGCCACACAGGCACTTGAGACATGTCCTGCCCCTGACTAGCTTTGGACCACTGAACAAGTGATGAAGCCCATGGTCCTCTTCCTGAAATTACGATAGCACTGGTATCCTCACGGGACTGTGGGTGAGCTCATGGTAATATGCAGAATACTTGGTACAGTGCTATGCTCTTGTATGAGCCCAACACATGCAAATAATACGGCTGTGTGTCAATCTTGTTAACCCCTGTGCTATTGGCACAGATAGCATTCAGCTACTAGAAGGATACAAGTAGGACAGAGAACTCAGTGTGCTCACAGGCTAGGTGTGACCTACACCTATCACACTGACTGTCCTGGTCCTCCTGAGCAGGCTCTTATCTAATTTCACTGGTGTGTGAGGGAACAGAATGAACACATGGATGCCATCAACTTCTGCAGCATGTACAGTTTTGTATCTGTCGCTTTTTTTTTCTTTTTGTGCTAGGGTATGAACTGAGGATCTACCACTAGGCTATAACTCCAATCCGAATTTCAAAGCAAGGTGCAGAAAGAAGCATTTCTAGTTACATTTCTAGTCAAACTCTGATATGGGGAGGCCCTGATAAGAATATACTATATGTATAGTATATGTCTTTATTAATATTTGCTATAGTATTTATTAACATACTGGGGATATTAGCGATTTTTAAGTGAAAGAAAAAGTATACAATAATCTCAAGATATATGTATTGTGTGTATAATTTATTAATTTGCTGAAATAGCATCTTGCTATGCATTTCAGGCCAGCTTGGAGCTCACTATATAACTCAGGCTGGCCTTTCCTTCACCAGTAATGGATTTACAGGCATGCACCACTATACTTTGCTTTATTTTCATTTTGAATGTGAAGATTTTAACTAGACAATTTTAACTTTAGGGCTGTGGATACAGCTCATTAATAGAACCCTTGTCTAATATATACAACACCTTAGGCTTGGTCTTTAACCTTACAGATTACTCCAACTCTTGTTGGAATTGTATAATTCAGGTAAATACCTTTTTCTTCCTTCCTTCCTTTCTTTCTTTTTTCTTTTTTTGGTTACTGCAAACAAAATGTATGTAATAATTCTTTGAAGGAGATGTAGTATGATTTAGCTCATTGATTCAGGGGGCTGTGGGAAGGGGAAAACAAGAGAGTAAATTATTTTACAGGGCTTTGAAACTTTGTTTTTTGTTTTTTTTTTAAATTAGGCTAACCCTCAAATAACCAGCTATGTTGTTTAAAAGCTCATTTACCAGTAACATGCTTGCTGCTTATGCAAGGCCCTGGAGCTGCTCTCCAGTCTACCAAGAAAAAGGAATAAATGACAAAGAGCTATGAGACAAATGAAAGTACAAATGTAATAAATGAAAACACAGACTCCACGGAGAAGGCTTGGAATTGAAACGAGAGGATACAAAGTTAAAAGATGCTCCCAAGACCAGATGGCACAAAAGACTAGAGCTGGGGTTTTGATTCGGCTCATTCCAGAGCTTGGACTCCGCCTGCACGTTCTTGCCTACCCTAAAGCAGAACCTGCTCCTGCTTGTCTTCCCCCATGAGACTCCTGGGAACACTGTGTGAAGTCTGAAAGCGCAGGCGCCTCCTCTGTGGTTCCCCTCAGAAGTGTGACAGTGGACTCTGTCACACCTTAGAAACAGCTCTCTCCCCCATGCAGCGCACTTTCGGCAACTCTCTTGCTGTCACTGTAGGAACTCCGCCCCCTTTGCACAGGACTCACTCTATTTGCTTTTCCCAGTACACATATCTAGAGAACTCAACTCTCTGAGCCCTCACTGGGGCTACCTCTGTCCAGGATCTCTCTCTCCTGCCTGGTAGTCTGACATTCAAGCCTCTTTCTGTCAGAAGTCTCTCCTGAGTGGCAGTCTGGAGAGTTCCCACCCTAGCTCCCACCTATGCTCCCACTGTCTAGTCTGGTGGATCATGTAAAGCATGTCCTGGGGACCATTCCTAGCATGGAGGTGGGCAGGTGGAGAAAAAGACAGGAAGGAGGGAGAGAGAGCTAAAGGACTCTCACACAAAGTGATTTACATAGCTTTGATGAATGTAATTGTAATTCAAGGCTTTCCCACTTATTACTCATTTTTCCTTTCATTCTTTCTTTCTTTCTTTTTTCTTCCTTCTTTCTTTCTTCTTTCTTTCTTTCTTTCTTTCTTTCTTTTTCTTTCTTTCTTTCTGAGATGGAATTTTACTCTGTAGCTTAAGCTGTCCTGGAAGTCACTATGCAGCTCAAGCTGGTTTTGAGCTCTGGGTAATCCTTCTGTCTCAGTACCCCAAGGACTAGGATAAAACTTTCTTTCCCTTTAACTGTAATTGGAGTATGCAGAGAAGAACTGTCTGCTGTGACCTTTCAGAGCACCCACAATAATCCACAACACTGTCCTGTGTGATGGGTTTCCATTTGGCGTGCTTCCCTGTGATTGAAGGCTAACTGAGGTGTTTGAACAGCAATTCACACATGTGGAAACTCTAGAGCTCTCCCCTTATGTGTGGGGAGAAGGATTCAAGATAAGGAAGTAAGACAGATAGTTCCCAGAAATTCTAATGTTGTTTAGCCTTTGCTTGACCAATGACTGTCCTTGGAACTTCCGGTTACCATCCCAACCCTAATCTTTAACACTCCTCACAGAATGGTAGCATTGTCCTCTCCTGGCTGTCTCTCAGCTCCCTTCCTAGGAACCATAGTCACCCCTCTATCTGCTATCCCTTAGCTCAGAAAAATCAGGCCTAGAGCTACAGGCACCTAGTCATGTGACTGGCCACAGTCCTCCATTATCATCACCTCCTGGAAAGAGGCTCAGCTCATACCCTGTGCTAACCCTGAGTCACGTACAGGGATTATCTCCACAGCTGTGCTCTGAGACCAGCAGCACTGTGAGACACATGGAAATGAGGTAACCTGCTTCATATCTCACAAGTGGTGCAGCTGGGGCTCAAACTCCTGACTGTCTCACTCTAGAAGCACAAAGAGCCATTCTGGTAAAAGGTCCAGGCTGGAACCTCTCCCGGCGACTAATGTCCCTCCTCCACATGGGGAGAGATAGGGAAGGTCCCCATTACTCAATGTCACCCTCAGACTTCATCATCTGCTCACTAGAATTCTTATTGCTTGGGTTTAAGATCTTATTCTCACACTGAAACGCAAAGTAAATTTAGGAGTAAAGAGATAAATTGGTCACATTGTTCATTTGATCTGAAGACTTCACGAAGACTTTGTTTACCTAACATTTAGTGTTCCAGCCCCAGCCGGACTCATGACACAGCCACTCAGGTGTGTGCTAATGTCCATGTCCCTCCCACAGGAGGCATCTGGCCCCAGAGGGGTCTCTTACCACCTGCTTAGTCTAGGAACGTCTGTATAGCAGTTCACCAGGTGCCAGGGTTAGGCAGCCAGCGCTGAGATTGATCATAGATCAGCTAAGCTTACACACTTGGTACCTGGATTGCAGGAAGGACCGATTCCTTAAAAGATTTCAATGAACTTGCTCACCCCCACCCACCACTTCTTTTGGGACTAGTTTCTGAACCAAAGCTTTCCTCAGGAAAAAACAAAAAAACAAAACAAAACAACAACAACAAAAAAAAACTTCTCTACAAATCAGAAGGGGTTTCACATATGATGACTCTAGCAGGGTTAAACCATCATTGTGTGTTTACTAATTAATACTAATTTGCTTTCAGTGTTTTTGAGATGAACATCCTATACCAGGTAAAATGATAATTTATCTCTCAACTGTATTCACTAGTATTATTGTCCCTGAAGAGATCACACATTAAAATGAGAAAGAAAAAGAAAGACAAAGTAAGAAGTTATGGCTGGAAAGTCTAATATAGTTATCTCAGCTGATCTAATTGAAATTTGTTCCAAAGCTAAAATCGTTTTTATATTATTGTGTTATTTTGAAAATACCCCTACAGCCAGGGCTGTTACACAGAGAAACTCTGCCTCAAAAAACCAAAACCAACCAAACAAAAACAAACAAACAAAACCCCACTTTGATTGATTTCTTGGACAGCTTTAAACTTAGCTGTAAAAACCAACACAAGCTAATTAAAGATTTATAAGCTCAATAAGAGCTGTATCAGTGACATATATTCTATAATAATTTCATCTTTTAAAAATTTTTAAATTACACTTTTTATGCATTCATGTGTGTGTGTATGTGGGCACATTCATGCCACAGTACATATGTGGACAGTGGTTTGAAGCTAAGAGCCTTTATACACTAAGCTATCTCTATCCTTCTTCCATAATTTTATAGAACCCACAAACACCCAGAAGGTATAGTCACATAAAGATTTTGGTCTCAGAAGGTCAAGAATATAGTTCAGTGCTAGACTGAACTATATAGACTATATAGACTGTACTTTATAGCATGTACAACAACCTAGGTATTTTAACAACATCAACAACAAGCAATAGCAACAACAATAACAACACACACACACTAAAGAATGCACAGAAATGACACACAAGATTTGGAATTTGAAAAAGAAAATAATTAGCAAATACTAAGTTGCTTATTAGTATTTTTGAGATGAACATTTTATGCCAGGTTGAAATGACAATGTATCTCTCCACTGTACTCATTAATACTGCTGTCCCTGAATTGATAACACATTAAAATTAGAAAGAAAAAAAAGGCAAAATAAAGATATGGTTGGAAGGGTAAAGTATAATATAATTAATTACCTCAGCTAATTTATCAAATTACCAAAAGAATGTCAAAACACTTGGAAAAACTAAACCTAACACTTCAAACACACTCCATATTGTTTTCAAACAGAGAAACTTGTAATGCAACTCTTGTAATGTGGAGGACTTTTTGGGGGGGGGGTAAATATTCTTTAAATATTCTCCTGAACTTTGTCACATGGAGGTTAACAAGATTCAAAGTACAGCTGTCCTACAGATTATCTCTGTCTTATTCATCTGAGATACTAGTTAAGCTTAAGAATTTAGCTCTCATGTGAGAGAACCTTAGTAAAATCAGGTAACAGCACTAACTTGCATTCCTGCTGTGATCACCTACATTTAAGAGTCTAGATTTACTTGATTTAACATTCAGCAATTAATTATTGGACATTTACTATGCCCAACTTTATTCAGGTTTTTCTACTGGGCTTTAGAAATGGGCACAGGTACAACCCTTTTCCTTTATGGAAGGTGTACTTCTTCTCTTCTGCTGGGTTAGAGACAGGGAAAGCCCCACCTAAAGGACTAGGCTAAGTCGAGACTCTGCTGGTAGCTATAGATGACCCTTGAATAAACCTGGATAGATACTCACTAGCAAACAATGTTATTATGTCAGCCAAGGAAGATTTCTCTCTCCCTTCCAGTGTGTGTGTGTGTGTGTGTGTGTTATATGCTTGTAGGAGCATGCGTGTTTAGAGGTGCTGACTCGTTTGTGTGCGCAGAGGCCAGAGATTGATGCTAGCTTTCTTTCACTATCATTGTCCACCTTATTTTTTGAGATGGTCTCTTACTGAACCAGGCACTCACTGTTTCAGTTAGACTGGTTGTCCAGTAAGCTCCCAGGCCTTGCCTGTCTCTTTCCCTCAGAGTTGGGGAATTATACACACAGTACCATTCCCCAGTTCCAGGTGAGCATCTGAACTTGTGTCCTCATGTCTTCACAGCAAATGCTTAGTAGCTCAGACCAGTAGGAAGACGATTCCAGCACTTCTAGCAACAGCTGAAATGCCAAAAAAACAAAAATATGACCCCAATTTCTCAGGGCCAGGAATGTACTGGCACAATTAGGACCCAGATGTTACCAAGCCAAGTCAGTTTTGGATGACAATGTAGCTGTCTAGAGGCTAAGTTTAAAGCAGAGCGGGGTGGCTCTCACCTGTACTCACAGCACTCAGAGGGCTGAGGCAGGAAGAGGACTGGGAGGCTGAGGCCGTCTAGGCTATGGAGAGAGACCCACGCCAAAAGCTCCAAACCAAAACAAGCTGTGTTACAGACAACGGGGAACCACCTGCTAGAGATGTGAGAACCATCACCATCACCCGAGACAAACGGTCAAGACAAAGACATTTCTCCCTAGGTTAAAAAAAAAAAAAAGGTCAGAAGAGAGACAGCAAGAGAGATGTAGAAATCAAGTGTGGTTTTTAAGGAATGGTCTGAACTGATTTATTGGAGTGGAGTGATTGAGGAGACCACTTATAAAGCTTTTAAGACAGGGAAAAAGCTTTCAGAGAGCGTATGCCCTGTGTCTAAGCAACCAACCGAGCAGTTTCACAGAGGAAGAATCATGCTGGGTTTTATATGAAAACCGGAAGGATAATAGAGGAAGAACAGGCCAAGTGACACAATCAGACCATAAAAGCATTAAAGCGTAACTCAGAGATTTAACATGGAAAATATTAACAGACCCTGCCTACTTGCCCACCAATGCAAACGCCACACATCCAGAAGCAACCACTGGATCCTCCTCCCCTCCCCACTCCTGATTCTGCCTTTTAAGAGATCTGGGCTGAAAAAAAAAAAAAAAATCAACAAAAAACCTTCGATTTCAATGTTAATTTCAACCTCCATCCAACATAAAATAATCGCAATCACTGGTTATTAATTTTTTTAGTTTCCTTCTAAAAATTAAAACATTTCCATATGTGCAGCATTACAAAGTTTGAAAGCACAGTAGCAGCCGACATAAAAAAAACCTTTGTGTTTTTTTCATATGGTGCATATTTCTACGGTTTTTCTATTTATTCAAAGCCTTTTATTTTGAATACTGCCATGCTGGCCAGCTCGTCTAACCAACCTCACAGCTGAGTAGCAGTGTGCTCAGGAGGAGGGTGACCTAAAGGCCTGCTTTCCAGGAACTGCCTGCCTGCAGGAACCTGCCAGAAGCATGGGACAGTAGGTCTAGGAGGAAACACTGGGCTCAGAAAAGCAGCAGTTCAATTATTTCCCAGCAAGTTAGTGAAAATGTGTTTAAGAACATCTCAGCAGCAGCATGAATGGTGCAGGAGGCTGTAATCCCAGCACTAAGGAAGCAGACATCCCAAGTTTGAGGCCACTGCCACCAGGCCACCAGTACCACAATAGGTTCTTGATCAGGAACAGTAAAGGAATGGGCTAGAGAGGCTGAGTTCTCCGGCAGATGAACTAGTTCTTCTAGACTACACAATGTCAGCAGAGCACGGGCCACTTTCTGGAACAACCTCCATCTCCAGGTTGCCTTAGTTTCAAAACATCTACATACTCTAGTCACATTAAGCATTTTCTTTTCAAAGCACATAAGGATCGTTCGTTTGGCAACTTGGCATGCCCCTCTCTGCTGAACTGTACTGATGGACTCAGGGGGAGGGAAAGACACTGTCTTTAGTTGTGTACCCACAGATGTAGCAAACCCTTGAACATACAGACAGCCCTGGTTAAACTCATCATGCATGCACACACGCACACACACATGCACGCACGCGCACACACACACATACAACATGAGCGTGGGGGAAAAACTGGGGCGTCAACAGTAGTGGTATGAAGAAAATAGAGGGTGAGGAGTTAGTAATTAAAATGCTATCTATATAAAATTGACAAAAATAAAAGTAAAGTGAAAACAAATGGTTGTTGGATAGAAACCATTAGATCACTCAACATAAGTTTGATTCTGGGGGCTGGAGAGATGGTCAGTAGTTAAGAGCACTGGCTGCTCTTCCAGAGGACTCGGGTTCAATTCCCAGCATGCACATGGTGGCTTCCAACAGTCTAACTCCAGGTCTAGGGGAATCAGACACCCTCACAAAGACACACATCAAAACACTGTAAAAAAGGAGTTCTTAAATGCACATAAAATAAAAATAATGAATTTTAAAAAGCAAAAAAAAAAAAAAAAAAAAAAAAAAAAAAAAGTCCAGTTCTGAAAAAAGCAAACAAAAGATATCAAATATAGGAAGGGCCGGCACAGGCCTCCATAGCCACCGTTCTAGAACATGGGACTGCTCTTCCTCTGAGTGCCACTTCCTGGTGAGCCAGTCTTGTGACTCAGCTTGCCAGGTGGCTGCAGGCAAACACTAGAGCAGCTGACGGTTCACAAGGGCCTCTGGTGACAAGAGGAAAAGGCAGGGACCTGGCATCGGCCTCTGCCTTTCCTGTCTGTAAAGTCAGCAGCAGGAAGTAGTATCAAGTCTCATACCTTTGGACCTAAAAAAGGGACCACGTTTACTGTCCTTGCACTGCTTTTCCCTTTTTGGTTTTGTAGATTGCAGGTCTGCGGATGACTGCTTTAGTCCTAAGCTTGGCTCACACACTAGGCGCCTTCAGCCACCAGCCGCCAGCCAAATACCCAAACGCACACCCAACAGCACACAGGTATGCCTATTCTCTCAGTATTAAGTGTCTAGTGTCTCTAGTCTTAGAGCAGAAAGATTAGCATTTCAACAAAGCCATCACTTAATGACCAGGCACACGCGATGCAGAGGCTTGAACTACCTAGCTGCTTTTCTCGTTCCTCACGGCGTTCACGGGCCAGACGCTGCCGATCATCAACCCGTAGCACAGGCGGGGGATCTGAAATGAGACAAAGGAGGAGGATGAATTTTAAAAATGTACACACTGGTAGACAACTTTTGTTAGAAATATTTGAAGAATGAGGGCTGAAGCAAGGGCTGAGTGGTTAAGAACAATTAATTATTCACTTTTGCCGAGGACCTGAGTTTGGGCCCCAGCAACACATCTGGGAGGTGAGGGTGTGTGTGTTGGGTGTTACAACTGCCCGTGCTCCAGCCCCAAGGATCTCACAAGCTCTTCTGGCCTCCGTGGGCACTCATTCCCATTACACACGCCAACACCCCTCCCCCTCCCCCCGACATACATACACATATAATTAATTTTTAAAAATGTTTGATGTATGGTTTCTGTGTAGCCCTGGTTGACCTAGAACTTGTTCTTGTAGACCAGGCTGGCCTAGAACTATGTACTACCATGCACAGCCTACATAATTAAATTTTAAAAAAATTTTACTGAAATATTAATATTCTTATGAAAATTAGTATGTGTCTACACTCAGTGATATGCTTTGTTATCATTACTTTTCTGAGAGTGCCCAAGTATTTTAAAGCATTGGCAAGCTGGTATGTATTGAATACTTTGATTCCCTGCATCATCATCAGGAAAAAAACAAGAATCAAGTAAAGTCACAATTTTTCTGAAGCCCTTTGATATTTTCAACAGATAGTGTTTGTGTCACTTAGCTATCTGATTTCTATTATTCTTATTTATCAGATCTAATATGGAGAATTTCCACGTCAGATTGGAATATAGCTAGTCAGTGATACAAGGCCTGCCTAGCTTATTGTGCTCTATGGCACAATAAAAACAAACAAAACCAAAAGGGACTTCTACTTTCATAGGGTGCGCACATGAATGTGGGGAGTTGAGAGTCTACTAGAGTAAATCAGTCCCATGGGGACAGAGCACCCTCTCCAGTTCCAGGCACAGAGAAACCTCCGATAAGTACTTGTCCTTGGTGGGAATGTGGGTGGGCAGATGTGGCTGAGTAAAAGGGAGATCTCAGCCTGCTCACTAAAGTGCAGCTGACACGGTTCAAGCAACAGTATCTATCCACTGCTGTCTTCCGCCTAAACGACAAGCCGGATTTACCTTCTTCAATAAAGGTGATTTCCACATGTCAAAAAGACAAAACAAAGTAGAATGGATATTGTTTTGTGAGCCTGGACCCAGACATTTCTGTCTTTATTGATGCATGGAAGTTGAGTGGTCTGGCCTGAATAATGTATGGAAACCCTGTGGACTGCATCAGCTTTGTGCTGCACGCTCAGCTTGCCTGGGACCCACACAGTGGTTGTGGGGCGCTGGGAAGAAAGTGGCGCTGCCAGTTCAGATGTTTGTATTATGTTTACAGACAGTATGTTTCTTTGTGTCACTGAATGGAACAGATCATGACTCAGGCGATTACATAAAATTATCCTATAGGTAGGTCACAATCACTGCAGGGAACTGAATGAAGGCTAACTACTGTGTGGGTGTCTCTGTAAAGACGTGAGTGGGTTTTCAGAAGTCACAAAAGATACACAATGATGCTGGGCATACAGGCTTGACAACTGCATTATAACTTGGCTTCAAACAGGGCTCCCCACCTGTGGATTGCGACCCCTTTGGAGTTCGAATGACCCTTTCACAGGGATCGCTTAAGACCATTGGAAAACATTGAGATTCTTAACAGTAGCAAAGTTAGTTATGAAGTAGCAACGAGTATAATTTTATGGTTGGGGGTCTCCACAGCATGAGGAACTGTGCTTACAGGGATGCAGCATTAGGAAGGTTGAGAACCACTGTTTTAGATGCTGTTTGATGGTAAATGAATGTGTCCATGAAAGTCATCTCAGTGATTACCAAATGATTTCAAAGGCTTATGTTTCACTTCCATTTTAAAGGAGGGAGCGCTGAGGCAATTGAAAGATTTTACTTTCTGTATCACAAATCTGTGTGAGAGGGTTTTGTTGACAGGAACACGACCAATCACTCCCAAATTCTACCTGTAGTTTGTACTTAACATCATGTGTTCAAGGCTTTTGGAATAACCTTCCCCTTCTCCACATATTATCTTACCTGGTTTATTTCCTGAGTGGTTGGTATTCTGTCCTGAAACTGTAGAAGTGGTGCGGCTGTGGGCAGTTTTCTTTTCTTGTCCTTTGTAGCCATCAGGCACTACAGAGTGAGACAGGAAGAGAGTTCATGAGTTCCTTACAATTAATTCACAAGCATTCAGTCACTCAGCCTCGGCATCAGGTAGGAGGCTAGAGTCAAAAACACAAAGTAGTGGTTACAGTTCTTTTCCATGTTGTTTTGAGACAGTCTTGGGCAGTAGGCACTGGGTTACTCTGGTGTGCTTACTCTGTAGCTCAGGCTGGCCTCAAACTCTCATAAAATCCTCCTGCCTGAGCTCCAGCCTCCTGCTTGAGTGTTGAGATTACAGGAAATACTTCTTTAAAAGCTTACAAGGAGTTGAACACAGATCACCAAAAAGGGAACCAGGAGGTAATATATATTAGGATTTTGAAGAAGGCTCTGGCCCAAATTCAACTAAAAGATAATTAGTATTATTTCAGTTTTCAGCGCTGGGTGTCTGATCACTGTCACACCTGCTAGGCAAGTGCTCTAGTCAGCTGCATCCTCGCTCGGTACAGCAAAGATTCTTAGATATTCCTAGGACAGGAACAAAGGGTGGAAATAACAGGCATTTCTCTGGTTCTTAGAAATATAGGATTCTTGATGGGTGGTGGCGCGCTCGCCTTTAATTCTGGCACCTGGGAGGCAAAAGCAGGCAGATCTCATTGAGTTTGAGGCCAGCCTGGTCTACTAAGTGAGTTCCAGGACAGTCAAGACTGTTACACAGAGAAACCCTGCCTTGAAAAACGAAAGATAGAAAGAAATGGGAGGGGAGGGAGGGAGGGGGGGAGAGATTTTCCAGATCCAGGACAGCTGTTTGACATAAATTCCTTGACTGAACCTGATTTCTAAGGAAGTTTGCTGCAATTTCAGAAATCACAGCAAATCCACGTCCTTCCCCTTTTCCCACCTCTACAGCTGCTCCACCTGCAACACCTCCCTCAGTTCAGCCACTCTGCTTTCCCAGACATACAGGTTCAAGCCGCAAGAGTCATCATTGGCTTCTTTTTATCCCCGGTGTTTAATTCATTAATTCTCTCTAATTTTCCTCGGGAAGCATCTCACCACTTCCAATCACTTTGCTTATCTACCTGACCTTGCCATGGCCCCTTTAGTCTGTCCTCACTTCATAGTCTCCCTCTGCTCAAAACTCTCCAACACCACCTCCCATTCTGCCCAGAGTAAAATCCAAGGTCTCTACCATGGCCCGAAAGACATGGTGTGGTTTCCTCTTGATGGGGTAACACTTCCCATTCTGCTTGGCTCCAGGAGAACCAGCTGCCTCCGTAGTCCATCTCAGACTCTGAGCGTGTACCCCCAAAACTCTTCTCCCAGATGGGGTCAGCGGCTGGGCTCTGTGCTTCACCTTCTTTGCATCTCTGCTCAATTGTGACATCAGAGTCCTTCTGACCTATTTAAAAATGCCGCCCATCTCTCCTCCCTAGCCTGTCTAGTTAGTCCTTACCCATGGGCAGCTTCCTGTTTCCTTTTAAAGGCGGACAGAACAAGGAAGAACAGGGTACCATTTGCTCAAGGGGCTTGAACCTGAACAGTGGGATGGCAATTACACTTCATGAAGACTAAGCTTAAATGAGCTTTCCAAGATGTATTTCTCTCCTCCTTGTTCTCGGAGACAAGGTCTTGGCATCTAGTTTTGGCTGGCCTGCGCTCACAGTGTAAGCTAGTTCATGGCATTGTCCCTGACTTAATCTTCCCAGTGCTGGAATTATAGGCATGTACACTTGGGGGTGGGTACTGAATTTACAAGTGGATTGTAGAGACCCAGCCTTTTCCCTCTGAGGGAGGCAAATGCTAACTTCTTTTGTGGCTGTATTTGGATTACATAAGGAATTTGCTATCTAGGTTTAAACAACCTGTTTGCCTTAAGTGACAGCTTCAAAGATAAACACTGATGAGTGGTTTTCTTTACACACTGGGCTCCTTTTCAACCTTATTTTCTGGAAAGCTTTGTAAAGATTCAGGAAGACCGTATCCTCTGAACTTGATTCTGTAGAAAGGGCTGATGGCATGGCTCAGTGGTAGAGCGCTTGCCCGGAGTATGCCTAAGCCGTCCATCCATCTTCAGCACCGGTGCTGAGGAGGATACAGCAGAATGGGCAGACAGTAAATGAAGTCAAACAGCAGATGTCTTGACCATGGGTTTCTAACTGTACTTGTCACTCAAGGAAACTTTACTTACGCTTGCACTTCCCAGTTGGGAAAGGGTCATGTGTAGTGCACACAGAAGGGAGTGGTGGTGGTGGTTAAATCAGGATAAGCCTAAGTGGACCAGGACCGGCCCTGGCACTGACCCAGCTAAGCAGAAGATGTCAGGACAGCTCCATAATACTGTCCCACGTGCTCTTATTTCAAAACCATGTGGCCAGCAGGTGAAGTCCAGACTGACTAGGGTTGGCCTACAGTCTCATAATTGGAGAGGCAGCCCCTGAAATGACACACTGAAGTGTCTCTGGAACCTCTGTTGTTCACTGTGGTAGAGCAAGAAGTTCCTTCATGTTGTAGGCTAATCTCTCAAAAAGGGCTCATAAGTAATAATTAAGTAGATGTGTCACAGGGACTGGGGAAGAGTGGAGGATTTTTTTATTTTTTATTAACTGTCACTGCCAGCACATAGCAGACTGTTTAACATTGTCCTCCTAAACCTTTACCTCCGAGACAGGATTTCTCTGTGTGTATACCTGGCTGTTCTGTAACTGGATCTGTAACCAGGCTGGCCTGGAACTCACAGAGATCCTCCGCCTCTGCCTTGCCGCTCTGGTAAACCTTTACTTTTATGTTACCTTCTTGAAGTTTTATTATTAGAGGAAATGGGCAGATTCCTAGGGAAAAACCCAACTGTTGCGCACGCGCGCACACGCGCACACACACACACACACAGAGTGAATATTATCACGAAGGCTACTTGAACTTTTTTGCATTATTAAGAATACTATATACACAAATAAAAGGTATTAAAGCACGTGCTCCCTTGAACTGGCTTAGTGCATAGCTGCAAACCCAGCATTTTGCAGACCAAGGGAGAGAAAAGCCAGCTGCAATTTTCAGGAAAATGATCACCTTAATCTTTAGATAACCAGACTATAACAGTACCACTGGCTTAAAATATATTTCACCCGTTTTGGCTTGGTGTCATCACCTAACATCATTTACTTTTTCTGTGCTGACTGGCTTTCTTATGACAAATACCAACTCTAACTGAGTATTATAACAGACCCACAGTACGCATTGCCATTTTTCTGAATAAGCCCTAAGATTACCACAAATGCCAACTCTGAGTATTATAACAGACCCACAGCACGTGCTCAGTGGGAGTCATGTTTCTGAATAAGCTTCCCTCTTTTGCTTGATTCTAGTTTGCTTCATTGTACAAAAAGCCAAATGTGAAAGATAAATTTTATGCTCAACAGCCTTAGGGAAATGAAGTGAACATTACATTGAGGCTGGGGGTGTCACTCACTGGTTAGAGCACTTAGTGTGAGTAAGAGCCTAAGTTTCCAGCACCACAACCATTGATAACAGCAGCAACAAAACTCACAGGATAAAAACAACTCCATCTAGATAGCATAGCTCCTCCTGGAAACACAAAGATTAGGGCTCTGTGGTTAAAGCATTTGTTGCTCTTGTAGAGTACCCCAGTTTGGTTTCCCAAACCCAGGTTGGGTGGCACTCAACCCCCTGGAACCCCAGCTCAAGGGAATCCAACACCTAGTTTTGGCCTCTGCAGCCTCTAGCACACATGTACGCACACCTCCCCTGCCTCCCTGCTACATACATAACACAGACATAAATATATATTTAAAAAAACGTCTTTTAAAAATTTACCAAAACGGGAGACTGGGTAAAGTGCCCATTGTGCAATCATGAGGACAAAAGGGTGGTGGCCTGAGGATGGCCCCAAAAGGCTGGCTCTTACGCTTGGTCATTAGGGAGTGGCACTACACGAGAGAGATTAGGAGGTGTGGCCTCGTTGGAGGAGGTGTGGCCTCGGAGGAGGTGTGGGCTCGTTGGAGGAGGTGTGTCACTGGGGTAGGCTTTGCAGATTCAGATGTAGAACACTCAGCTATTTCTGCCTATGTATGCCGTGTTCCTAGGTGCTGCGGTTACAGGCACACACACACCACTGTGCCAGGCTTGAACTGTCATACCTCGTGCTCCACTGCCCTATGAGTCCATGTCTTATCAACTACTTCTTTGGTGATTATAGTAAGTACAAAAGACAGGCAGACCCGAAGTTGATCTGAAACCTGGTTTTCCTTTACCGAGTAACAACATCACAGAGGTACCGGAAGGACGAATCGGGAAATGTGTGTTAACAATTATCAGAGGCTTGTCACATAGAGAGTCTGCTCAGGCCCTGTCTCCTGGGACTTCCTTGTCAGCAGTGTGTTTCAGAGCCAGCAAATCTGCTTCTGTTGTGTGAATTCTTTGCATACCACTTACGCTAAGGCTCAACTTCCCTTTGTAAAGAAAGCAGAGACGTAGGGCTGTGAAAACAACATGGAGGAAGGCAGCCCAATGCCTTGCTGGTAGTAAATCATAGGAAGTCATTTGGCTTTCCCTGTCCCCTACACACTTAGTAAATAAACTGGCTTTCTCTCTCCTCGGAGCTCCAGGGAAGGAAAGCCTGGACTAACTTGGTGACAGTGTTCCAGGAGAGCAAGCAAGAGACGGGGCAGAAAAGCCTGGTCCGGTGCTGGTTCCAAAGGCTCTGAGCTCAGCTATGACCCTCCCAGGAGCCCCTGTGGAGACTGACCTTGTTGACATGGTTTCCAGGGTGTGACCTGCTCTGAGAAGAGCCTATGGTCAGCCTTAATGAGGTTTGAGAGAGGACCTTTTTCTAAGACTTAAAAGCCTTTTAATATCAAGTGGAAAATAAGCCTTAAAAACCTCATTCACCATAATATGAAAAATAAATTCTTCAATTTATTTTAATAGTACAGGGAATTTCTCTATATAAGAACAACATGGGGTTGGAGAATTAGCCTAGGAGCAGGATGACTTACCCTACCTCACACAAACCCATGTGGGAGACCCTGGGTTTGGTTCTCAGCACCCCCCACCTCAATAAAAAAGGGCAAAAACAAAGAAAAAACTCACCAAACAACAACAACAAAAAAAAAAAAAAAAAAAAAAAAAAAAAAGAAAGAAAGAAAGAAAGAAAGAGATCATCTTCAGCTTTCCAAAAGTTAAACAACAACAAAAACAAAAAACCCTGAAACTCTTAGGAAACTATTAGATAGGGCTACACATACATTTTAAATGACTCAGGTGGTTTCCCAATATTGTTTACTTGAATCTTCTCCTCATGTTCAAATTGGAAAACTGAGCCATATGCCATGATGCTCAATAAGCTTTTGCCAGCCTTAAGAAACCACAAATGATCTCCCTGCTCCTTTAAAAGCTTTATTCCATTAGTGTCTAAGTGAGCATGCTGGAGTAAGGCCAAGAGGAAGCCCACAGACAAGGTGCCCGTGGACAGCCTTGGGACAGTCTCCCTGATGCACTCCAAGCCAAAAATATGGAGGCGGCAGGCGCAGGGCTGTCTACTAAAAACTGCGCAGCTCCCGACAAGTGCTGAATGAACCTCTGCAGTCCACACAAGCTGTGACTTCCTATGTCCCCTGACGGCCTTCCTCTTTGGAGGTCCTGAGGGTTTCCACAGCTTCCTTTTCCTCTTTGAACATATGATGTGATGGAAGAGCCTTCTTTCAACAGATCAATGTAACTGCTCTAATGAATGAGCTGCTCTTTTGGTCAGAATTCGTATTCTATGTACAGCACATAAAGTGGACCTGGAGAACGAACCCGGGCCTTGTGCTTTTTAGATAAGAACTCTCTCCTGAGATAAATCTAAACCCTTGTTTGAAACAGGGTTTCAGGCTAGCTTTGAACTCATGATCCTCTTACTTTAGCCTCTCTCGTCCTAGGAGTATAGGCATACAGCATCATGTACGAATTTAGCTATAAGTTTTAATAAGACAGAGAATATGGGCCGGAAGGCAGACAAACCTTAAGACACAGTTGCTCTCTCTGTCCATCATTTAATTGGCTTTGTCGACATATAGCTTAAGGAACACACGGCATGTCTTTCGGTCATAGTTGGATATTAGCAGTTTCATATTTAATCTAAATGTTTCAATCTATCTTCAGGAAAAAGCTAATGCAATAGACCAGACATTGCTATCCTCACATATGTGCATTTACATATTTACATATAATCATTCCTCATGCTTATCCACTCAACTATACCTGCCAGGGTTATTATAACATTTCAATCATAGATATTAAGTATTTACTTCAACTTTAGCCGTGAAATTTGCATTACAGGAAGGACTAAAGCCATTTCAAACATCTACTAGATTGAGTATTTCACATGACAGAGAACTTTTCTTTTCATTTAAGTTCTGGACTATAACTATTATGAGCTTGTACAGAAACAATCAAAGCTCATAGGAGAGAGCACCAGATAAATACGAATTTACTTAGCCTCAGTTCCCCTCCCCCTTTAACTTATTCCCACAGCACCCTACTAAAACAGGACCAGGAGGCTGTGTATCAGAAACAGTACCACAGGTGAGTAGCCCTCGGGGAAGAAACCCTAGGCTAACTTGATGTCAGTGTTCCTAAGGAGCAAGCAACATTACATATCTGGGAGATATGAGATGCAGGCCTCAATATGAAATTAATTATACTTCATGTGCACCCATCCTGAAAGTAATTTAATGTATTTTTCACGTCCATGCATTTTGAGTGAAACCTATCACATGAAGCCAGATGTGGGATTTTCTATTTGTGGCATTAGTCAATGTTAAAAAAAAAAAAAAAAAAAAAAAAGCTTAATATTTTGTCAGACAAGACTCAAAATCAAATAATCAAGCAAGAAATGCGAGGAATTGCAGTGTCACTGCCCAAACACAAGAGGATATTGCCCGTACTGTGTGGGAAATCACATGACTATACGGCTCCAGCTGAGAGCATGTGTGAGAACAGACAAGTCTTTCAACCTCAGACATGTGCAAGTCCCATTGTCTTCGGAGTAATTTACCAAACCTGCTTTGATAATTGGTTCTAGAACAGCCCAAGAAACAGTCGCCTTAGCTGGACATGAGGAAAAGCATGTCTTAGAACATATACGGTCAATGTATTTGGTGGTAACACAGCTCTCTTCCAGACACACTTTAAATTCCATTAAAAAACTTTTTTTGGTGAGGGGTTGTTTGCTTGTTTGAGACAGGGTCTCATGTAGCCCAGGCCAGCCTTGAGCTTACTAATAGACAAGGATGACCTCGAACTTGTCATCTTCCTGCCTTCACCTCCCAAATGCTAGGATTATAGGTGTACCACCGCGCTAAAGGCTTTAGAAAAAGGTTTAAAAGAGCTGGGTAGATAAGTTTGCAGCAGTGACCAGGTGAGTACAGGTGCCTAGGGGGCCTACAAGAGAGGCCTGGACTCCCTGGAGAGAGATTAGCTGGCAGATGTGAGCCCCTGATGTGGGTGCTCCGTGCTGCTGGACTTGAGTCCTCTGCAAGACAAATATTAACCACCATGCACTACCCAGCTCCAAACAAACAAGAAAATAAATGGAAATTTTCCTTCAGACATAGGACAATCCTCTAAATGGAAAACACCATATTTTTTTACCCGCTGTGGCATGTGCCAGGTTAAACGGCCAGCCTTTCCATGTTCACTAGTGACCTAGCTGCTACACACATGATCCCTGTCCCTTGTGGATTATGTGTGTGGCTATGCAAAGTACAGGGCAGAGTACACACAGGGAGGAGAGGCTGACCATGTGTTATCACGAGAGACAGTAATTATCACCCAGCCAAACATCAACAGCCGATTAAGCTCAATCTGTAATTAGAAGGAACTATTTAAATAACTTGGAAAAGAGAAATAATTAGAATTCAACTTCATTAGACTTTGCTTAGTTAAAACAAAGTGGAAAAAAGGTTGTTTTTACTATACTAGGATAATAATTTACTTCAAGGAAAATTAACATAAATAATGCTAATATTTTACAGACTTACTATGCCAGTTACAAAACTTACATGTGAGAGTATAATCAAAGTAAAGAATGTGCAACTCCTGGAAACAGCCCTCAATAAATAGTGGACTCAGTTTAAAATCTTAGTTTGGAAAAAAAAGTGCAAAATAATTTAAGTCCTGAGTATTAGCTAAAACAGTTTAATCGGTAAAACTTTTTGCTCAATATCCATAATTAATTGTTATTCTTCTGTAAGAAGTCAGTAAAATATTTTCAAATTCCTACATAAATCTCATATAAGCTTCACCTACAATGAGTGGGAGGTACTGAAGGACGAATTTTATCCCAGCTCATGTCAGTGGCCACTGGCCTTGACCTTAGGTTGGAAAATTATAGGCCATCCCACTTCTCCCCTGCAGCCATTTCCACATCTGCCATTTTGTTCTTTATGTCCTCACTGGAGCCTCAGCCTCAACATCTCCCCATTTATCCACAGTAAATCTTCTCTTTTCACAGGAGCATTGGTTTCATGGCACAACCGGCCAGAAAATGCCCCTGGCCCCAACCTTACCCACTGTCCACATTCCCACACTACCAGGATACATTTGCCACAAATGGTGCACATACAGAGACGTCATCAGCACCACATGTCCACACTTCACATCATGGTTCACTCTGGGCACAGATGCACCGTCTTTCATAAATACAATGATGTGTATTCACTATTACAGTAGCATACAGAACCCCGTTCAGTTTTCATAGTTCAGCTCAATTCATTCTCATGAGATTGTCTCAAGCTATTCTTAACACCATCACTTTGGTTTCTTTGAGTCTGACAACACTGCCACCTTCCCAATACTACTTGACGTTTAAAAATAATGTTTCTATTAATTCTTCGAGGTTATCATTCAATGTTTTTGATTCATGTTCACCCTCCCCAAGTTTTCCCAGATCCACACATGCTTACCCTCCTAACTTCTGACCACTGCCCATCCCCTGCAGCCATAGAGTCTTACTGTGTAGCCCAGGTTACCCTGGGATTTGCATTGCTGTGTAAGGCAGAAATAACAGAAGCAGCACTTAGTTATATTCAGTTTTGGAGGATAATTGCCTTTTCCACTCCATTGGCCTATACACACTGTGCTCTGTGACTTAAGTATCCCTGCTTTTTCTATCAAAACCCACCGTCAAGAGCACAGACGTTGGCACTAAGCTGGATAAGTTCTGGGGCCCACCTTGCAATATAGGAAACTGACATCTGCCTGTAACATGAAAACGTAGGATCGGCACAGGGTATACAGCCCACCTTGAACTGACTTCAAAACTGGCATGGGTTACGTGCATCATGCTTTTTCTTTGACAATTGTAACTGAGGATAACTCCCAAACTCCTGATCCTTCTGCCTCTGCCTCCCAAGTTTTGGGATTACAGGTACATCCTACCAGGCTGGGTATCATGGTTACTTTTGAGACCTTCTGGAAGACAGCAGGCTTAGGCAGGCCAAGAGCCTGAGAGAAGACACACTGTTTGGGGTTTTGTCTTCAGTTTTTTCGAGACAGGGCCTCACTACTGAGCAAAGCTGGACTGGAGCGCTCTTGCTGCCTCTCCCCCCCCCAAGTAAGTGCTGGGCTTATAATTATGTGGTTGAACATGCGGCTGTTTTGCTTTTTCTGGTAAGAGAAACAATAGGGTTTGAGTTTTAATACTCTGTCCTGTTGACAATTTCCCACATTGCTTTGCAAAACTTCATTCACTCACAAGCAAGCATTCATCCACACACAGCATCCACTCATCCACTCACAGACATACATCCACACACAGGCAAGCATACATCCACTCACAGGCAAACACACATCCACACACAGCATTCACGTCACTCACTGATGGATTCACAACAAAGTCACATTTTACTAAGAATTAGAGAGATTTGTGGATCATGATAGAAACTAGAGTGTCGTTAAAATCATAGAAAACCCACTTGCTCCCTCTCCTTTTCATCCCACTCCTTGCTTAATTAAGATTCAAAGTGGAAAGAGAAGAAAAGGTCCTCACAGCAAGAGTAGACAGGAAGCCAATTTTTCCACCATGTTCTCTACCGAAATCCCGGCTACAGAGCAGAGATGTTCCAGACTGATCAGTGTGCGGCTCAGGCTTGATGTATTAACTTGTATTCATTCACAATGAGTCACGGTGACTTTGTGTCCAACGTATAGAAGATGCATGAACTGCACACCCAGCAAGCCCACGACTTTCTCTACTCATCCCTCCAGTCCCTCCAGCCCTGCCCCTTTTCTCTTTTCTTCCCACTAAACCCACTTGGTTCTCATGGAGGCTGAGGCAGAGGGTTCATTGTGAATTCAGGGGCAGCTTGGGCTACATCGTGAGTTTTAAACCAGCCTGGGGTGTAATGTGTGAGACCCTGTTTCCTCCTGTTACCAAGAACAAGGAGACAAGGAAAGGAAGGGGGGAGGGAGGGGAGAAGTGGGTAGAGAAAAAAGAAAATGAGTTTCTAGTACAGAATTGACATACTATTATGTTAATAACCGAATAGACTTAAGCGGCCCCTCCCCCTCCCTCTTCCCCCATTTTTAATAGCACAGACCCGGAACAAATGCAATCTTGGAAGACAGGAACAGAGCTGTAAGCTTGGGAGCCAGAGGCTGACGACGACATTTGTGGGATGTGACCAGCTCGGCAGTAGTTCTGAAGGGCAGGATCAGGCTGGGGGCTCAACTACCAGCGCCGAATCAGTTAGTAACCACTTTGCTAGGGTGGCCTGCCCGCCAGGCTGGGCAGCTCAGCATAGATAGCACAGGAGCTTGAGGGCCAAAACACATGTTCCATGCTGCCTAGCCAGCTGTCCTGCACACAGATAAGTATGACAGATGGGAGCTGAGAGCTGGACAGGACTCGTGTATGTACACAGCACATGCTCAAGGGGCAGGCACCCATCCAGGTAAACTGTAATGAAAATGGCACCGAGGCCAAAGTGTCCCAAAGGAGACACATATGGGTAACGAAGACAGAATATTCTAAGTACTAGGAGAAAGAGGAGCAGGGTTTTGCTGGAGATAATGGGGAGTTTCGGAGTACAGGACACCCACGCTGATTCTAGGCCATGAGCAAGCACTGGCGCCATAAACACAAGACGGAAGGAGTTTGTCCTGGGTGGCACAGGGGCACAAGGGCTGATTCACAGCTTTCAGTTACCCAGAGGGAAAAAAACCTGTCACATCCCCTTATAAAGGAAGGGTCGTCACACCTTTCCGCTTTCTTTTGTTAAAATATTGACTTTTAACTTGCTTCCAGGAAGGAACCAGACATTTTATATGTTACATATCTTCTGCTTTTCAATTTTAGGATGTAAGAAAATCCCTTCAGGTTCTCGAGTAAAGCACCACTCAAGAGCAGAGAAGTGTCACCGTGGTGAGTCAGGGCAGAGACCCAAGGACGCAATTGCATTACATGTAGCAAGGAAGCTCATCAGGACGACAAACTTTGACCTGAAAAGTTTTTTAATTTCATTAAAACAAACCTACAGATTGTAAGTTTATATACCTGCTTCACAGAGTAGAATGGAAGGAGGAATGTGGGTAACCTAGGGGACAATAAGTGATTTGGGGGAAAGATGGCTAATCCCTCAAAAGAACAGCTGCTGCTGGCCAGTGTGGTGGTGCACACCTTTAATCCCAGAGAGGCTGGTGGATCTCTGTTCGAGGCCAGCCAGGTCTGCAGAGTGAGTTACAGGATAGCCAGGGCTACACAGAAGCTCTGTTCTCAACAAAACAAAATAATCAATAACAAAACAGTTGCCACACATTGTGTGGCACCAGCTTCCTGCTTCCTCCCATGGGTAGTCCAGGGTCAGTCTCCTCTCCTTGATCAGACACCCTCCAGAGCTCATTCTGAAGTAACTGCCCTAATGCAGAGAAAGAAAGCTCCCCAAGTATCTACCTCTGTCCAACTCATCAGTAAACAGGAACTCCATGTCTTAGGGTAGTATTTCCTGAAGCCATCAAGCCTTTCTGATGTCACCAGCCCACGGAACCATGGGAGATGACAGAACTTTAGAAGGTGGGCCTCGCCTCACTAAATACAGGCAGTATGTCCTGGGAGAGGAAGCTGTAAACCTTCCCCTTCCTGTTGTGTGCCTCCAACTCCTGCTTTGGGGTAAGCAGCTTCCTTAGCCGAAATGTATGTTGTCCCAGGACCACAAGCAATGGTGTTAAAGACTGAGCCAAAAGAAACCCCCCCCCCCATTTAAGTGTATTATACTAGCTGTCTTGTAAACATTCAATCCACCCGTGCACAGTACTTTGATTTCAGGGTGTGAACAGACAGCACTGATGAGGGTAAATTAGGGCAACACTAAGATGAACGCAGTTTCCACAAGCATTTCCTTAATGCTTACAGCTTGTCTCATGTTGGCGGCAGCTTACTGATAGGTTGCACTGTTCCAACGGAAGCAGCAACCCAAGCTTTTGGATGTGTATCTTTGAAAATCTCAGGAGAGCCATTAGTACCTTAGGCTGAAGACCAGTGTGCCAGGATATCAGAAACTTTTATGGTCCCCAAGAACTGCAACCTCCTAGCCACAGCAAAGGGCTCTTCTACACCCAGTTTCTTGCCAGGGTGTTCTGAATCAAATAGAAACCTTTAGTTTTTCTTTAATGAAATACTTAAAATAGTTCTTACAGATTAAGCCATCAAAGTTCTTCTGTTTAAAGTGCTGGGTTCTCTTTAGAGAACAGCTAGAGAATCACCAGAGGCCCCTAACACAGAGAGGTTTGGAGGGTCCCACCCAGACCTGCTGAACTACGAGCCCCAGAAGGGAGCCCTGGGTTTTAAAAGGCTCCCCAGAGCATTCTGATGCATTTTAGTAATACTCGACTGCAGATTTAATTTCACAGTTTTCATCGTTAACCAAAAGGACAAGTCTGGACTTCCTGACTAGGAGCAGTTAGAGGCTTTCACATTCCCTAACCCAGCAGTGTACAAACTGGGTGTGCATAGTCTTGCAGCCTCTCATAGGCTTTCCACATTTCAGCGCTTTGGATCTGGAAAAGCCACTCTGGGCACCTTCTCAGGACATTTAAAAACACATGAGGTAAGACAGAATTAAAAGCCAACAAAAGCAGGCTTAAATTATACTTACAGGTTATCAAGGTATCAGAATGCTCTAGAATTATATTTGCCCTTTACTAACCCATTAAAGGGCAAAAATCTAGGGATATGTGATTTCACAGCAGCCACCAACTCAACCACTTCTCTTGAGTTATCGGAAAGCTATTACACAAGGAATGAAAACATCTGCCAACTGCAGATGCAGAAGGTCACATACACTTGCCGACCATATTTGAAAAACGGTTTTCACTTTAACATGTGGCTATTTTCATTCACATTTACAAGGCCTGGACTAAGCCTGCACAGGGACAGCTTTAAGGCAAACTCAATTTCAGCTTCTTTCTTAGAAGCCTTCCCTCACTTTGCAGCCCTGACTGGTACTTTCAATGAAAGGCACACCTCCCGTGCAGCCTCAGGAGTCCATGGTTCATTCTCCAGGCTGTAAAAACCTCTGGAGGGAGGAGATACTGCTCCTGCAGCAGGGTCCCTCTGCGTACAGCTGAGTATGTTCTACTCCTGCCCCTCTAAACATATCACCCAGGGTACAAATTAACACACTTGTTCTTATAAAGGTGGAGGCAAGCCCCCCCCCCACATCCCCAGATTTAAAGTATGATACAACAAATGATGTACTAACAGTCAGAAGCAAGATTAGCAACTTCAGAATCATGAGCATCACCTTTATGCTTTACAAGTTAATTATCTGTATTTTGGGTATTCCCTTACAGTAATGGGTCACAGACTAACACATTTTGCTTAAAATCATAGGAAGATAAAACACAAGAATCTTGGGGTTCATGATAGAAAGAAATGGAATATTATTGTTTAGTAGGCATAGAGTGTGCTTTGTAAGATAAAGAGCACAAAGACATAGGGAAGTTACAAATGAATATATTCAAACCAAATACTACTAGACTGTGAACTCTGCTTAAAACTGGTTAAGATGGTAAAGTCTATATTGATGAATATTTTAACACAGTTAAAATCTTGGGTCAGAAAGATAGCCCAGCAGTTAAAAGCACTGGCTGTTCTTGCAAAGGACCTGGGTTCAGTTCCCAGAAGTTTTACTTGCTTTAAGGAGGGAACTAGACATTTTTTATGTTACATATTTGCGGCTTTTCAATTTTAGGACATGAGAAAAACCCTTCAGGCTCTATAGTAAAGCAGCAGTTAAGACCAGAGAAGCAGCATCATGTTGGCAAGACTGTCCAGTTATAGCCAGTGTGAACATCTTAGAGACACTGGACCTACTTAGGGACCCACTTCCCATGTGCTCTGGGAAGGACTGCGTTTCCGGAACTATTTACCTTTCAGCTCCAGTTCATTTTTTTATTCCTCAAATGTGGTACATATATAAAACTGCCCACTACCCTTTACAAAGTCCTGTAAATATTTTGAGAACACGGAATATCATGAATATTTTTAAGAACTGAAGGTTTCTGGTATTTTTGCATAATTTTTAAATTCGATTAAGTAGAAATGAGTTAAAGAATCTCAATATTTGAATTAACATTTAATATCCTGATTTAAGATTTATACATCTTAAACTGTAATACCTGTTTTTCAGGTGTTTTGGACAGGGACTTACTACTTAAGTTGGACTACTTATGATGCTCCTGCCACACTTCCTGCATGCTGGCATAATTGTGTACAACAAGCAGGCTTTAAACTGTAATATTTAAGGCCAAATTTAAGGCCCTAAAGACGGGCTGAATCAGTGACACTATTCTGAAAAGAAAAAATGCCCAAGTACTTGGTACTTTAAGAAATATTCTTACACATACACATATTCTTATAAAATAATTTTTCAACATTAGGGATTGGATCTCATGATTAATAGGTCCACCACTCAACTGTAAACACATCTGGTCCTCACATTAACTTTTATTTTTGAGACAGGGTCTCATTTATGTAGGTTAGGGTAGCTTCAAACTTGTGCTCCCCTGTCTCCGTCTCCGTCTCCTCAGAACTAGGGTGGCATATCCAGCCTACAAATCCTTTCTTTTTTCTTAACTTAAACACTGTCTGTATTATCACCATGTGAGGGTTTAAATGTGTGACTGCTGGCATGTATTCCACAGCCTACATGTGGAGGTCAGAGGGCAACCCTGTGGAGTCACTTCCCCCAGTCCACCTTTGCATGGATCCCAGGGATCGAACTCAGGCCATTAGGTGTGGTGGTAGCAAGTGCTCAGTCTGCTGAGCCATCTCATCAACTGTTCAGATTCTTTCTTTAACAATTACTTCATGTAGCCTTGTGCTGCTAAAATACACAAACATTAAAATGCTGGCTTCTCCCCCAAAAAGCAAGTGAGCTTGGGAAGTCATAAGCAGCTATTTTGGGCTATGGAGGATAAATTGGTACTGGGAATTAGGTAACAATGCTTGGTGGCCTCAGGAAAAACACTGATACAAACCTCGCTTGAAATGAAGTCCTTTAAACAACATGGTTATATAAATGCCATCACTGTGACTCTTGCTTCTTAAGAGGCTATAATTACTTAGGGATTATGAAATCTGACGAAGGGCTCCCTTTCTACAAAATGGTATCATAGCAACACTTGACAGACCCATGACCCAAGGTAAAGAAGAAAGGAAATAATAAGCAATCCTTTTATTAGTGGCCAAGAAAAAACATGTTTTATTCCTTTTGAAAATGCTCCATGCATTGAAGGGTGACTATTAAGAGCCCATCTCTAGTTTGTCTCCTCACAGAGTCCCTATATACAACATGCAAGACACAGGGACATGAAGGTGGGCAGAAGGCAGGCAGTTTACTGTCTGGTGGCACCTACGGCTATAGGACACAGGTGTTGACCTCACACACATACTAAGGAAGGGCATTCCCATTTTAGCATGGACTTGGAAGGGGAAGAACACAGCTCCACAGAGGAAGAAGACCTCAAAAGAATTTTAATAGATGGCGCTATTGTGAGCCATGTCAGAGGGCATGTTAACTAGGAATATCATATCCCCTTTATAATATCATAAGTATATATTTAAAACAATGTAATCTCTACAATGAAATAACTTCTACCTAACTGGTCAAAATACTAAACATTTACTAATTCAGAACCAAATGAATATCTTGATTCCCCCCCCCCCCTCCTAGTTTTTACAGACAGGATTCCTCTGTGTAGCCCTAGCTGTCCTGGAACTGCAGACCAGGATGGCCTCTGCCTTCCTCTGCTTCCTAAATGCTGGCATTAAATGTGTGGGCCACCACCTCCTGGCTCAAGTAGAATATCTTTAATATTGTCATTGTAGTCATTGCCATCATTAGCAGCAGCATCTTTGATTAGCTGTTGAGGCTGGCCTCAAACTCTTTGGCTCAAGGGATTTCGCCTTAAGTGCATTTCCTTCGGCCAACTCCTAAGCCATCTGTAAGAAGCACTTTTTGATACCTACTATACTGTTTCAAAACAGTGGCTAGATTTTCTGGGACAAGGACACATAAAATACTATGAATCAACATTCTGTGTTTTGATGGTGACTGATGACAGCATTTAGAAAACACCAAGCCAAAATACTGTAAGGGAGAATATGAAGCCTCATGTTTGCTTTTTTGGTATAATGCTTACACTGATAATTTTGGTTAATAATAGACCTCGAAAAGTTCTAGAAACAGGAATATTTCTTTTAACAAAAGACAAGCATCTAAAGGAAAGCACCCTGATCCGGTGACCCTTCTCTGAACCAGAAAGGACACCCAGCTGGTCTCAGTCCCATTAGCATGCACTTCCTGAGTAGCCCAGTGTCCACCTTCATCACCCCCCACCCTCTGCCCTTGCCCTTCAGCAGGTAGGTGCTGCTTGCCATGCAGTTTCTCCATGGATCATCCGTGTACACATGCACTGCGTGTGTTAGAAATGGCTTGTTTCTTTTTAATATACCCTTTGTTATGGTGAAGGAAAGTTTATTTTCCTTTCCTATACTGCAAAAGTAACAAACAGCTCAAAACTCACAGAGGTGAAAACCTTTCTATTTTTCTCAAGGGTATAATTTCAAACCATTCTGATGACAGCTATTGGCAGTAAAAACCGTGTAAAACATTCAGCATATTTCAACAAAGTTAATAATTAATGAACATCCTATGTCATTAATTTATAATAAATCCAAGCTGCTTCTGCATCTTCAAAAGTGCTGCTTGGGATTCTACCCTAGAGGAAATTAGTTGAAGGTGACAGTCTTTAGATTCTTGGGTTTGTACTGTCATAACATACCTTCTGAAGACAACAGCTGGTACTTCGTGAACCTAACTACTTTCTTTTACCTGTGAAGGATTTTTCTCACCATTAGAGTACATGCTGCAATAAAGAGACTCCCTCCTGTTAGCCACACAAAGGAGAACAATGTGTAATTATGATGAATTACATACATTTGGGCATCATTAATCCCAGCATATTCTGGTGAGTTAGTTTGCTCTTTATGTTGGTTTGGAGGTATTGGGTGCATGAAACATTTTGATGGAGTTTGTTAAATAACATGAACTTTTTAAAAAAGAAACTGAGTAACACCGAAGAAATAATTTTCAAGTGAGCAGTTAATCTGTTTATTACTAGTTCTTACACCAACAAATATAGAACAGGCTAATTACTTTTTGTTTTCCATTATTTTGGAGACAGCATCTTGCCTTGTAACTGAGGCTGTCCTGGCCTCAAACTCAATCCTCCTGCTTCAGCTGCTAGCGTAATAGGGTTACATGCCTACACTAAGTCACCATAAACGCTTCAGATATTTTGTGTTCACTGAGAGGAACTGGCTCTTCTTTTCAATGTGTGAGACTTTGTAGTTGTTATCTGTTTGTATCCTCATGTCTTCTTTATTGTTAGTTTGGAACTTTGGAAAATATCAGCAAAACCATTACTTTTCAATATCTGTCCTACTTAGTTAAGCGGCAGCTTCTGTTCTGTCGAGTTCTTTGCCTGCCAGGCACACAGAGCCTGGAGGCTCATCCCAAACTGTCAGAAGCTTCAGCAAGTCCCCTTTCATCTACTTGGTTCCAATTCTGAGCTACAGATGTTTAGCCATTTGTCACCCATCCCCATCAACTGCTGATGACATGATACTCAACCTCACTCACATGATCTATTCACAACCTAGATCTTTCCTTAGTTACTACCCATTCAAAGAACCACTCAGAAGTATTTGAACTATTAAATCTGGTACAAGGTGAGCATGGTGGCGCAGGCTTGTTACCTCAGCACTTGTGAGATAACAGGCATTACACTGTGAGTTGTAGTCTAGTCTGGCTTACAGTGTAAACTCTTGTTTCAAACACATACAAACAAATGTTTTTGTTTTTAAAAAACTGGTCTGTGGGAGAGATTTGGAGACTAACACTGTGGCTTAGAGGTGGCCTATATTCTAAGGGTTTGAATGCTGGAGGCCCGGTTCCCATGTAGGGTTAATGACAGAAAAAAAAAAAAAAAAAAAAAAAAGAGAGAGACATTCTGTATATGTCAGTGCAGATGTAATGAGGGTTGGACCCTCAGATGCAGAACCCTACAAAGAGGGTCAAGTATACATAAAGTGATGACCCCCATCCAACCATCAGGGAAATGCATTAAAATCACGGTGGGATATCTTCTTATACTCAGGATGTTTTCTTATAAAGAAAAATCACAAATGCTGATGGAGAAAAACTAGAACCCTTGTATACCATTTAACGGGTATGGCTGCTATAGAAAGCAGCATGGAGGGGCCTCAAAAAATTAAAAACCAAAAAACAAAACCCAAGCAAGCACAAGTACTGGAACCAGAATTATGGCCGAGAAGAATGGAAATCAGGGCCTCAGAGAACACCTCTGTGCTCACACTCTCCCGACAGAGGACCAGGGCCAGGGCATTGGCCCAACTTAAATGTCCATTTAGTGCTCAGTGGACAAAGAAAACATGGTACGTAAATACATACAAAAGTCCTGAAAAGTAACCATACTGTAAGAAGGAAGTCACAGCACAGATAAGCTCGGAAGGGATTCTCCTATGAGAAATGTTTGAGTCACAGGACCAACTGCAGGTTGATGTACACGGCAAACTTAGAAGGAGAGAGTCTCTGCCAAGGGCCAGGGGGAGGAGCGGAAGAAGAGCTGCTGTTCATCAGGTTTAAAGTTCCAGTTGTATGACACGAATCAGTTTCAGCGATCTGCCACTGTACAACCCTGCACAGAGTCAACAATACTGTATTATATGGCAAAACACCAGGGGGCTGGTCTTCCGTTAAATGCTCTTGCCATAGTTTAAAACCAAAAGTGAACAAAACACAGGCTGGGGAAGTAGGTCACTGGCAGTAAGCCCACCCTGGCAGGCATAAGAATTCCATCCTCACCACCACAAAAAATAAATGGTAAACAATAAAAATTACAGTACATTAATAAAAAGGAATTTGGTAATATCTATGCAGACATTAAAACGTTAAAAATTAAATACTCTGCAATACCTCTTCTGAAACGCCACCTTAAAGAAATAACCAAAAACACAGAAGATGTTTTTATATATAAAGATGGTATATTAGAACAAAACACAACTGGGGAAAAAACCAAAAACCAAACAAACCAGAAGTAACAATAGCCAATGGGGAGATATCCCTCCACAGATTATTACATCACCAGCAGAATTTAAGCACTTAGAGGCAGTCATTAGTGTGGCTTGTAATTAAATTACGACTGCACACTGATGCCGAGAGTGGGTACACGAAGGCTCTTCACACCGTACTGTGGTGACTGGACTGGTACTTCTTTTGTGTTTCTCTCAAGGGTTGTATAGTGCTAAGGCACATTTTGATAACCTCAAATAAATCTGAGAAGCAGTGCTGTTTTAAAAAGACAGCTGAAAAATAAACGCGCTTTTGCCTTTTAAATGGATTCATCTCCTTAGTTTCATACCTGAAACCCAGTTCATAAAAGGCACTCCACTGTGATTTCTGCTCCTCTTATGCGGGCAATTTTGCTTTGATGTGTTGAGACAGGGTCTTGCTACAAAGTACTGCCTGGCCTCAAACTCTTGATCCCCCTGCTTCAACCGCAAAGCCCAGTACTGGGAGCACAGGTGGGCAGCATGTGGCCACCCCTCTGCTGTGTGTCATTTGGAAAGACTGTCCCTTTCTTTTAAGTTAGAAGGATCTTGTATGCTGTCCTTACCCTCCAAAAGGCACAACCTCACAGCCTGCTTTGTTGTAACGTACAGAACCTGGCTTCACACACTATGAAGCGAGAATTTAGCTCATCTATTGCTGTTGGCTGAGAAATTGCTGAGTAGATATCATGACAAACATCACACCCAAGATCTCTTTTGGAATTTAAATTTAAAAAGGATCAACTGGAAGCACAATTAATATAATAAGGAACACAATCCTAGATGCACCGAGACCACATTGTTCGATTTCATACCCATGGTGAATGTAACGCTTAGTTTTTCCAGAGGACTTTGATCAGCTCAGATGTTGTAGGTTACACTGTACACTGTTACATGATTGAGAACTACTTCAGTTCACAGGCTCCACTGGGCCACTAACACCCATTATACACCTTTAAATATAATTTATATAGCTTTATGAATCTACTGAAGAATATTTAAGAAGACTCCAGGCTCCACATTTGGTAAGGGAGAGCTCTCATATAGAAAAACGCAAGTATTTAAATACCTTTTCTTAGTTCCTAGTGATTCAATCTCATTTAAATGTAGTTAACATTTTGAAAGGTATATCTGTTTTTTATATTGACCATACTGACATTACACTTAATTGTCTTTAAGAATGCCTGTGGGTGCTTTGTAGACATCAACAAGCTTAGTTATAAGCTTATGGAATTTATTTATCCACATGTACCTTTCTAATACTCCAATACCTCTCTAATAATCAGGCATTTTAGATTTCAGGGACAGTCTCTTTGGTATGAAAAACACCACAGTTCTTATTCATGCCAAGTAATTGTATATCCATTGTTCACAAGTGTTTGGGTTTGGGGGTAAGATGAGGAAGGTTTCATGTAGCCATTCTGGCTTTGCATTCTCTGTTTAACTAAGGATGACCCTGATCTCCCCATCATCTTGCTTCCACCTTAAGTTGGGAATTTTGATTATCAGGAAAACATGACAAAAACCGAACTACAAAGAAGCCTTCTTATTGATTCCAGGGATCATCCCAGGGCTCACACACCATAAACATGTGCCACACCCCTAGCTTCAGGAAGCCTTAAAATGTTACATAAAAATGTTAATCTTTGACTTTATAAGGGTTGTTACAGAAAAGCATGGAACCTTTCATTGTTAATATTAGATCAAATCAAGTAAGCAGAAAGATTAAATATTAACTTTTACCTTCTTGATCATTTGTCATGGTACTTGCTCTTTGGTCATGTTATTTTATTCTGTTTTTTTGAAGACCTTAAAAACATACCTGTATAAGCTAACAGATTACAGTGCAGAAATGGGTTGTAGCATTGAAACAGAATAGGACTGAAAAAGGCCAATTTGTCATTAAGAATCTTGTTTTAAGACCTCCCGTGGATGTTTTGAAGTAGACACCAACAAGCCTAATTATTAGTACCATGGAATTTATTATCCATATGTTTATTATCTATATGTACCTCTCTATTACACGATCAGGTATTTTAGATCTCAAGACCAAAGTCTCTTTGGTTTAAAAAAAAAAAAAAAAAAAAGCACAACTGTTTGTATTCATGCCAAGTATTTTATAAGTTGTTCACAAGAGTTAAAAAACCTGAAGGTTTGAAAGACCTGTCAGTTTACAGTTCAATAAAAATTTTATGTTAGCCTGAGGTTCTGTTGAGAAACAAATTACAGTGGAAAGTTCTTATACAAGGGCCTGCAATTCAACAGCAAAATTTCAGTTGAGAAAATATCCACTGAATAATGACTCAGTAAAATGCTATTAGAATAGATTAGTGTCTTTAGCACCATGTATGATTTGTACCCTAGATGACAGGTGCTAAGTCTTGGAACTCAAGATATTACCCACCTTCAGGTTATGTGGCAATATGTGTCACTACCTTGTTTTTATTTTATTTTATTTGTGTCACTACCTTATTATCCCCACTGTTGAGGCAAATCTCTTCCCTTTCTTTTTATGCTATCCTATTTCTAGAACACACAGAGTTTTAGGGGAGGCTCCATCCAACAACTGTGGCTAGACACTGGGAGGATTCAGGAATAATGCACAATTCCCTAGAAAAAGAATTTTAATTTCTGTCCTTAATTCACCCCTCCCAGAACGTACTCTTGCTGAATATTTGTGTGTCTTGTTCCAGAGAAGTTAAATTACATTTGACCTAGAAGATGTAGGTCAGTAAATAATGGTGCTTGACAATTTTAATTTTACTGATGGTTGTTTTCACAAATCTAAACATCATTTCACCTCAGAAAAGTTCCAGAAAAGAAGTGTGGTCTCAGACTGAGTGTGATGGTGCATGCCTTTTGTCCCATTACTTGGGAGGCAGAGGCAGGAGGATGTCTGTGAGTTTGAGGATAGCCAGGTCAGCCAGGGCTATTACACAGAGAAACCCTGGAAACCACACACACACACACACACACACACCCACCCACACACACACACACACACCCACCCACCCAAAGTGTGGTCTCTCAAAGTGTGGTCTCTTCTACATCTCTGTCCTTTTGGAACTGAGGGCCTGATAACCTCCCAGAAGCTTCTCAGTGAACACCACAGACAAGGCCCATTGCCTCACTGAGTACCTAGGTGGCTGGAAATGCTATGTGCTAGAAGTGCCCAGAGAGCAGCAGAGACAGTTTGTCTGTAGTGCTCACTCATCCCTGGCTGCCCTTTTCCAGGCCTGTTCCCTCCTGTGTGCACGCCCATGGCTGAGCGGCTGGGCTCCGTGAGGGCAGAGGACATGCACTGCTAAGTGTATAGTCTGGTTTCACACAGAGGCTGGAGTCAACAGAAACACAGAGCTTTCATGCTTCCTGCTTCTGCAGGGTCTGTAATGTCACATCAAGAGATGGAAACTGAAACAGAAGGACCAAAACCCAGCATCACACAAGAATTTACCTGTGATGTGAAGAATTCTCACGCTTAGGGCTCCCACCCCCACCGCTCTCTCCATTTGAAATTTCCCTGTTGGAGGTTTAGTCCATTTCCGTGCCCAGTAACCTGCAGTTCACCATCAATGGCACCCACTGCTCATTCATCACCATGTTTCATCCTAAGACACAAAAACTCTATGCAAATCTGCTTCATTTTGTTTAGCAAAGCTCAGGGTCAAACTCAGGGCCATGGACACACAGTAGGTAAGTGCTGTGCCATCCCTCCCCCATTTAAATACACTTTCTTTTGGTGTAGAAAGCTGTCTCCATACAACACACTCAAAGGCAAAAAGAATTTGGAAACTAGTTAATTGAGTAAATCATAGGGAGGCGCTTTGGCTTTCTTTAACGTATATGGAAGCCTAAAAAACACAGATGACTCCCCTGTACAACCCCAAGACACTTACAGAACATAAACTTTACTGCAACTGTGATTGATAATTGTTCGGATTTCTCAAATTAGTAAAGGTCAGAGATAAAAGGAAAATTCAAATCAAACCTCAAATCTATTCAAAATATACTGCCATGATTATATATTTTTTAACCACAAAGCATAAATAAAAATTATTCAGATTATAAGTCATCTCCTACTAGTTGCTGGAGATCGGTAACTACATAAAATTCACGTTTTTCCTACAGCAAATGTTTTATAGTGAATATAAATGATGCCCATAAAAATATATTTAAAGGCAAACAAGTTCTTCCTTATTCTCAAAACTCAAGCCTGATGGACATCTACTGAAGAAACTACTGGGGAAGAGACAAGAGTGATAAAGATAACTTTCCAAATGGGACCTTGTCTCTGTAGAGCCCGCAGGCCAAGACAAGGAGCACATTCGGGTAGGACAGGACAGAAAATGCAGGCCATGCTTCTGAAGTAAAAGGAGAAGGAAGGAAGGAGACGAGGAGAAGCATGACAAACACAACCCTTTTTAGTAACAGCAGCATTCTGCAAATGCATTACTCTACATAGAAAAGCCATCATTTCCCAAAAGCCCTCCTGATATGATCCAGAGCGAAACATTAGGAGCAGTAAGAGATTATCAACAAATTATGTATCAAACTTTTGTTCAGACGATGGCATAACTAACTGCATGTGTGGTTTGCTGCAGGGATGCAGTTCTTCAGGGAGACCCTAGGAGCTGTTAGGGCACTGGGCAATAATGGAGAACTGTGGGCACTATTACACGGCAAGACAACTTTAAATCCCACTCTGCTTTCTAAAAATATCAAAACTAGATAGTTCTTTCTTGTTTTATTTAGCAAGAGGATCTTTTAAGAGCTTCCAGTGTTAAAAGTGTTAATTTGTCAAAACTGGTCTAGAGAACACTAAATTCCTACAGATCCGTATTAAGGTTTTCATGATACATCGAGCTGGGAAACTTACAGTCCATTTCTGCATCTTCCATCCTAAAATCTCTTCTCGAATATGCTGCACCATATCTGCATGTCTCCCTCTTCTTGCTTTGTGTCCCTCAGCCAGGCAAACAAACACCAAATGGTCAGTCAGGGGCTGTTTAATCATGCTAAGATTCTCTCTTACAGCTTGGGGTACACTTGGGAGCAAGCCAAAGGGTGAAGAGACCTCTAGCCAACCCCGAAGCCCTGTTTTGAAACAGTAGCCCTGCTCACTGAACCAAGTAAAAGCTCTGTTCAAAAGAGTCAGTGAAGCTCACAGGAGCGTGGGCTGCAGGTTGGGAGGCCTTTCCAGGCTAGAAAGTGCCTGTGAAACACCCCAATCTCAGGGATTCATTGGTTGGGGGGGCCCAAACAAACCTTGCATGAAGCACCCACTTTAAAAAAAAAATGACATTGTTGATCCAAACTCTGTGCATTGTTTTCTAGTTCTCCAGGCTCTTCTGCCTTTTGCTTTGTGGATGCACAACAATGGCATTTAAATCCTCCAAGGTTCCCACTAACTCTAATCCCAAAGAAGAAGCATCCAGCGGTTGTCATTCAGGCTCGGTCATGCGGAGAGACCTCTGTTCTCCTCTCCCTCTACTGCTGAGGGCAGCTAGGGAGAGCCAGGGAGACCCTCACTGCAGGGATTAAAGCTTAGCTGCTTTGTTCACGACTTGCTTTAGAAGGCTCCAAGACATGATAGAAGTCTTCAAAGAGGAGGGTGAGGACTAAAGATACATACGCTGAAGCCCTGGAGATGTCTCTGCACCGGTTATGGACAGGGCCAGTCAGTGGGGAGACCCACGGAAATCTGCAGTCGTTTGCTTTACCTTTTAAAGGGATTCCCCCCTCTTTATTTTTTTTTTAATTTTAAGATTGTATTTTAATGACAACAATTCTCCCTTCCTTCCCTTTTTTCTTACACTCTCATATGCTCCTCCTTGCTTCCCTTTACACCTCATGACCTCTTTTTTCATCAATTGTTATTGCAAATATAACCTGTTGAGTCCATTTACTGTTACTTACACGTATGTTTTCAGGGCTGACAGTTTAGTACTGGACAACCAATTGGTGTGCTCTTCTCTGGGGAGGGCCACCTCTCCCGTTCCCGGTTTTACTCAGTTGTAAAGTGCTTGTTTTTTAAAATGTTATTTTTATTTGTGTGTGCATGCGCGCATGCGTGAGTGCGTGCGTGCCTGTGTGTGTGCTACCTGTGTGCAGGTGCCTACAGGAGCCAGAAGAGGGAGTCTATCTGTGTACAGATGGTTGTAAGCTGCTCACCGTGGGTGCTGGAAACTGAAGTCGGGTCCTCTGTAAGAGGAGTACACACTTAACTACTGACCCATGTGTCTAGTCTCTGCTTTTTTTTTTTTTTTTTTTTTTTTTTTTTGAGCTAGCAGCTCACTATGCAGTCAAGGCTGGACCAGAGCTTGCTATGTAGCCCATGATGGCCTTAAATTCATGAAATTCCTATTTGTGTCTATGCAGTGCTGGGATTATAGATTTGAATCACAATACTGAGTTTTAAAGGGGTTTCTTTTATGTAGAGGCATGGAGCTCAGAAAACTTCAATTAAAAGCAGTTAATCTAATGAATTTAAATCAGCTACAGGCCCAATTTCAAATAGAACACAGGTTTTTAGAAGAAAAAAAAATTAAGTGTCTTTGAGTAAATAACATGGCAGGCTCCAGTAAGAGGTTGGACACCATGGTTTCTAAGACGATGAGGCTCCAGCACCCACTGGACTTGGCAATGAACCCTTTAAAAGGCCCTTGAAAGTACAGATTACTCACCAGTAGCTAATGGAGTACCAGCTTCAGCTGGTGCATCCCAACACCCTCAGGGCCCACCATCATAGCTGCTGTTACCACCTTTCTCCTAGCTTCTTATACCATCAAAAGCAGTTGCATAATATAGACAAGTTCTCTGATATGGGATTTCACAACCTTGGTGCCACCGATCTTTAGCCTGGAAAATTCTGTGTTATAAACAGCAGTTCAAACTTAATGATGATCTATTGGGGTCAAATGTTATCCTGAGAGCTTTACACACATGGGCTGATCCGATATCACAGAGATAACTTTATTATGCCAATTCTGCTCAAGGATGAACAGCCATTGAAGCCAGTCTTAAACCCAGATTTAAACAATTTCTGGTTAAATATACCATGGCAACATTGCATGTCTGCTTAACATGACCGTTTTAACTGTACAGTCTACCAGCTGTTTACATTGCATTAGGTACTATAAAAAATGTAGAAATGACTCAGAGCTAGGGAGTGTGTGCAAATAGGTACTATGGAGAAGGACTGAAGAGTATGGGAGCACTGGGGCACTCCCCAGGGACACTGGAGCACTCCCTGTCACCGTCAGTCTCTTTGCTCTAGTGCAGTATGTGCTATTTAAGTAAGGAGGGGGCTGAGCACCCGGAAGCACTTAGACCAGGGTGGCCTGCTGATGGGCAATGACCAGTGCCACAAGGAGAGAAGAAAGGGAAGGCCAGGGGAGGACATTGTGCAGGCACAGTGTTCCTCTCTTCCCCGAACAAAAGTGTTTTAACTAAACGGTGATGCAGCCGCGCAGAAGACCAGCTGACAGTCACAAGAAAACAAAGGCTCTCTACACGACAAGTGGCCCCAGAAGGTGCCTGCGCCCAGGACTGGAGCTGTGGGAGCTGTGAGTGGTGACTCATCCTAAGCTGCACAGACAATGTCTGGGAAAGACGTGCAAGCCTGGCTCCAGCTAAACTCCTAGGCTCGGCTTTTCATTCCAGTTTTTATTTCACTTTGGATGTACTGCAAAACTATATTAATGAATGACGCTAACAGATGAATAAAGGTCAACTGGTACCTTACTATTTAAAGGAATGGAAATCACTTAAGCAGAGATTAAATGTGCACAAATCCCAATAAGCTATGAGGAAATAAACATACCTTTATAAGCAAACACCACGTGATAATTACTAGCAAATATAAAACAACATAAACATTTCACAGCAGGAGCTGATGGACGAGGAACCCGACTACAGAGTAGACCCTAGAAAGAAAGTCTGCGGAATCTACGGGCTTCCTTTCTATGTGCTCATCCATTTTCTGGCCACTGCCTGCATGCTCTCCTTACAGTCGGGCCTCAGATGTAACTTGGTCAACATCATGACCTGTCAGCACTCTTCTCCAACCCTAGCCTTCATGTTTTCCTTGAGATGGGAGAGAGCTGTTGAGCGGACATGGTAAACTGTGGGATCAGCACACAGCATTTAGTATCCTGTCACTGAATCCGCAACAACTTACCCCCTTGGCTTTCCATCTTAACTTCTGGCTACTACTAAACTGGTTTTTATACAATAGGAATTCTATGTGGCTATGAGAGATCCAGCAGTGTGTGTTTGTTTCCCCCCACCCCTTGCTTTCCTGACTTGCAATTGAGAAGTAAATTTGTATGTTTCGGGTGTATAACATAATAGCATGCTTATGCACGCACTGTGAAGTGATTGCCACAATCGAGTTAATTAACACCTCCATCGCCTCACATTTTTGTCTCACCTAGTAGTAGGATCCTCTACTACCATATCATCGTATGGCAGGTTCCCAGAACGCATAATCAGTGTGTGCTCTTTGACAAACATCTCCCCACTCCCCTGTCCCTTGCTTGTTTGTAACAAACCTTCATGTCACAGAGATTTGTGGGGTTCTGAACCCTTTTGTCTTCTACAGAGAACAGAAAAGGGGGGGGGTTCAGGGACAGGGATAGTAAGGAACATGTAAATGAAAACACAAACACCCGGGTTGTCCTCCCCGTCACTGAGATCACGTGGACTGGTCAATCCCTTAAATCTTGTCCTAGTGTGCTTTCTATTGTGATAGAGGCCATGACCAAAAGCAACTTGGGGAGGAAAGGGTTTACTTGGGTTATGAGTCCCAGTCCCAGTCCACCACTGAGTGATGCTGAGACTCAAGCAGGACAGCAGCCTTGAGGCAGGAATTGAAGCAGAGGCCATGGAGGAGCACTACTGATGGGCTTCCTCCCCAGAGCTTGCTCAGCCTGCTTTATTATATAGACTAGGACCACTGGCCCAGGGGTGGAACCACCCACAGTGGGTATCTTAAAAAGAGAAGGAAACAAGGTCAAAAAAAAAAAAAAAAAAAAAAGGTGTTGGCTGGAAGCCAGACAGCTCACTAAATAACTAAGCTAAGCCAATTGCTTGGTTAGCTGGGATGATTTAAGTTGGAGCTGTTAGAAGACAGTCAACTGTTTCCTTCCATGGAAAGAGTTCCTGCACAATTCCATTTCTCCAAGCACTTCTGGTGGATTTTAAGAGTTCTATTAGATCTGAGTGCTTTGTTTTGGTGTCAGATCTTTCAGATTAATTACAATGTATTTCAGAGGGGATTTTACTATATGGAGGATTAGTGGCAGAGCCTGACAGCTGGAGTCCCATGGTAGCCCAGAAACAGAAACGAGGCCCATGACCTACTTTCCAATGGGATACCGTCAATTTCTTCAAAGGTCAGAATCCCCTTTATACACAGAGTGGATGCTTTAGCTGCTCCATCCTATGCTCTGTGATTATCTCTGCCCTTCCTTCTACCTGGACCAATTCTTCAGTCATTATGTTAAACCTCTCTGGTGCTTCCCCAGGCTAAGCCAATAGCATCTCCCTTCAGGAAGCCTGCCTGGATCCTCCTGGCAGGAAAGGCTTTCTCTTTTTATAAATACAGAAGCACATTGCTTACTCTTCCCTAAGAGCTGTAGCACGGAAAAGCTTTACTCCAAATGGCAACAGTCTACTATCCAGTGTATTGCCAATTCCCAGTAATATGGAGGTTTACTCTTCGAGAAATATCCAGTTAACAAATTTAAGTCTGGAAAATAGAACATATAAATGGGCACAATGCTAATAAGCTACAGCTTCAGTCTAGGTACAAATACCACAAGCATTTTAGTATATGTTGTTACAGATTTTTTTCAAAGATCCAAGTGTATGATACAAACCCCAGGTCTTCATGTCATA
The DNA here is from genome assembly GCF_943737965.1 of Phodopus roborovskii. Taxonomy (NCBI): domain Eukaryota; kingdom Metazoa; phylum Chordata; class Mammalia; order Rodentia; family Cricetidae; genus Phodopus; species Phodopus roborovskii. The sequence goes on along the minus strand of NW_026125397.1, from coordinate 3,063,171 downwards.
CTCATACTATCTTGGAGTCTGTCGAGATAACTTCTGTGTAACAGGAATGCTTCCAAAACACCTTTACTGATGGCTATACAACCCTGAACTGCAAGGAATCACCCTAGTTTATATAGGACACATTCTAATTCTAGATTATTTGTAATTTTATAACACACATATTAGATTCCAGTTGAACTGTGAAAATTTGAAAGTGGTCTCATTGATCAAACATGAGAACTTTATCGTAAAAATATGCAATTAGCAAAAAAGCTATAATAGAAGAAAATAAATATTCATTAGTGCGGACCGATTAAAAATAAAAGGGGGAGGCAGTTCTCATGGCAGAAAGCCAACTAATAAATGTAGAAAGAATAATGACTTATCAAATCGCTACTTGGCTTCTAACAGCATAGTAATTTTTCCAGGAAAGAATAGTTGGTGTTAAAACTCATGGGTAAACACATGAGGAAGAGTAGTACATTTTCAAAGCCTCAAAATGTCTTCCACAACAAAACAATTACAAAACAAAGGCCAGCTACTTGATAGTGGGGAAAAATCTAGCAATATGCCATAACCAGGTAAGAAAAGTTACTATTACCAGGTCTGGGGCAAGTCCTGTCTCCTGATATGTCACATGCTGAATTAAATACCACATGTGGCATTCCTATCCAAAGTAGCCAAATCCCAAATAGAGATACTACCCCAGAAAAATGGACATAATAGTGTTTCCCTGGAGCTAGTTTATTGCATTTGAGAAACATAATAGACCCAGAAGACCGCTCTTCTTCTTCTTCTTCTTTTTTTAGGACAATTAAAAATAAATCTTAAAAGAAAATCTTAAAAACTTAAAGTCTTTGGGCTGGAGAGATGGCTCAGCAGGTAAGAACATTGGCTGCTTTTCCAGAAGAGCCCTGTTCAGTTCCCCGTACCCACATGGCAACTCACAACTCCAGTTCCCGAGGATCTCACACCCTCAAGCAGACACATTCGAGAAAGTGAAACACCAATGCACATTAAAAGGAAAATCATTAAAAGAGTTGAAGTCTTTGAGTTTTGTTAATTTTGGTGTGTGTGTTTACTTGAATTTTTTTTTTTTTTTACACCAAGTTAAAAAATTAAATTCCCAATTGAGGAACCCCCTGGAAGAGCAGCTAGTACTACTCTTAGTTGCTGAGCCATCCCCCTCTCCAACCCCAATACTTTGAGAGAAAGGCCACACAGGAACTTTGTACCATTCTTGCAACTCTTTCAACTTTTCCTGAGCCTGAAATTATATGAACAAGGCTTAAGCCAAGGCCACTGAATCCTTACTCAGTTCTGATCTTAAAAAACTGAAGGCAACTGAGGGTTCTTTCCATACACACCAGAGCATTAATGAAAATGGAAACAGAGTTGAATGCAAAACCCTCAAATTAATGGTGTTCTAAAATAGACTAAAACAACTTCTCCAAAGCCAAAGACAGAAAAGGAATGTGAGTTTCTCATGCATTTCTTCCTCCATCTCAATTATAAGCAACTTTCCAGGGGAAAGAATCAAATCTGTTTCTTGACATAGTATACCATCTTGAGATGTTTTTAACTTTTTCCTTTACAAAATAAAAAAAACCAATTAGATTTCAGATGGGAAAAGCAGTGCTTCTTAATTTCAAACTAGCCAGAACTAAGTACGAAAAGACAGCAGAAAGCAACTAGAGGAGGAGCTGGTTGGCTTGTGGTAAAGGGGACTCGGAACAGTACACAAGAGCGGGGTAGTTTCAGAGGCCAAATCCCCCATGAGGCATCAACTGACTTGAGAATTGTATTCTTTTTGTTTTGCTTTTTGAGACAGGGTTTCTCTGTGTAGCCCTGGCTGTCCTGGAACTCGCTCAGTAGGCCAGGCCGGCGGCCTTGACCTCACAGAGATCCACCTGTCTGTGACTCCTGGTCGCTGGGACTAAAGGCACGAGCCACCACTGCCTGGCAGAGAATTGTATTCTTATCTCAGCGTTAACCTTGGAAGATCCATTTCTAGAAAGGTCGGGTTGCCCTCCTAGAACCAGGACAGATCCCACATTACACAACTTGAGCCAAATAAAACACCAGCAGTTCTAACACAAAAGCAAGAAGAAATATATTTTATGCTTTGTTCCCCCCATAAAGATAAAAGCCAGCTAAATGTTCTTATTGAAGAAAATACTATAGTAGTTGGGAATTGTGAAACAAAAGCTGCTCTTGCAGCACCGTTACCATATTATAAACGCCAATCAGCATCATCTTTAATAAACCAATCTCACCCCTCCCCCATTTTTCCTTTTCCCCAGCCATTCCAGTATGACGTGGATGGATGGTGCATTAGCTGCATTCTTTACTAAGTCAGTAAAGTCTCAAACGATTGGGGAATCCCTTAGCTTCCCCCACCCCCACCAACCAGGGATCCAACCCAGTTCCTTGAACAAGATAGGCAAGCACTCTCCCATGGAGTTATAGCTTCAGCTTTCCTTGCCAGAGTATCTGCACATAAAAAGGACAGAAGGCATTTTGTTGTGTGTTAGGGTACGCTTTTCTGTACATATCTCTATAACAAAATAAATCTAACCCAGTGCAATGAATGATTCCTGAACTGCAAGAATAACAAAAGTAACTTCAGTCACTTAGGGAAAGGCTCAGGGTCTGCCGATGCGCTCTGCTTCCAAAAGGATGGCTTTGGCTATTAAATACAAAGGGAGACGGTTTGCTCACATCTCCCCTTTTTAAAAGGGACAACTAAACAATGATTAAGATTTGAAGAATCCTTATGGCAAGCAATTTTATGAGGTTCCTGATTTAATTGAGCGCTCTACTCCCCACCCCCCATCAATAGTTGTGGGAATTATTTGCTTTTATTATCATTGTTGTTTCACTTTAGGCCTCGTGTAGCCCAGCCTGGATTTGATCTCCCTGTGCATTGGAGGGTGCCTAGGACTCTTACTTTTCCTCCTACCTTTATTCCCTAAGTGCTGGGTTTATAGGCGTGCACCACACCCTCAAATTCTCAAATTACATTATTTACAAGAGTCTCTTTAAAAACTCCATTTGCATTGTACAGTTTCACATGATTTCCCATAAAATCAACACAACACAGCAGTAAATTCTCTTCCTACTCAAATGTACCAGAAGAGGCACACTGATTGGAAATTTAGGGGAAATCTAATTTAAAGGGTCATCAGATTGCTGCCTCAGAAGAAGGTAACTAAATTTGATGACTTAATAATCAATTCCTCTTGCTTTTGGAGACTTTAAACATAAATCCATAATGCATTTTTAAAGATGGCAAAAATAGATATTACACTCCATTAGTAGGCTCCACAAGTCTGATGTAGATCAACATTTTTTTTTTTTCCATCTTCCTAGAAGTTCATGAGATGGCGAGCAAGTCTAATGGACCAATTAGGGTGGTGAGCCATCATCACCCACTCCCCTGTGCCTAAACAGACTGCTGGAAGACATGCACAAATGACTACAGAAGCAGATGCTCTCTAAATCCCAGATGTGGGGGATAGCACGCAATCTCTGCTCAATTCATGAAGCCAATGGAAAATCAACAAAGGCACATAAAAATCAAGGAGATGTTTATTTGAATAAAGTGGCATGGAGAGAGGGAAGGAGGGAAAAACCACTCAATGCCTTCACAAAACACCACACTAAACAACAGGCATGGTAGCCAACCCGATGGACGTAAATCCCAGAGGACAGGAGGCTCCAGGGGGGCTGGAACCTCCCTGTGGACAGGAGCTTGCTGCTGTGGTCCTGGAAGTCTCTGGTCTACTCTGTTTCTTCAGATGGAACCTTCTGCACAACATTTGACGAACAGCAACCATACGGGAAGAAGCATCTGTAGGTTTTCTCAATTTTAATTTTCATAGGCAGAAGAAACTCTGATAAAAATAGCTCAGAGCCTGGGAGAGTTGCTGCAGACTGACCCAGTTAGGACCGTCGGGCTGAGTGCATCTGAGCTGGGTTAATCCTGCCCCAGCTTCCAGGCTTTAGGATTCATCAGTTCTTATGAGTTTACAGTTTATAGGTCACTTGCTGTGCAAAACCAGTTTGGTGACAGTCTGACCACTGAGGACCATCCCAGATCAACTCAAACAAGAAAAATTTAAAGAAAACCTTGTAAAAGTAATAACTTGGTAATGCTGTCATGAGAAAGCTACTTGTTATACAGGTGGATAGAAAAGGATAAGAATTCTTTATAAGAATAAGATGAGTGTTCATTATTCTTTATAAGAAACACGTCTCAAAAGGAAATGTCACTGGGCCGGGGGTGTAGTTCAGCGGTAGAGCACTTGCTTAGCAAGTGAGGGTCAGTGGGTTCAATCCCCAGTGCTAGGGGCAAACAAAAAATACGTTTGTGCAAGATGGAAAATGCCAATAAGCATATAAAAAGCGTATCATCACCATCGGTCAAAAAAGATGTAATATATATGTATAACAATGTATAGCAATAAACTATCAGTTCTTTTCATAGGACACTTGTCAAAACTATTTCAGAACATGGTCAAGAACATCTGATGTCTTTCTCAATGACTCCTCATCTCACTTGTTGGAAGAGACTCTTACTTTCCCAGGAGCTCAATGACTCACAGCTAGACTGTGGCCAGCAAGCGCTGAGCATCCCATCTGTCTCTCCAGTGCTGGACTCACAGGCACTTGCCTGGACTTTGCTTTCACTGTGGGTGCTGTGGTTCTGAACTCCGGCCCTAGGGCTTTTACAGCAAGCAAGAACTTTAGTGAGGGGGCCATCTCCGTAGTGCTCCCAGGAACCTTCAACTAGAAGAGACTGACCTCTGTAAGCGGCCATTGAAGCCTCTACCACCAATGTCAACAACTGCTTCCTTTCTTTTTTGGGGGGGGGGCGTTCAAGACAGGGTTTCTCTGTGGCTTTGGAGGCTGTCCTGGAACTAGCTCTTGTAGGTCTCAAACTCACAGGGATCCGCCTGTCTCTGCCTCCCGGGTGCTGGGACTAAAGGCAGGCGCCACCACTGCTCAGCTGCTTCTTTCTATTCTTGCCTAAGACTTTACTTCAGTGCGTCACATCACTTATTTTCTTTGTTATCTGAACACTCTGGAGTGCCCTCCTGTCATCACTGTGATCTGCAACGCTGGGTTTCTCACCATCATGAGGACCCTGCCTATCCTCTACCCCATGGACAGACAGATATAGCTACTTTAGATGCTAACAGAAAGGAAACACAAAGGGCAGGGTAGGAGAGGAGAGAACCCCACAACTTCGGTGGTTTCATGATTTTAGGAAAAGAGTAAGTGAAGTATGGTGGTGGGCATGGGGAGGGAGGAATTTCTCTATAGCAGTAGAAAAAATATTATTAAACCACAATAATAGAAGATCATAAAGAATACAACTCTTGATAGAGCAATGGATATCAAGATCTGTGATTAACTGGGTTAGGTGGCACACATCTTTAATCCTAGCACTTAGGAGACAGAGGCAGTTGGATCTCTGAGTTCAAGGCCAGCCTGGTATACAACTTGAGTTCCAGGACAGCCAGTGCTACACAAAGAAACCTTGTCTCAAAAATCCAAACCAAACCCAAACACAAACCAAACAAAAACAAAACAAAAGGTCTGTGATTAGAGAAGAATATTCATTTAAAACCAGAAGTCTCATAATTTTAAGACGATTCACAATTAAATAAATGATATCCTCAACTAAAATGTTACATTTTAAAGACAAACAACACATTCCTTCTGTCAGTTTTCTAATTTGATGACTTTAATTTTATTTTCCATGTTATAATTGTGAAAAACCTAGTCACAGTTGCCAAGACAACCACAAAACACTGTAACAGAATTAGAACAGCAAGCTCATGCCATTACATTTGGGATGGGCATCAGTTACACTCAGAGATTCACAAGGCACCTCTGACTAGGGGACAGCCAATAATGAAGACATTCAATTCCACTTCCAAATATATTTTTCCTCATGAACTGGCAAGAGATAATCTTGAGAGCTTGAAAGAGTGAAAATCCCTCTATGTCTTTAAAGATAGGCACAAAGAAAAATATGTTAGTCATAAGCCTTCAAGAATCATGCCTCATAATTATTAATCCTGTATTTATCAAGTTCTGCTTTTAAAATAGAATGGGCACAAGAAACCTAAGGAGCCAAGAACATAAAATCATTACAAGATTATAGAGCATTTCATTTGAAGTCGTCATCAGATCTCATGTATTCTATTACAGGTTGAGTATCCCTTATCTGAGATGGTTAGGACCACAAATGTTTGAGGGTGTGCATTTTCTTTGGATTGTGAAACACACACACACACACACACACACACACACAAACGAGGTATGTGGGAAATGGGACACAAGTCTAAACCTGGCATTCATTTACATTTCATATATCCTGACACACATTGCCTGGAGGTAATTTTACACAGTACATGTGTGCACCTGTGTTTGGACAGTGATCCATCACATGAAAGATGTGGAATTTTCCACGTGTGGTACCATGTTAAAGTTCAAAATGGTTGTGGATCTTTCTGGACTTTGAGGTTTCTGATTAGGAATGCTCAGTCTGTATTGTTTTAATCTTAACCCTGAGACACGGTGTGACCTTGCTAGCAGGACTTCACTTCTGTGCACTGTAGAAGGCAACCTCAGCCTACTCCTGGAGGAGCGGTCCCTGCTTCTCAAGTTCTTACGTTAATTCTAATGACGTGTCTCTTGGTTTTTGGACATTTGTCTCTCAATAATTCTTTAAACCACCAAATGATCTATGTAGTTTACTATTTTCACCTTTAATCATCAAGCTGATTACAATGTAATATTATGAAGCACTGCATAGATTGTTTCTTTCAGCTATTTACATTTTACTTCTTTTAGATAAAGAGAAATGAAATCCTCCAGGCTGATTTCAGACATCAGCAAATAGAGTGGTTTTTCTGAGTCTGAGGCTGAAGCCTTCCTTTTGGGCTAAGTAGGACATGGTGCTGAGTTATTCTATCCCCACACACCTTCCTGTACTATTTAAAAGGATAGTCTGACCGTGGCTGCATCTGTGGGCCTGGAGGACCAGCAGGCCCCCCTTTGCCTTGCCTATGCTTCCTTGGCGGCAGTAGCCTCAGGGGCTAAACACCCCTTCCCATCTCCCCATCGCTGTCCCTCTCTCAGATGCTTCCTTCGTGCTGCAAAGACTCTTGACACTGCTACACTTAGGACTCTGCCATGGTTTCACGTTAGTGACATTTCTGAAAATGAAAGGTGTTCGCTGCATACATCTTGGATTATTGAGCCTGGTTTTAATCAGGTAGCATTTTTAAGTAAATGGGTTAACAGTATATCATGAAAGCCTAAAATTTAAGTAGCTTTCCTCTGTTGCACTTTGTAGACTGGACAATATTAATTGTCATGTTGGGTACAAAATAGTTCATTCACTAGGACGATTTCTTAGGGTTCAATCTATTACCTGAACCAGTTTACGTTAATGTTTCCTGATGCCCAGATGAGTTGCTTGTCCAAAGACAGACGACAACCAGCAAGCCCCTGTACCTAGGACAAAGCTGCTCATAATGAGTGCCCTAGATTCGCTACCCTGTGGTGCCTGAAGCCAGTCTATCATGCCAGTAGATAGCTAATGGTACCGGCACAACCACATAGATAAGGAGAAGCCTGGTGAGGGAACTGTGTTTGTGTATGCGCCATCAGTGACTACGAAAGGGTATGAAGGGGAAAACAGTCGGTGGAAGTACAGCCGTAAGAAATTTCCCCTTCCCCTTACTGGTTTTCCAAATATTTTATTAATTTTTATTATTTATTTATTTATTTATTTATTTATTTATTTATTTATTTATTGAGACAGCTGTCAAATGTAGCCCAGGTTGGACTGGGAGTCAATATGTTACTAAATATGCTCTTGAACAGGTATGTGTTACCTCCTCTGGTATTCTAAAATCATTTGTTGAACATGAGCATGACATTTTATTTAGTGGGTTGTATTAAATAGGTAGAGATCCTAGATTTAAGTATAGAATTGAAACCAAAAGCACTAAATGACTCACCTGTGGTCATCTCCACATGACTGGCTGCTCTATCTGCCTTGGGGTCTGATCTGAAAGAGGGCATTGTTGGGGAAACAGCAGAATAATTATGCTGTAACACATTTGTTCTGTACAATAAACAGTCACTCAGAAACTCTACAGAACTAATAGCCCTTTTACTATTTAACCAAGCTGCTGGGGGGTTGGGAACAGGAGTGCAACATCTTCCCTATCCTCATCCCTAATCATGGAACCCATATTCCAACAGGAAGTGGTTAGGTCAGGTAAGCAAATAACTATATGCAGAGATCTGTGCTGTACTAGAGGAAGTAAATGACACTCACACAATCATGCTATCTCCTTGTCAGGAACATAGACTACCAAGCATCCTTACACTCAAAGCTTGTATTCTTCTGTCATTGGGGACTGAACTTGGCCTCATACATGTGAGCACACTGGATCCTCCTATCTCTGTTTTTATCTCCCTATAGGTCTAAGAAGACATTAAATTGTAAGTGAAGGATGTATTCTACAGAGAGGTGACATAGGTTAAAACACAACTACCACTGAGAAGCTGTTTATCTAAGTTTGAACTTTGGATTATATGTCTATAGAATTGGAATGGTATAACCTATCTGCCTCTCATGTCATACGTAATCAAACTTGCTAGCGTCCGTAATACCTTATTATTTTTTATTTGTACTTTGTGGTTTGAAGGTCTAAACCCATAACATGGAGGGAAACTAGGGCTAGCCCATCATGTAGAAAAGGAAATTAGTATTTGTTGGACTGAAATAGTAGAAGTCAGCATTTTATATATATCTTACCATGACTTTAGGAGGCAGAGGAGAGAATCAAGGGTATCTGCCATCTTGAAGGATGCACTCATAGGGTGTGATGTACTAAGCAGAATCCTGACAGTCAGTGACAGACTTGGTGGCAGTTATAACATTAAGTCTTTCAGTTAGTGCAGAAAGGGCATCGATGTGTTCAACAGATATGTTTCACTTACATTGTCCTTGGGATTTGGAAGTTTTGCAGAGAGAAATCTGACTGTGCAAGGCAGAGATATTTATACAGGAAAATAGATGTTAAACCAACCCTTTGGAGACTAACACTGTGAATGTCCTGAATGCCTCTGAATCATATGCTTAAGGGTGTTTCGGGCAGTAAGCTTATGCTCATATATATCATTATATGTACTTTACACACACACACACACACACACACACAAAATAAAAAAACACATCCTCACACGGTCATGCCTTCTATCTAGTAGTTTCCCTGAACACTGAGGCTACATTTAATAGACAGTATTCTTTCATTAGTGAGTCATGTTTACTGGAAAGTGAGCAAAAGTAGATAAATAATTAGGAAACAGACCATGAGTAGTGAGGATGCCCCCCTCATAATAGTGGGCCTAGGAAACAAAACCTGGGGTGACTTACTTCACACTACCTTTAAGCCCTGTTTATCAAACCGGCAGACAGAATATGTCCTAAAGACCCTTTGGATTGTTCCTCATGTCCATAGAGACTATTGATAGAAGGCCTTCAATAGGTCGACTATAAGGGTAGAGGATGGCATCTCTAAATGACCTTGTCCTAGAAACAAAGTGTAACAGACAAGCTTCTACTTATTGTACATTTTAGAATGTTGCATACAAACAGGCACACTCGGGATGTAGTGATCGATCATCCCATGTGTGGTTTGCCAGAGTGCTTGCCTTCATTTTCCCAACACCTCAAACTCTAGTTCCGAGGGATTCGATGCCCTGTCTGTCTTCTGAGGGTACCAGGCATGTACATGCTGCACATGACCACAATGCAAGCAAATCTTTAAATAAGCAGAAAGCACATTGGCTACCAGGTCTGAAATGCTTCCCCATCAACATCCCCCCAAAATCACAATGGGATGCACACGGGGCCAGGGAACATTGGCAGCTGTAGGTAATGGTTCCAGTCACATCTCCTGCTGAGTTACAGCCTTCTTTGATTCTGATTGGCCACCCTTCCCACCAGGAAGTAGGGCCTCTTCTACGCCCCTAATCAGGGCCTGAGTTGACACACACAACCCTGTATTGACCATGGCAAGGGTAACCATGGACAACTTCTAAGGCTGGGTCCTCAGGGCACCAGGCAGCACCTGCTGGCTGTTATTCTTCTGGAATGTTTCCCTGAGAGGAGAGGTCAGAAGGCTCTGTGGAGGGGGACAAGGACAAGGACAGACCTGTTGACAGTTACCAGGAACTGTCAGGGCCAGGCTGAAAGGAGCCTGAGTGAGCACAGGCAAAACCAAGTAGAGAAGTGTTATGCCAAACCACAGGACTGTGAGTGCCTGGGTTTTTGGAGTGGTTTGTTGCACAGCAACTGTTAACTGATGTGGTCTCATTAGCAGAATTTAAATGCCAGTGTTAGGCGGAGAGGCTGTACCTCCTTTAGGCCTATCCGGATTTTCCCAGAACAACTCATGCTTCCCTTGGGCATGATGTGTCAGCTAGGTGGCACTGAACCAGCACACTGCGCAGGTGCAAAGACTGTCAGATGTGGAAGCAAGCCCCAGGGTGGGTTGAATGATGGAACTCTTGGTGGCTCAAGAGACGTTCTGCAGAATGTCTTCCTGGGCTTACAAGTCTAAAAACACTCATTTAAAAATGCATTAGGAGTTAAAATAAAAACAAAACAAAACAAAACAAAAAAAACCTTTCAATATGTACTAGAAATTATTCAGTAGCCTTACAATGCAGATAAAGTTTCCCATTCTGTCCCTCCCCCCATTTATTTTGAGATAGGGTCTCACTCTGTAGCCTAGGCTGGCCTTTCCTTTACTATGTAGCCCAAGGTGGCCTACCTTGCAAAGAGATTCTCCTGCCTCAGCCTCTGGAGTGTTGATATTACAAGCATGTGCCATTATATCTGGCTCTAAATTTATCTCTTAAAAATGGTTTATACCAGGAGGGGTATAAACCTGCACTGAGTGATCATACATAAAGTTCTCAAAAAGCTAAAAACTGTATCTGTAAAAATGCCAGTTTATACACCTATGGCCAGCATATCAGTGGATATTGAGTGCTTACCCAGTGTGAGGAAATGTGTTAAAGGCTTGTAGCAACATCATGGCTCTCCCCCTCGCCTTCCTTGGTGTGTAGGATTCTCCCTATTCAGGTCCAAGAGAAGTTTCCATTTGAACTAGACTAAATTACTGCAAGTTTCCTATACAGGGCCAGTTAATACACACAGAGAACTGTGAAAATCAGAACTCACCATGAACTGAAACGCTACTTCCCAGGACCTTGGAGTGTGAGTCTGTTTAGAAACAGTGCTTCAAAGAAGTAAGGTCAACGAGGCCCTACGGTGTTCTTATCATAGGACATGAAGTCACTGATTGGCAGAAGTGAGAATCCAGGACAGAGACAAATTAGCAAATGGGCTCCGGAAGAAGCCATCCCTCAGGACATGTTGACAGACTTCTAATCTCTAGATGAAGGAAACAAATTGCTGTTGTTGAAGCCACAGATGGGTGTTTTGTTATGGCAATACTAGGAGAAGTCACCCACAGCTGTGAAGCCACAGCTGTACAGGCATTCAGATGAGACCGACCTCCAGGTAGGGAAGGCCTAGGGCGCCCTCTCTCATGCTCTCATTTGGTCTCCCCCTCTTCTGAGAGAGGCAGCGTCTTAATATGTAGACCAGCAGGTGTCAAAATCAGTTCCTCCCCAACTCAAGGGTCCTGAGTACCATGCTTACAGGTGCCTGCAAGTATGTGTGTTTTGCGGCATTTTCTCCTCTTTGGGTCAGCTAGTCTGAGGCTTCATGGGTCTTTCACTTCCAAGGAAAGAGGTTTCCCTGCATTCTGTCTATGCACATGCCATTGACATAGGCCAATAAATCTCATTCACAGTGTATTGGTCCCAACACATGTCCTCTTGTTTAACCATGTGATAACTGAAGCCAGCACTTGTTATCATCACCATTTGACAGGGTTGGAGAGAAATAGGCTCAGAGGTCACATGACTTGCCTGAGGTTATAACTGATAAAGGCAATGGAGCCAGAAGTGGGCCCAGAGCCTTCCAATTCCACCGACAGTGTCCTCACTCATTATGCTCAACCATCTTTCCACCTACACGGAATGCCCAAGGCAAGGCTCAGCAGGCCTTGGGCTGTGAAGGGCCAGGCAGGAAGTACGCATGCTGCTGGGGTTGGCCATCTCAAGGATATCTGTCATCTGTCCTTCTCTGTATTCTGATTTTACAATGTAAAAAGCCATGGGTGGATTTCATTCTGCTCATCTTAATACCACCCTTCCTGTAGGATGCAAAACCCAGGGAAGTCAGATGTAGCTGCAAGTGTAGTGAACCTCGAATGTATCGCTGAGATCTCATCCTTGAGGAATTCCAAACAGCCAGGGGTTCTCATGATTTAGCCTAGAGACACCACAACTGAATCACAAGGCTACTCCAACAGACAGAAAGAGGCAAGGCCTGCTTTGGGTTTTCTCTTGGCGAGGGGGAGATTTGTTCCCCTTCTCTTGACCCTTTACCTCCAAGGACTGTTGTTAGTAGTAAAAGTGAAGGTGACTTTGAAGTCCCCTGAGGTGGAGTGGCTTGTAAGATAAGGAGTCTGCCTCCAGGGCTTTTGAGGGAGCCGAGAATGACAGAAAAGGACATTTCACCCATGCTAACTGAACTTTCAGGGTCTACAAGTCAAGCAAGTTTAAAATGGGCTGTAGTTCAAAAACAGCTAAAGAATGCCTCAAAGACAAGCTACACTTTTTGTTGTAGCCAAAAGCTAACCCGCCAGTCTGGAAGCACAGACTGTGAGGTAGCCTGTTTTGTGTTACTATAACAAATTACCCAGGGCTGCGTATGCCATAAAGAAAATAGGTTATGTAGCTTTTTGAGGGCTGGAGTGTCCAAGCAGCATGGTGCTATGGATTAGCTATATAAAGCATGTGTTACATGGAAAGAGTTTGGGTAAAGTATTGGCAAGCATCACACTAAACAACTATTCTGATAAAAATTCTAAATGCCTTAGGTTTCACACGTATCCTGGGAGAGGAAATTTATTGCTCACAGTCCTGCATTGTTTCTTCAAAAGGTCTTTTTCATCTTAAACCATGCTTCATGGAACACATTGCTAATGTTTGATGGTTGTTAGCTTCTAATATTTACACATATTTATCTAAGGAAGATTTGCCTAGAGAGCTGGCTCAAGTAAGCACACTTTCTCGTTGATGTGGGTCACTATGAAAACAGTCTGGACCACAGTAAACTCCCTTTAGTTGATACAATAATGTTAGAGATGCCACCGGCCTTTTTTGGGAGTGCACACTATGATCCCAGTACTCTGGAGGCTCACACTGTGATATCTGGACCCAGCCCTGGCTACAGACTGAGGCCCTGTTTCAAAAGGAAAGAAGTAGAAACACTATACCTTAGAGTGGTTCTCAACCTTCCAATGCTGCAACCCTTTAATACAGTTCCATATTGTGGTGACCCCAATGATTTCATTGCTACTTCATAACGGTAATTTTGCTACTGATAGGAATGGTAATGTAATGTAAATGTCTGATATCTGATATGCAACTGTCAAGGGGGTCGAAACCCAACTCTCCCCCTTTCTCCTCAGGAAACTTCTGGACTTTGCTTCGCTGTGATTTGCCCTGAAGTTCTTTTCTGTAATCCCAGCTGCATCTCAGTAGAGACCCCTGAAATTCCATCCCCAGTGAAGACAACAGACCCGTTAGGGAAACGCAGCATGGTGGAGCAGCGCATGGCTTATGGGGTAGCCTGAGTACTAGGACGAGGACCTGTTGCTTCAGTGGCAGTAAAGGACCAGAGAATAGATTCTCTGGCCTGAGTAGAGCTAACATTCTGGTCAGACAGGGTTGATGAATCAGCTACAAGACCTCTGGGAAGGTGGGCTCACTTTAAGCCATGCTAAAGAGTTGGGCAGAATAATTATCTTTTTAATGAGGTACTGTAACCCTCTCTACCCTCCATCAGAGCCCCTACAAGCCACGCAGCCATGAGGTTCTGTTGGGTCTGTCCATGTTTTGACTTTTCTCTGTATCTTTCTTTGGGGTGCTGGCCAGAACCTAAGAATGCTGTTTCCGGTACCTGGGTTACCTTATCTTGCTAAAGCCCCCCTCATATGCTCGACTTGCAAGCCAGTACTTCAAACAACATAGCTTTCCTCCTCCTTTCTCTCATTTTCCTCCTCTGGGCAGCTGATAAGATTTTACTGTGTTGTTAGTGCCCTGGGGCCCTTTCTTCTAAAGTCTAATGAAACCGTCCTAGAACCTCTGTTTAAGTCAATTCTTGAATTATTTTATGAATGAGACTAAGACCCTGATTTACCTAGCATCATCTGGCAACTTGTATTCTTAGTCTGTCTGGGTTATGCTGAGCACAGCCCCCACTACAGGAATTCAGACTGCATGTTACTGATACAGAGACCACAGAACATTGATTTTTTTTTTTTTTTCTTTTTTTTTCTTCCCAGAACAGCAACTTTCTTTTTCCAGGAAAATAAGGCAGCCACACATGCGTTGTGGCCAGGCTAAAAGCAACAACTGTGGTCTTCAGACTAGCTGTCTACATATTCCAGCTTCCTCTCACTGACTAAAATAGCCTCCACAGCAATAAAGAAGCCCTCAGCCACACAGTGCTACCTCCTGGCCTTTTAATTATTCACGTTAATGCCCAGCATTTGTGGAGTTGATACTTTACACATGCTGATCAAGCCCAAGGAGTCCATGAATAATGGACTCCCGCAAACGATTAGCAAATCTGATTCTAAGTACTGTTTTCTCCACATGCTCGCTCCCCCTTTCCTCATGTAGTATCCTTTACCCTGAATGAAATTTTGGGTGAAGTAATTGGATCAAAGCCTGCCATAATCTGCATACTTTGCAGCCTCTCCTCACCTAGGAACAGTGAGCTAAACATGAAGAGGAAGAATCAACAGGCAGGAAATTAAAAGGCCCAGGTCTTCAGAATGCAGGCACTATTCGGAGCGGGTTGAAGCCAGGTCTGACCAAAGCCACTAAGGCAATACTGTGGAAACTGCCTTCCCACATCTCTCAAAAACAGTATGCTCCAATGCCCATGAGCAGTGTGGTGGTTTCCCCTGCCTTCCTCGGGAGGAAACATCTCTGGGGTCCTGTCACTTCTGTTACTTAAAAAGAATTCATAGGAGTTGATGCCTCCTATTTTAGTTCATTGAAATCAAATACCATTTAAAATCCATCCAAATCATGAATCTAAGTGTCTTATTACATGGAGGCTAAGTGAGGATGTGGGGAAACGATTCCTCCCCGCGGCCCAGGAGGCAGTTCTGCACATGCCAGGCACACACCACCCGCTTCCAGGAACACACACACGCCCTAGAAGTCCTTGAAAGGGTACAGCGTACAGCTGCAGTCAACTCCTCCATCAACAGAGGCTGCAGATCCCTGAGCACTCTAGACATCGGGGCAGCACAAAGCTGCAAACTGACAGGTGATGTGGTATTTATAGACACGTGTGCATGTATCAAAGACACAGAAAGGTCTGAGAAGGGTCAATATCGTCCCTCTCTGGGACAAGGAATTGAGGAGACAGAGACTCAGACAAAAGTTGACTAAGGGTACAGGAGAAATAACAACACTAGCCATTAGCTATGACATACACCGTAGTATTGGGTCTTTTACTATAAAATGTTTAAATATGTTTAGTGGATGAGATCACGAACATGTGGGTATTTATTACGTTATCTTTTCTAGCATTTTCTTAAATTATCAATTATAACATTCCCCTCCCCTTTAAGGCCAAAGACACACAGGTTGAACAACCCTAACACCCAAAGGCAGAAATTTGAGATGCACACAGGCGTGGGTTCTCAGGAGGTGAGGCTCTAGGCCTGCAGGAACATGCACTCACATATATGGACACATGTAGCACACTGACTACTAGCACAGGACTTGCTGAAGTAGCTGGGCCTCAGGGAATGTCTAGGTTCATGGTATGGTAGGCAGAGTGCAAACAAGTCCCAGCAGAGCCTTGGACTGCCGAGGCCTACATGGGGTTGAAGTGCAGCTCCCGGCATGTCACTGCATTTATAGAAGGCAGTGGATTGAGAGAAAATAGATGAAGTTCGTTAGTGATCAGAAGTGTTGATCAAGTGGCTGGTTTAGAGCTCTCTTCATAACTCATGCTGCTGTGGATGCCATAGTATTCCATACTACCGGAGGTAATGGGAAGCTGCAGGATAATGAACACTTCCACGTGCAGATGAGGACAAGGATTAGTGCTGCAGTCACACAGGAGAATTAGCTGTAATACATTCATGAAAAGAAAACATGGCTCCCCAAGCAAGCCTAGAGTAAAATCTCAACGCTGAGCTTTTGAAACCCAAGGTCTAGGCTGCCACTCTGCATCTTTATAATGCTGACTGAAGGGCTGCCCACAAAGGAACCTGTTTTTCTAGGTCTTAAAAAAATCCGATGCCGAGATGGCTTTATAAAAGAGAGGCATAAAAGGCAACTTCCGAGGGTGCCTTAATGAGATGCACTTGGATGGGCAGGGACAGGCAGGAATGCAACTGGGTTTTGCTAACTTAGCAGCAGCGCCAAGAGTCTTTCCAGGACATTTTCTGATGCCCAGAGCAGCTAGTGTGGGTGGGGGAATTTAAAATCACTGGGGATTTCTTAGGTCATTTCTCACTGGCCTACAACTTAGGCTTTACGACCTTGATAGTGAGTTCCAGTTTCTCGAAAGGAAATAATAATAAAAAATAAATAATAAAAATAAAATGTAACAATAATACAAACATGGTCATGATGAGCATCTCATAATTAGTTTCTGGTACTTAAAAAAGTACAATGGTAGAAGGTGCTTCTAGCAGGACCTACCACCAGAACCTGATGCAGGTAAGTTACAACAGTCTCAGACCATTGTCTAGTTTAAAATCAACAATTCACTTCCATCTAAAGGCCAGCGGGCAAAGGTCTTCCAAACAAAAGTCACAATAGTAATCACCGGCAGGGTAATGATCAATCTGATGTCTGTCTTCTGCCAGGTTCGGAACAAAGTCCTAGCCCTGGACCGTTCAAGCCAGTAGAACCAGACTTCCTTGGGGGCCTTCCCCCCAATCTTTCTGGCTTGCAGCTCCAGAGAGATCAGATCTGTGCTTCAACACCCTATGTGCCAGGCAGTCTGGGACCCGCTTCTAGAAGGCATTTCCCTAAGGCTAAATGGAAAACGAGTATGTACCAACCAGGAAACTTAAGGCCATGTGTTCTAGATAAATGTAAACATCTTCTGGATATGTTACTGTCAATTTTATATTTTTCTTTGTGATACCTGCTCATACAACCAATATTCAAGGAGCCTCAACTGCACCAAACTCTGTATTAGGGTTCAGGAGGGCACAGTTTGACTTGAGAATGAGACGTTAACAGTGACTCAGCAAACAAGCACACACAAACTTTATACTTTGGCTGGAACTCATAATGATCAATGAAACCTGAGACCTGGCTTGGGGATGTCTTTATGGAAAGGACGCACGGTCAAGTCAGCAAGGATCAGGTAGAGCAAAGGAAAGGGGAGGAGCAGTAGGGGCCACACAGAAGATGGGGGAAGGCTAAGGCAAGCCAGATGGTCTCCAGGGTCCACTGCTTCAGGATACAAAGACCGAGTTGCACACACGGTTGATGACAGCATGTCATCTAATTATGTGCTTTGCTGTCCTATGTGTCTGAGGTACCTATTGCCAGCTGACTAATGAATGAAAGAAGACTGTCACAGAGAAAGACATTCTAAAATAAAGATGGGCATTAACCACGCAGGGCACAAGCATCTGTTAACTCCACACACTTGTGGAAACCTGCCTACAGTTCTAGAACATCCCCATCAAGTGACAGGCACATCCACACATACCTTCCTAATTTTAAGAAAAAAAATCCTTTTGAACACTCCAAGATGAATCATTGCTATTGTTCCCTGATCAAGAAAGACTAAATTTGCCATTAATTTTAAGGAATAAAAAGTACACACCTTTAATTGTATTTGAAGCAAGTGAGGTGATCTGACCTAATGTAGTAATTTACTTCCCTCATTAAACACAAGAAAATTACAGAGTACCTCATGAGTAACCTACCTGACGTCTAATATGTTTGATTCATAAGAATAAGCATAGAACAAGGATCTAGTCACACAAGGCCATGGCAAGGAAATTACTAAAAACTCCTCAAGGCTGGGTGTGGTGGCATATGCCCTGAATCCCAGCACTCAGGAGACAAAGGCTGAGATCTCTGAGTTCAAGACTAGCCTGGTCTACATAGCAAGTTCCAAGGCAACCAGGGCTACACAGCAAGACCCTGTCTGGAGAGAGAGAGAAAGAGAGAGAGAGAGAGAGAGACTGGCTAGGAGAAGCATCTCTATATAAACACACTGAGCAAAGCAGTGGATCAGTCTAGCATGGTAGTGCTCCCTTAAAGGCCAATCAACAGAAAGTGAATAGAGGGCTGGAGAGATGGCTTAGCAGTTAGGAATACATACTGCTCTTGCAGGGGACCCAAGTTCAGTTCCCAGCATCAGTATCAGGCAGCTCACATTGGCCAGTAACTTCAACTTGACTATCTGATGCCTTCTTCAAATCTACACACATCTGCACATATTCATACAGAGATACACACATATACGCAAAACTAACAATAAAATAAATCTTACAAAACACAAGTGAAAAGAAATATGGGTCATTTGGTTACAGATCACCAGTATAATCCTCCTGTTTTATGGGTTTCAGCTTTGTTCCAGAAGTGTGTTATGTACTTACAGCCTTTCTGGTCCTCACCTACCCCTGAGCATGACTTATTTTATATCACAGATGAGGAAAGCCTGACATGGGTGAACAAGGTACTTTGTAAGCAGCACTTTTCCTATTATACTACGGTCTTTTAAACAGTAGTTCACTGGGATCTGTGGCCACAGTACTCTTGCCAGCCTGGCTGACCTGTTCCTAGCATCCTGTTTTCTCACCATGAACTGTTGTGTCCCTGAGAAAAGGGGCCTTGAAGCTGCACAGTTCCATGTGGGGGATCAGGGCAACTATCTACATGGAAAACTTTTAATGGTGCATTTGTGTTACATTGTTCAGGAAGATTGCTAAGGCTGCTTACAAGGCTCTCACTCTCCTAAGCCACCTCTTGATAATACGCGACCCCTGATGATCCCGCTAACAGTGCAGAGGCGGTGCTCACCTCAAGTGGCTTTAGGACAGGTGCTATTGCTGAACCCTGTTACTTTAATACCTTACTCTTACTGAATAAGGCCAGGGTCTTTAATGAGGATGACTCTAGGCCCTCAGATAATATATACGAAAGAATGAAGGTGAACATTTTCCTCCATCCATACTCTTCAACTCTATTTCAACACCACACTCCACATCAGTTCCGGGCTCCACACTGGACTTGGGTTTGCAAATTTTTTAGAATCTAGAAACAATTTATATTCTCACTAGCAAACCCTTACTGGGATGATGGCCTCAACAATAGGATTTGGATTCTGTCCTCAGCATAGAGAACTGCAGTCTGGTAGATACTTCAAACTCAATGCCTTCTGCCCATCCGGGACACACTTTAAGCCTCTGCCTCTGGCCTTTGCGTGCAGTGGGGATATTACTTGCCTTTGAAAATTAACGCAGAGGATACCCCAAATAAGTCAGGTTCCTCTTAGATATCCATAATTTCTGAAATTGGAGTATAGCCTGGGCTATATAAGTTTTTGCCTTAATAAAAAAACTAGGAAACAAACAAACAAACAAAAAGCCAAAAAACCAAAACAAATAAACAAACAAAATAAGACAAAACAAAACTAATACTATGATGACGGTACATTTGGAATACTTCTTGGAAACAGCAAAATTAAAGTTAGTCCTTGAAGCACTGATAATTAGTAGACAATAAGAAACTCAGTTCAAAGCCTGGCAGTGGTGGCATGCACATTTAGCCCCAGCACTTGGGAGGCAGAGGCAGGTGGATGTCAGTGAGTTAAATGAGGTCAGCCTGGTCTACAGAGTGAGTTCCAGGACAGCCAGGACCACTACACAGAGAAACCTTGCCTCAAAAAACCACTTAAAAAACAAAAACAAAACAAAAAACAAAAACCTCAATTCAAACAGACTATAACCTTCCAATAAATAATGTCAAAAAGTTACAAGCTGGGGATTTCTAAGCCAATATTTGTGTTTGGTTCCTATGATTTCAGCGGTTGTCTTTTAACCACATCTATTTAATTTAAGCCCATTTTCCATTTCAAGAAATTTCATTTTATATAGTGTCTATGTGTAAAATACACTGATTATTCATAAACGACAGACATGCAGTGACTTCTTCCTTAACATAGAATGCCTGAGACACAGCTCAAGTCACTTTTTTTACAAATGCTTAGAGATTCCACAAAGAAAAATTTGTAGATCAGATGCTATCATCCTTGCTTCAACACTTTTTATATTTACAAAGATCACTTTTAGGGCCTGTGGTAGCTTGAATGTAGGCCACATAATGTCACAGGGAGTGGCACTGTTGGGAGGTGTGGCTTTGTTGGAGGAAGTGTGTCACTGTGGGGGTGGGCTCTGAGGGTTCCTATGCTCAGGATACCTGCTGCCTCACTAACTGCCAAGTCTCCTTACTAAAACCACTTACCTTGTTCTGAAATGGCCGAGAAAGGACACTGGTAATAGCAATGTCCTATAGAACAAGGGAAGAGGAGCAGGAAGATGCTCAAGGACAGCAGAGTGGTACTCAGCTGCCTTGTGTCAAGATTGTCCTGTGAACAAAGACTCATGATTTACCATGCAGACACTTCCAACAGGCGCATGTGTGGTGGGGGCAGATCATACTCCATCTGCGCACCTTAGCCAGCAGCGAATGCGCCAAAGGCTCTGTAAATTCAGCTTAACAAGGGCGGGAGGAAAACTGTTTTAGAGCTACTGTGTTATGATTTCATGGGGACATTTTATTTCACTACAATTTAATCTAAACAGCTAACAGACAGAAAGTATTATTAACCCTGACACAAGCCCAGTGGTCACTACACCAGGCAAGTATATGCCTTCATTTCTACACTAGAGAGAATAACAGAATCACAGGAAACAGAAAAATGAAGCCAAATCCTGGGATAATATTATCTAAACGCAGTGTGGTAGAATAATGTGACTGCCAGGGAATACACACTGTCAGGAGTTATCTTGGAGGGTCACTTCTAATGCTCCCCATGTTTCTTAGAATCCCCATCAGACCTTTAGAGCCTGTAGAAGTTATTTTGGATGCTAAATTTACCTTCTTCATCACTCTATACACTCTGCCCAGGCCTTAGGCTTCCAGTCTAAGGGCCAGGTAGAGTATGCAGGTGTAGCCAATGACGAGCAGCAGAAGAGACCCAAGCTCAGACTCAGGATCGAAGAAGCATGGTGAAAGGTTGCCCTTCTGCACCAGGATGGGGAGGCTGGCAGTGAGGGGAGAGGGTTCTTAGAGGAGCCCAGTGAGGAAGGGAGGTCTAAAACATCTGATCTGATTCCAAACCATGTGTAAGGGTCAAGGGAAGGCCATAAGGACACAGAGGAGAATAAGGGGACAGGGAAATGTCATGCTTTTGGTGCAGCTAGGGCACAGAGTTTGAACAGTTAAAGGGGGAGAATGATGAGGGAGAAAGGACCAGACCACAGGAAACCTCACATCCAGGGTAAGGAGTTTGAATTTTATTTTATTTTATTTTTTTAGGTCAAGGACTTTAATTAAAAACAAATGGTCATGGCAATGCAGCAACAGAGGTAGACCAGTTGGTGCACATTCTGTTATAGAATGGGTTATACTGGAAGCATGACTCCTCTGTATGGTAGCTGCCAATTAGCTTTTGCTAATTATTGAGAAGAAGAAATGACCAGGTGTGGCATGCCTTCCAATTTTTCCAGGTATCCTGGTTAGATTTTTTTTTTTTTCAACTTGACACATGGCAGGAACATAAATAGAGGAAATACTTCATTCATATTGGCCAGCAGGCAATCTCTGGGGTAGTTTCTTGGTTAATGATTGCTAAGGGATGGTTCTGCTCACTGTGGGCAGATGCTCACTGCTCACTGTGCTCACACCTGGGCAGATGTTCTGGGGGCTTTATAAGAAAACAATCTGTGCCAACGAGCAGGAGCAAAGCAAAAAGCAGCATCCTCCATGGTGTCTGCTTCAGTTCCTACCTCCAGGTTCCCACCTTGAGTTTCTGCTGACTTCCCTTCATGGGGACTGCAACCGTAACTGGAAAACAACCTCTTCCTCAATAAATTGCATTTGGTTGGTCTTTGTCATAGCAATCGAAAGTAATCCAAGACAGAGGGAAGCTAAACTCCAGATGAGTGGGACAAACTCTCCAATGGAGGTTTATTCAAAAATAAAATAAACAAGACACCAGGCGCTAAATGGAAATACCTATATAGACCAAAGATGGCTGGGAGTCATGGTTGTGACATTGTCTTCAGGGGAGCATTGCCATCAGGAGGCTCCAAAGCATGTGAGGTGAGGAGACCTGCTGTCCCAGAGGCCTTTGCCTTGTGTCCCGGAGGATGACTGGAGAGGAAGCATGGAGGCAGGAGGCAGAGAGACTGCGCAGACACAGATAGGGTCATCTTCTGAAGGTGGTAATTTTTTAAAAATAAGTTATTTGGAGTCAAGTCTCACAAATAAACTTAGCACTGGGGCTGGAAGCCAATCAGGTTTATATAAAAATCAAGCCGAACCAGGAGTGGTGGCACATATCTGTAACTAGGTTTTGGTATTATTTTTAAAGAAACCTTTCAACCATTCATCCTACTTCCTGCCTTGGGCCCTATATGTGCTTCCAGATGCTTTTCCATCCTCATCCAGATGTCTGGGATAGGCTTCAGGCATCTGCTGTGATCCTCCTGCTTCAGTCTCCAGGCTAACTGCTTTGTCATGAGCACATCATCCACATTTCCGTCGCTCCCTCCCTTCTTCTGAGTCCCCCCCCCCACCATTTCAATTTTCACTCATATTATTGGCTGCATTTGTCCTCCTCTACTAGACAGTTAACACACTTCTGAGGGCAAAAATACTCAATTATCTTTGCATGACAACACTTCTGCAACACTCCTAAAGAATACTTCCACAGTGAACAGCTAATGAACAAAGGAAAAAAATGCCTCATTACTTAATAACACACCATGCTTGGAAAAATTCTGCAAGCATGCCTTGAAACCTAGCAAAGGCATTTACTTACAACAGTACCTAAAAGACTTCGCTCAGGCAGGCCCGAGGTCAGTATTACACAGAGATTCAGCATTTGGAGACATGCAAACAGCAGTATCAGCCTAGCTTGCTCCAGTATTATATAAACACTATGTGTCAGCAACTGTAAGGCATGTAAAACATTGCATTCCAATTCCATGGACAAGTGCTCACTGCTTTAAGAATTGATCTGTCTATTAGCTGACCAAATTCCTGACTCAGTCCACCATGTAACTCAGAGGCCACACTACCCAGGAGTCTAGATGGCAGTCACACGGTTCATTCCTGTGAGAGCCTGGTGATGGTTACTCAACAGTATCACACCCGAAGAGACAGCACTCATCCCTAACCCAGAGCAATCCTCGCCAGTAGCACTCAGCTTAATGAATTCAGATAGCAAGGTTCTTTATTAATGATAACGACAGAAAAAAGGCATTAGGCATGCAAACCAGTATTGTGCACCAGGTTTAGACAGGGCTGGTTGATTAGGCTGTGGAGTGGGAAGAAACCCAAATTTGATTGCTTATCTTAATAGTTAATCATAAAAAACAACTTGTATCATCAGGTTGTTTTGGAAGTAGAAGATCCATTAAAAGTTGCAAAAGATGATATAATACAACAAAGGCAACTGTAAGGAATACCTGGAGAAGAAGGAATGAATTGTCTGTGCAGGCAACTGTGCACTGAAAAGGTGTGTAGGTTTCATGACACGGCTTTTAAAGTTTGGTTTTGTTTTTCGAGACAAGTATTCATGCAGCAGAGGCTTCCTTCAAACTCCCTATGTAGCCAAAGGTGAGCTCGAACTTCTGATTCTGGGGATATATTGATGGCCACCACACCCAGTTTATGATAAGCTTGGGACTGAACTCAGGACTACTTCATGCAAGCAGGCAGAGCTGGACATAAGTGGACATCCCTATTCATCAGATGCCTGAACAGAAACTCAAGATCAAAGGCAAAGAACTTTTACTCATCAAGCAGAATCAGTGCTATCTAGAATTATCCATTGGCTCATCTGTTGCCTGTGTCACAAATTAAAGACATACTGGGATGTAAAGAAACCCTGGTCATCCTTATTAGAATGCAATCCTTCCCACACACCCCCACATCATTCCCCAGCATCTTGTGCATGTTTGTGTGTGTGTGTCCATGCCTGTGTGCAGACATGAAAGGGGATAAATGAATGGCAAGGGAATCAAGAACTCCTTGATTTATGACTCTTGGTGCTTAAATTGCCAAAACCCAAACATCTTTAGAAATTCTGACCTTTCCCTCCCCCCCCCTTCTTTTAAATAAAATATCCAAGGGCAGCTTTTAATTAGAAGGGGAAAACAAAAAAAAAAAACCAAACAAACAAACAAAAAAAATCAAACCAAACCAAATCAAAGAAGGAGAGAGGAAGAGAAAGTCATGAAAACTATCCAGAACAATTGGGTAGCTATCCTGAATGATTGTTCCAGACACTCAAGGAAAGGGCCTTGTTTTGACAAATACACTGACTGTGGGAATACTTCAGAAAGCGTGCATTAACTGTAAAAAGTTACCAGCTCCTCAGAGGCTGGATGATCTGCTACTAACCACTCAAAGTGTTTTCACAGACTCTGGCTCAACTGCCACCTCCTGGGCAAATGGAGAGGCACCTTCCCTACAGCAGCTTTGAATCTCTGAGGTCATTTGATCTTCAGACAGGATCCCTGACGGTAAAAAGAAGTCAACTTCAGTAATAAGATTCTATTTGCTAAAACCTCTGTTTTTTAAACCAGCAGAAAAAAGTACTTCTGGGTTTAAAGTAGACAGGGTCGGTTCTATTTAACAAAAGCGAGGGGATTCATTTAACAGAAAGGAGGACGCAGCAGTGGCTAGTAGGCTCTGCTTATGCTCATTCTACTGTTGCTTCGTCTTTTGTGGCTGCCATGCCGTGCTGGTACCCTGAGCCATACTATGGAAAACTTGATAATATCAGTGATAGAATAATTTGCCAGTGACAGAATACAAGCTAAAAATCAGTTCAAAAAAAAAATAAATAAAATAAATGGTACCACATCTGCTAGAGAGAACAGCTAGAATAGTTTGAGGAAGGTGGCTACGGGAATCAGGATGCTGTAAAACTTAAGTACAAGCCTGAAAGCTCTTCTTCAAAAATGCATGAGAATGGCTATGAGACAACGCCTTGGATGACACAGTACATGGGACTTAAGCCTGGCCAGCTGCTACATGTCTGAAGTAGGAGAAAACACCACACCATTTCAACCTCTCTGTTTTCTCCCGCATGTTTGAACTGCCACACAAGTCCTTAGCAGCAGCTATCAGCTATGAGACACCACAATGCTCTCCTAGCTCCCTGGCTTTACCTTCTGTGGTTGCTGTGGAACTTCGCCTTCTTTCCTGGTCCCTCAGCATCTTAGTAAAAACACCCAGAGACATCCTCATCCTCTGCCCATGGAGAGGGGCTGTTTTTAACCACTTCACCCAGTCCATCCTTTTTGCAGAACAACTCATTTCATTAAAGTAAATGAAAACAATCTAATGTGCCTATAGGAAGGTGAGGGTATTGTTCCTTTAAACCCCTCAAATTCAAATTTCTTTTCCTGGATGAGGTCAGAGTCACTGGCCCCTGTTTTAATGAAGGAGTGGACATTAAAGACCTTTACAGTAGGAAAACAGTTTGGGTTTTAAGAAACAGCAGATCTGAAATCGACTAAATCTGCAAAAAAAAAAATTATTCTCAATTCATCATCCTCCACTTTAAGGGGAGTGTAAACATGACTGGTGAGTTGTGTTAGGTCGTGGGTACTCCAAGAAGCAGGTACCTTGAGTACAGTTTGGAACCTGTACTATAAGAAGCATAAGAGCTGGATCCGGCTGGCTACAACCAAAGGGGAGGGCTAATGCATACCTTTGGGTCTTCTGGAATTTCCATTCTTTTGCTGTTCATCTTCCTCATTAATGGTGAATAAACCAAGGGGAATTGGCCTTGCATGGGTCTTCTTCAGTCTCTCTTGTCGGATAGCTGTAGCTGATCCAGGCATACCGCTGCTACTTGTTCAACAATTATATTAAAAATATATGCTTATGTAATTGCAGCTCCCAGGAAGCTGCTAGCTCCTAAGCTGCCGGTTCATTTGAGCACTTGTAATAGATCCCTTATGGGTAAACAGTGTGCAAACAGCTGACAGATACTACCAGCTACTTGGCAACTGAGGCCCTGCAGCTCCCCCTCATCTAGCAGCAGCCCCCTCCTACTGACTCCCCCCAATAGGCACATGCACTGGTGAGTAAACACTCTCACACACGCACACATGCACGTGCGCGCGCGCACACACACACCATCCATCCATCCCAGGGAGGACTCTTATTAAAGACATACAGGTTCAGATGCCTCCTTCCCACTGCCTAACCTGTCAATCAGATCCCGGCTCCTCCTTCCTGCTGTGGCACTTTCCCCAGTCAGGTTCAGATGCTTCCTTCCGACTGACTGCTTAACCTGTCAATCAGATCCCGGCTCCTCCTTCCTGGGTGGCACTTTCCCCAGTCTTCTCTGGCTGCCGCACAGCACAACAGGCGCTTACAGCAGAGGGCAAAAGATGACACGCTGCCCGCTGCGAACGGTTGCCCTGACAACCCTGACACAGGCTAATCAAGGGAGGCAGGGAGCTGCCCTGGGATGCAGCGTCCTCGGAACTCAGCAGCAGGGCTTGGTTGCAGCAGGAGACCACTATGCAGCCCCCTCTTCCTCTGGGTGGCAGAGCAGAGTGGCAGGATACATGGAGAAGGAGAAAGAAAAGTTTGCCTGCACAAGTAACAGCCAATTCTTCAGTAAGGAGCATGGAGCTCTCTTCTTTCCCCTGCTAGGTGGTCTATTATAGTAAGCAGAGGAGGGCAAGCCCAGCATGCTGCTCCCCTCTCTCCTGACACTCATCACATCCTGTGTCTGACATTGCTTTGCGCTTGTTTTCAACTCCACTATAAACTCTCTCAAGATATGCTATTTTTAAAAATAATCCATCATTTTATGTGCATTTGTGTTTTGCTTGCATGCATGTCTCTGTGAGGGTGTCAGATCCCCTAGAACTGGAGTTACAGATAGTTGTGAGCTCTGATGTGGGTGCTGGGAATTGAACCTGGGTACTCTGGAAGGGCAGCCAGTGCTCTTAACTGCTGAGCACTCTCTCCAGCCGCAAGACACACTGTTTTTATTCACCTCATTCACAATGCCCACCAGTACCATATCTCTGAGACCCTCCATGAAGACTAGAAATTGGGGACTGTACCTCTTCCCACTAAAAACCGCCCTGTGGAACATTCCCTTTGCAGGTCAAGTCTAAAGGGCAGAAACAAAGGAAGTGGCAGCTGCCTCAGCTGCCTTGCACCCCAGCACATCCCTATCGCAAAGCCCCTGCAGCCCTGCTGAGCAGGTCTCAACACCAGGCACAATTTCTGTGCTTTTGCACTATTCTCTAAAGCACACAGCAGCATGGCTTCTGTTTTCTTCTGAAATAAGTTTTCTCATTTTAAGACTCTCCATTTTTAGGCTGATTAAAATTTGTACTGTATAAAAAAAGCCAATATGTAATTTTTACAACAAATAACATTTCAAAAATGCCAATTGCTAAATTAGCGAAAAAGAACTGTTCTTTCTTTTGCATTTTAATCAAAATCAAATCTATCTAGAAAGTCAGAAGCAATCCTTCTGCCCCTAAACTAAACTACTCTTGCACGTAATTACCTCAGTGCTTAAAAATCTCACATTATCAAAGATTCTAAGGCAACCAATCCTTCATGTGAAACAAACTTTGCATACTGGACCAGCACTCCTAGTGTCCCAGTGTTCCCTGGACAGCTGGGGTGATGACTCCGTTTACTTTATGGGGCTGAGAGTAAGGATTTGATGAATATAGTACTAGCAATAAGAAGTCGTTTATATATATCAACTCATTATATTTTATAACGTACCCACTGTAACTAGTACATTGCTTTGCATTTCTTTTCAAGGTATTTCCACCTCAACTATAAGCTCTCTCAAGATACGCTGTTTTTATTCACTTGCATTGTTCTGCCCATGGCTGGGTATAATGGCTAGCAAATTCCACGGAAATGAATAAATGCTCAAAAATGTTTCCCTCCAAAGGCTTGGGGATTTTATTAAGTTAATGCACATTTAGATCTAGACTGGTGGCTTGAAAAAATGCAAGGGAAAATCATGTCGACCTATGTGCTGTAACTCTGGACAAAAGTAGAATTGGTTCTATTACTTTCAAGGTGAGTTCACAAGGCCTCAAATGTTTACAGGGATGAAGGACAACAGCAAAGCAGAAGCCACCTGGACTTTAATTTGTCCACATAAGGTGACAAATTTCACCAGGAAGTCCCACGTGCTGGAGGTACCTGGAAGAGGTTACAGGACAGAACCCAATGAAGACCAGACCCAAGTCCTTACCCAGCATGCTCATCTGAGTAGTGCTTTCCTTTTT
The DNA here is from genome assembly GCF_943737965.1 of Phodopus roborovskii. Lineage (NCBI taxonomy): Eukaryota > Metazoa > Chordata > Mammalia > Rodentia > Cricetidae > Phodopus > Phodopus roborovskii. Next base: position 3,034,423 of record NW_026125397.1, on the reverse strand, counting down.
AGTGTCCACATCAGGGGGACATCCTCCAGTGACAAACACTGGATTCTTCACTCTCTAGCCTGAGAGACTGAAATCTGATTTGTATCCATGAAGACTTCTGTTTTCTTTTAACACTCTATGCTACTTTTGACAACTTTTACTGGAAAAGAAGACTGACTGAGGACCAAAAGTCACCTCCAAACAAACCGTGAGTGCAAATCAAGGTACAGAGCAGGGACTCGCTGACTGGGACCTTGCTCAGCCTTATCACAGCAGACATTAAGGTCACTGTAGTTAGTCACCACAGCGTGAAGAGGAGTACTGCCACCTGACCAACAGGAAATGGGCACAGAGAGGCCAAAGTCAAACAACCAGCTGGGTTGCTGAGTCAAGATTAAACTCAGATCTCTTGCCCAAGAGTCAAGATGCTTTTGTCCTGGGGCCTTATGAATCCTGATCTTGATACTAGCTAGGTCTGTCTGTCACAGCCATGGATGTGATCAGTCACAGGGAAGCAAACATCCCAACATCAAACAGTGGTAATAGTGAGGTTGTTTTTCCTACTTGTGAAGTATACATTTTCTCATTTTTACCTCCCCCTACCCCCAGTGTGAGATCAATTTCTTAAATGTTCCAATCCAATCTCTGATACAGGAGTTTGTTCTTACCCAATCCCAGGAGCACCGGGGCTTGATCTGGCTTCATTTAAGACACACATACATTTGATGTGAGTTTCTTGTGAGCATGTGGGTGCATGTGGAGGCTGACAAGACAATGCTTTCTTTAAACGCCTTCCACCTTAGTTTTGAGACAGGGCTTCTCACTGGACCTGCAACTCACCATGCCAGTTAAACTGGGCAGCCAGAGCATCCCTGGGCTCTGCCTGTGTCCATTCTCTTGCCCGTGGCCGCTTTTCTATGGATGTTGGGAATCTGAACTCAGGTCCTCATGCTTGCACAACAAGCATTTTGTCTGGCAAGTCATCTCTCCAGCCTGAGGCCAGTTTAACTCTTTCAATCCAACCTTTAATGGACAGAGCAGTTTGCCCTCAGGGGCATAGTGTAACTACCATCTTCGTTCTAGTGCTTTTAGCCTTTCATACTTTGATTCTCAAGAGGGGCAAATATGAGAAGGGGAACGGCAAGACATTAAATTTAAGCATTCCTCGAAATAAAATGGGTACCACTTGGAATTGTGAATCCCTTTTCAATCAATCAATCAATCAATTAATTAATTAATTAGAGACAGTATCTTGTGATGGAGCAGAGGCTGGCCTAGTTCTTACTATACAGCACGAATCTAAATCTTCCTGAACCAGTTGTCTGCATTCCGCGTGATGGCATCACAGGAGTGTACCAACAACCATCTTCAATTAAATATGGCATAACTGTCTTTGCATGTTACCTGGAGACAGTCTTAACTTAGTCCCTGTGGGGCCAAGGGCTTGTAGGCCTCAGTAGGTAAGAAGACATTGCCATTGCTTTCTTGAAATTGTTAAAATTGTGTGTTAATAAAGACTTTGTATAAACTTAGAACAAATGAAACACTGCCTAGAGAAAGAGTGTAGATTTTACAACTAGATCAGCCTTATATCGAAAAAAAAAAAAAAAAAAAAACAAAAAACAAAACCCAAAACTTAATAATCATAAGCTGTATGTTCAAAAGTTTAAAACAAAACAATTGGGTGTGATGGCACATGCCTACAACCGTGGCACTTGAGAGGCTGGGGCAGAAGACTGGAGACATTGGGACCGTCCTGGGTCAGATAATGAGGCTCTGTCTCCAATGAAACAGTAAGCACAGTGAATCTTGTCACTTTGTCTTCCTTTCCCGGCTGGCTGTGCTAGTGCTTCTGGTCATGCTCTAATTCCTCAGGTGGGAGAGCATGGGGCAGAGTGAGACCAGCGGATGCTTACAGAAGATGAGCTGAACATGTGGATCCAGCTGCAGCAACGCTGTATAGAGGCTGAGCACAAGCAGCCAAACACACATGCACGCATGGCCACTACTACACTTCCCAGGCTTCTATGCTGTAAGCAGACGTTTAAAAACTAGCAGAGGCCATAACTGAACGGAAGAAATCTGCCCAATCAGTGAGAAGTATACCTACAATTTTCCTTTCTAAAAGCCTGCTGAGCTTTATAAAGAAACAAAAACCATGCTGCAGCGGGAGAAAGCCTAATTTGGACTATTCAAGGACCATAGTATAGTTAAAAACAGGAATTATTACCACTGGGTTGAGTGGCTGCCACTGGTAAATTACAAGTTCTACATATGTGCGTTTTTACTTTTGAGTAGAGCCCAGAAATAAACATTGTTTTCAGTATTTTTTTATTAAATGAGATTATTAATCCTAGAAAAACTACCAGACTTAGTAATTTTTAAAATATTTAATATATTCCCCCCTCAAGGTAAGTAGTAATTTACTTCCAGCAGGGTCTTTAGAAATCCACACTTGAATGCAAGTTTAAAACCTCAGATGACTTGAAAGTAGCAAAGAAAGCGAAGGTTGACATGGGATCATGCGGAACAAAGGGGCCCAGCTGGTCCCTGGCCATTTTCACCCTTGAAGTTAAGGGTTTCCCTCACTATTTCCTAGGATGCTGCTGCTTAATGATGGCTTCTGCGGCGACGAAAGCACAACATTCTGCCACCTTGAAGCATTATAGCTTCTAAGAGGCACAAAGGACACTGCACAAAATGGATGCTGACTCTCTGGAAGGGAAATCAAAGGCAGGTCTGCTTTGATCTTTATGTGACCACCTTTTGTTAGGGGCATATGAGAGGGACAGTAAGTACTATACTAGAAGTGGCAAAGCTGTCAGCAGAGAAGTAGCAGAGCCCTGCAGGGCCTTTTATAACATTTCTATAAATCTTCATTACCCACTAGGCACTTCACTGCCAATAGAGTACGTTTCCCCTGTTCTACCAGGCCCGAAGGGTAACCTCTAGGATTCATTTGTATGGCTATGAGGTATATGCTAAGCTTTCTTCCTCAAACCACAAGTTTCACTAAGTAACCTGGGGATATTATCAAAGATGGAATTAAACTTTAACCTAGGATCACGTGGGAATGCATCTCGCCCTCTTGCTCATGATCCGAATAGGTAACACCTTACGGACACAGGACTTAGAGACATCCCAGGCCAGCACGGAGCAGTTGAGGTTTGTTTTAGAAAAAGCACTTTCTCTGAGCATGGAAGATTCAGGAATAATAGGATTCATGTTATGAAGGAGTTTCCAGTCCATGCCCGTCCTTGGAGACAGCGTCCCACTTTGTAGCCCAGGCTGTTCTGGAATTAACTACTTATTCCAGGCTGGATCATGAGCTCATGACCCTCTGACTTTACACCTTCAGTTCTAGGATTAGAGACATACACTGTGCCTGGCCGAATTTCTACTTCTAATGTGATTTGGGAGACAGAAAGAACCAGGACCAGAGGCCGGCAACCAAATGTATTTCTTATCACTGGGGACAGTCAGGCACACGTGCTGACCTTGGGTGCTGGTGTTAGATTAATGTGTTGTGTATGGGCTGAGCTGTTAGAGCCCTCAGGCCTTTACTGACCTGTGTTTCCTACTTGGTGAGGATGGAAAGTAGAATTATATACCCAGGAGGAAATGGGCAAAGAAACCAAGACTCAGATAAGGCCGTCCTTTGTTGTCGCCAATCTCTGCACCTACCCATAAAAATGAACCTCACATGGATACGGCTGGATTGCTCTCCTCACCCCATCCACAGTCCCAGAGATTTGAGCCTTAGGGCCAAATAACAGAATAATGAGCATCCACTCTCCTCTGGTTAGGAGACAGCTGTGACACCCCCATTCTCTTACCCATCTTCATGAAACCCACTGAAAAAACGAGGGAGACACAGCTTTCCTCCATGAGACAATTATTATGGGATGTGACTATGCGACTTTCAATGAGATCTAAGGGTTTATGGGTGAAAAGCAATACAAAACATTAGCAAACCAAGGCACTTTATTAGTTTATGTGCAATGTCCTTAGATTGTCCCTCAATCCCAACCCTTGTTGCTTTATCACCTCTTCCCAAGCTTTCTCCTCAACACTCCCTAATATCAACGCCAGCGACAGAGAAGATGTTTTCTTCTAGGACAGCCTTAAAGGCTAGGAATGTAAGGAGACCCAGAAAAAGAAGGCTTGACATTCATTCCTTAACCTCACAAATCAGATAGAATGTATTTTCAAAATATATCACTTAAGAAATAATTTAAATGATTTGCACAAATCTTGGGAGAAAACTTGATGGGGGGGCAGTGTATCAGTCCAGACAAACGGAAACCCAAGTATCTTTGGTTCAATACATTGTTGGGGAATGTTATTTTAAGGTGTGTGACTTTTGTTTATACTGCATTTAACTGTGTGAAGCTGTGTTACTGTGCCTGTTTGAAACACCTGGTGGTCTAATAAAGAGCTGAACGGCCAATAGCAAGGCAGGAGCAAGGACAGGCAGGGCTGGAGGGCAGAGAGTATAAATAAAGCTGGCAAGAAATAAGCCAAGCTAAGGCTGGGCACTCATACATAATAATGAGACTCCGTGTGAGATTTATTTGGGGGCTAGGTAGTGGGCCCCCAAAAGAGAAAAAACTTCTTACTAGAATACATGCCATGCAAGTGCATATATTACAAGGATCTGTTTTAAGTAATGTTTCTCAACAGTGAAACTGACTAGACTGCCACTTGTAGTGCAGGGTTTCTTCCTTACAATAGAGTGAGCATGCCTACAAACATCCAGGGATATCTACTTAAAGTCAGATGATTGCAAAGGTCTATTATATCCCACATTCCAGCCAACATGTCCAAGGCCTCCATGTCATGGCCATAATCTTCACTGAGTAGAATGGATACTATTTACTCATATAATTTCCTAATATAGTAATACTCTTAAAATGATGGACATACAATTGCGGTAAGTATTATACTTCAGACTGGGCCTATCAAATCCCTTTTTGTTTTTATAAATGATCTTCCACTGAGAATCCAATAGTGCTATGCTTAAAAGCTTTAGCAAATAAATCATTTCTGTCATTTTGAGAGGTAAGCCTTCCGGCTTTCTCAGTATTAAATTGAATAGGAAACACACACACACCTATTATCATAAAGCAAACCCACTGTCTCACTTACAAACTCAAGAATGTAATTTTGTGGATAGGGTACTGGGAGGTCAAGTTGAAGATAGCATGTTACACATTAGAAGGGAAAATGTATATGAAAGGGGTAGCTGAGGATGAGGAGGGAGGGAGTTTGCTCCTGCAATGCTGGCACTTGGGAGGCCAAGACAATTTAGTTTATGAGTCTGGAAGCAGCCTGGGCTGCAGTGAGACCCCACCTCAAAGATGAGAAGCAAAAGCAAAACAGTTTATGAAGGTCTGAATATTAAACTGTAAACACATAGTAGTTTGGCAACTAGAATCAATTCTGACACACACTGTTCTCCAATGTTGTTCTAATGTGGCCTAGAAGAAGTAGGACCTAGCAGAAAGCCTGAATGATATAACCCTGGCAGGGTAAAGCTGGAGCTTGGGCCATTTTCAATTACTCAAAGCAACAGTGAGAATTGTCAACAGGTGCAATTGTTAGCAGTGAACGGGGACATCGATGCCTTAAATAGTAAGATAGGATACAAACATATGTAGGATTCAATTGAAAGCTTAGATGCTTTTGAAAATTTACAAATGTAAAGCAAAAAGATTCTCAATGCAATAACTGTTCTTAGTAAAGATATAAAGCATTTACTTAATCCCCACGAACTGGATATTACCAAACCAGTATATTTGTTGTTTGGTTTTAATAAACACTCTTTCTCTTTGGTTTGAGCTAAAGCCATCAAGGTTTTAGGGGGCTTACATGGGAAGAAAAAAAACTCCCCAGAAAGATGGGTAGGTTGATAAGTACCTACTGGGTGCCTACTTTATTCCCTTCACTTACTGCATCCACCAACTAGGTCCATGGCAAACTTCCTAAAACACCGTAATTGTACTATTATACTTTTTATCACTGAGGCAAAATGGCTACACTCTGTTAAGTCACTAAATCTTTGATGTGTTTTAAAAACTGTTCCAGACACATGCACTGTTGGAGCTGAGGGAATCAAACTCTCTTTTCTCCTAATGACCTGACACCAGTCTCTATGCAGGTCCAGAGGAAATGTTGTTCCTGTCCCCACTGCCACACCCTTGAGACAAGAGTGTTCCTAGTCCTTTAGCGCCCAGAGAAAGGTCAATGGAAAAGGTCTTGCTTATAAACAAAAGGAGAGGTGTTTGCACACCCAAAGGTGTTGATCATAAAATATTGCAATACTGAATATATTGGATACTGAAACCTGTTCAAGAATATAGTTCCAGACAGGTACATCTTAAACAGGAAGTGAGAAAGTGATTTGAGGGTGCTAAGGCGATGGCTTGGCAGGTAAAGCATCTGTCAGAAAGTGTGAGGGCCTGAGTCTGAACTCCAGAATCCATGTAAAGGTAGCCATGGTAATGCATGCCTGCAAGGCCAGCACATCTAAAGGGAGATGGGACAGGAATATCACTGGAAGCTTGTATATGCAGAAGGAAATACACAAAAGCCTGACTCAAATATGGTAGATTGTCCTCAGGCCACATGCCATGGCAGGTACACGCATGAATGGACATATACAGAGACACAGACATGGACCCCAAGGTTTTTAAGACTTATTTCTATTCTTTGTGCATGGATGTTTTGCCTGCATGTATGTATGTGCACCACATGTGTGCTATGTGTGCTGGAAACTCCAGAAGTCAGAAGAGGCATCAGACACCCTGGAACTGGAGTTACAGGCAGTTGTGAGCCACCATGTGGGTGCTGGGAACTAAATTCTCTGCTCTTTACCACTGAGCTAGCCCACTAAGGTGTTTTAAAAAGCAGTTGTATACTGTTTGATTGCTTGCTGGGATCAAATACAGGGCCTGTACATGCTAAGTAAGAGGATTATCTCTGAGCTCTACCAGTAGGCCTGAATGCTTAGTAAAGCACTTTTATAGGGGTTTGAAGTACTCAATTCATAGCTGTCTGAACTCCACACTCCAAGTTCCATTCTGAACAATTTGCAGCAGTTAGAACAACCCTTTGCCCTTTCTTCTGACATTTCACACACCCATTCTCTCTTCCAAATTGTTCTGAAGACTTACTTTCTCTATGTCTGATTATGCATCCTGTGACACCTTCATGACTCTTTGTGGCTTTAATTACATAAAAGGTTTGGATTTTGTGCTGTACCAGTTGTTTGATGGGTGGGACCATATTCCTACCTTCTATGCTCTCGTTAGTGAGCAGGGTATACCTTGGAGTTGCACAACTTGGGCAGTAAGTTGAAATAGAATCTTGATTTGGGTGTTAGGTCCACAGAGGGTTGATATGAAATGCTAAAGCAAGGCTCTGTCCTTGGAGGCTTCACCAGATCATGTGGTTACAAGGTTTTGCTATCTAAAGTCATTTGACTCTTACAGATCTGGACTAACCAGCTCCATTTCCTGCTTCTCAATATATTTGAATACTTTCTTCCAATGGTAGAGCTATCTTTTCTACTTGCAGTTTACTTTTTACTGGTGTCTGTGATTTACACAAAGCATTGGACATATAGAATGTATCTTTACAAGGGGGCTTGAAAATATAAAGTCACAGTTATAAAAAAAAATCTGCCTTTATTCTTAATGCTGAGTATATTGGTGCACAATAAACTACCATTTCCTATATGTAACATACTGTTACTGAAGGTTACATTTTAATCCTTCAGAAGTATCATGAAGCACATTTGCTTGTCCATCACCACAGTGGCTACTGTACACAGACCCTGAAGGAACTAGTTAGAGAACTGAAATCAGAACTCATTTGAGGAAGCGGCACGTTTTTAACTTTGCTAAGTTATTGATTTATTTTTAATAAGATACAAAATCTAAATTACAACTGAGCCTGGCTTGCACATAACATTTCCTAAGGGAGAAACGCATCCCACTACAATCAGGATAGGTTTTTACAACTTAAGGCAGTTTCTTCTAAAATGAGTGACGTTAAGAAATGAAATCACGGGCTGGAGAGATGGCTCAGAGGTTAAGAGCACTGGTTACTCTTCCAAAGGTCCTGAGTTCAATTCCCAGCAACCACATGGTGGCTCACAGCCATCTGTAATCGGGTCTGGTGCCCTTTTCTGGTGTTGAAGCAGACATGTAAGCAGAGCATTGTAAACACAATAAATAAATCTTAAAAAAAAAAAAAAAAAAAAGAAATGAAATGAAATCACTGTTGTCTTCCGGTTCGCATAGGTACTTTGTCTGAAGAAGCCAAACTGCCTCCTGCTTCTTCTGAAAGCTCCATGGCCTCCCTGGTTTCCTTATAGAGAGTGCATTGACTGTGGGGAGGGGCACTTTAACTCAGTGGGGTCTGGGAAGCCCCTCCTCATGGTTCAAAAGGAATGGAAGTCTATCTCCCTGAATTAAATCAAATTAATTTCTGCAGCAATAATATTTTAATAAAAAACTGAAAACAACAAAATCACTTTGTATAAAAGCAAAATGGAAATGAGCCCACAGGTACTGATAATTTGGCTCCTAATTCAATGACCCAACAGGCGAAAAGCTGCTTTGAGACACAGTTTATACCTGGCCTTACTTGGGACAGTGAGATCACATGTTACAATTGGTTCTGAGTCAGCACTGCATTCTAATGCCCTCACTATGGTGAGCTCATTGATTCAAGGAGGCCCTTGCTTAAGGGAGACAGTCAGCATGTCAGGGTATGCCCATCTTTGCGTGGTGATATCAGTCCTTTATACTAAATACTTCATACCCCACTGTGTCAGGGAGTATCCTATGTATCTACTCATTTCTTTCCTGAAAGAGTAAGTAGTATTACCGTTTTCAGTTTAAAAGGAAGACATTAAGGAAGAGAGTGGCTGCTTAGGCGACTTGCAAAGATCCCACATGCACTAAGGGGTGCAGGCTCCAGCATTCTTGCACCAAAAACTAATTAGTATTAACAGTCTTAGTTTTAAGTGCAAGGCCTTGCTTCATCCTCGCAAGATCCCTTGTCACATTAAATCATTTTCAGTATAATCTTAAACAGAAATCAAAGACACTCTCTTTTTGTGGGGTCAGTTCTTTTTATTTTGGATCATATGATAATGCACACAAGGTTAAGCTGGCAGGAGGAATGGAATAGGGATGCCAAGGGTTGGTCCTCATTTCAGATCCCAACAAATGGCCTTGCAAATCCTCAGAAACAGACATAAATGCAATACAGGAGCCCTCTAGACATTTCAGCACTTAAAAGTGTCATAGTGTCAGATACTAATTGGAGGTGATATCTGGAGTGTGAAGAATCCTGCAGAGAAAAAAGCTTTCAGTGAAAAGAGCAAGCACCCACTGAGCCTTGGGTACCACAGCACCTGATGGGTGGGAGGGGGAGGGGATATTTGCCTAAAGCCATCAGCATCCAGTCTCACAGGAGGACCAAAGGGAACAGATGGAGGAGGTGATGCCCTGTTAACTATTTATAGAGGACAGAAGAACCAAGGAGATTAGAGGCCACAGGGCCACCAGCAGCCTCTCCGGGAAGCGTGTACACATTTTGACAAAATACCATCTACTTATTCCAAATTAACCTTTCCCTTTTATGAGGGGAGAAGGAAAATGAGAGTGAAAACTAAAGGATGTAGAAAACAAAAACAAAAACAAAAAAAAACCAAATAAACAAACAAACAAACAAAAAAAAAAAACAAAGCCCATTGTGTAACATTTTGCCTATTATATATAAAGTACACAAAGGTGCCACCCAATACGTGCCCACACAAAGGTACTCACATCTATTTTTGCGACTATATTTCCTTCAAAAAGTTTTGGGAAGACATGAACAAAAGTCTACAAACTTAAGGATAGCAGCTGTTAAGATTTAAGGGAATGGAGAATGGGAAGAGAGAGAGGGAGAGAGGGAGAAAGGGAGAGAGAGGGAGAGAGGGAGGGAGGGAGAGAGAGGGAAAGAGGGAGGGAGGGAGAGAAGGAAGGTGGGAGGGCGGGAGGGAGGGAGAGAGGGAGAACCCATGGGGTTATTGTATGCCAGGTCCACCGGACACCTCCAATTAAACCTACCCAGGCAGGGAGCGGGCTGACAGCAGTTCTCAGCCTGGTCTGCACACAGGAGCCACCTGGTTCCCACCTGCAAGATTCCCTGATAACTGTCTGGGCACCATGACAGTTCTGGGGCCCCAAGTGATTTTTAATTCTTTGCCAAGACTGACCTGAACCAATGGTGCTACAGCATGTGACCCTGTCACTGCCTCACAATAGGACCATTTGCCCAAGGAGTAAGCTTTATTCAGACGAGCCAGTAGGGCAGTGGTTAAGAGGGTCACTGGGCCTCAAATAGAAACCAATCCAGCTGGAAGACAGAACGCTGTTAACCAGGTCCTGTCTGTGGTGTGTGCCACACTGAAGACTTGGGTCAGGAGCTCCTGAGAACCACAGATCTAGATTAAAATCTTGAGAAGTAGCCAAGCTTCCTGAAGCAGGAACCCATCTTATTTATAGGCGAATTATTATGTGTTTCAGTACCACCCAGCATGATTTGGAGGGAGGGGTTCTTCCTAGAATTTCACCTTGAAATATGACTTACCCTAGAGTCTGGCTTTTTTTTATATTCAATGCAGAATCAATGACACATGCTCTATATACAGAAGGTTATGGCACAGTACAGGATGGTTCTACTTATCAGAAAGCCAATTTACCAAAAGGCAACTGTAAAAGGGAGGTTTTTGTGGCAATTTTTAAAAAGCCACAGAATTATAAGATCCCTCGTATGGTAATAAACTTAGAAACACAGATTTTACTAACAATGCTTGCGGTTCACATATGGCAAACCACTCCCAAGTTCCCACCCTGCCGTCTTTCCCGTCGCTGTGCCCACCTGCACTATCGGGTTAGCTGCGCCCGTCCTTCTGGGCAATTTCTCATGCAAGATTACGTTAGCACACAAAGGAATGGGTTTCATTCCCATACATATATGTTGTTATGCTGTCTTTATCATCTTCCTCGATTCATCTTTATTCATCTTAATTCCTGCCCACCCCACTTTGCTGGTTCCCTTCCTTCCCCTAAATAACCCCCTACTCTGCTTGCGTGAATTCCATTAGCCCCCACACCCTTGATTACTTCTATTTACTCATGGTCTCCGATGCAACCAGTTTTGTTGAAGTAGGATCTCATGTAGCCAGGGCTGGCCTCTCACTATGTAGCCAGGGCTGGGCTTCAACTTCTAATCCTTTTGCTTTCATCTTCTAAGTACTAGGACTATGGGTGTGTGTGTGTGTGTGTGTGTGTGTGTGTGTGTGTGTGTGTGGTGGTACATCTAAGCCCTGCTTCCTTTTCCATCACACACATTCTTAAATCTAAATTCAATGTATGAGAGAAAACTTTACATTTGTCCGAGTCTGGTTTATTTTGTTTAACAATATTCTCTAGTTCCATCCATTTCCCTGCATATGTTATGATGTGATTTTTCTTTATGGCTGAAAAAAAAAAACCATTGTGTATACTGAACCACATTTCTTTTTCTTTTCTTTTCCTCCTCCTCCTTTTTTGGTTTGAGACAGGGTTTCTCAGTGTAGCCCTGGCTGTCCTGGAATTTACTGTTTAGAACAGGTTGGACTCAAACTCACAGAGATCAGACTGCCTCTGTCTCCAGAATCCTGGGATTAAAGCGTGTGCCACCATGCCCAGCTAGACCACATTTATTCATTATCTACTGATGGACATCTAGGCCAGTTCCATTTCCTAGATATTCTGAATATCATGGCAATAAACATGGATCTCATAACCAGCTCTGTAGCAGTGTCAAAGAAATGGAATTATGGAATGTAATTAAATCTTATTTATTTTTTGTTTACTTTTCTAATGTGCTTGTTTTCATATTGTCCAAAACACACTTCTCTGCAAATTAACATTCAAAGCTTGGGGTGCAGCTTGGTGGTAGAGCATTTGCCTGACATGCAAAAGGGCCCGGGTTTCATCCCTGGCCCTACAGAAGGAAAAGGGCTGGAGAGATGGCTCAGTGAATAAGAGGGCTTAGGGACAAGCATGAGGACCTGAGTTAAATTCCAAGTATCCATGTATAGAGCTGGGTGCAAAGCAGCTGTGGATGTGTGCCCTTCTAATTCCAGGACTGTTGGGGACAGAGATAAAAGGATTGAGGGGCAGCTTGATGGCAATCAGCTCAGCTCCACAATCAATGAGATCCTGTCTCAGAGAAATAAGGTACAGAGTGATAAAGCAATGCAGCCATGCCCCCTGGCCTCCAGTCACGTGCACAGGTGGACACACCTTACACATCTGCACACACCACACTTATAAATACCTGTCTCTGTCTCTCTCTCTCACACACACAAACACACATGCCCAAAAAATTATGAAAAAGTAAAAATCAAAATAGCACTTAATAAAAGAAAATCAAACTCTTTAACTGGCTAATTCTCAAATTTAAAAATACATTAAGAAGAATAATACTTAACAAACCGGAGAAAAGCCAAATGTCATTTAATTTACATTGCAAACAACTGCAATGCATTATAAGAATAACTAAGAAGATAGAAACTGGAGAAGAACAAACCTCAATACCACAAGCACACAGACCTGGTCCCTGATAGGGATAAAGTATCCAGTGACAGATCACAGGGCACTGTGTATACTGCATAAACGGAAAATTAGTACCAAGTATTCAACCTTATAACACAGTGCATCACAACAAATAGGAATATATCACAAGACAAGGTGTATAACCAGTATTTCCAGCTTGCTTTCTTTTTCTAAAGACAGGCTCTCATTATATAGCCCTGGTTGGCCAGGTATGTAGATTCATGAAGAGGGTTAAAGGCCAGCATCACCACACCAGGCCATTTACAATTTTCTAACATAGAAGCTCCTTCCAATGTCCAGGGATGAGAATAGAGAGAGGAAGAGAGACATGAACTGATGTGGGACCGGTTGTGTCAAAGTGCGTTAGCTCATAATCTCAGAGGGTCGCTGCAGAGGAAGTAAGAAAGTCTACAGGCATAAAGAGAAAGGACATGGAGCCAAGATGAGAGCCACACGAAGACTCTAGGGCTGGGAATGTAGCTGGTGTTCCATGCCGGACGAGAACTCTGGCCCTGAGTTCAATCCCCAGAAGCACAAAACAGGATGGACCCATCAAACAAATTCACATTATACTTGGGTTTGGGGCTCAACATGACCTCACTGGAGAAACTGTTAGCATCAAAAGTACAAATATTTCACTTTGAGGTGATTACAATTTACTCAAAAAACTTGGTGGAATGGCTAAAATGAAAACCATCAAATCAACAAAATATACAAGGGCGGACAAGGATACAGAAAAATCATTTCATTTATGATGCTCACAGAAAGAGAAAGCAGTATGGTCACCCAGGAAGTGTGACAATGTCTCACATAATTGCACTGGAGACAATAATGTATTTGCCTTTAATGAAAACCAGAAGCACAAAAGCCAGCATACACATATTTGCAACAACAATGTTTCTCCTGCAACAATTTAGGAGTAACCCAATGTCCTTCAGTGGACACACGGGGAGTACTCAGTGACTCTAACCGATCAGTGTGGAGACAGGGAACCCGGTGTGCATCACAGTGTCTTCAAATCTCATCTACATTAGGCCAAGCCGGGTGAAAACGCTGCCAAGAGTTACATTGTTTCTTTCCACCTATTCTCCCCGCTTGGTTTTTCCAGACAAGGTTTCTCTGTGGCCTTGGCTGCCTTGGAACTCACTTTGAAGATCAGGCTGTTAAAAAGATCAACCTGCCTCTGCCTCCCGAGGGCTGGGATTAAAGGCATGTATGCTACCACACCCAGCTGTACGTTCCTACTTTTAAGACTCTGGAAAAGGTCAACACAAAAGACCCCAAACAGATCAGCGGGTGGGAAGTGAGCCTGAGGAGTTTAAGGGTGACAGAATTCTGTGTCCTGTTGATAGTGACTAAATCATCCAGCTGGGTTAAGAATATTCTTAAATAAAACCGTGACATGAAAAATTAAAAGCAAATTTTAAAAAGTTCTTCCACTTATTGAAGGATTTTCAATGTACTGATTTTCTCTGGCAACCTTTATGGAAAGGTCTACTGAGCTATCCTGTCTTCAGAATTAGAGAGGGGAGTTCCAGGACAGCCAAGGCTACACAGAGAGAGCCTATCTTGAAAACACAAAACAAAACAAAACAAAACAACAACAAAGGCACAGCAGGCAGCATGGCAATCAAGAGTCAAAAGTCATTAATTGGCACAGAAAACTATCTGATTAACAAAGCTTTAATCATGACACACTACTCCCTGCCCACACAATACGGTGCTAACCTCTTGGCTTCACCTTTGGCCCATCCATGATCTGGCCTCAATGCACCATCATTGGGAATTGATTTTCCCAGACACTTACTTTGAGCCTCTCACATTTGTCTTGTCAAGATGACTTAACCTTTGCTCTTGTCCACACTAGTATCTTTATTTTCCATCTTCCTCTCTCGGTCGACACATCATCTGAAGATAGGGCGCTACCTGCAGTAAGTGCTCTGGATGACCATAGTCAAATGAGGCCCTTCCTCCACCCACGGAACCCTCAGAACCCATACATACTTGCCTGTGGATATCCTTACTGAATTTAAGGACCTTCCAACCTCAATAATTTTAATAATCTATAGAAAATACACATTCTTGGTCAAATTATTCCAAGCCTTGATATTTTTAGTTCTTGTAAAAACATAATCAAACTTAATATATTCTTTTAAGCTCTTTCAATAATTTGTTTTCAGGTATCATGACACAAGTATGTCAGAACCATGCCAATGTAAATTACTGTTTCACACACATGCCTAAGTAGTGACAGGGACATGACTGCCTCTTGTTAATACTTCCCCTTACTTACTACAGCTGCTCTTAACCTGTGGGTCATGACCCCTTTGGGGGTCAAATGACCTTTTCATGGGATTGCCTAAGACCATCAGAAATATCAGATATTTACATTATCTTAACATAGCCAAATTACAGTAATAAAGTAGCAGCAGCAATACTTTTATGGTGGGGAGGCAGTCACCACAACATGAACTGAATTAAAAGGCTGAAGCATTAATAAGGTTGAGAACCAATGACTTGTGCATTGCAAAGCTTGCCAGTGAATGAAGGACTTCTAGTTTTTAGGATCTGACTTTCAATAGGGAGGGATTACACCACAGAACTGCCTGAGCATCTGCTTTCTATGTTTATTTGCAGACATTTAATCCAGGCCCTGCAAGCTAAGCAAGACCACAAAAATCACTCCTTATTTTGGAAAATTCACAGAAGAGACATGACCAAAGTAAAAATGTCTAAGTCCTCCCACCAGAGGCCTGCTAAAAGAGAAATAAAAACCCAATTCTAGGTTCTGAATAATTTCTTCCAAAGAGTGGCAACAGAATCCACCAATTATAGGCATTAATTTATTCCTTTTCGTATCACTGTTTGGGCATCATGGGTTAATCATAAGCAGCATTACACTTGAACTCTGCAGTATTTTTTAAAAGGAGATTGGCAAATGGGGGAATTTAGTCTGTGCAGTTGCTTTTCATGGCTCATTAAACATCAGCATACAATTCAATACACAGAATTTGAGCTCAAATAGTTTTGTGATGTGATTGTGAATATGACTGCTCAAAATAATATTCTGAAAAAAGGAACTTGACATCCTCTAGTGGTGAAATACAAATTTGTTTCCAAGGTAATTGCATCTTTTAGCTCTTGCTTTCCCTTTGACTATGTGCAAGAAAAATGTTATAGTATACTGAGAGAACTGTTCATCCTCAAGAAAAATCAATTTTTTAAAAAGAATATCATCACAACTCTCTAGCAAAAGGTAAACATATACCCACAGAAGTGTTTCTGAAGGTTGCATTTATAAAGTATCCTTTAACTAGGCACCATGCCACCACCGTTCAATCCTGCTGAGCCACACATTCGAATACATAGGCCTATAATCTTGGACATATCACCTCCATTGTCTTTGTAATAACCCGAGATTTTACGCCGAAGAGCCCTCCAATTACAGCCTTTGCACAGGGACAGAAAGTTTAAAAACCACTTAAGGTTGGAGTCTACCTCAGAATAATTATAACTAAAAAGCAAACGAAAGGAATGCTCTGAGAAATGTGCTGCCATTCATAGTTGAGAAAGATGGCACCTAGGAAATCTAGGACTTGGGAGGGTGAGGTGGAAAAACAGGAGGACACGCCAGGGATACATGGCAAGACCCAGTCTCCAACAAACAAAAGCCAAAGGCAGAGAGGAGAGAAAGAAATGTGGCATGTCGGGGCAGTAACTTTTACTTCTTTGTGGTAAGAAGAGACCGGTCTAGATAACCCTCTCTTTCAATAAGTAAGATCCTATATGAACCTACGTTTTAAAAATAATGGAGTGTCTAAATGTGTATTTGATCTCAATTTGATCGCTGGGACCCACATGGTGGAGAGAATTGACTCCCTCAAGTTGTTCTGCACAAGATGTGCAGAAGTAGAAATAGAAAATGGGGGAAAATATAGGGCCAGAAATATAAGACTATAAACACACATACCTATGTTGATGATATACAAAGCATGTTTACAGGAAATTTAATTTCTAGGCAAAGATGTGGAGAAAATAGGCAAAAAAAAAAAAAAAAAAAAAAAAAAAGAAAGAAAAAGAAAAAGAAAAAGAAAAAAGAAAGAAAAAAGAAAAGAAAAGAAAAAACCCAAAAAACCAACCAAACCAAAAAAAAAAAAACCCCAAAAACCCATTGGTACCCAAATTTGATTCCCAAAACCCACATAATGGAAGGAGAGAAACTCCTACAAGTTACCTTCTGATCTCCCACATGCATGCATACATGCTGTGGCATGCACGCACCCCCACACACACAAATGAAGTAAACATAATTTTTAAAAAGAAGATATTTCAATGACACATGACTGACTTGCATACGAACTGTTAAGACACAGGGTCAGTTCATTCCTTAATGTGATCAGGCATTGAATATACTTGAGATGCAAGTTCGTTTCTGTCTCAACAAGTTCCCATGCAGATCTACAAAGTGTTCAAGGACAAACTGATGCCTTTTAAATTACTATAACAACTTTTTTTTTCTTTTTTTCCCAGAAGCTGTTATTTATCCAAGCCTTATTCACAACCAAGCATCCCCTCAATTGGGGAGCCTGGACAGTTTCCAGCTCATCAAGTTCCGCAAACAATTACTCAGGCATCTTTCCTCCACCCAAACAAAAATAACGATCATAGATCTTTCAAACACAGTAAGACAAAAGACAACCACCCTATAGGATGTAGCTTGACTTGGAAATAAATTGAGGACACCCTGTCAGTCTTAAACTTAGTTGTAAATCATTAGTTTAGGTACAATCGCAGATCTGTGTTTGGAAAATACTGCTAAGCTCCATGAGCCTTGCATATTAAAAATGAGCATGCCCTCTAAACTGGTGTGGTGGGAGGTGGAGCGATTTTTGCATTTAGAAAACAATTGCTTCTGGTTGTGGGTGTGTAGAAGCAGTAACAGCTTGCAACTGCGGGGTCTGCAACATAACACTTCTTGAAAATAACAAAGCGCCTTCCGCCCCCATCCCAAGTGTAGGAAGGTATAAGGAACAGCTTACTGGCCAGGAATAGAACAGGGGGGCCAGGAGGGAGGGTATGATTTGCAATACAGTCCCGGAAGACGAAAAACAAAATCACGAGGAGGGGCAATAAAAAAGTTGGCTTCACTTTATGGTGAGACGTGCGCGAGTGGGAAGACATTCCGAGGGTGTGAGCCATGTCCCTGCGTGTTCGTGTGGTGGTGGCGGAGGCAGATCGTCAACACCGAGGCCCGGGGGCCAACCCGGGCGGCAGAGCCAACGCTACTGCTCTGGCTATTGGCGCCACAGGGCGAGCAGAAACCCCGAGACCGCGCTCGACCCGGGGCTCCCTCGGTGCGATCGGCGAGCTCGGGAGCCGGTCGGCCGCTCCCCCGCGGGCTGGCCGGTTCCCTTGGCTCCGGGCCGCGCTCACCCGGGCCCCGCACCCGGCCGCGCGCCCCCGCCGCTCGCCCGCTCGGAGCCTCGGGTTCCCACGTCTCCCCGCGCCCCGGCCCTGCGCCCCCGACTCCGCGCGCGCCCCCGCCCCCGCGCGCTCCCGGCTCCCCGCGCGCCCCGGCTCCCCGCGCGCCCCGGCCTGCTTCCACCTGTTGTGGCCCCGCGGGCGCTCGGCGGTGGCCGGTCGCGCGGCCTCTGAGGGTCGCTGGCTCCGGGGGATCAGGCCCCCGCCCCGCTCCCACGACCCCCGCGGCCCCCTCCCATCTCGGCCGCGCCGTCACCTGGGTGGCTCTGCGCAGCGCCATCGCCGCCCCTGTGGCCGTCGCCGCCAGCTCCCTGCTCCGCCATGGTGCTCCGATGACGCGCCCCGAGAGCCGCTCCGCCCTCTCCGCTCCCGCCGGGCCCCCGCCTCCCGCGCCCGTGGCCCAGACAGGTGAGCGGCGGCCTGCGCGGGCGGGGGGCGGGGACGGCGAGCGCTGGCCCGCAGCCACCGGGGCTCGGCGCGCCCCCTCGTGGGCAGGTGCGGCGTCGCAGGCGCCCCGACGGACGCGGTCCGAGCGGCCCGCAGAGCTCGGTGTCCCAGCCCGCGGGTCCCAGTCACCGGCGCCGCCGCTCGCACGAGGTCGCCGCCGCGCACGAGTGTGATGAGAGCATCCACCCGCAGCCCCGGTGCGGCGAAGGCGTTCGAGCGCTCTGTTCCCCTTTGAACTTTGAAGCCGCCAAGTCAGTTTCGGCCTCTTGGGGACCGGAGTTCGCGGTGACAGTCGCCCAAGGAGATGATGCCACGTGGTGAGCCGAAGTACAGCGGCTGCATTCCACGGCGGGACGCGGCTCCCTCTGCGCTCTGGCTTTTCACCTGGCCCGCGTGTCTCATGAATGCCAGTACGCACGTTAGTGAATCCTGCGTTGATGGGTGTGACTTGTCTTATTCTTGGTTTCCTATTAGTAAACTGTCTTGTGATTAGCTTGCTTAGAAGGACTAGGGGCTTGGGAAGGCGGTTTTAAAAAAGAAACATTAGCAACTGAGAAACAAATTTCTGCTTGAGCTGGCAAAATACATGATAAGCAACAAAATGCTGAGGGGGTGGTTAAGTAACCTACAGAAATGGAAACAAAAGGAACAAACGGAAGGAACACAGCCGCCAACCAAATCTGCCCTCGCTTTAGCTGAACATAACGGTCGAGTTCTTTATACTTTGAAACCCACATAATGTACTGGGGACACTGAAGAGTGAAAGAACAGTGTCACAATACTTATTTGCAGAAGCTGACATTTCGAGGCCAGGGCAGGACCTTATCACTTCGTTTATTGGGTTTTTGTGTTGTTGTTGGTTATGAATTTTCCCAAAGCACTATGCCTACAGTGGAAGAGGCAAACCAATCTTTGAACATTGAGATAGTCCTCTGCCATGTTCAAGTCAGTCTCACTGCGCTTTTGGAACACAGAAAGTCCCGGGTGAACAGAGCAAGCTCTCAATAGAGCTCAGCTTGGATCCCAGCAAAGATATTTTACTTGTTGAAATAAGGAGAGTTCAGGACGCCTTTCTTTGGACCCCAGAATGTCGTTCCGCTATTTGGCAGACCCCTGGATAAGGGAGGTGATCTGTATTTAGCCTTCTGGATAACATTAAGTACATAAGTCAAGACATTATTTATACTAGGTGTTTCTATCCCACCTTAGTCCTTGAGGCAGGAGGATCATCAGGAGGTTGAGGCCAGCCTAAATAGTGAGACCCTGTCTCAGAACAAACAAATCAAAAGAGGTCGAGATGTGTTTGGTTACTACTGTTGATCCCATGCATTGCCATTCTTTTGATGATTTGTGTTTCAGTTAGTCTTAGTTAATTCCAATAAGGACACCAAACCCTGAATGTATGACCTTGGATAGACTAGTTCCAAACTGAATTCACAGTGTTTGCTACACAATAGGCTGTTAATTCAGACAGTGAATGATATGTTGAATGTCAGATGCCACCATACTGTCCTTTAGGTTGTGCTTTACTAGGAACACAGAAGCCATCTGCCTTGAGCTCTCCATCCGACCCATGCTTCCCTTTCAGGGTGGAGCTGAGTGTCTGGCTCTTTCTGTTTCCCTGCTTCTTTGAAACCTCCTGCTTGGCTCCCTATTCCCTGGATGCCTTTCTACCCAGGGCCGTTTGATTGCAACAGCCTATTCCCTCAATTTTCCATCTATTCTCTTGACTTTCTGTACTTTTTTCATGGCAAGGACTTCATCTTCTGTTTGTGCCTATAGGGCGTTTCAATAAAGTCTGGAACTATGAGCTTTCTGATTTGTTCAGACTGAAATGCACTTATTTCTATTCTATGGTGCTACAGCATCTCACACATCACAGCCATTCAGACAGGTCAAGTTCATCTTTGTCAAACTCCTAGCAATGAAGGGTAAAAGTATGCAATGGCAGAATTTAGAAAGACTAGAATGTTGTTTAAAACAAAACAACAAAAACATTGGGCCCACTTCTAGAAAATCCGTGTTACCTCTCTTATAGTACTGTTGCCACCATCCCAGGATAACTTTTCTGTTTAACTGTATTTCCACACTCAGCTCTCAGCCTTTCATGTCTTGAAAGGCTTTTCTTAACTCCCTCTGGCAGATTATTTCCACAGCCCTTCCTACACATTTGACTCCACTCCTGACAATGGGCTTGAGGGGCAAGAACTGTGTCTTAACTCATATACCACAGCATGTACTGCCTGGTATTTATTTATTCATTGTGCCATGCATATAATGTGTGCAGCACTCGGCTCAGGGACAGCTGTGGAATCACTTCTTCCCTTCCACCTTTATAGAGTTCTGGGACTTGGTAGAGCACAGGCTACCAGGCCCACACAGCAAGCTCCTTCCCTCGGAGGGTTTCACTATGTAACAGCCCTAGCTGTCCTGGAACTAACTAGCTCTGTAGACCAGGCTGGCCTCGAACTCAAAAAGATCTACCTGCTTCTGCCTCCTGAGTGCTGGGATTAAAGGCGTGCACCACCGCCACCACCATCTGGGTTAATAAGTGCTGCTGAGTGACTATGCCAAGAGCAGGCAGCACCTGAGCTCTTACATGCCAAGCATTACCTGTGTAAAGAATCTTAGAACAACCCTTCCAGGAAGGCACACCGTTTCCCCATTTAACAAAGGCGAGAACTGAGAGACAGAAAGGCTGACCTGCCAAAGGTCCCAGGAGAGTTTTTCTCTGGGCTAACGAGTGGTCCAGTCTCTACTCTTAATTAAAGTCATCATCTCACTACCACCCCTATGAGAGGGGCTGTTTCTCTCTTTGCTTTGCACTGGGCCCCAAAATGAAATGATTTGATCACATTAAGTCACTGATGGGGAATTCAAAAAATGTGTCTGGTCCTTTTTTTTTTTTTTTTAAAGATTTATTATTTTAAATTATATGTATGTATATATGTCTCTGTGTGGATATGTGTGTATGAGTTTGGGTATCAGGCAGATTTCCCTGGAGCTGGAGTTACAGCTATGAGCTGCCTAATGTGGGAGCTAGGAACCAAACTCAGTAAGCAGTCTTAACCATTGAGCTATTTCTCCAGTCCCCAGATACCTGCCTGGTCCTTCAGGTAACAGATCAGTATCTTCTCGTTCTTGTTGCTTGTAGTGTTGCTAGAATTGAACCTATTGCCACACAGGGCTAAGCAAGTACTCTGTGATATTATTTAAAAAGTATCTTGGTCATTTGAACATGAATCTAGCTTGAGAAGCCCTGGCATGATGATGCTAAAGGCTTCCCCATACAAACATTTCATGAACCTTAATTCACAAAGGAATCAAGAGACTTTCCAAAGTTAGAGTGTTTTAAAGAAGGTCAACCCTGTTGTTGTCAAATGAGAACATGTCAGGAGAATATTTCATATATTCAGATGCAGTATGGTGCATTGTACTTTTATTTTCAATAAATAAAGACCATTAGAAATAAAGACCATTTCTATTGAAGACTTTTATAACAGTCAAGTCATGGTACTCAACTACCTCTATATTGTTCCCATCCTATGTCATACACACATCCCTGTGTACATAGACAATTTATTTTATTTATCCACCTACAAGCTCCAGATCTCATCCTGTTAACTTGGGAAGGCTCATAAAAATATAATATTTGGCTCAAGAAATCCCCAAATATGGGGACCACATTAAGGAGACAGAAACGTGATGTCCATTAGGACCCTTCTTGCAAACCCTCTTAAGATATGGAACGGTGTCTTCCTTTTTCAAGATAACATGTGTTATTGGGAAAATTACACTGGATTTAATTTTTTTTTCACTTTTACTACTCTCTTGTGTCCCTCTGTTGTCCCCAAGGAACAATCTGGATCCCAGCTGTCCTTCTAGCTTGAATAGAGACAGAGTCTACTTAATGTCATAATTGAAGAAAGAAACCAAACCCAGCCAAATTTTAACCCAGCCATTTAGTTCCTCATCACAAAGTAAGAATGTTCTGGACTATAACAAAGTAGCATGTTGGCAATCTTTTACTTTTCGAGTAGACATGACACAATGGATAGCTTTAGAACAAGCTAACATCACTATGATGTAGGCATGTCCCACTGGTGAAGTTCAGTAGTACATAAACACCTCCACAAACACTTGGGCCAGAAGCTTAAGTTACAAAATACAGTCAATATGACAATTAGCAGAGTAGAAACCATTACTCTTAGATTCTGCACACTTAAAAAAAAAAAAAAAAGAACTTTATACAACAATCCAAATTATGCATTTCTGCTCAGGGCACATTGCACACACACACACACACACACACACACACACACACACACACACACACACACAGATAGTCCTTAAAAAGTTGTGGTCACATTTTGGTTTTGATCCAGTGGTACACTGTCACACGAAATAATGTGTCTGTTCCATGATAAACATTGGGCTGAAATGCAATAGCTGCTGACCTAGAAATAATCTCGTCAAAATGTGCAGACTGAAATAGTCCTCAGAATGAGAATTCTAATTAGGATTATTTTGAAAGCCTTTACGAAGAGTCCTTAGGAATTCTGTAGAAACAGAAGTTAGGAAATATCAGTGTGTTTTGTCTTTTTTGGTTTTTTTGACATGAGTAAACAAATACTGGATTTAAAGTGCAGCTTCTTTGTCTTCTCGCTTCAACATCCCCTCCGCTAACGGGAGTGGTTCTTTCTGTGTTGATGTTCAGAATCGCCAAATTAGTTGCAGTCAGGCGTGTTTGTCCCGAAAGTCAACGATGGCCTTCCACAGCGTGCACAGCATCCCTCCCCTGTGTAAAGACAGAAGAAGAAGCTGAAGAGCACTGTCCCCTGCAACTGCCCTTGAAATAGAAAGGGAGTTGTTAGCTTCGGCTCCTTTGGAGGGAACATGAAGATCCCAGTCATATCAGGCCTCATGCATTCTGTGTGCCTGGTATTTTCTCACTACCCTTCATTCTTTTCCTTTCCATTTCTGAAAGTACCAAAGTGCAAAACATCATTTGACATTTTCAGCATTCTTGAAACGTGTCTTTATAGAGATGGTCGTCAGTTATGGCTGTGACAAGGAATTGTACCAGATGACACAAAGCATTCTAGTTGGCAAGTCAGCAATGTATCTGTTTACTGCAGGATCCTGAGCTAAATTAGAGTGTTTCTTCAAGTAGCCTTACAATCAATATCTGCGTGATTTTAGCTTGCAATATTATTAAGGAATCTCTTCCAGTTGACTGCCACATACTTAAACAGAAATACTAGTTCCCCCAGATAGCCTGGTCCAACTAATGCAGTTTACGCAGAGGGTTGAAACCCAGACACAGCCCTTCCTGAGCCTGCAGAGATGGTCAGAGACCCTGCAGAGCAGGAACCCAGACTTCCTGTTCTGAACCCAGGGTTCTTTCCCTCATGACAACCAAACCTAAGGAGGAAAATGGTACCTTAGTCTGAGGCACTTTAAATCATCACGTGTGACATAGTAGAGAACATCCACTAGTGTATAATCCTCAGCCAGAAACTGCAGAGAGAGCAAAGTATGCATAGAATAAGAGGCTGTATGTATCTTTAATAAATGAAGGCTGTCCACAAGACAAATATTGCTGATAATTAAGAATGAATCTAACAGGAAAGCCACAAAAATCAACGTTCTGGAATTGTTAGAGAAAAAGCCTTCTGATAAGCAAATTAGAAAGAAACACATTTGTATGACTCCCATTGCATGCAGATTAGAAGAGACACAGGGTTAACCTCACTTGTCATTTGGAAGGCTGCTGACAGCTAGTGTTTGTATTGAACAAGTCTAGTTTTCCATGGCTCTGGCTTTCTCAAGTAGATCAACAATATTCTGGGGACATTATTGCCTGTACTCAGTCTTTGAACTTACCTTTTCATAGCCATTAACAGGGAACTTCCTGTAATTCAATGCAAAGTCAGTCCTGGATGTAAATGGAGCTTTTAATTTTAAAGCAAATAAAAGGGACAATGATTTAGTGGATCATTCTTTACTCCTCCTCGAGTGTGACTTGAGCCCAAGAGAATAAACGTTGTGGAGAACTTGGTTAGGTGTATTGTTTTCTCTTAGCAAGAGAGGTTAATTTAATTGTTAAGTGTAGATTTCTAAGGAGACTCTAAATTTTATGTAGTCCAATATATTGTGAAAAGAATATTTTAAATTGTAGATATAAAGCTGAAGACAGTATAGAATTACTGAGGTCCTTTATAGCAAATGAAAAATATTGTATCTTTTAAAAATAGAGACTATGTGTATGTATGTGTGTCTCTGTATGTGGGTACATGTACAGAATGCAGGTGTGGCTAAACTCCAGAAGAGGTGTCAGATCACCTGGAGCTAGAGTTATAGGTGGTGAGCGGTGGGAACAAACCCAGCAGCTCTAGAACAACAGTACACACTCCTGACTGCAGCACCATCTCTCCAATTGTCAAGTAGTATATCTTAATATGTGTATGTGTTATACATGTAATCTCAAGTCATACGCTCTTCATGCTAACTCTAAGTTTATGATGTGGAGAGAGGGATTAGGTTGTAATAGATATGTGATTTGCATAGGAAGTATTTCTGATATAAACTCATTAGCTACATCTACTTTTTTCAAGTAGCAATGAATAACCGCTGCCTAATGGAGATTAGTAATGTCACAAAAGGATAAAAAACTTAACAAAAGTGGCAGCAACTGATTGACGTATTTCTTCTAGTTGTGGTCCCATTTATTCCTTACTCTTCCTTATTTTCAGTCCACAAACAGTAGACTACTCAGAGGTTATGGACAATGGTGTACTTTTGTACTTTACCTCTTGCTTTTATACATCTTGTTCCTTACCCCAGAATGAACTTCCTTTCCTTGTCTGTCTTGTCCCATACACACAGTTGGCCTAGTTTATAGTTATATATTCCTTTAGACTCATTCATTGTCCTCTGGGAAACACACACACACACACACACACACACACACACACACACACACACCCTTGAAATTTTTAGTGTCAGAATTTGCTGGTGTAAGACTTTTTTTTTAAAATCAGTGGAATCTATCTATCTCTCCTAACATATAATGTCAGGAAGGTGGGACTATCTTTGACGTGCTTAGCAGTGCTAAGGTGCCTGGCACATAGTACACACTCATTTTTATGAGGAGAAGTGGGACACCATGGGCCCCACAGAAGTTTCTCTTTACCCGACTGATAGTGTCTTGGTCAGCTCCGTTTTCCCTCAGCCAGACAGTAAGTTCAGACTCTTCAGTGCTTGTGCCAGCAGAGTTCCGGTGGTGCATGTGAAACCCGGGGATATCTAGAACCAAAATTAGGGGAAATCTTTAGCTTCATGGACATAATCTGGAACACTCAGCATCCATGAAAATTTCTTGCTAATTTGAAGACTGTCAGAGAAGAACTAATAGAAGCAATTAAGACAGGCTGTATAAATGACAATAGAGATACCAGCTACTCTGCTAGTAAACGGAAAGTCAGAAGTAACATTGTGATGATATACTCCCTTCATACTTTTATATGAAGATTCTAGTTTCTTAGCATTAACTTTGTGTATCCAATTATGCCTTGTATTTTTCATGAAACTAAGATGGACAGTTAGCAGAATACTATACAATTATAATCTCTTTTTTCCCACTATTTCTAATAATACAAAAGAGCCAAGTACCTGAGCAAATAACTCCAGAACCAACTTCCTAATAATTAGCAAATAAGATTCACCTACAAGCTCTCACAAAACAGATTTCTTTATTGTTTCACCCTATGGCATTTTCTTACTGTATGCTTATCCTATTTAAGCCTCTCCAAATTTGAAGGGAGAAAAGATGGAATATGCTGAATACAAATACTAAATAATGAAAGTGTCATTTTATTCTGGCACTCTGTGACAGCGTTAGAAAGAATGACTGAAGCAGTAGAGACCCTCGTTTACCTCATCTCCGAAAGAGTAAGCGTGAGCATGCGTTTTACTGTGCTCATAGAAGATGGTCAGTTACTACAGTTAAGAGGGGATCTATACAAAGGAATTCCATCCTGCTACTGACTGGTCAAGGGAGCTATGACATACAGCTGCCTGCTGGCTTCCCAGCCTTCTGTGGCAGCCTGGTCGAACAGTCATGCCTATACAAGACTCCATCGCAGTTCTCTGCTGCTTACCTATTGGTTGGGACTTAAGTTTCAGGTGTTTAATTTCCTGGTCTTTTTCTTCAATAGCTTGATGAAGGAGTGCTTGTAACTCTTTCTCTTTCCGAACTAACTCTTCAAGTAATCTGCAGGAGAGACTCACATTGGTAATGGGAAAATGAAGCAGGAGGTAACAGCATGTCTGTCAGTGTGGGCTTTTTTCTTAGGCTACAGAGATCTATAAAAATAAAAGATCCGGTGCCAGTGGCTCTGGGCTGAGGCCAGAGAGGGCATGTTTAATGAGCTCTCAGTAGACAGTCACGTAGCAACGTAGCAGATCTGTGGAGACTTGTAATCATCTACCTTCCTTCTGTCCTGTTTTTTGTTACTGTTTTTTTTGGAGACAGGGTTTCTCTCTGTAACCTTGGCTATCCTGGAACTCACTCTGTAGATCAGGCTGGCCTTGACCTCTGAGATCCACCTGCTTCTGCCTCAGCTGGGATCAAAGGCATGCACTACCACCACCCAGCTGCAACCATCTTTCTTAAACTATGAAAATCTGAGGGCTTAGGTTATGCTGCCTACTATGTTATCTACTATACTATTGGCTACTATACAATCTACTATACTAATTACTATATTATCTACTATTCTATCTGATTACTATACTATCTACTGTGCTATGCCTACTATGTTATCTACTATACTATTGGCTACTATACAATCTACTATACTAATTACTATATTATCTACTATTCTATCTGATTACTATACTATCTACTGTGCTATGCCTACTATGTTATCTACTATACTATTGGCTACTATACAATCTACTATACTAATTACTATATTATCTACTATTCTATCTATTACTATACTATCTACTGTACTATCTGCCTACTATACTATCTGATTACTATATTATCTGCTATACATCTGACTATTATACTATCTTCTGTACTATCTGCCTACTATACTAACTTATTACTATCCTATCTACTGTACATCTGACTAATATACTATGTTCTATACTATCTGATTACTGTATTATCTACTGTACTGTTTGGCGCCAGGCATGGACTGCATAAACGTTAATAGTTACTGTTGCAGTTGTAGCCAGCACTGCCGTGTCTTTCTCATTTCTGGGGGTGGGTATGGCTAGTGGAGGGTTTAAAAGAACATTCAGTTCCGAGGTGGATCTGCTGCACTCCCAAGATGCAAAGATACTTTCTGATACTCGGACATTACTTTTGGCCATGGGAGGCTACTCGAGCCACGGAGGATCAAGCTGTGACCTGCTTATATTGTCATTACAGAAACTAAAATTCTGGCTCCTTAGAAAACTATCTCTGAGTATCTTTGATTGACAATTCCACAAGTTTAAAATATATAATTATTGTGGCTGGAGAGATGGCTGAGCAGTCAACAGCACTTGTTCATGCAGAGGACCCAGGTTCAATTCCCAGCTCTTATACAGCAGTTCACAACTATCCCAGGAATTTAATACCCTCTTCTGACCTTAGAGCGCACTAGGTACACATGGGGTGCATAGCCATACTAGCAAGCAAAACACTCATAGACATTACTCTAAAAAAACAAAATATGTAACCACTGACAAGAACTTTAGAACAAATTACTACATAGCCAGTAGCTCTCAGCAAGTTATCTCTGTTTCATTTTCTGACCATTGATAGATTTATTCTGGGACCATGTATGGCCAAGCATCTGTGTGTTTCCGATGACATGCTGTGTAGGCAGCATGCTGTAACTGAGAGATAAGCCTGGGTCTGTGGACTGGCTCAGCCACACGCTTCCTGTGTTCACCTTAGACACATTTCCCAATGCTTCTGGGCTCCACTTTTCTCGTTTGTTAAAAGGAAAGGGGAAACTTCTAGAAGGGATTAACATGAAAATTCCTCAAGACAACATAGAGAAAATACAAAGCACAAGAAGGGGTTCCTATTTTGAGCCCCAAGATCTATTCCATGCAGAACCTGCAGATGAGGCCCTTGTGAAGGAGAGGGGTCATAGTAGACTCAGGGACAGAGGCGAGACAAAAGTGAGGTGCAGTAGGAGAGAGGGGGCTGAAGAAGATACATAGGAAAGACACCGGAGAAGATACATAGGAAAGACACCGGAGAAGATACTGCGCACAATTAGATGAGTTCAACAGCATGGAATGAAAGCAAAGGACTAAAGAGAGACTTTCTGTCAACTCCAGCAGCAATGACAGTCACAGAATGGGACACAAGCTGTGGATGAATTTTTCAATGTGTGCTTTTTGGTCTGGAATGTATCTTTGTCTACTTTGCTGATTTGCAGACCTATAGAAAAGTGACAGCCTATGGCTACTGTCGTCTGAAAGGACATGGCCATTTTTGGAGCTTATTTAGGCTACGCAGTTAGTTCCCCTTTGTCTTTAAAAGCCAGAAAGTCACTTTGTAACACACCTTGTTGTGCCACCTCCACTGTCCCAAGTCCAGCTTTGAGACCACTCACTCACCTGAAGTGTGCATTTAGCCCATACATTTAGTGTTACCACATGCTTGTTAGAAGGGAAATAATGTATAAGGTTGACAATTGTCTTCCAGAAGGGAAATAATGTATAAGGTTGACAATTGTCTTCCTTTCTGTTTCAGAAAGGTATGGCATGAAACTACCATGGGGCCAGTTTTCTAACTCAAGTGTGCAGAGCAGTGAGGCAGGCTGGTGGGCAATTCTAGAATCTCAGGGCAGAGAAATTAGATAACAGCCAGTGACCTCTGAGTTAATTTTAAGAGTCCTTGCAAGTTTTAAGGACATTTTATTAAGGGTTTACTTAACTGTAAGTGACATGCATATTCTAAAGCCATTTACTTTCTGTCATGTAGAATTACTGATGAACTAAAAATCAGGAGCTGGTTATAGCTGATTTAGCTTTGTCAGCGATTCTAATAATTATAAGCTTAAGATTTTGTGTATTGGGGCTATAGAGGTGGCTCAGCAGTTAAGAGCTCTGGCTGCTCTTCCAGAGGACGTGGGTTCAATTCCCAGCATCTGCATGCCAGCTCACAACTGTCTGTAACTCCAGTTCCAGAGGATCTGATACCCCCAACCAGACATACATGTAGGCAAAGCACCAATGTACATAAAATAAATAAAAAATATTTTGTGTGTATATTTGTTTGTATCTATGAGTACTTTGTGTGTGTGTGTGAATTCAATGCCATGTGTCTTCTTTCATAGCTCTGCAACTTACTTTCTGTGATGGAGTCTTCCACTGAACTTGGAACTCATAGATTCAGTTAGACTGGCTGGGCATGAAACCTCAGGGATCATCCAAGCTTTAACTCACCAGTGCTAGAAGTATAGATGTGTGCTGCTGTATCCAGCTTTCTGTGGGTGTTGGGGACTGGACTCAGGTCCTTATGCTTGCATGACAGACCAGCTCTTCAGCTCCTTAGCTAAAGATTTTTAACACCAGAGCAACACCCTTTCCTAAATACACACACACACACACACACACACACACACACACACACACACAGTTTGTGTGTGTAGTTAGGGGTCAGTGAACTTGAAACCAGGGCCTTGTTTATGCTGGGCAAGCATCCTGTCACTGAGCTACACTCCCATAACAAGAGTCAGCTGAAGGTAGGTGTGGGTGGAGCCTATGATCTCTGTACTTGGGAAGTAGGGGCATAAAGATCAAGAGCAACCTCGGCTACTCACTGAGTTTAAGGCCAGCGTGGGCTACATGAGACCCTGTATAAAAGAACTGAAAAATATGAAAATATTAAGAAATAGTAATATTCAACTAAAAGCATAAGATGACTAATAAAGATATTACCAGTCCCTGATTTATGCTGTTTTTTACTAAACCTTCCACCCTTCTTTAAATTATTTGTGAAGAAAAAATTGTACCTCATCTCATTTTTCTGATAGTCACAGGAATGTATGGGAAATACTAAGAAAGGAAAGAGGAGGCCAGTGGTCCTTAGATGTTACGTAGCATATAGAGGAAACAGATGAATGTGTATACAGATTATTACAAAAATGTAACTATGTAGTAATGTACACGAGAAACATGCAAATCCTCTGTACCGGTGGGGAGTTTTCAGAAGCAAGGCTCAGGGTGGAGCCAAAGGACCTCAGAAAAGACATGAAGCTGTGAAGAAAACAGCAGGGAACCTGGCTCTTGGGCAATGTAGGTGTCATAAACATGGCAGACAGAAGATTGTGCCAGATGGTGCAAAAGGCAAAGCAAACAGGAAAGGAGAGAAGAGAGAGCCACACACACTTCCGGGATGTGTTTAGGGGCCAGTACTACTCACACAGCTGGGATGGACAGACAGAGGTTGGGGGTAGGGGACGAAAAAGCAGACAGACCGGCTCTTTGGTAAACAGAATAGCTTTCTGGCAGAATCATTGGGACCAGAAAACCCGGGTGGATAGGGCTGGAGCCAAACAATTGCTGGGGAACCTTCCTCCCCTAGAGACCAGAACAGGGGTTCCAAAATCAGCTAGTCAGGGTTGAGTGGCAGGGTGAAGTGACTGAGTGAGGAGCCACTACAGCAGAAGGGCAATTGAAAGCAGGCTACTGCTGGAGAGGAGGAGGAACAAGGCAGAGCTCGGTATCAGATGACAAGGCTGGGGTATGGACATCAGAACCAAGGTCACCATATTCTGAAATGTTTACCCATAAAAACCATCAAAGATAAGCAGGCATGCATAATACTAGGTTTCACATTGAAGCTTAACTTTTAAACACTTAAACGTACAATGAGAAATGAGTTAACTTTTATTACCCCGATGAACAACTAGATAGATCGTCAACTAAGGTTTCTAAATATTTGAACATCTTTTATTGATTCACTAAGACGTTTTCATTATAGACCCAGAGCCATAAAGTCTGTTTCCCTCATGTCAACAGGGCCAGAACAGGAAGCTGTAAAGCATAAGGTCTCAGACTTTGAACTGTGCCAACATCTGCTACAAAAGGCAGTATTTGATAACTGGATCGTGTGGGTTCTATGATACCAAATTCTCAGCTACACACCCCAGACAGAGCATGACATGCTGCATACAGAACAGTCCCTTTAAGCTCCTGAATGCAAAGTTGAATTTTGTCCTTTAAACACAAGATCTTTTCCTAAAAGAAACACACCATGGGCACTCTCTGTTCTCTCCCCTCTGTCTACTGGAAGGAACAGGCTGCCACGAGTCTGTTTCCAAAGGGTTCATGAGCTTACAACTCAGTAATTCTGTAAATTCCAGCACACTTGGC
The DNA here is from genome assembly GCF_943737965.1 of Phodopus roborovskii. Lineage (NCBI taxonomy): Eukaryota > Metazoa > Chordata > Mammalia > Rodentia > Cricetidae > Phodopus > Phodopus roborovskii. The sequence continues at coordinate 3,002,456 of NW_026125397.1, read as the reverse complement.
GCAAAGCAGCAAGCAGATGGTTGCTCGCCCTGCTGGTGGCAGAAAGTGCCATTTTATGAGAGCTAAAATCAACCCCTCTTGTTTTATAAAAGAAAAGCACCTAACTTTTTATGCTGGGGTTCTATGTGTGTGTTCTGTGTGCTGGACTTTAAAAAGCAGACTTAAAATTATTCACTTTTATAGAAATAAGGAAAAAGGAAACCAACACACTTCCTCACATTACCTATTGGTTTCTATTTTCATCCTTCCAAGCTGCACATTCAGGGACCGGTGAGCGCTCTGGGAATCATGGGATACAGTGGAGCTGAGGGTGCTCACCCCCGAGGTAGCCACCGCATCCTCAATGACTACGGCCTGAGGTCTTCGGGCAGTTTGATTCGAAGGGGATTCCTCATGCTCATCTTCGACATCCAAGTCTTCTGGATCAGCTGTATCGCTCTCTGATGCAAGGCTAAAATGTGGTCTCAACTCTACATGGCACAAATAAGATGGATTGAGTCATTGCCTTCAGGATTTAAGATGCATCAGTTCCCATGCGGTCTACCCAAACTGCTCTTTCCAGTGAAGGTGAATTCCTGTGCATCTGTTCAGAGTTCTCCCAGTGGGAACTTAAGCAGCACTAAAGATCATTCCTAATGCAAGAAATATGCCTGTCTTATCAGTTGTCTTCAGCTTTCCAAGGCCATCTTGGTTTCTATGCTCAGCATTTCTCTGTCTGGTCACTACTACACTTGAGAAATAACAAGAAATAGTTAATGTTCCAGTGATCAGCCTGAGAAAAGAACTCTCAAGGGACCTCCCACTGTACACTGTCCCGTGCGAGCATTTGGGACTGGGAAGATTGCACACTTTTAAAACTTCTATTTTGAGACAATTTTACAGTAAGAGAAATTACATAACACACACAGTGTTCCTTTATACCTATAGGAAGCTCATCCTAACCTTAACATCTCATGGGACTTCAGAACTGCAGTCCAAACCTGGACATGGACACTATGGATACTATGAAGTCTCCTACTTTCTCTTTCTCCTGCTCTCTCTCCCTCCCTCGCTTTCATTTGTTTTAAAAATGGGATCTCATTATGTAGCCGGCTGTGTCTACAGTCTCCCCCATCTTGGCCTCCCACGGGCTGGGATGACAGCTTTCCGGTTGTGACTGGTATTCCTGCGCTAACTCTCATGACCTTCACCTTTTCCCCCTCCTGTTTGTCTTAGTTTTGTTTCAGCAGGGTTCTAGCCCTGATGGCCTTGAACTTGTGATCCTCCTGCCTTAGCCTCCTAGAACTTCCCACTTTTGAGGGAAGCTGCTCAGATATTTTTATAGAGCGTCCTTTATTTTAGGTACACTTGGAAAACTGTCACAATCAAGCAAACAAACAAAAACTAACTTTCACAATCAGTTGAGACTGCATCTTAAAAAAAAAAAAAAAGACACAGACAAGAGGCTGTGCCCTTCTTGTGCCCATCGTATCAAAAGCTGCATGATGCATGGGTCCTGTTACTCCTAGTGGCGTTTTCATTGGCTGAGGACGTCTCCAGGTCCCTCCATCGCAGTAGTTAGTAAATACCTTGCAACAAGGGATTAGGAAACAATCCACTGTGCTGCATCTCATCACTGTGACCCTACTAATTTGAGCAGTCATTCACAGCCCTTGCTTGCAATAATTATGACTGTTAGTGTGTGCATAGTTGTGGCTTTTCTATTTCCTTTGCTCCCTCTACATTTGTCAAATAGATTTTTTTAATAGCAATGGGCAGCCTCTCCCATGTATTTACTTATTTATCTCACCCTGGACTCACAGGTATTTATCCTGTTAGGCTCGTTATAGTTTAGGTCTGAAGCATCCCCCAGGGGTCCAGGAGGTAAAGGCTCAGTCCTTGGCATGGCACCACTAGGAGGTGGGGGAACCTTAAGAGCTGCAAGTCACTGTGGGGCACGTGCCCCTGTGGGTTGTGGAACCCAGTCAGTCTCTTGCTTTTCCTCTCCTGTGCCTCCCAGCTGTGAGCTAAGAGGGTTATTTCTGCCAGAGGCTTTCTCTGGATGTGTCATCATAAACCTAAAACAATGGCCAATCATGGCCAAAATAAACCTTTTCCCTTATAAACTGCTTATCTTAGGAATTTGCTAAAATGACAGAAAACTACCAATACAGATCTATAACGCAATACTATTTTTATTCATTTCACTTTGTTGTTTAAATTGTTTCAGCATGGACTAGTGTCCTTCCAGTAACCCCTGTCCCTTTTGGAGTCTTCCTTACTTTCTATCACCACACGGTGTCCTAAGCTCAATTTATATTTCTCCTACCTCAAGTCTGAAATCAACCACTTCAGTGGGAGCTCAACCATCTGTTAGAGCAGCGGTTCTCAACCTGTGGGTCAGGACCCCTCTGGCAAACTGCTATCTCCAAAATATTTACATTATGATTCATAGTGGTAACAAATTACAGTCATAATGTAGCAATGAAAATAATTTTATGGTTGGGGGTCACCACAACATGAGGAACTGTATTAAAGGGTCAGGGCATCAGGAAGGCTGAGAACCACTGTGTTGGAGGATGGTGTTTAAAAACCACAACTTAGGTCCCCTCAGCAGACAGACTTAGGAAGCAGAAGTAATAAGGACGCTCCACCCACACTTGCAAGAACTCAGAAGGAATCCCGCAGTTTGGAAGGATTCACATTATTTAAAACCTGGAGACATTCTCAAATATTTCAGACTGATCCTCTGCAGTTTCTCCTTCCTCTCCTTTTAGAACACACCCTACTTAGAAGTTCAATTGCAGGGTAAACTGTGCAGTTGCTTCGGAGGTTTGCTGTAGAGAAGGAGATACTTCTCACTCTAAAACCTTGGTTCATCAATGCTATGCCTTTTGTATTTCTCTCCCAATATAGCTAGGGTGAGTTTAGGCCAATGATTCCCAAACCCAGCCGTGCATCCCAGCAGTAAGAGAGCTGTACTCACACTGCATTTCTGGAGTACAGAGGATCTTTTCAGAGCGGTACAAATATTCTTTATGATAACCTAATCATGGGCAGACATCACAGATCACACAGCTATACAGGCGTGCCTGTATAGATTGAGCCCAGGTGACTAGGATATGCTAGCACACGCTCGTCAACTCTAACAAATGTGCCTTTCAGGCAGAGAATGCTAATGCTGGGAGATGTGGCCTGCATGGAGGGGCAGAGCACACAGGAAACAGCACCTTCCCTCTCAATATTCCTAATTCATCTAAAAATTTTATTTTTTAATTAAAAAAACACATGTCCTAGGCCTTAACTCCAGAAGACTGCTGCCAATGTGGTCTAAGATGGGCTTGAAAGCTGTGATTTTTGCTGAATGCATGGGAAGACTTGAGGACGGCTGCTTTAAGAGGTGACAAACAAGTTTGTGGGCACAGGTATGTAGCCATTGAAATTCCTAACTATTTGGGGCACCTTAGCGTGTCTGGTTCTTTCTTCAGTGCGGCTCCAGGCAAACCTTCCACACTCACAGTGTGTGCACTCAATCTACAGGAATGGTTTTGGTGACTGTGGTCGTTTGAATGAGTATACCACCCCGCTCCCCTATAAGCTCAGGTATTTGAGTTCCTAGTGTCTAACTGGTTACACTATTTGGGAAGGCTTAGGAGGTGTGGTGGCCTTGCTGGAGGAAGCGTGTCACTGGGAGCAGGTTTTGAAAGTTCAAAGACTTGATCCACTCCTAGTTTGCTGTCTCAGCTTCATGCTTGCCTTGCAGATGTGGGCCCTGGGCTCGCTGCTTCAGCCACCATGCCTGTCTTTGGGCATGCCTCCCCACCATGATGTGACTGATGGGCTCCTCTCACCCTGGAGCCGAAAGCCCAGACAAACCCTTCCTTCTGTAAGTCGCTTTGGTCACAGTGTTTTGTCACAGCAAAAGAAAAGTAAGACAGTGACTTTGAAATGATTTTTTTTTAAAAAGAAAGGCCACCAGTGTTCTTAAAGACACTAAAGAAACAACAGAAATGAGATGACAGAGGAAGAACAATCTAAAATGTGCAAGCACTAATTATTTACATACTCTTTAACTAATTCTGACCTGGGACCAGAATGGTAATAGCTGTTTGCACAGCCTTTCGGATGATGCTGTCCAAGGCGAACATCCAGTGTGGTTTGATATTGTGATTCCGGAGAACTTTATTGACCTGAAAAAACAGTGACCTTTAGTCTACTTAATTTTTTACATTATTTATTATTACTTTTCTCCCCCTCCCCAACCATGTGTGTGTGTTTATGCATGTGCCTGTGAATGCTGCGGCATGCATGTGAAATCAGAGGACAGCTGTGGAGGTCAGTTCTCCCCTCCCACGTAGGTTCCCAGTACAGAGTCCAGCTCATCAGGCTCAGGAGAAAGCACCTTCACCCTCTCGCCAGCCTAGGCTACATTGTTTTCATTGCAAATAGTCCAGCTGATCTAAGCTGCTGGGTGAACGTCTATCTACATAAGCAACTAAAAGCCTTCATCACCTTGCATTATACATAACTTCTTTATGACACTAGGAAACAAACATTGCCACTTCAAACTGAAATGAAATCTAGGTGTGCTGGTATGCACCTGCAATCCTGATGCTTAGGAGGCTGAGGCAGGATGCTCATGAGTTTAAGGCCAGCTTCGGCTGTAAGAGCTTGCCTCAAAGAAAACAAAAAGAAAAAACAAGACAAAAGAAATCAGAAAATAAAAAAATGAAAATCTCTCCAATTAAAACTGAGTATATTTCATTTAGGGCAGTAAGGTATTTAAGTGAGAAGGCAAGCTACATCTTTGGTACTCAGGGGGGGCTGGGGAAGGCATAAAAGCAGGAAGAGTTGAGGAGGTTTTCAATAAAGACACACCCTACCCTGCAATGTTATGACTGCCATTTAACACAGCCAAACGCTTAAGCACATTCAGGACTTGGAAAAAAGGGAAGAGAGCAGAAATTAGCATTCATGTACTACCTACACCTTGCCACAATCCTGTGCCCCACCTTGCCCATTCATTGTTACTGATGCCTCTCTATATAGGGGAATAACCTGCTAGAATATTCCAGAAAGCCTAGTCACACAGAAAAATCTTTGTTGTAAGGATAACTTTTACTGACGACTGGTAACCCATTTAAATAGACACTAAAATAGACACATACCCGACCTTTCTGTCCTTTTAAAAAACTATTGTGAACTACACATAATATAAAATTTCCAATATTAATCATTTTATTTGATCATCTGAGTCTTAGAAACATAAAATTAATGATTTTGCCCACCGGAGGTGCTACCTACTCACACGTTATCATGATGCTCTCACTGTCCATCTTTTGATGGATCATGGTACTCACTCAGGTTAAGGTCTCACCCTTACCCAACAGTCCCTGCATGCCTGCCTTCTTCTGTCTCTGGGGTCTAACTGTTTCAGGTACCTCACTGAAATCAAAGCATTTGGCCTTATGTGATCGGCTTATTTGGCTTAGCATGACATTCTTGGTTTTTTCGTTTGTTTTTCAAGAGAGGGTTTCTCTGTGTGTAGACCTTAGCTGTTCTGAAACTCACTCTGTAGACCAGGCTGGCTTGGGACTCACAGATCACCTGCCTCTCTGCCTCCCAAGTGCTGGGATTAAAGGTGTGCGCACTATCACCACCCAGCAGCGAGACATTCTTTAAGATTCATCCATTTTACTACCTGTGCCAGAATTTCTTTTTTTAAAAGACTGAACAATCCCCTTGTATACAATCCTGTGTGCATCAACTTTTGAAAGACAAACTTATGCCATAACATCTTGATTGGCTCTATGGCATCCTGGTTGACCATGGCATCTATGGAAGCAGGCTGGGTAAACATGGGGAAATGATGGCCGAGCTGCAAACTCATGCCAAGAGCTGGAATAACAGTCGCTCAATCTTTCCCTTGGTACAGTCTCATCAGAATCACCCCTTTTAGGAGACAGTCAGTTTGGGGATTTCCTCGTCATAGTTACTCCCAAGGAAATGAACTATTTCTTGGACCTCGCTTGTTCCAGGAAATTCTTTCAGACTGACTTTGAAATGCTTCTGCTCCTTAAGTGGATTGCCTGCTTATACAACTAACAGGTATATCATTTAGGAAACTGGAATATTTCTCTCAAGGGGGGATCCTTTGTAATTGTGATCTGCCCTGCAGAGCTACCCAGTGCCTCACCACACAGGACACTATCCAGTGACAGCACTGGACAGGCAGCGAGTAGAGTAGGAGTGAGTGAGTTGCATGTCTGTGTCTGCCCTGGGCCCGAGGCCCAGGATTACAGCTAAATAGCTCTCACTCTGACTTCTACAGCCAATTCACTTTCCAACCTCTTGCCTGGAAGCCAATGCGAGGGCAAGCACACACTGGCTAAATAAACCATTTCGCTCTCTTGCAGATGGCTGCGTATCCATAGTTGCAATGTCAGCATGCCTTAGCATGTAATGCTTTGCCAGCTGCCTTCATTCTCTAGGACCTCAGTTCAGGCAGAGCTCTTGCTCCTGCTCCTCACAGCAGAGACACCAAGTAGTTTCCACTCAACACCAGTCACTGTCGAAGGGTGAAAATTTAGTTTTGAATGGAGGCTCATTTGTTACCGCAAATACAAATATCAAGAAGCCTTCTACATATTGGAGCAACAATACATTAAGAGCTAATTAACGTTTGAAATTTAAGTAAAATCATACAGTTTGATGCCATTTTCACATCACAGACACCATCAAGATGCCTTCTATTTCTGTCTCCCGTAACTGTGTAAAGGGCATCTGAGAGCGGCTTTAAATGTCTACAGAGAAGCCTTACTCAAGAATATCAGGAAGAGTTATGAACCAGCCTTGCAGAATAGTTTCTTGTCTGTGTTGCACAGCATTGGCAGCAGCCTCATTGGATCATGTGGATTAATTTTCACTCGTCAGTGTCTGACGAGTGAATTATATTTCTGCCTAGACCATAGTGACTTCTTATGAAACAAACCTGTTAAGAATGTTCTACATGGAAACCAGAGAAAAACCATGGGGGGGGGGGGGTGTGGAGGAGAGAAATCCCCTATTCAATAGAAAGCATTCACAGGTATATTAGTGCATTTTCCTCAATGGCCACTAGATGGCATTTCTTGTATAGCATTACAAAACGCACTAAGCGCCTAAGGCCACCAGAATCTAGTAACCCACCCACATGATCCTTAGGAGAAAGCCAGCCATGGAAATGTGTGTAAGTCTTGCTGTTTTCCACAGTAGTTAAGCTGTGTGTGTCTCTTACCTTTGGGGGAACTCAGTAAATATCTCACATTTGTTATCCAGAGAGAACAGGGTTTAACTTGTATCCTATTTTTATAACTACACACTTAGCAGAGACCGTGAGAGAAGCAAGGGCACAATGCTGCACTTACCGCATCCTGGAAACCAAAGAGAACCACCTGCACCTGGTTGATGCCATGGCTGTCGAAGTCCAGCTCCAGCTTTAGCTTTGACAGTGTAGTGGCTATGATTTTTCGGTCAGTGGACCTCACAAACTCTCTGAGGCTCGCGATGAGGGTTGTGATGTGTTCCCATTTTAGTTTAGGCTCTTCAGCACCCTGAAAATAAAACCCACAAGGCCCCGGTTACTCTGGACGGAACATGCCAGCCACAAACTTCCCGTTCTCATCGTCTGCTCTCACAAGAACTGAGCTCTGAAAAGACCTCCTGCTAATGAAAAAGAGCATGTTTTTAACTCTGTAGCTCCTGTCAGTAGCCATTGCTACTGCCAGAACTAAGCAGTGCTTGGGGAAGCAGCACTTGGCCCTGACACTGGTCAGTAGCCAGGATGTAGTCAGATACGCACAGCTTTGCCCATATGGAGATAAACTGAGGCAGCAAGATTCTCAGAAACTATCTGTACACTAGTGAGACAGAGGCACTGAGCCACAGAACCTTAATCTCAAAGTCTGCCCACAGAAAGGTCATAAAATAGGGCCATGGGTGTGTCCATCACACCCAAAGGGTAGATGCACAGGAGTGGAGAATGGCATTAGGTAGGGAAAGATGTAGACAGATTAGAGATGTACACCACAAGGCCAGCAGCAGCCAAGCAAGACAAAAGATGGAACCATTGGAACTTTAACCGCCAGGGGTCCTCGCTGCTATTTCTCTTGCGGCTATGTGTGTCTGTCACAACATGTCATGGGCCCTTCCTCTGCCTTTAAAGTCAATTCCTTGTCATGAAAGGGGGCCTGTCTCAGATACCACCATTGGAGCTATCCCCTAACAACTGGGTAATCAGTTATAAAAATGGAATAGGTCTCTCCTTCAAAGCATTTTTTTTTTTTTTAACTTTGAGCAACGTACACTGCTTCTGTAAAGAAAGAAAGACTAATTTAGGGCTGGAGAGATGGCTCAGACATTGAGAGCCCTGGCTGTTTTTCCAGAGGTCCTGAGTTCAATTCCCAGCAATCACTTGATGGCTCACAACCACCTATAAAGTTATCTGGTGTCCTCTTATGGGCTGTAGGCATACATGCAGGCAGAACACTGTATACATAATAAGTAAAAAGCTTTTTAAAGCCTAATTTAAAGATGTTACTGATGGTCATTAAATTCCAAGAAGCAACAGAAATTTTACTAAGGTCATTTCTATTTCACATTGCATTTTCTTACTGTATTATTAAAATTAAGTTTTTCCACTGGGCCAATAAAATTCCAATTATTAGAGCACTATCAAAAAATTTTCAAGAGCACCACTGGCTGAGTTCTTTATCTACATATATTCTTGATTTGGGAGTTGGGTTCCATGTTTCAGTTCTCATGAGAAAAGTTTAAATTGAAAGACCTAAAGGCTGTCATTAGAGAAACATTTTAAAATTACACTGAGAACAATTATATGCTTTCTTTTTTTCTCACCACAAACTAAATGACAGCCAGAGGGGAGATTCACAGGCAAAGCACCAGGAAATAGCAGGAAGAAAACCGAGTTATTCAGACTGGGAGCTAGGCTCTGTGAAAACTCAGACACAGCTCCACCAATGGCTTAGCATTCATTTTCAAGATCAGGGTTGTTTTAAAACACAACACAAAAAAAAAAAAAAAAATGTTGCTTCTGGTTTTAGGGTGTGTGTATGTTGCTGCCCTGTGAAAGAACTCTCTCTACTCTGGGAAATGCTTCCTGTCCAGGCTACTTCACCCACTTACTCAATCGATCTTCATGTCCTAATGCCAGCCCCTCTGTGTTACATCATTCGAGGGCCTTCCTTTATGAGCATGTTCTGCAGGGTGAACGTGGCTCAGCACAATGGAAGGGTTTGACAGTGAGCCATTCCCAAACACTCATGTTTTCTGCAAAAATTCTCTCTAGTCTTGTGTGTGTGTGTGTGTGTGTGTGTGTGTGTGTGTGAACTCATGTGCAGATATGTACACATGCGAAAGTCACAAGTAGATACTGGGTATTTTCCTCTATCTATCTCTGCCGTATTACCTCAAGACAGGGTGTCTCACTGAATTTAAAGCTTGCTCTTTCTGCTAGGCTAGCTAATCACACACTCCCAAGATCCTCCATCTCTGCTCGGAAATGCTGGGGTTACAGGCGAGTCTGAAAAGGTGGCTGCTAACAGGACAGCCACAGGCGAGTCTGAAAAGGTGGCTGCTAACAGGACAGCCCTTTAGTACTGGCATCCTGGGGAATAAATGAACACACACGGATAATGGCCAGAGGAGCTTTTGCTGTGACTATGACACATCTAATAAACACTACTGGTTTTTTTCTCTTCTTTTTTTCTACTAGAATGTCAACTTCAGTGAGATACCAACTTATATTTTGTTCACTGTTGTCTTCCCTGCACTTGGGACAGAGCTGGTGCTTGGTAGATGTGCAGTGTTTGCTGAATGACCACATGAACCACAAGGCATGCACTTGCTCCCTCCATCTGAGCTTGGTGTTCCCCATTTCAGTCTGTCCTTTTCTCAGCTCTTGAATGACCTCCATGGGCACACCCAACATCCTTGACAACTACCCTATCTATCCCCGTACCTACAGGCCTGGCTGCCTCTCATGCCAGATCACCCGTGGCCTGGGCCTTCAGGTCACTGCTTGAGACAGCGTCCCACTAGGACCACACGGGGTTTCCCTCAGAAGGTACAGATGGTGTTCACTGAAGCTCTCCCTGTAGCCAGAGTCTTAACTGGCACACACACTGATCTACTTATGAGAGCCAAAAGGAGGGGGGACCTTGGGGAATTCCCACGGGGACAGAATGTTCAGGCTCAAGGAACAACAGACAAACCGGGTGGAGCTGAACAGTAAGAGTCAAGGAAGAGAGCCTGGCTCCACATCTGTCCTGACGAAAGACAAGCACAGGCCAACTGCTGGACTGAGACACATTACCAGCCTGGGCCACCCCTCTTCCGTCTTTGTGGCCATTTCCCCACAACCAAAGGAGGCAAAGAGCGACGTGTAGTCCACAGTCACCACAGCCATGAGCAGTTCACATTGATGGGGGCTGGGGGGGGGGCAGGTGGTGGGGCCCCTGATGCTCACAGGACCAATAGAGGATGACAGGTGCCGTGTTGAGGATCCACTGTCTATGGGAGGAAATCTTGCATTCTCAAGAGGTCTGAGCTGTGGCCTGTGCTGGAACCCTCGGAATCCCATTTTCTCTGGTGTATACACGGAGAGGAAAAGTTTCCTTCCCAGGGAAGTATTTCCCCAGGAATGGAACTTCGACCTCTGCCCCTAACATACACAGAGGGCCTAACCCCTTAGGTAAATGTTTAGGAGGGGACCTTTAAAAGGATAGCTAAGATTAAGTCAGGGCCTAAAGACAGAGCTCTAGTTCACCAGGACTGGGGTTTAGATTTGGAAGAGACACTGGAGTGCTCACATAGAGAGTAGGGTATCTCCAGATACATGGAGAAGATGGCCATCTGCAGCCCAGGGGAGGGTCCTCAGAAGTCAGGAAATGTGTTCACATCTTGACCTTGAACTGTATGTCTCCAGAGCTGTGAGGAAACACATTTCTGCCCAGTAAGACACCTGGCTTGTAGCATTTTGTTATGGCGGTCCTAGCAAACTAATGTAACAGGGAAAATATTTATTTCTGGCACACAGGTACTATAACATACTACACAGTTGCTCATTGCTGCCAACCACCCCATGTGTGAATATAGTGGCCTCATAAGCCAGGGTGATGTTCCCAGTGATCAGAGGAGCAGCTGACAGGCAGCCTTGAGCTAATGTCAAAACCAGCAATTGATACGGCTTAACCCTTGTTTGCTGATTGTGTGAATGAACAAATGAACAGCCAAAGAGGTAAGCAGGACTAGGTGTGTGAGACTCTGCTTGTGACATCCCAGTAGTGTACACACGTGCGGCCACTAAGTTATACACAATAACTTGTGAATAAAACAGCACACATATGATGCTGTGAGTATTGGTGTCACCATTTTACTATTTCGAGCAGGGCCGTACCATAAATACTTTAATACACCATCAGTTCTCCTCATAGAAAATACAAGAACAGGAAGGAAGCAAGAGAGGAAGGGCTGAGGGAAGAGGAGGGAGGCAAATGGTGGGGAGGAAGGAAGGAGGGAAGGGCAGGGATGAAGGATGAAGGAAGGGAGAGGGGAGGGTGGGATAGGAATAGAGAGCAACCAGCAAGAAAAGAAATAAATAATAGTTATTGTATGCTGATGCTTTCAGCATACAATAACTAATATCCACAAAGATAGTTTCCATGTCTAAGGATTTTTGTTTGCCCTAAAGGCCTTTGATTATTACTTTTTAAACGAGGTCTCCCTACGTGGCCCAGGGTGTCCCAGAAGGTACCATTCTCCTGCCCCAGCCTCTCAGGTGCAGGCGTGTCTTCTCTCTCAGGGTCCTACAGCCTTCTCACACTTCAGAGCACTATGTCACAAGGACACAGAGAATCATGTGTAGAGTCTGGCCTGTAGCCCCCCTTAATCAGGAAACAGGATGGGGCAGTCTGAGCCCAGCTTGGGCAACATAGTGGAGGTCTATGTTCAAAACAAATTACATGTACAAAAACGCTGTATCAGTCCCCAGGAAGGAAAGTGCCCAGTACATTTTACCTGGGCCAGAGACTCCATCAGGTTCCGTACGACCTTGTCCTGGTCTTCTGTCAGGATCCTGTGGAGGGTAGCCCGCCTTTCGCTATCCTTTCTGAGCATAAAGAAGCCAGAGTCTTTCTCCTCAGGGGAAGGGGGCGCACTGTGATCTTCGAAGTTTTCGTCTGGAATACTGTAATAATGGGTGCAGTGTAAGCCAGGGTTTCCTTCTAAAGCCCACACTTCACCACAAATAAGTCAGCTCTTTACCCCAAAAACAGTGTTCGCATCCCCTTCCCATCCTTTTCTCCGCAGGACTTGGCTCTGGTTTTGAACGAGAAGGGGTCCACCTTCAGCTCTGTGTCAGGAGAAACAGAGCCATACTCGCTGCTGCTGCTGGTGTCTTCCACCAGGACAGGGACCGGCAGGGAGATACTTCTGAGATATTCTGTGATGACAGAAGGGAGAGAAGGCAGCAAACACTTTAAAAACATCACACATACTGGCAGATCTGTAAAAGAGACCAGCATCCTTCATCACAGTAGAAGAAGCTGGTCATGTGATCATGGTCCCTGCCTTGCTCAATATAACAGAGGTAAGTGGATAAGGGTTCAGTCAGAAAAGGCCTCTTGGACCCTGAGAGGAATGTCTCCCAGGGTGGAAAACCAGGCGGCAGACTCATTGGGTACAGGCTTCTAATCCTAATTTAATGGATGACTTATATCGTTTTTTACAGGTCTCAGTGCCCACATCTAGAAACATGATGAGATGTACAATTTTAAACTGCATCCTCACAGATGTGCAGGTTCACCTTAGCATCTGCGGCCGCCTTGGAAGTGGGAAGGAATGGGATGCTATGGGTCTAAGCAACAGGTTCCAAGCCTGCTTTACCCAAGACGGCCACATGTCATGGCAGCTTGGGATGCACATGAAAAGCATTTGTTGCTAACAAAATTTAGAAACCAAAAGACCAAGTGTCCACTAAGGCCATTCCAAGTTGCCAGGCCCCAATCCCATGGCAAACATAGTCTTTAATTTTGATGGAAACTAAGATAGCACAATCAAAGCTGCCCACATTTCATTTCGCACTGGTTTTAAAGACAGTAATTTTTTGCCAGAAACATCTTTAATGTCTCAACACTACAAACATCTCTTACTAAAAAAGGCAAGTGTAACGTTATAAAAAAAAAAAAAAAAAGAATTCGTGGTTGCTTGGAAACCTCTTTACTTAATTTCTCTTCAGCTGGGTTAGGCTGAGATCACCCGAGTCTCAAAGGCAGTGGGTCGGTCACCACTGTACAATCAGCATCATTAACAGGGGTGCTGGCATGGACCACCACACAGACACACATTTGTAATCCCTCACTCTTCTCTCTGGCTCACAAGCATCTGAAAGCCAGAAAACTGGCCTAATCTCCTTTCTGGTGTTATGGGGGGAGGGTGGGAATCCTGGCAAAACCAGCCTATATGAGGGAAGGTTTATCTTAATTCAGAATTTGAGGTTAAAATCCATCACTTCAGGGAAGCTGAGGCTGTCCAGGACCCAAACCTGAGGAATGATGCTCTTGATGGGTGGGTCTTTACGCCTCAGTTATCTCTATCAAGACAGTCTTCTGCAGCTGTGCCCTCACTAAGACTCTTCCAGGAGAGTCTACACTGTGTTGATAAATCAACCAACTGTTTTGTCTTCAATTTCTCCAGGCACTTTTAGATTCTGGACTTTAAAGTACATATGTATGTGTATGTACGTGTGTGTGCGCGTGTGTGTTTGTGTGTGTGAGAGAAAGAGGAACTCAAAAAAATATACAAAACTATGCCATAATGTTAATGGTAGTTCTTTCTAGAGGATACTACTTAAGGTGAAACATTCTCCAAACTTTCTACAATAAACACAAGTATTTTGTATGTGTATGCTGGTGTGTGTTTGCAGATATGTGTACATGTGTTTGTGCATTATGTGTAGGACCCAAGGGACAAACACCAGTATTGTTTCTCAGGCAATGCTTTCACACACACACACACACAAAACAAAACAAATCACAGGGTCTCTCCCTGGCCTGGAACTCACCCAGTAGGCCATGCTGGCTTGTATGGAGCTCCATGGATCCATCCCCCTATCCCTGCCTCTCCAGTGTTGGGATCACTATGCTATGCCTGACATTTCTTTAAATGTAAGTTTTGGGGATAAAACCCAGGTTGCCAAGCATTATACCAACTGAGCTGTCTCCTCAGACCATGTCAAGGTTGGCTTCAGCTATCAGTGACCTGGCAGGAGGGAACCTCCCCTGAAGAATTACCTAAATCAGATTGGCCTAGGACCATGTCTATGAAGCGCATTCTTAATTGCTATTGAGGTAGGAGGGCCCAGCCTAGTGCAGAGGGTACCATCCCCAGGCAGGCAGACCTGGGCTGTGTAAGAGAGGGAACTGAGCAAGCCAGTAGGGCCTCACTCCTCTATGGTCTCTGCTTCAGGTCCTGTGTCTGCCACATAAACTCTTCCCAGTTGGCTTTGGTGTTTACCATAGCTACAGAAAGCAGATTAGAAAAGCCCACAGATGTTTTTATGGTCAGAAAAATGTTATGAAACTAGTTTTCACAAGCAGATATTCAACAGGTAGCAAAGGAGCTTTGGTAGGAACATGATTGAGCTAGGTACTGGTGGCACACACTGTAGTCTCAGCACTTGGGATACTGAGGCAGGAGGATGCCAAGTTTTGGCCAGCCTGGGCAGGTATAAACCTTGTAAATCAGCAAGATTCTAGTCTTCTTCAATAAAGAAGAAACCAGCACTATGATCACTTGTATTTCAAAACAGAACTGACGTCTTGTGAATGAACAGATTAACACTGTTTGCACTACCAGGTAAGGCTTTCCTATCCTGTGTTTCTGTAAACATACGTGTGTGATGTGCATGCATGCGTATCTAGAGAGGGAGCAAGGCCTTAAGTCGTCCACTTCTTACCTCTCTGGTCTCATCATGCGGTTTGAGTAGCCAGCAATGAGAAAGCTTGTGTCCTATGAATTTTAAGGTTGCTACGGACACTGATTGCCTAAAAGGAGACCTAATGGGGTAAAATGTACACGTTTGAGGGTGGAACCCAGGGCTTGTCATTCATCTTGGGATGAAAAGGACTTCTTTGAACTCCATGTGCAGTCCTGGTTCATCCTCAACCCAGTTCTAAATTGCTTTTGTTAAGCCCAGCCTCATCATGACTATTTGCTGGCTAGCCAACAGCACTCACTGACAGGCTGCAGAGGGGATGCTAAGGTGAGAAATCTTCCCAAACAGAACGGATGTATACACTATTCTCATGTTGGTGAGGAAGAATACAAGCTCTTGTTAGCAGACAAAGGGTGCCATTTGGTTCCTCAGTTTGCACAATGAACAGGGCAATTGGCTAGGGGTCTGAAGTTCAGAAGAAGTTTGGGTCAGAGGTGTGACCTTGGTCACCTACAGGTTAGATGGAATTTAAAGCAAGGAATGGCATAACTGAACGAAAGGCGGGAAAGGGACACAGACCACAATCCTTCACAATACTAATATTTTACAGAAAGGAGAACAATGAAGACTTTGTGTTGGATTTGCCTCCAGGGGTCAACTTCAGTCAAAGCAGGTTCCAAGGTCAAGTGGAAGGGCAAATACTAGACTCCCAGGAATAGAAAGCAAAGATCTAGAAATATTAAACTTCATGACATAAATCTGTGATGGTAGAGGGAGAAGAAAAGTGAAATGCTAGGCAAGGGGATGTCAGAGGAATATGAATTCATGACCCAGTGGTTAAGAGTACTGACTGCTCTTCCAGAGGTCCTGGCTCACAGCCATCCATAATGCGATCTGGTGCCCTCTTGTACACATAATAAATTCCAGACCATGGGAAAAGCCAGGCATCTTAGTGATTAGCAAGCACCCAGTTAATCCCAGCAGAAGGATCTCAGTCTGAGTCACTCCTGCACACTGAGCATCCATCTCTAACTCTCCTTTTGCTAAGTGGAACATCCTTCACTCAGCCATGAGAACTATAAATGGTTTTATGAGACATAGATGATTATTTACATTAATATTTAAATAAAATAAAGACTAATGCCTCAGCCATAGGCACCATGTTTGAATGTGGGACAAACATAGGTCTGGTGGCTGGGGCGCTAGATGGTGAAGACACAGGGCATTTCTGTCATTACAAGATTATGACCTGCTGATGGTTGGTGACATCATGGCAGATCAAGCTCCCTTCCTGATTTTCTGCCCTCTTTGCTAATTCTTTAGTATTTCGTGAAGAGCACCTTGGGATCTGAGCCTGACACCATGTCCAGCTTTGTCCCTTCTGCATGAATGCTAACCTCCAGCAGTGCCGAGCCACATGGTTCTGAGGGCAGAGGCTTCCTGGAAGAAAAATGTCTGTGCTCTAGACAGAAACAGGTATATGGTCTATAAAACACACTCGAGGAAAGAGGCATCCTGCTGTTTATCATTTAGAAGCCCAGGTCATGGTCACAGATTTACTGACAAGAGGCATAAAGGTCACAGGGGCTCCAGAGAAGAATGAGATGCTACTTTTGCCCCTGGTTTAGGTCAGCTTACTGAGGAGGAGAGGGAAGTGTTTTCGAGTTGACATCTGTGCAGCTGAGAGGCTCAACAGTCTCCTTGGGGACCGAGGGGAAGCCCCTCCCCTTTGAGACCCACAACCTTTTTCAGGTAAAGGGGGTAGATAGTCCCTGGGAGGGAGAATTCAGGTCTGAGGAGGTTCTAACCAGAGAATCAGGAAGGCTCTGAGGGAAAGGGCAGGGGGCCTGTAGGCCACCATTCTCAACAAGCTGAGCACAGGAGGCCGGAGCAAGCAAAGGGAGCAGCAGTTAGAGCAGGCACACTGCCTTCGAATGGCTCGCATTTGTCACGCGTGGTCTCATTCTCTCAACCCCAGTGGCCTCCACTGGAGATACATCATGTCCAAGGTTACTCCATCAACAAGGGAACCCAGCTCTGACTATAGTCACCCACTGACTATAAAAATCTTAAAGAATTTATAATATCTTAATCAGAGTTAGAGTATAGAGCCTGGGTAGAGTCTAAATGCCTGCAGTATTACACTGAACCCAGAGGGAGAGGACACGGCAGCCACAGCTGACCAGCAGAGAGAACCTTACATCTCCATGCTGGCCTGAGGTACATGCACACCGAGAAGACTGGGTAGAAGTACAGCTTGCTAAGCGAGCAGTTAACATATGTGTAATTGTGTGATGGGAATGCTTCCTGTGAGTGAAAACCATGACCCATGGAAGGGACCAAACAATGCCAGACTGGATGGTCAGGCACAGCGTCAAGGTTCTTCCGGGACCTTATTTGAGTCTCAGAATCAAACCTGGGAAGTAGGTTACCAGCACAGACTGACAAGCTAAAACAAGTGAGCTTTTGCATATGATACATGGAAACATGATAAACAAAACAAACAAACAAACAAACAAAAAAACCCTAACTTCTGTGTAAAGCAGGCTGCTCACAGAGCCAAGCAGCGTTGGAGGGTCTCCCTTGTGAAAATACAGGGGCTGCTTCCTACAGCCCAGGATTCCCGTGGAGAAAGGAAGTATTGCCAGAAGCCTGTCTCTCTGCATCTGAGAGCCTACCCCCAACTCAGGATTGCAGAAGGAAAACTGGACTGACTGTGCCGGGGAAAGCCTAACAAGGGGGCCTCTGCTCTGGGCTTTGAGGCACTACCAGGGCTACCTTCCTGAGTGGACACAGACACCAACCACTCACCCACAGCCCACGGCCCACCCTTTGTTATTCTTTGCAACTCTTTGGCTGACTTGAGAGCAAACTCAGCCTCTTGGCTCTGATTTGCAAAAGCTGACCCAAGGAAACAAAACCCCAGCTCTCGGCCTACTCGAGTTCATGTACTGTCCTAAGATGCCAGAAGACGGTACATGATATTGACACTTCGCGAGAAGCCACAAGTAGCCAACTGAAAAGAAGACACAGACTTCACCCCAACCGATGACTTCAAAAACAGTCACCACCCTGCACTCAGGGCACTAAGTCAGGACTCCTTCGTGAAGGTGGATGTTTCTGCAGCAAGGAGCTAGACCAGGCTCATAGCTGTATGCATCCCAAGTAAGCGAAGGGCAAGGGGAGGCTTCCAGGGCAAGTACGGAGAGTGTTGCAATTTGCCCGTTCTCAGCCCAGTGGGCAATGGTAAAGCTAACTCACCATTTGATCCAGTCGAGAGGGCTGTGGGGAAAAACAAAGTGAACAGCGTAAGCACACGTGGCTTTATTGTTAAACTGGCAAAAACAACAAAAAGCAAGTGCTTGAAATGGGACCAATGTCCTCTCCAAACATCCATCTGTCTGTCTGTCCTTATCCAGCACAAACACCCAAATGTCAAGGACAAATGGTTCCTTTACTTCATTTTTCTTTCTGAAATAGATTATGGAATTACTGACAAAAATTCACTTTTAAATTATACTTATGTTTTAATTATTGCTGGCAACCAGTCCACCTACCTTCCTTCCTCCATCCTTCCTTTCCTTCCGTTTTTGGCAATTATTCAGAAATATTTTCTCTGAGAGGTGGCCAGTATTTTCTACTGCCTACAATTAAGAGGCCATATTACCCAGATGTTTGGAAATTTAACAGTTCTGTAGCCCACTAGTGGCAACATGGAGTTTCACCGGTGAAGGACTCAGTTTACCTCTTTCACACGGTGAATTTCCCAATTCTAGAATGTACTAGACGCTGGCATAGTAACTATAATCTGTGTGATGGAAGGTCACTCTGCATGAGGTCCCAGATTTGGGAAAATGAGAGTAGCATGACTTCCTGATGCAGAACAAATTGCCCAAGAACAATATGCTGTTTATACCAATTTCCAGTGATACTGGAAACAGATGCTTACTTATGAAGACATTTTTTCCTTTTAAAAACTTAAGATTTAGAGACTGCCCCCCACCCCTCTTGTAACCACACACCTGAAAGCTTGGGCTGTGTCTTTTTCTTTTTGCTGGACACTTTTAAGAACTCATCAATAAGCAAGTCATTAGCACAGGCTCTCTTGTCAGGGTCTGGTTCAAAACACTTCAGGATGAACGCCTTGGCCTCGGCAGACATGGACTCTGGGATCTCTGGGTGGACCTTAAACATCCCCACCTGAAGCAGATTCAAGAGCAGAATGAGTCCCCTGATCTCTCTCTCTCTCCTACCCTTGGCCCCTCCCCTGTTCCTTTTTCTTTCTCTCTGTTCCAGGGAGCCAAGGATTAAACCCCAGGCTTCATGCATTTCGTGTCCTGGCCCTGGGCTGTATCCCCAACCTGCCTGTGCCTTTTCTCCAGGTGACTTGGGATGTGCTTTCTGTAGATTATAGGAAGCCTACAGTGTGCTTTTATAATGTTTTGAAGGATGTAGACAGGTAACTAACTGAAGATATTCACATTACAAAGTAATAAGATAGTTAAGACGGTCCTTCAAAGCCATTAATATACATTGCACACACACACAAAAGATATTTTGTTGCCATCACTGAGTTTCTCAGAAAAGCTACCGATCTCACTAAATCCTTTCAACAACTTGGTGAATTAGATACTGTCTCTCTGACACACCGATGAGGAAAATAAGGCTTCAGAGTGATGAGGCTGCATCTTGATTTGTTTTGCTTAAAGATCATGTTCTTTCCCCTATTGCATAACTTGTATTTCCCCATCTCAAATCTCCAGCATTAAGAAATATTTAAAAGCACTTTGAAATTAAAACATATTTCACATCACAGTCAGAATCGACTTCTTACTATCAGTATTCAAAAAAAGAAAAATTAAAGGAGCAAGTGAGATGGCTATCTAAAAATGCCCATCAAGCAAGCCCAAGGACTCGAGTTTCCATCCCTGGAACTCAAGGGAAAGAAAGAAGTTGTCCTCTGGCTTTCACATGCATGGGTACACACACACACACACACACACACACACAAACACACACACTCTCTCTCTTATATACATGCACAATAAAATGTAATAATGTTTTTGTATAGTTTTAATATATGTAAAAATGTATTTTTTTTTTCTGAGATGGGTTTCTCTGTGTACCCCTGGCTGTCTTGGAATTCACAGTGATCCACCTGTCTCTGATTCCTCAGTGCTGGGATTAAAGGGGTGTGCGCTACTACCACCCAGCTATAAATGTATTTTTATAAATAATGATATATTTGTAATAACCATAAAGCCTTTACTCTATGTTAAAAATAATTCTAGGTGCTTTGCATAGATTATCTCTCATATTCCTCTAAAAATTCCTGTGAGAGATAGTCTTTTTTTCTCCCCATCAGTAAATAACTTGTCCAATGTTCCAAATACCCTGGGCATGTTGAAGTCTGTATCAGAACATGGGCCAATCAGCATCAAGGGCTATATGATCTAGCCTGAGACAGTATCGCTTCCCACGAACATGCCAGGCTGCCTTTCAATAACTGAGGTGTGCTAAACTGTTACATAATAACCACTGCACTATGGACAATGAATGTGCTAAACTGTTATATATAACCACCACATTATGGATAATGAAGCAGCATTTCTTCTCCAAATTCTAGGGAAGTCCTAGAAAATGTCCAGAGACCAGCCAAACAAAGAGAAAGACACTCATATCTTCTTTCACACAGTGTTCTTGTAGGTTTGCTCAATATTCTGGGCTTTTGATTTTTGTTTGTTTTGTTTCTCCTTTGGTGCCTGGGGTGGAGTTTAGAGCCAGGGAGAGAACTCAGAGCCTCCCACATGCCTTCTTCATGTTCATATCAACAGTGTTCTATCAGCTTTTCAGCAAGCTTCAAATACATCACACTGCACAAAGGCATATAACAATCACAGGGCCCTGTGCAAAGAACCACACGCTGATGGATGGAGGGCTGAGCTGTGGTGGGCAACAGGCAGAGGATAATGGATGCTCAGAAGCCTCTGCTACAGTGCAGGCAGTTTTTTTGGGGGGCAGAGTTGTTTTTGGGGAAACAGGCAGCCTGGCTAGGGAAGACTCCAGGGTCTCAGACACTGCCTTGTCCTCAGATTTCCAAATCTCAGACTCATTTCTTTATCACTGACCTCTACACTGGGGTGGGTGTGTGCTCTCACTTCTTAGAACTACTCACTGGTAAACACACTAAAGGAACAGACATGTGAAAATAAGGTTGATTTACTTAAGACAGTAATGATGCCCTTTATAAAAAATGGATTCTTTAAACACATGAAGTAAAGAAATAAGGGAAATAACTAGATTTAATTTCTAAGTAGATTTAAATGTTGCTTTGTGAATTTTTGTTTGTGTGTATGTGTACCTGTGTACGTGTATGTATGTGTGTGTGTGTTGAGGTGCTATGGAGTAGACCCAGGGATGTTAAGAAAGTGTTTTACCAATGTGACAGATTCCCAGCCCCCCAAAATGTTCTTAGTTTTTCCTACATGGAAAATATTCACACTATTTCCCAAAGAGTTCAGAGTCCTGTGTCATTCATACTGTGCTGTAAAAGGTTTAGAACCCAGCAAGGCACAGGTGTGAACTGCAGAGTAGGGTGAGCAGGTCTCCCTAAACTTGACTATATTTCCTTAGGCTTTCTTCCTAGTAGACTCTGACATTCATACATGCACAGAACATCCAAACGAATCTTTAGCTATGATATGTGACCTTGAACATGGCTGCCTGTGGCTCTCCTAGTTCATAAAATGGTGGTTTCCCCGTGGCCATTTCGATGATCGTGCAGCCCAAAGACCAAATGTCTGCAGCCTTTCCATAGCCTCTTGGTCCTTTATCGATTATTTCTGGTGCCATATACTGCAGGGTTCCTGGAAATAACGCAAACAGATCTCCACTTTAGACAGGGAAAGAATGACACATAGTGATGTTTCATTTTTTTTTTTTTTTTTTATAAATATGTCAGTTAAAAACGAATCCCGGTCTTGGTGTCTCATCTTTCTTTGAGATCCATTTTTTCTTTGCAGTTAGGGAAGCAGAAATGTAAGTGTTCATCATGAATTTTACCAGTGAAACAAAGGCTCACCAATAGCAACTGGTTATGAGTGGGACATCCTCACTCCTAAAGTGATATATGGCTGATATACCCCTCTATGGGAAGTCTCTGTGAGACTTCAACAGGGAATGCAACACTTTACATATGTCTGCATAAATGAAGGCTCCCATTATGTGAATTTTTCCAGAGAACTTCTAGTTCACTCACTGATTTCTCTCAAGCTACAGTTCCCAGTTCTCAAACCCAGTACTCAACTCATGTTTCCATTTTGGAGATGGCTACTACAGTATTTGGAGTAAGCAAGAACAATGACATACCCTGGTCTCACCAAGGCTGAGAGCAGAGAGTGGTTACTAGGAGCTGGAGAAAGCACAGAAGTGAGAGGGATGAGTGGCAGTAGCTCAGTCAGCACTAAGTTATAATCCAGAGAAAGAAAGTTCTGGTTTCTACTCCATAGCAAAGTGACAGGAGGTAACAATAATGTTCTCTGTGTTAAAAACAAACAAGCAAACAAACATACAAGCAAACACAACAAAACTAGAAAGGGGACCCATGATTTCACACAAAGAAATACTTAGATGTTTGCAGACACATCAAAAGCAACATGTGCATGTATCCAAACATCACATGGCACCTGTTAATCGCACAATTATTCACGTTTCAAGGGAAAAAGGGCCACAAAGATAGGGTTATGGCTCAGAGGCAGTGCTTACTTAGCATAAGTGTCAGCATTAGCACAGACAAAAATAACCAGAAAGAGGAGATCATTTTATTTCTTAATTATGACAGCACCAAGATTCTGAGAGCTGTGATGAAAAATAATCCAAAAAACTTTTGGAAAATATGATTCTGTATATTAAATATATACAATCCCTGCTACGGATTTTAGTGACAGATTTTAATACAGGTTTTTGAACCTGTGGGTTGTGACCCCTTTGAGTGCTGAATGACCCTTTCCCAGGGTCCCATATCAGACATCCCACATAACTGATACTTACGTTAGGATTCATAAAAGTAACAAAATTAGTTTTCAAGTAGCCTTGAAAATAATTTCATGGTTGGAGGTCACCACAACATGAGAACTGTATTAAAGAGTTGCAGCTTTAGGAAAGTTGAGAACTGAGGTGTCTATTGAACACATCAAAGTAGACCTGGTCTCCACCTTCTTCCAGCATCCCTCAGACCCTGCCTGTTACCAGCCCCACCCTCGACCCCAAACTCTTTAGCCAGGGGTTGGGCTGCTCTTCGCTTGCAGGCTCTTCCCTATATAATCCAGACATTTTGGTTACCAGAACCTTCTTGTACCTTTGACCTCCTGGCTGCTGCACCTGGTTCCCCTCTCTCCCCCTCCCCCACACAGGCCAGCTCAGTCTGGTCATGTTCACTCTGGCCTCTCCCAGGTGCCCCTGACTCTACCTATGCTCTCCCTTTTATCTACAAATACACTTTCTCTGCCACAATCCCTAGGAGCAGTCGTGTCCTTTCCTTTCCTTCTGATGTCATTTTTTCATTCAAGAACCAAAGTTTTGGACACGCCTTTAATCCCAGCACTCAGGGGGCAGGGGCAGGGGCAGGGGCAGGGGCAGGGGCAGGGGCAGGGGCAGGGGCAGGGGCAGGGGCAGAGGCAGGTGATCTCTGATCTCTGTGAGTTTGAAGCCAGTATGATGTACAGAGTGAGTTCCAGGGCAGGCTTCAAAACTACACAGAGAAACCCTGTCTCAAAAAACAAAACAAAACAACAACAAAAACCCCACTGTTTTAATGGATCAAAGAGAGGTCATGACCATTATTAAGACAAACTGGAAGAATGGATATGGATAAACTGGAAAGGGGAGATGAGGGGCTGGGCAAAGGCAGGCAGCTGGAAGGGTGTGGTACAGTGTATGGGGGGGGGGGGATGGCAGAGCCCTTGGTCCTAGTTCCTGGCTTCGTGTAGCCCAGGGAGGAAATGCAGGGATGCTGTGTTTCTGATGCCAAGTGAGTACTACATGGGGTCTGAAAGGCACAGGGCTCCAAAGCAAGTCACACCTTGTCTTATGTTAGGGCTTAGGCTTTGTTTACTCCGAGTTGCAGCCGCTGAGGGCTCTGATGGATGCTTGTAAAGCATCACTTGGCTGCAGTGCTGCGGGCCCACAGGAGGGGGCAAATGTGAAGACAGAAAACAGGAGGTTGTGCAAGGAGAGCTGCCACACTGGACGGGTGACTGCCCATCCACTGCTGGACAAACTCTGAAGCCAGAACAGGTGTGCTTCTTGGATGATTGGTCTGGAGCGTGAGAAACAGTGCCAGTGCCAGCCAAAGTCTAGAGTGGCCTTCAATGGAGACAGGGCAGAGTGTGGGTGGGAAAGGCTGGAGGAGACGATAATTAATTCCACTTAGCATGTTAAGTCTAGTTCAAACCTCAGATCTATTACTAACCAGTTCTGTGGCCTTGGGCAAGTTATTTAAACTCTTTGAACCTTAATGTTCTCACCATAAACTGGGATAATGATACCCCAGGATTAGGTTCATATAGAAATTTCAGTGTGTATAATGTGCTATGCTCGCAAGCAAAGTACACAGTTGGTGCTCTATAAATGATGACCACCACTCACCCAAACCATCAAGAGCCAGGTCCACATTCAGTAGTTGGATGAGGTGCCTTGACCCAGAGAGCAGCACATGAGTGCTAAAAAGCTAAAAGTGTTGAGAGGACCAAGGTCTGTAAGCCATGGCTTTCAGATCAGAGAGATGCGAAATCATTAGCCACACATTGTACATGTCACCTTCATGTGTGGCCACTGGACTCCTTCCCTACAATGCCTTGGGGATTACAGACAAGTTTTTAAGATGAGCAGAAGTTATTAAATCGATATCCTGCTCAAAACCAGCATGGGAGTAGGGATTATCATCTCCCAAGTTGAGCAGCATCTAAACCTCCTCTTGCCAAGTTGAGAGAGCATGAGGACAGAAACACAAACATGGAAGTTGCTAGCAGGTTGGAATGTATTTTTAAGACACACTGTAAATATGGGTAGTCCTGTGTCTGAAAAGCGCTGTGTGGCTGGCTGTAGGAGGTGGTGCTGACTGGGGGACCCAGGAGGCCCACAGAATGTCTCTGCCTTCCCGCCTCGTGGGCTACCAGCACAGATGCGGGGCTGGCTGCAGAGAGAGATGCACTGAGGGCTGAGGGCCAATGACAAGCACAAAGGACAGGCTGAACCCCTGAGCCCCATCATGTACAAACTGCCACAACCACCGGAGATCTCCCTTTTCTTCCCGCCAATGTCCTTATGTGCAAAATGGACCCTTCCTACCTATTCCGGGGGATTCAGAAATGGAACACCTGGCCATTCGGCTTTACATTAAATCAAAGGTTAGTCACTGCCTCTTTAATTCTTTTCTTTTTGGAATCCTTTTTCCCCCAATACAATATTTTTATTAATTATTTTCAATTTCATACAATGTACCTCAATATGGGCAACATAATTTTTTTTTAGATCAATCTCTTAATCTCTGGTCCCGCCCCTCCCTTCTGTAATAATAAAACACATAATTCTGAAGAGTCAGCATATGGACATGGAGCAGAGAGGCGTTTTCAGGCCCTGTATCTAATGAGCAGTCACCCATCCGTCGAGCTCTACTTTCCTCTTGGCCGGCCTCGCCCCTTTGGAGACTACTGTCCCTGCCCTCCCAGGACTTAGCACTGGAGGCGGCTCAGTCACTGTGCATTGCCCAATTTCTCATCCCCTCCTCCTCTAAGTGCATGAGTCACTTCCTCTTTCTGAACTGAAATCCTAAGGTTATTTATATTGTAGAGTAGGGAAATTGATTCCTGGGAGAAAACAGCCTGAGAAGAGGGAAATTGGAGACCAGATGGGAAGTGATTTGGGGATGAGTAAGACTCAGAGAGGTTGGCTAGGGAATGTTGTAAAAGAAAAATAGCATGTGAGGGTCAGAGCGTCTGTACACCAGCAGACAAAAGGACAGGAAACAAAACAAACAACAAATTGAGAGCAAAAGGCTGCCTTCAGTGGCAGCTGACTGAGCCACTTACAGACGACAGGAAGGGCAAGTCAGACTCCTTCCAACATTTCCCAGTGTGCACCAGGTGATCCTGACATTACCGGCCATGAGAACACTGACTCAACTAATCTCCCACCTTAAACTCAGGCTCAGCAACTGCATCTTTAATTACCCAAGATCTGTATCATTAGCGTAAAAACATACCTGTAAAGGTTTCTGTACAGGGGTTTATGCCAGCAAGCCTCTTTGATGTCCCGAAGTCAGAGATCTTGAGAACACCACTGTAGGTATTAATCAATACATTGTCACCCTAGGGAAAGAATGCTCCAATCAAAATGTCATCTTTTACAGGTGCTGTTTGTGGTTAACTTAAACCTAATTTTAAAAAAATGCCCTCAGAAAAATAATGACATTCATACTGTGCTCTTCATTAGTAGTTTATCTCAATAGAGAATTCTTTTCAATACAGAATTCTTGATATAATTTTTTATTTATATATTATCAATTGTTTATAATCATCTCTTCAGGTCACAATGTCAAACATGGCCCTAAGGGAAAGTTCACCACAGTCTACACTTTACCCAGGGTATCTACAGAAACGACAACTTTATTAACATCCCAGGAACTTGGATTACTTAAGACGCCTGAGTTGGCTTTAGGGTTGTTAAGTCACTAAGCAAGCAAGCTCCAAGGGAGGGAAGTAAGCAATAGTCCTGCCCAGCTAAGATGCCACAACAATGACCGTCACAGTGCAATATCCTTAAGGAAAGATACACAGTGGCATGGATATTTCCTGGTAACTAATTAGTCTAATTAGACTTAAGGCTAACTCAACAAGAGGGAAATCATGCCTGGTACTGGAAACCTAGCCAAGTGCAAAGAGCTGTGAAGTCAGGGATCCTGGAGAAGAACTTACAATTACCACTTCACTAAACCATCCCAACCCGTAGTTCCATTCTAAATATTTATCCTTAAACCCCTGGAAAAGCGGAGTTCCCACTTCTCATCAAAGAAATGTCTCACTGTAGTAGACAGAGACCATTTCAGAAAACAGCAACTGATCAAAATGCTGAGAACAATGACAGTGTGGCCCCTAGGCCCAATGACACAGCTACAACACACTCCTCCAAAGGCTCAAGGGTCATAGCAGAAGAGGGGCAGAAAGATTGTCAAAGCCAGAGGGACAGAAGTTTGCTATGAGATTACCTCTCCTAAGAATGTCAGAGAAGCTACACCTGGGAAGTCTCATCAACATGGCTGCCAAACAAGATCTGTGTAAGTATGACGCCAATAGACACTTACACGGAAGGGGGAATCTTATGAGGTGTCAACTCTAGACAAAGAACTACAGGCAACTAACAAATGCTGGGGGCAGGAGAGATAGTCTTCCCCAGGGAAGAGCCCCCAGTTGGTTATCCAAGACCAAGTGGTCAATGTTGAAATCAAGTAACATTATACGCACTGAAAGATTGTATTTATATATTTAGGATTATATATCTCTCAACAATTCAAGAAACAGAAGCCATGACCTTGAGAAAGAAACCGAGGGAGGGCACTTGGGAAGGATTGGAGGCAGAGAAGGGAAAGGAGAAAGTGATGTAATTAATCTTAATTTCACAAAACCAAGTTTTATTAGTTCTGAATTTTCTTTTTCAAGAGAAGATAAAGTTTTTAATTTTATAAATTTATATAAGGAGTATTAGGTCAAGCAGCCCCTCAGGAAGAGGCCATGTGCTGCTTAACTTGGGAGTAATGTACTCCACCCCATGGGGCTCTTAGAAGACACTACCAAGTGACATAAAGGTCTCCTGGCTTCACTGGGTAAGAAGGCCATTCCTTATGGAAGATTATGGCACACATAAACATAACCACAGTGTGGACCAGAACTGACATCTTTGCTACTGCCAAGATTTCCTTAGCCCCCACTCAGAATCAACACCCAGAACACTACCTGGTATTTTTCAAATAAAATAACCACCCAGGAAGGACCCTATGAGGAGGAATAATGGTACACCCTACCTTTATATCCCGGTGAACTATCTGATTGTCATGAAGGTATTTTAATCCTTCCAATATTTGCTTTGTATAGAAGCCAATCGTTTGCTCATTGTCTTTTAATGGGCCCCATTTGGAACGAAGGAGAGCAGAAAGACTTCCTGTAAAAATAAGAGAAACCGTGGATAAAACTCATCCAAGTGAGCTCTTTATAAGCATATTAATAATGTGACATGAAGTTAATCCAGACTGCTCTGGCTCTTCACAGTAGGTCGGGAAACTACTCCAGTTACCTGGACTCAAACATGAATGTGTAAATATCCCTATTCTGAAGGCAGTCATTACCAACACAGTCTAAGTAAAAGGGTGCTCCACTGCTAGCTTTAATCCAAGTCATGATGACTGAGTCTAAAATGGTTTCAAAATTTCTTTACTATCTGCTAATAAGCATAAAGGTAATGTCACCCCTGTAACCTTTCTTTCAACATGAATAATTTCATTCAGTTTAGCTCATCTTCTGAGCCTTAAAAGTTTGCATTTCTGAAAGAAAGAAAAGCATATCTTACCTCCTGGTACTTGTTCCATGAAGATTTTAATGAAGCCGTTCTCACTGAAGGAGCCCAGATACTGGACAATATTTTTGTGCTTCAGATGCTTGTGCAAAGCAATTTCTTCATGCAGGGGCTGGGAGTATCTGGAAGATGTGTAAATTTCAATATGCCAAGCATCCAGCCAGACTTAGAGTGTTAATTTAAGCAGTGCACATTGAAAATGGCAGCTAAATTATGCCCATAAATAAAATCAATGACCATCTAAGCCTTCAATCATCTAACGCCTCCATTTCTCATAAATTCTGTGACAATGCAGCTGCAGCAGGACAAAAAGTGTCAGATACTGTTCACAGCCCTTGTGTATATTAAGTCATTTCTCTTAATTAAACGTACTACTAGGGATGCCCCTTTTACAGACAAAAGAAGTAACTCATAGAGAGGATGACTACCTAAGATCACAATGCTTAAAACTTGAGTCCAGGAGATTGGATACCATCCACAAAGCTACTGTTCATATCAGTATAGAATCCTGTTTCACTGGCTTCATCAACATAACTGTTATCCAGGAGGTTCTTGTCCAGGAAGGCAAAACTTCCCAATACCTTTAATGTTCACTCATAACTTCCCAAAGGCCTATGAACTCTTTAGTAGAAACCACAAACCATTTATAGTTTAGTTTCTTTCAGCCCATTGACTCAAAATCCTTACCTTCTGAATTCACAAAGCATCATGTTTGCCTGCCAGAGTTCAAAGTCATGCGCTTACTCTATATGGCTGTCAAATTCTGAAAGTGTTTTATATTTCTGGAATAGCACAGCATTTCTAATAGCTATATGAAGTGCTGTAAATCTAATAGATTCTAAAAATTCCATGATCAATGAGTCCTTATGTAGTTATTACACAGCTTGTCAAATAATAAAATTTCAACAAACCAACTTATAATCATTTAATTGGCTTTCATTGGTAATTAGTGACAGCATCTGGTCCAAATAGGCAGGAGTTTTGCTGGACAGGACAGAACAGCTCAGGTTTAACACAGTTTAGGCACAAATGAGAAAACAGTGTGTTGTAAAAAGCAGCTGGTTGACTTCAGGTCATTATTCTTGCATGTGTTGAAGTGAAGAGAGAATTCCTTATTCCAGTGGTTCAGACTGGCTGGGCTCCTTTGACTGGACGTTGTAAATCTGTTTTTTTTTTTTTTTTTTTTTCTCCTTAGAATTTGACTATCATGTTTCTTGATTTAGAAAAAGGTCAGATTTTACAAATAAACAGATTAGGTATAGGCAACATCAAACCTGAACATGAATGATTCTATTTTGGATTGATCTGTTGCAACTTGGTATAGTCAATTCAAATCAACAGCCTTCCATATGCTTTATTTAATAAGTTAAATATGTTAGGTTATCAGTAACCATGGACAGAGATTCAATACTAGTCACACCGGTATGAAAGGCTTTAATTATACTAAGGCATATTAAATGCAAACTTGATACCTCATACTTGCTTCAGGCATACTCTTAAGGAATGTTCGGATATTTCAATGACAGAACTAAACAGACTGGAAATTCAGTGGTGAATAATACTGTTTTCATGAAGCAGAGCAGGGTAAGTTCTAGCTTGAGCATGTACTTTGTGAAGATCTAAATTCACTTAATTTAAATAAGTTTTTATACTCTGTATAGCATTCCTCAGAAAGCTGGCAAGAATAAAAGGAAAATCCTCATCTCTCAGACATACCAGTCTCCCCCCACACTTTAGAATTGCTATAGGGATTAAAGGGCAGGCTTTAAAGTGAGCTATTAACAGTCTAACAGCTAGAGATGACAAGAGCACTTTGATAAAGTATGAGTTAACACACAAACTATGCATATACAGTGGTACCAATTGTTAGTAAATGATGGTCAGCTGTGAAGACCAAGTTACTTCAGGAGGGATGGAAGACACTCAGAGACAAGTTCATGACTGCTCTTGACATGCACAGTGGCACATGCTGTTTCGTTCTATAGATTTAGAAGACTAGGATCATCAAGAGGGCATAATCAGCCAACTCACTTTATCATGAATCAAAGGTATCCTGCCTCCTGACCCTCTACTAAAAAGCAAATTATATATGCCTGAATTTAGGATGAAAAGAAGCAAGCATTCAAATCCCACTATTTAAACCAAGGATAGTTCAAAACTTGTAATACTAATTAAGAGTCCAGCTGGGCTAAGGGTAAACACTCCTCTCTAACATGGAGAATGTCATAAACCCAGCAGCTTTGAGCGGTGCAAATGGCAAGACATACATGATGTCAAGAGAGCGGGCTACATTAGGAAAAGCGCAAGAAACAGAAAACAAGGAATGGTGTCATCAGGATACTACATATACTTAGCTTAGTTTCTGCAGGCTCAGTTCTCCACTGTCAATCACCCAGAGTTTCCCAGCATTGTTTGAGACGGGCTCTCAATACATGGCCCAGGCTAGTGGACTCCTATAGGGCCCCACTGCTCCAGTCTTCCAATTGCTGGATTTCAGATACACACCGCTACACCTAGCCAGTTTCCAAGTTCAGTGCACATTTGCCTCTCTTAAAGAATATCCATGTTCAGGAGTACCCTAGAGCTTTTGGATGAGCTTGACATCTTTAAAAGCTCTCAAGTCACTGGGCATTGGTGGCTCATGCTTTAATCCCAGCACTGGGGAGGTAGAGGCAGGCGGATCTCTGTGAGTTTGAGGCCAGCCTGGTTTACAGAGCTAGTTCCAGGACAGGCTCCAAAGCAATACAGAGAAACCCTGTCTCAAAAAAATAAAACAAAACAAATCAACAAACAAACAAAAAGCTCCCAAGTTGACTGCCATGCAACAGCTAGACAGGGACTACGGGCAGAAATGAATAGTTCAGGGATATGTGGAGTGCTAAGGGAAAAAAGTCAATCTGTAATTAGCAACCAGCCAGGGATAAACTGAAAATGCTGTTAGATCCACAACCTCTCTCTTAAAATCAACTTGACTCATTAGCAAAGTATTTCTAAACCAGTGATTCTCGACCTTTCTAATGCTGTGACCCTTTGGTACAGTTCCTCATGTTATGGTAATCCCCGTTGCTACTTCATAACTGTCATTTTGCTACTGTTCAATACCTGATATGCATGATATCTGACATGAGACGCCCGATATCTGACATGAGACGCCCGTGAAAGGGTTGTTGGACCACAGGGTCGTGCCTCACAGGCTGAGAACAACTGTGCTAAGCAAACCACCTCAGCATTGAGCTCTAACTCCCAAGTAGCAGAAGAAAGAAAGGCAGCTGCTCTATTCCTCCCTGTGGTGGGGGATGCAGGGTAGGTAACCCACAATTCATCATTTACACTCACCACCGTACTTTAGTAATTCTCTTTGGCGACCGACCATCTTTCCCAATAGAATATCCAGATTTCTTCTTGGGCACATGGACAGAGATACCTGTGTGCTCTCCCCTCACACTAACACTGTCATAAACTTCCCTGTAATCTCTATGCACAGCTAACGAGAAGCTACTCTGCACTGTTTAAGGGAAGGGCCCACCATGCAGGTATTTTCAAGCATGTGTACTGACTATATCATTATAAACAGCAACCAAGGGCACTTTGCTGTTAGTGCGCTTTGTGTATAGTAGCATTTGTATAAATCTTTAAAAGTTGTTTTCTTCCAAGTGTATATTTAAATCTATCTGGGGAGTGACAGCTTATTCAACTCTTATATGTTGTTTTGGTCACATTAACCTTGAAATGCCTGTAGATTCACAAGGGGAGCTGGTAAAAATTTACCCAGGGAGTTCAGGGAACATGTGACCCTATCATCACAGTCCCTGGAGGGCAGAGAGGAGGACAGCCAGAATAAGCTCATGATAGAGCCTGTATTAAAATACAGTCATGGACGGAAAACAAATAATCCAGTTTTATCTTCCATGAT
Organism: Phodopus roborovskii; assembly: GCF_943737965.1. NCBI lineage: Eukaryota > Metazoa > Chordata > Mammalia > Rodentia > Cricetidae > Phodopus > Phodopus roborovskii. The sequence goes on along the minus strand of NW_026125397.1, from coordinate 2,969,949 downwards.
TGTAGGAGTGCTGACAGAAGATCTAAAATAACCATGAGCCAGAGATATATGGCTGAGAGAGAGAGAGGAACGGCCATCTGCAGACACAGAGCCACAGGCAGTACCCAGGTAGACAGCAACAGTAAACCCTGCTATCAGAGCTCTTCAGTCCCCAGAATGGCTCCTTTCCTAGAAGTGATTCCATCTTCTGCAAAGCTCTGTTGGGATTGCTGCTTCAAATATTCCTCTGTCCCTCTCCTCTTTTCCCCCTGGTGACCCATTAAGTATGTCTACGCTGTAGCTGTCCCACAGCTCCTAGATATTCTGTCCCCCATGTCTTTTTAGTCCTTTTTCCCCTTTCTGCTTTTCAGTTTTGGAAGTTCCTTCCTTCAACCTCGTCCCATCCACTACAGAAGCATTTCAGGCGTTTATCGTTGTCACAGTGTCCCTGACCTCTAGTGGTTCTTGGTTCTTGTGTTTCTTTCATAGAATTGCTACCTTGGAATCTTCTGGTACCTCTGTCCCTGCATGCTGTCCCCACTATTTCAGCCAGAAGCCACAGCCTCTGAATCAGTTGTTTTAAATTCCCAGTCTGTAACTCCAACTTGCCATGCCGGGCACTGGCTCTCATACTTGTCAATAATCTTCGAATTATGTTTTTGCCTTTTAGCATGCCTCAAGATAAATGTGCAGTTCTGGGCAAGAGAATCACAGTGTGTAAGTGTAAGGGCAGGGGTGAGAGGGTAGGGGTAAGAGTTCTCCCTAGTCTTGTGTCTCAGTCACCGAGGCTGTGTTTCCGGGGTGCTGGGCTAGATTCTACATTTGGTCAGGCTCCCTGAGAATAGGCCTTGAAGGAAAGAATAAAGTTCTCTGACATATTTTCACATGGTTTCCTTTCCTGTCCCTGCAACAAACACAATGGGTTTCTCTTATATTCCAAATGGAGGCGTGGTAGAACTCACAAAGTAAAACTCACAGAAGGGTGGAGTTGCCCTTGGTGGGGCGTTATCCCCTTGGATTTTTAACCTTCTGGACTCCTCCACACTGAGCGTCCAGCAAATTATTAGCCAGAGTTCAAGTTCTCCAGTCCATACCGTTTCCCTTGGAGATTCTGGTCCAGTGAGTTCTGATTGTCTGTATTTGTCTCCCCTCTATCTTTCTAGTTAAGGGAGCAGTTGCCTGTCTTCCCTGGTGGAGCTTAAAAGGGCTGTTGGTTTCTCAATTTGTTCAGTGGTCTGCTTGCTGGAAAAGCAAGATGTTGCAGCTCCTTACATGGCAGACTGGAAACTATGACTGCATAGCTTCTCCATCTGTCCTTGTTAGGAACCACCTTGACCCAATTAAGATCCATGCCGAACACACACAGGGCATCCTCTCTTCTGAATTTTAAAGCCATTAACCTTCCCAGAAAGAGTATACCCCCCCCCCAGCAAGTCTTAGAGAATCAGTAAATGAGCAGACAAACCTGAGATGGATTTAATGTGATGGAGTTCCCACACAGTTCCAAGGTGTGCTGCCCAATCCAGCATAGCAGTTCCAACCGTTAGACTATCACCAAGTATTTTCTGCCACACTATTAACAATCCTGAGCACTTAAAATACAACTTTTATTCGCAACAATTACCATACCTGCTATCTCTCTCTGGGATTTCCTTAATAGCAATTCTGACCTGGTTGCTCAGGTCTCGACCTGCATAGACTATCCCGTAGGTGCCTTTTCCTAAGACGACTCTGTCACCATTTTCATCATATTCGTAGTCGTACTGTAAAAAGTGACGGGGACACAGGAGATTGAAACATTAGTTGAAAGTGACATTGAAAACACCATTTTATAAACTTGTTTCAGGCAGAATCTTGTTATATAGCCCAGGGTGACCTTGAACTTACCACGTTCCTACCTTTACTTCCCAAGTGCTGGGGTTTCAAGTACTATCAGTAAATACCAGGTCTTTTCACAAAAACTTCCTTATTTTAACAATGGCTTTAGAAGTGGAATAATAAAATGGATTTCTTAGGGTAACAGGAGTAAGTAATTTAATATTGAAGTCTTTAATGCAGATGGAAGAAACGTTAGTGGAGAGGAAGAGATCATTAAGTAGGAAGAGGAAAGTTGGGGTTAATAATAAACAATGCTCTAATGATGAGAATTCCTCAATAAAAGCCATTATTTCATATGCTAATTAAAAATTAATAAGAACAGGAAAAACTCCAAAAAATATAAAAAAATAATAACAGCTCCTTTAAGAATTAAAAATATATATATACACTGTTAACACAAGGCAGGTAGCATGTTCTTATTTGAGAGTGCATGTGGCAAATACCACGTAGCTTCATAGTTGAGAGTGTGACAGTGCTTCTCTAGGAGCCCACCACAATCTTTCCCCCACTTGGTCCCGACTTCACGTCTGCCTGGTACTACGTCTGTTGTTTCCACCACCTCTGGCTAATCTGCCCCTTAGCTGGCAAGCTGCTGAAGCACGTATGCTGCCAGGACAATGAAGCCCCAGAAAGGGCTGGAGTAGGAGAAGAGTTGGAGGTCTTCAGTCGGTGATGGAACAGTAAGGGTTATCTTTATTTCACCATCAGTCTTCCAAGTTTTGTTTGTTCGGTGGATCAAAATGAGACAAAAGAGAGAAGCAACTCCCAAGAAATGAAGTGGGCTACAGACCAGGACAGAAACAAGACACCCTCCCCCCCAAGGATTTTAAAAATGAAAAACAGAGGAACTTTCTGAACTTCCATGTAAAAAGAAAACATGTCCAGTCCCAAGCCCCCACAGATCATGCATATTGGTCAAATGTGGAAACAGGACCAAGCTGTGTCACCAGAGGAGGCCAGCAAAGTGGTACAGACAGGAGGAGAGCCCAAGAACAAGGCCCCTTGCTGTCTACAGCTCTCTGGAGTGCAGCTCTGGCAACAGAGTTGCCTTGTGGAATGATCTCTCCTGTCTACTGTAAAAAAGAAAGCAATTTCTAGTGTTTAAAAGCCAGAACATTTTAAAATCAAAGTTATTTATTTATTTCATATCCTGACCACAGTTTCCCCTCCCTCCTCTCCTTCCATTCCCTCCCCCACTCCCCTCTGCACCACCACCCTAATCCACTCCCCCTCTGTTTCTGTTCAGAAAGAGGAAGGCCTCCCATGGATATCAACAAAGCACTGGATATCAAGTTCAGTAAGACTAAGCACCTCCCTTGTATTAAGGCTGGGCAAGGCAGTCCAGTATGTGGCATAGGTTCCCTAAAGCCAGCCAAGGTATTAAGGGAAAGCCCCCGTTTCCACTGTTCATAAAAGCCAGAATATTTAATGTGTCATTCATTAAGATGATCATGGACATAGATTTTTATGTTTATTAAGAATGACCTTGAAACTCACACAGCACAGTTAATACTCTTACAAAGAAAAATAGACACATACAAGCAATGAGGTTTTAACAGAACTTTTAAAAATGCATAAGCTAACAGATAATTTTTGTTTGAGACAGGGTCTTGCTATGTAGCTCATGTTAGCCCTGGGCTCATAATTGACCTGCCTCCACTTTCTGACTGTTAGAATAGATTACAGGCATGCTTGGCTAATTCTAGCAAACAAATTTGAAGTAGAAATTCTAATGGCCCAGAAGCTGAACAATATTAATAAAGATATACATTGAGAAATTTAAAAGTAAGAAAGGAAAAAATAGACTAGAGAGATTTGTAACAACCAAATGCAACTTGTAGAAACTGGGCCTTAAGTAGGAGATAAAAATAAATTCACACTCAGATATGATACAGGCAAATGATAATATACAAAAACACCAAAGACAGAAAAGATTATAAAAGGAAGCCTGGGGCCAGCAAGATGATTCCTTGACCAGGGTACTCACAGTGGAAGCCCACACGACCCGAGTTCAGGTCCACATGCTGGACGTGAGAGAGCTGACTCCTAAGTCGTACTCTGATCTCCAATCCTGTACAGCTGCATGCATTCCTGGGCATCTGCACTGTGCTGGCCAGTTTTATGTCAACTTGACACAAGCTGATGTCATCTGAGAGGAAGGAGCCTCTGCAGGGCATTTCCTTAATTAGTGATGGAAGGGAAGAGAGACCAGCCTATGGTGGGTACTAACATCCCTGGGCTGGTGGTCCTGGGGTCTATAAGATAGCAGGTTGAGCAAGCCACAGGGAACAAGCCAATAAGCAGCACTCCTCCATGGCATCTCCATCTGCCTCTAGGTTCTAGTTCTGCTTGAGTTCCTGTCCTGACTTCCTTCATTGATGGTCTATGATGTAGAAATGTAAGCCAAATAAACCCTTTCCTCCCCAACTTGCTTTTGGTCATGGTGCTTCATCACAGCAATACTAACTATAACCATAGCAATACTAATTATAACCATAGCATGCATGCATATATATAATATTAAAATATATATATAATATTATATATATGTATATAATATTAAAAAGAAGCAGGATGTTGCACTTCTCCAATCCTAATCTTGGGAGGCAGATCACAAGTTCAAGATCATCCTCAGAAACAAGGAGTTCAAAGGCCATCCTGAGCTACATGAGATCCTGTCTCAAATAAATGAACAAATAAATTAAGGCAAAGATAAAAAGGACAAGTGACCAATATAGGATGGTAATCAGGCTCTGGGGACCAACAGGCCATGGTGGCATCAGTGCCAGGTTATTTCCAATAGGTTTTAAAGTCCTACGTCGAAGTCAGTTGGGTCATATCACTTGAACAAATTACTTTGAATGAGAGTGGGGTGGGGCTCCATCATGGACTCTTCTAGAAAGGTGTCTGTTCTCTTGACAGTAACAGTGAGCATCCACTCTGAGGTATCAGAACTACATGAAAGAGCCTTCTTTTCTATGCTAAAAATGAATGCCCAATGTAGAGATGAAGGATAGCCTTTCTAAAGATGGTCAGGGTGCCTAAGAGGATGAGGAATGTGAGGGTGGGGGATGGGGCATGTGACAAGCAACAGGCAACATCTAGCAATCTGCCCAGACTTGGAATACGAAACAGGGATTCTGGTAAAGATGTAGTAAAGAGTAGCTGAATAATACCACCCAAGGAGTTCAAGTCACACACCCAATTCCTGTGGTCTAGAATCTGGCAATGTTGTGCTGTGCTAGCTGAAATCCCACCAACAAAGACCACTAACAAAGACACTTAACTTTGCCATTGTCCCTCTCAAAGAAAAGAAAAAAATCTATACACTAGACAGAAAATCATCAACACTTTATTATTATAGGGCTTCAAATCTTGAAAAGAAATTCAAACCACCTCCCTCACTTGATCTCCAGAAGGCTGTATTTCATAGTAAGAAAGACATATGACGACTATTAATTTACACATGACCAGAAATCTCTTTTTAATGAAAATGTCAGAGTTGTGGTATAAAGCCAGATCTTCAAAGTCAAGAGTATGTGTTCTTCCCACTGCCCATATGTGGTGGCTTGAAAGAGAATGGCTCCCATAGGCTCACAAATGTGTATGCTTAGTCCTTGTTGATGAACTGTTTAGGAAGGATTAGAGAACATGGTTTTGCTGGAGGAGGCATGCCTTTGTTAGAGAAGGTGTGTCACTGCAGGGCAGACTTTTAAGGTTTCAAAAGCCCAGTCTCTGTCTCTGTCTCCCTGTGTCTCTCCTTGCTGCCTGGAGATAAGGATGAAAATCTTGGTTATTACTCTAGCACCATGCCTGTCTGCTTCCTGACATGATGGTCATAGAGTAACCCTCTGAAACTGTAAGCAAACCCCAGGTTAAACACTTTCTTTTATAAGATTTGCCTGGTCGGGGCAACTAAGACAGCATGCTATAGAGAACCCTATAGTATTAATTTTGTTTCAACACCAGAATCATAACCATGTTCAGTGTGCTATCTGTTCCCACTTAATACCCCCTCACCTTTTCAAACACGTGCCTGGTAACCTTGACCTTTCAGACTCCAACCTTTGCTTCCTTCACTCCCTGCATCAAAGCCACTGACAAATACTATGAGGTTTCCTCTGTGCAGACTCACAGGATCCATCTTTGTCTTAATACTAATGCCTTATTTAAAGCCTCCACCAATCTCTGTCCCTTCCACCCTAGCTGCTTTCTTCTTTAGTAAGTTTTCCCTGGGAAGACGACCCGAACTTTGAAACACCCAAGGTTCCAAGTGGCCTTCCCCATCAGGATTGCCAGCTCTGCATTCTTGGCTCCTGCTTGTATTCAGGGTTAGACACAAACTCCTTGGCACAGCAGGAGTGTCCTTCAGGCCACCTGCTACCCATTTCCTGCCTCTGTCTCTTGCAGCCAGCATGACTCCAGAAGCAGCTTTTCTCATCTACAAAATTCTACCTTGCTCTGCAAACACAAGCTCCTCCTCAACCGTTCGCTGACTTCTGAAGATGGCCTGATGTGTTTCTAAGACTTCCTGCTCTCCCTCTGGTCACTGTTATCCCTGTTTTATTAGGGACGGAACCCAAGGTGCGGTGCATGCCAGGCAGGCACTTTACCCAGGAGTCACCCTTCAGGCCCTCTGCTCACTTCCCAGTGGCCCTGTCTTGCCCACTTGTTTGCATCATCATCGCTCATCTTAAGAGTTATTTGGCCAGCAGTAGGTGCTTATAACTATTTGCTTGTTAATTAAGTTAGGATATAGTAAGAACTTTGAAAAACAGGTGACAAATCATTTGGAGTCAGTACCAGGTTGGGAGGCAGAAACAAGAGCGTCAGAAGTTCAATAGCAGCCTTGACTGTAATTTGTAAGGCTGTGAGACCTTGTCTGGGGGAAAAAAAAGATTCAGTATCAGTTTAGTTGTGGTCACAAGTGTGTTTGCCACAGGGACACATGAAGAACATGTATGCTGTGGGGACTAGTCAAGTTTTGTTTTCCCTCAGGAACCTAAGCATCCAAAGACTATTTTTGTTAAAAGTACTTAAAAGAAAAAAGTAGACGTACATATAAATCACAGGTTGTAATATAAACAGTATGATTAAAATAAACTGCCTCATTGCAATTGCTGTTTGGATTTTTTTAAACTTATTTCCCTATTCTAACAAAATAAAGACATAAATTGAAAAGGCAATTCTGAGAGCGCAATGAGACACGAAGCTGGCTACTCTGTATGGGCAGGGAATTACCTATGTGATGGACTGAAAAGTAAGCTACAATGGGGGTTGAGTACCCAGGAGGGAAAGGAGGGGTCAGCTGCTAGATGGCAATACCGAGCATCCACTTCGAGTACCCAGAGCTATATTAGACAATACTCCTACGCTAGGTGCTTAGTCTAGGGATGAAGGATGTCCAGCCAACCAGGGAAATCTGCCTGGGAAGGGATGTGAGAGTGGGGGACCTGAGGCAAACATCAGGGATAATCTAAGCAACTTGTTAAAAGACAAATGTGGAAAGGAAAAAGTGGGTGGGGAGAGAAGGGAGGTCTTTTAAAAGCAGGAGTACACTGCTTGTAAATTTTGTGTTCTATTTCTATGGCAATAGGTTAGCAAGTCAGGTTGTTGCTAAGGGAGACAGCAGGTGCATTTCAAAGCCATGGTTGGGAATACATGTAGAGTCATCCTTTTTTTTTTTTTCTTTTTTTCTTTTTGTTGTTGACTGTCCAGAACAATCTAAACTGGGATGGGAAGAGAGCTGGCATGGAGGACGTGAGTGACAAGAACAAACAACAGATTGGTGATTGCCCCAGCCCTTGCCCCTACAAGGGACCTACAGAGAAAGGACCTCCTCTGAAAGCCCACACCACACTTTCCTCTGGAACGTCATTACAGCTTGTAAGAAGTCATTTCATGGATCTAAAAAGCTTTTTATTAGTACCAGGTCTATATTGTCTCCTTAACAAATGTGAAAATCATTAGTAACCATCAAGAGTATTAACAGAATGTCAAATCAGTAGATACTGATGATATCTTATGTAACAGTTCTTGCTTTTCTCAGCTACTCATAAAATTACAACCACACAAGGGACAAAACTCAGGCAAGTGCTCTACAACGAGCTACACTCTCAGCCCAAGATGCTGTTTTTGAAGAAACTTCCTTATCTCCCGGTGTAAAAGTGCATACCCACCCCTCACACCCTGTAGCTCTCCAAGTCCTCTGCTTTCTTAGCATACTGTGTGTTATATTCATTTATGGCGTTGTCACTTTCTCCTTGAGATGCTCGCTTAATGACGGCAGGGATCTATCTCTGTATCAGTCTGCTGAATCCCTGGAATCAACTGCAGAGTAGGTGACAAAATTTTCTGAATGGGTTAATGGGACCCACTCGGTCCTGTCACTATAGATGAAGATTATTTTAGTTTGAAAATATTGAGGTAAAGAGAAGCCATGAGACTGGGAGGGGCGGGCTCTTGTTGACATAGCAAGCCTCCTTTAAAAACAGCTGTTACAGTTTCCTGCCAAAGGGAGACAGAGCACTCCCATGTACATGAGAAACTGCATGTACAACTGTCCAAACTTTCAGTGCTTTTCATTGGTTTTTCACGGTGTCACTATGCCCTTTCCCTTAACCGCCCTTCTAAGACGTACATCAACAACAAACTCTAGCAGTCGAGAAAATCACTTGTGAGTTACATGTCTTTCATTGATCTTCACTAAAGGGTTGGGTCTTCTCGCTATCCTGACTTTTGTCAGCTAATGTGCAGGCCCCTAGGTACAGAATCTAAATTGGTAGAGGAAAAAGATCAACAGAATGAAAAAAAGCAAGCTGATGTTGGTCTTACACGACATCTCAACAATACCTTAGGGAATAGGTTTTATTTTGTATTGTTTTTGTTTTCCAGAAATGGAACTGTACATTCACATTTCAGATACAGAAACAGAAATGCAATCTTAAAGGAAACAAACCAGTTTGTCGCTTCATCATTCCAAATCTATTTAAAAAGTCACTGTTAACAAGTGTTTATGAGGCAAGTCAACAAAAGGGAATGGTAAGGTCTTTCCTTCATCACTGTGCAGGTGTCCACGTCAAAAGAAAATTATTCCTTCATGGAGCTGGTCCCCCTCCACCCACAAGGGGTAACTTTCCCTTCATGTTTACTGGGGACATTGTAGAGACAAGTTCACAGAGCATGCAGCTCTGATGCCTCAATCCTGTGCCAGTTGATGTGTAAAAGAGAGTTACAAAAATGCATGTGTGTCTGAGCCATACTCCTGGAATCCAGCTGTAGAGAAGGAGGAGAGATGAGCAAAGTGGTGAAGACTGTGCTGGAGAAACCCACAGAGACAGCTGACCTTACCAAGGGAGGGTACAGGGACCCCAGGTATAAAGCTGGGGAGAACCAGCATAGGACTGAACCAAGCCCTCTGAATGTGGGTGCCAGTCTATGGGACCTCTGACAGTGAAACCAGAACTTAATCCTACTGCACAAATGGACTTTGGGAGCCCATTCTCCATGGAGGGATACTCTCTCAGCCCGGACACATGAAGGAGGGCTCAGGCCCTCCCCCAAATGATGTGACAGACTTTGATGATTCCCCCATGGAAGGCCTCACCCTCCCAGGGGAGGGGATGGACAGGTGGGATGGAGGGGTTGGTGGGGGACATGGAAGGATGGGAGGGAGAGGGGACTGGGATTGATATGTAAAATAAGATTGTTTCTAAGTTAAATAAATTTTAAAAATGTGTGTGTGTGTGTGTGTGTGTGTGTGTGTGTGTGTGTGTGAGAGAGAGAGAGAGAGAGAGAGAGAGAGAAAGGGACCTGCATTAGTTGTTAACAATCCAGACCTTATTACTGAATGATAGACAATACAGCAAGCAAAATCAGGGCAGAATAACAGGTAAAAACTCAGTGGAAGCAGAGCCAAGTGAGAAGGGGGAGAGGTTAAAATAAATTAAAAGGAAACATGTCAGAAAGATATGGTTACCAAGTGTGACAGCTGCCAACACTTGCCAAGTCCAGCAGCTGAGACGCACGAGACAAGGGAGGACATAGCTTGGCTAGACCACACGGTGAACAGAGAAGCCACGTAAGAAAGAGTCAGGGACACTGCATGATCCAGAGACCTCCTCAATGTGTTTGAACAGCAAATTATCCCCATAGGCTTATGTATTTGAACATTTGGTCCCCAACTTCTAGCACTGTTTCTGCAAGGCTGTGGAACCTTCAGTAACTTTCCTGGAGGAAGCAGGTCAGTAAGGCAGACCTGAGGTTTGATAGCCCAGCACTACTTCCTGTCTCCTCTCTGCCTCTTGCTCCCAGTGCCATGTTTCCCAGGACAGGATGGATTGCATCCCTAGGACTGTATGCACCTCCCACCCCCGCAAAAAAAAAAAAAAAAATCCCTGTACACCATCTGGGGGACTCCATCCCCCAGAATGCCTTTTCTTGAAGTTGCTCCTTGTATTTGAGCACAACAAGAAACACAATGTATGCACTCCGTCTACAAAGAGCAGCAAAAAAGGTGCTGAGCTTGGAGAGACCCAAGATTAAGTCTGAACTGGAGGTCTCTGATGGTGAGAAGAGGAAAGGCAGAAAGGGAAGGGTTAAGTGGCTGGGGCTGGGCTTCTCTCTATCTGGACTAGATTATGGGGCAGGTGCTATCACCCTGCAGGCAGGGATGTATTAGTATAACAAAGGGATTGTAAGTGATAAGTATTAAAACCCTAATGGCTAGCTATACTCAACTGCTTGAAGACTTCACTGTAAACCAGCACATTAAATTACTAAGAATATGAGCTCATAACCCTTACATAAAAAATAGTCTTAAGTCACAATGGATGGCCCTGAACCAAAAGGAAATGTCACTGTATAAAGACAGGAAGTTTCCTCTAAGACACAATATCATGCTGTCTTTTAAACTACTTTACACAATTCATATGTGTCTTAGAGTTTTTTATTGCTGTGAAGAGACACCACGACTATAGCAACTCTTATAAATAAAAATATTTAATTGGGGAGGCAGCATACAGTTTCAGAGGTTCAGTCCATTCTCATCAGAATGATGCACAAGCAGTCAGATGTGATGTTGGAGCTGAGTCCTACATCTTGACTCAGAGGCAACAGGAAGTCAACTGATTGTCACACTGAGCGAAGCTTGAGAAAAGAGGCCTCAAAGCCTGCCTGCACAGTGACACCCTTCCTCCAAGAAGGCCACAACCTCCTAATAGTGTCACACCCTTTGGGGTAGCATTTTCTTTCAAACCATCACAGAATGAATCTGGAAAATTATTTCAAAACTTAAAGCTGAGAAAAGTCAGTCGAGAGCTTGTTCAATTCTAAGGGATGGAATTATCTTAGACCAGCAGGGAGTGGCTTGGTGGCAAAGTCAGAAGCAGAACCCAGAGCTCGTCTCCAGTTCAGAGATCTCACAGGAGTAGATTGGATTCTCTGAACAGGAGAGATCTTGTTATGAGCTGAAAGAGGCTGTACCCATCCCACCACTCATTGAAATCAGAAAGAGTCTAACTCCAGTTTCTAAGAAGTTTTTCAAATGCCAGGAAATCTGGGGTTGGCCATGAACTCAGAGTTTCTGGAACCACATTAATATTATCTACTGAATGTTGACAACATCCTAAGTGAAGATAGGAACATTCAGGAGTATCTCCTGGTCAGCCATCTTTCCCAACATTTTGTAATTGTTGGACTAAGGCACACAAAGGCTTCATGAATAATTGAATTCCACTTGAAGTAAAGACAAAATAATTGCTGTGCATACAGATCTCAACCACTGTTTAAGATGATCTCTAATAAAATTCTTCTTATCCAGGACAGAGGTTGAGAAGAAAAGGAATTAATTTCAGCTTTTCATACATGGGGTGAAGTTTGAAGAAGTCCATAGTCAGGAAGTGAAGGCATTCTAATAAACTAGCATGCCATTAAAACAATTTAAATTGGAAATATTGAAAAGATCATCAAATATATATTGGAAAGTTATACACTATACAAAAATGTAGGTTAAGGCTGAATGATATTCAGCCATGGCTATGAAAAGACACCGAGACGAAGAACCCAGGTAGATCTCACCATCCTTCCCCCCAAGATTGCTGTAACCATTCACGAATGCTATGCTAATGGAATGACTATGACAGAATGAAGTCCAATAGCAAACTGAGTCCAAACTCTTAAAACAAAAGATGCTTGAGTTCTTGGGCAAGGCTATAAAGCCCATTGAGAACAGCACAGAAATCTTTCTGTCAGAGAATGATTTAAATTACTCCGATGAGACTCAAGACCTATAAGAGTGTTTTCTGCCACAAGCCACAAAAACTGGGTATGCACATGCTTAGTGGAGAAGGGAGAGTTGTGCTTAAACAGAGCATCGTCACACAGGCATGGTAGATTTTGAGAGGTCAGCTGACTTAGCAGAACCCATTAGATGTTCCTTATTTAATTTGTCATGATGCTTTTGGTAGACTTGCCCAGTCAAGAAGGGACTCTCATAACACCCACCCCATATGCTACTACTGAACAGAGTTCTTTCCAATGTGTTCTACTTCCCTCTTACAGGACAAGAGACTGAGGGTGGACAACTCAATCACAAATCTAAAGCTCCCTGTGCTATGTGGTGAGTATAGTGAAATTAGCTACGAGTCCCCAAACTGGTGGTTCAATCAACCACAAATCAGCCTTGCTTAACTATGTAACCATAGCCTGGCTACAATACATATTTTTGTTGAAATGTATTCAGTTCTTCAAAGGAAAAAGAAATGAAATAAAAGGTAGATGATGCTGGTAAAACAAACAAACAAACAAATAAAAAAACCAAAAGCCAGCAATATGTGGTACTGCAAAAGATTCGATGAATTTCTTGTTTAACCCCATCATTATTTTAGCGATCATTCTCATTTTTCTTTTTACCTTGACAATTGCTTTGTATCAACTGATAGTAAATATAACACACAAAAAAAGCTCAGATGCTGAGAGTCAAAAGAACACTGAGAGACCTAGTTCCAATACAACCCTTTGATCCCAAATCTGGAACAGAAAAGACCTAAAAAAGTATCATTATCAACTACTCTATGACCTAACACATTGAGAAATTCCTTTTTTCCCCCCAGATCAGACCTGTCATCTTTTTATAGCTTTAAGAAGAATGAAGCTTCTTTATGAAAATAAAATTTATAAAACCATTAGATAGTCAAAGAATTTAACCATAGGTAGCATTAACTGTTGGTTAGTATATCTAATTTTTCTTCCAACTGTTGTTCTACCGAGTAGCAGTTATTTATTTTAGTTCAGCAAATGAACTTAGTTTAGTTCAGCAAATGGGACTTAGTTTACAGTTTTGTCTTTTTTTTTTTTTTTTTTTTTTTTTTTTTTTAAATTTCACTTCAAAGTTAACATGTAAATGTCAACACGGTGGCAGTATCACACACCTAGGAGGCGTAGGCAGGAGGACCTGGAATTCAGGGCGGCCTTGACTGGGTAGTGAGTTCAAGGTCGAGCTAATAGAAAGTGATAAGAAATTTATCACCTGGAATCTTCAGTCAGTGTTTTTGTTAGGTTTGAACACAGTCAAGGACAGATGAGGCAAAGTGAGGGATCTGTGGCCCAAGCACTGAGGTCACTTAACTCCTCCATAGCCAAGGCATAGTCAGTCACTATCAGGAAAGTAAAATCTGATAGCACAGTTCCTGAGGAGAAAGTGGCCAGTGTTTGGTTTTAAGCTATTTTTAAAGCTTTGCTTTTACTAATTCTATTTTTGTATACATGAGTGCTTCTTTATGAATTTGTGTGTGTCAGTGCTTGCAGAGGGATGGCTTGGGATCCCCAGGAGCTGGAGTTACAGGCAGTTGTGAGCTGCTGGACGAGGGTGCTGGGAACTGAACACAGGTCCTCCGGAAGACAAGAAGGCCTCTGAATCGCTGAGTCCTCTCCCCAGCCCCTCTTATTCTGAGGAAATTTAGACTCTGAGTACCTCCATGCTTCACTGGGTGATGAACCCCATCCCTTCCCATAACCCCTCGAAGTCAGCTGTCAATTGCTCATTTGTAAAATGCAGGTTTGCTCCGGGCATTACCTCCAGGGAGTCGCCTTCACAGTCTCCTTCCTCCGTGCCTCGGCCCTTCTCTTCCGTAATGGTATTCACCATTTCAAAAAACCTACAACGAGAGTTGCTGTTCACGGCAATGTTAAATTCACACGCTCTTCACTTCTCTCAGTAACCCTGACATAAACTGACAACATCTTGGGTGGAAAATTCGTTTTAGGCACTAAACCCGTCGGCCTGCCACCAGCGCGCTCAGAACTTTTCTATCAGGCAATGGTATGGGGCAGTCGTGCAACACAAGCCGTTTGTTTATAAAGAAGTACCGAATCACCCGTGATCTTGGTGAATCAATACCTGTATCTAACTGGCACCCCAGCAGAGATCAGCGTGTTGGTTGTTCACCAAGCTGAGGACCAACCGGAAGGACAACCGGAAGGAGCAACGGGAAATGGGGCTGCCCCAAAGGGCTAGCCCGAAATGTTCTCTGGTGAATCAATTATCACACTCTCAGCTCTCTCAAGTGGGAAGACCCTCTGCCCAACCATTGTGGAGATTCCAAATTGACTTCAGGGCAAAAATCCAGAACCAAGAGTCTTTAGGCAAATAAACCATCAGGACCAATCTGTGTGGTGGTGGTGGTTGTGGTGGGGTGTAGGAGCAGGAGCGCAAAAAGAAATCTCAGACTGGTAGAATTTTTCTAGAAATTTCTGACTATAAATAATAGTAAATGTAACATGGACCCAGAACACTGAGGCTAGACAAAGTCATAGAAATGTGAGAATGTGGACTTGGCTATCAGACAAGATGACTGGGTTCTATGTGCGCTTGGGCAAACAAACTCTTCTACATCTCTGGGTGCTTAACTGTAAAGCTCTGGATAGGCCCATTCCACAGGCTGGGAAGATACTTAGCGCAGCACTTGCATAGTACATGCACAGAACACAGCATTCGTAAACATTAATGTCGCTTTGTTGCTGCTATTGTTATTAAAAAAATGTAGCTATATTCTGGATATTCCAGAATGTCTAGTATCTGTAAATTTGATCTCAGTTACTGTATCTTCTGCCTGAGAAGATCCTATAAATACAGCTTATATATGCTTTGGTGACAGAGTTACATCTCTGCTGTTTCTGTTTTTCCTTCCTTTTTTTTTTTTTTTTTTTTTTTTTTTGGTTGTTTTTTAAGACAGGGTTTCTTTGTGTAGCGCCCCCCCCCCTCCCCGCCATCCTGAAGCTTGCTTTATAGACTAGGCTGGCCTCAAACTCAGAGATCCACCTGCCTGTGCCTCCCAGATTCTGGGATTAATGGTGTGTACCACCACTGCCCAGTAAGCCACCTCTCTTTGGATGACATTTTAAATGCTTGTTATGTTTTATTTCTGAAGTCAGTTTCAGAGCCAAGCAATATAAGTGAGAAATACAATCCTACCCTATGAATAAAGTTGTGGCCAGTGGTTCACAAATGAATTAATGGGTGCACTGCTTACATGGGCTGCTGGCTTCATAGGCAGGGCATGCTGTATGTGAGGCTAAGCACATGGGCAGAGCAGGCTATCATGTGATGAGATTACCTACACAACGCAGAAACTATTCCTGTACCTCATTTTATCTTTCCATCAATTCCAAACAAACAAACAAACAAACAAACAAAAAAACCTCATTGAACACTTAGGGCCAAGAACTATTCTGCCAAATGGGAACTAATGAATGAGGGTTTTTGAAATTTGGAATTACAGAGTTCACTTGTGCCTAATGAAACAATTTTTTTTCATACAATATATTTTGATCATGTTTTCCCCTTCTCCCAATTCCTATTCTCTATTCCCATTGCACATTTCTTGAAGGTCAAAGGCATAAAAACAAAATCTCATGATTGATTAGAATAAGAGTAAATTTTGAGTAAGATTAAATTATTAGGATGAGTTGAAAACAAAAGGAAAATTAATTAAGAGAAAGAGAAAGAAAAAGAATTTTTTAAAAAATGGCTTTACAGGTAAACATTAAGACCTGAGAACCTGACATGAAGATATACATCAGCCATTAATGGAAATCTTTTCACTATGACCATCACAACAGATTATAACACAGCTGGACAGCAATCATCTGTATCCATCAGGGGCATTGACCTGCCTGGGTCAAGATCCCAACTTTATCCTTATTGGTAGTTACCGCTCAAAAAATTCTATTTCTTTTTCTTCTTTTATGGAAGATGGCAATCATACCTATTTAATTGGATTTCACTAAAGATTAAAATCGATACTATGTTGGAGATAAGCATTAAAATAAAAGCAAACTGCTGACAGTGAATTAGCCTATCAGTCATTTATTATAGTGGTTATTTGAAAAAAGAACAATTGTTGATAAAACTTAAGCTCAGACTGACTTTCACCTCTATTTTAGCTTCTAAGTGGCCATTCACTTCTCTTCTACTTTATCACCCACCACTGTGTTTTAAGGGAATATGAAATGTTTAACTAACTGAGAGAAATATACCAGGGGAGAATATGTTCATAGATTTTTGGGTTATCTCTTTTACTGGTATAGAACAGATCTAAGGCTATAGGCCCACCAGGGGAGTTGGGCTCCTTATTCAACTCTAACCACACAGTTCTCCCAGGAGGTAGGGTGTCTGCTTCAGACAAAAGTGACTTTATGCTAAATAATCTGTTCATGGAAAATTTCATACTCATCTATAATAAGTAAGCATTTTAAAAATGAGGCATGGTACTATTAAACAATTAACCAGTACACCCCGGCTAATGTTTTATTTGTATAAAATACACTGTGACTAAGCAAAGGCCTGGTTTGTTAGACAGAAATCCTAGACCCAATACCACATGCTTTATAAAGCAGTCTTTAATGTAAGGGCTGTGCAACCACCTTACCATCAATTTTCCACAGAAGCCACATGCGTCCTTTCACTTGAACACAGTGACCAAGTGGGAACAGCCCCTTCCACACGAGGACAAATACGTACTTTTTACAGTGCAGCTCTGTGCAAAAGTAGATCTGGAAATCGTCAGAATTGTGAAGCACGTAAAGGAAACAGCAGCGTTCTTCAAATTTGGAGATGCTAGGACAAACAAACAAAGCCCCACTTTATTCAGACTCACACCAGTACTTCTACAGATCACTAATGAAAAGGAAAGATAAAATTTGTTTTATATCCAACCCTGCTATGGCATCACTGTCATTTATAGCAAGAAGCTCTAAGTGGTACTTTTAAGACAGAAGTCCCCATACCATAATATTAAAATTATGTATTATCCCTACGCATCTTTGCAGAACAGGGCTGCTCTGGGGTGTTGCTCTGCGGTGCTGAAAATATGCATAAGACACGAGTCCCGTCTGGCATCGCAGTGACCTGTGCTTAGAGGGAAGCGTGCATACCAACTGGCTGGTTAGCTTCCAGTGATTCTAGGCTGTGCTTTTCAGGGCTAGCAAGGCAGTTCACTCAGGCAGCAAAGTGGCTGCACTAGCTGTAGAGATTTTAAAGGAGCAGAGCAATGTGGACCAGCAATTGGTGTGGACCTAGCAAGTACTTTACTTTAGATCAGTGGTTCTCAATCTGTGGGTCTCTGACCCGTGAGGGTCAAACAACCGTTTCACAGAGGTTGCCCAAGACCACTGGAAAACATAGATATTTACAATACAATTAATAACAGTAGCAAAAATTACAGTTATGAAGTAGCAATGAAATAATATATGGTTGGTGGTCACCACACCATGGAGAACTGTACTAAAGGGTCTCAGCGTTAGGAAGCTTGAGAACTCCTCTTTAGAGCAAGGTGAACAGTTTTCGGTTGCGAAGTTAGGACCGGCTAGTTTACGCCAGGAGTTGGCCAGTGTTTTCTGTAATGGGCCAGATAGTAAAATATTTCAGGTTTTACATACAGGCCAAGCCAAGCCACTCAGTTCCACTGTTGGAGCGTGGAAGCCTGAGGTACAAATGAAGCTGTGGCTATTGTCTAACAGAACTTGATCAACACAACAAGCAAAGGATCCCATCTGGTGCATGAACGTAACTCTTCAGGCCACATCATCATAATAGCACCTGCTACTTTTCATTTTGGAATACAAAGCTTCTTTGGGTTTTGAGAATTGTCTCTCGTGTGCCTCAGGATGATTTCAAGTTCACTACAAAGTCTAGCCTGACCCTGAACAAGGATTACAGGCATGTGCCAGCATGCTCAGATTTTATATTTTCAGTCTTTTAGAACTGATTCTAGTCGTCATCTAAGGCCCAGATGAGACCCTTTCTCCTCTAGCTTTACTATTTCTACTCCAGACAGAAAGACTCCTCGTGCATTTCTTCTCCAAATGTGTTTCTAGCTTGTCATTGCTCATCTCACATCCCATGGCCACCGGACGTCAATGCTTGTTTCCCCTTCCCACTCAACTGTGAATTATTCAAGAGGACTCCCTTTCTTCATCACTTTTCCATCTTTAGCCAAAAGGAGTCAACACGGCACATAGATGATGCTCAATAGATGCCATTGGTTTGAGCTGGCTACATCTTGAGGTGATGCAAGGCAAACTTCTCACCTAGTTGGATTGCTCCTTCATTTGTCACCCAGTCTGTATAGAGAAGGAAGCCAGCAAAGCAGGCTGTCTTTAAAGTCACAAGCCAAAACTCAAGTTTCCCAACATGTAAACCAGCGATCACCACAGGGAGGCATTCTACATACATGTCATGAGTCACAAGAACAGCTAGGAAGGACTGCCAGGACTAATTAATAAGAGCTAAACCATTGTAAAACAGATCTGATGAGATGAAATGCAGTTACTATACTAAATGGACTGCCGAAGAAGGCAGCAATAAAGAGTACCTTGCTAATGAGTGGTTTAGGAATTAAAATATTAAGCGTGTAAAGTTTTATTTGAGAAGGTATTGATTGGAAAGTCATGAGTCACACTCATAATCTCGCTTGTTTCTATTCACATCATTCATGAGGTAACAGGTAGTTGTTCTATCAAGCAAGCTAAATTTATTGGTGACTCACCACTCTACCAGTTCATGCGCTAACAAACCAATTACTGTTAGTGCAAAAGCAACAGGATATTGCACAACTGGTCTACAGAAGTCTGTTCTCTCCCATCCCCATTATGTGTGTGTGTGTGTGGGGGGGTAAACAGTAGTAAACACAGTTTGGCTTGAAAGCTGAATGAACTGGTGTGGCATAGGCTTCCAAGATGACAAAGTTCCAAACACTAAACTGTTGACACCCAATTCTGATTGCTGACTTTATTTCTAATTCCCAGGAGAGAGCATGTTTATCTGAGCCATTGGTATTATGACAAAGTTTTAGAACTGAACTGATATTTGTCACTGTGACCTCACAAACATAATTGCATCCACAGTGACCTTGGGAAAAAATTCATGAATTCCCCATTCATACGTCATCATTAATATGAGATCCTGAGTATAATCTGGGAGATGTCCTGCAGACCTGCTGGTAACCTAAAGGACAGAAAGCCATCTCACAGCTTAACCGAAAGGTCAGCCAGCAGGGGAGGACCTCCACGTGGCTCCCTTCTAGCCACATGTCCAATACAGATCACAGTTCACATTTACCACTCAGTGATGAGCCCATGACAGTGAGGTGATCTTTACAACTGGGCAGAGAAGCTGATGGCTGAGTCTTTACAACAAAGAAAGATCCCTGAAACACATGTTTTTCAAATTTAACTTATGATTTAGAGTCCAACTCGGGCTCTGTTTATTTCAGAAGAGTGTCTTCCAAGCACACAGGATATCTTAGGGAAACGTACCTTACTCCCCTGATAGAGGATGCACTGAAGTTCCACTCATGTATACCTTTCTGGAACATGGAACAGTGATAAAAGAGATTAGTCATCCACATGCATCCACATGGAAAATAACATCATAAAATAATTTAGTTTTAATAATAGTCATTTTTTCCTGATGCCTAATTCTTCATGAGTAAATTATCTAAGGAGGCTGAACTTGAAGACGACAGCTTTCAAAACATCTGCAAATTATTTTCATTAAATGTAAACCTTAATTTTAGTTGTAACTATTATGCTTTAATTTTAAGTAAAACCCAAACCAAAACAACAAAAACTTCAGTGATCAAGGTAATTAGATTGCTGTAGTCAGCCACATTTTCTTTTTGTATAATTGCCAATGATTTTCCATGTATGTATGTATTTGTATGTTTGAGTACACATTTGTGGGGTTTCTAAGAATCTATATTATTCACCAGATGATTTCTCCATTGGCCTGGAGCTTTTCTCCAGGGATTTGCCTGTTTTCACCAGGTCTGGGAGTGCAGATGCACATCATCACACCTGGTTTTTTTTATGCTGGTTCTGGGAGTGGAGCTCAGCTCACACCTGTGTAGAGAACTATACTGAACAAGCTATCTCCCTGGACTTAGCAGTATTTATTTTCTGAGAAAGAGAAACAATTAATTTGAATAAAATCTCTGTTAAGGTTTTAAAAATAATTATTTTGAATTATTTTTTGCCTTTTGATCTTGAAAGAGGGGACATATTTTGTAACCCAGGCAGACTATGAACTTGAGATCTTCTGGCCTTAGCTTCTTGAGTTCTAGGATTCCAGAAACATACTATCACAGCCAGCTTGGCATTAACTTTAGGTAAAATTTTCAAGTAAACGAGTAATGGTGTTTTCTTTCTTTCAAAAATTAATGTGCGTGTACATATACATGTACAGAGTGTCTATTACAACTCTAAGGAATTATAACCTAATTTATGCAAAGCTTAATATGCTAATAATGTTTGAACATAAAAATTGGGTTATTATGTGATAGGTAGATGTGGGTGGTTCCCAGAGTCCATATTTAAAACAACTGAGAATGTATCACTCAATTATGACTAAACATATCACAATAATTATCAGATAATTGTCCTTAGATTATTTCCCTATACAAATGTTTAGAAATCTCAACATGTCCTGAGCTGACATATTGGGATGCAATGAACAGCCTACCTAACTGGGCTGGCATGGGACCTGCATACTAGTGCAGATGGTCATGACCTTTACCCGGACTTTGAGTTATTCTTCTTAGCAAAGGCTAATTCCAGGGTCCATACCCTAACCACTCATGTTCGCTGATTAAAGAAGCTGCCAGATGCTCTGTCATCAGACTCACAGTTTTTGGTAATATTCAGAACATGCAAGCCACTTTTTTTCCTGAAAACTTTGCTAGACAGTCCTGTAAAAATGACTCAACAGGATTCAATTTCTCTTTTAAATTGTCAGTCAGATGCTGACTTGAACTGACTTCCTTTACCAAGTGCCCAGGTGATGGCTCCTTCTGCAGGAGTCTGACAGCTAATTACAGCTAACTTCTTCTCCAGAAGAAAAGACCTAATGGATGACTGAAATTATGCCAGGCAATGAAAAATGTCTCAATCCCTTCCACTAAACCAATGACCTTACATCAGTCTCACTAATATCTATGAACAAAGCCTGCCTAGGGTTCTTGAGATGGTTTCTCTGTCTGGTCTCATCCTCCAATAAGGATGAAACTACCCTAGTTATTTTCTTAACTATACCCTCAGTAAAAAGTATAATAGAAATAAAAGACTGTTTGGCCATGACTTAAAATTCAAGTTAATAGGAAAGCAAGCTCTTGCGACTGCTATGCAGTAGCAGCCTTGGCCAGGCTGGTGAAACAGATGTTGAACTTTGCAGCTCTGACGTGGCCCAAAACTCTTCTCTTGGCAAAAGCAACTCAAAAAGCTACACTTTCTATCCACTTCTCCTAAATCTTTGCTAGGGCCATGCAACCAGGATTGCAGATAGATCCTCTCAAGTCTGTTGCAAATTTCTCAAAAATCAATGTTAGTGCATCTTGCTTGGGTTTGAGCTGAGTTATCACACAGCAAATTCTATCATCATGAGATCTAAGGAACAGTGTAGAAAGGCCTAATAGAAAGCCTAGGGCATGGCTGAGTCCCTAAGGCACTTGCCTTGCAAACACAAAGACCCAAGTTTGATGATCAGAACCCATGTAACAATGACAGGGAGTGATATGTCCCATGTCGCATCACTGAGAAGGCAGAGACAGAGGCTCCCTGGGCCCCGCTATTCTACCTTTCTGGCCTAAGTGGTAAGTGGCAGGCTAGTCGGAGACCCCTTCTCAAAAGGGGTGGACAGCACTCATGAGGATGCCACCGAGGCTGCCCTCCAGCCTTCACATATACACACATGCTCGTGAACCTGCACACAAATGTGGATTGGTATACACATGAAAATGCATATATACACATACATAAAAAACGGCCACATGTAAAATAACCAAGTATTGGGCAGAGGCAAATTAAAATAGCAGCCTCTGTTCTTAATCTGACATGTGGCTTCTAATGTCTGTCAACTGCAGGTCAGTGTCTAAATGACACAGAGACTTCAACTCTGAGCTGTTCACTGCTCACACACAACACATCCGTACATCTAAGGCCTGCTACTGAGCTGTTACCCAAGACCATGGTCAGGGTTGGGGATGAGAGCAGAGCAGGCTTGGGTAGTGAGCAAAGCAGCCACTGAACACAGAAAGCACACATAAAGGTGAGGTGACACTGGCAAATCAGGTTTGCAACAGCCCTGCTCTGGGAGAAATCAAGGAGGGGCTTCGTGGATAGACTGGGCTGATTCAGTGGGAAAGGAGCAGACAGCTTCCTGAATATCTGGTTCCCCAAAGACTGCCCTGCCAGGACAGCTTTGAGCACAGTGCTCTTAGCAGCCACTCCACTCACTGCAAGAGGGCTCACCTGCATGGCAGGAGGGACTCGCCACAGGGAGGCAGTAGTGAGCCACAACGTGAATTGCAAGGGTCCAGTGATGCAGAATGTTCAGGTTCTGGTGGGGCACTGAATTTCGTCTAAACTGGCCACAATATGTTCATTTTCCTTGTTGGTGATTGGCTTAGCATGATACAGCTTTTGTATGAGTTGCGGGGCTGGGAGGTGGGGTTGGGGGTGGGGGGCTCGGCCCTCCTTTTTGGGATGCTGTTGGTGTCAAGCAGTTGTTTAAGACCACAAGAAGACAGCCGACCACTTACAGAGAACTCGGGTCAGAGCCCTGATACAAAACCCCTCGGAAAGCCATTTCAGTATCTGTCAGGATAGGTAATACAATTTCCTTAGTGTTTGAGCTGTTTTACTTGGGACTTCGAGCTGAACCCAGCATGAATGGAAGGGAGTGACTAACTGGAATTAGGTAGGAATTCTCCTTCACACAATTTACATATCCTCTCTACATGGCCCCTGGCTAGAGCTGGGGTGACAAAGGGTAAGCAGCCTTTGCTGAAGGGTCCCGCCAGCCACACTTGTGATTTAGAAGCCCAAACCCAGGCCAACAGTTGCTTAAATTTCAACCCTAAAAGGGAGGGATTTCAAATAAGCATACCAAATATCTTGCATGTAGTTATGATGAAGTGTGTGAGGGACCTTGGTGGATTCCTTGTCAGTGAGGGTGACCGAGGCAGAGGGACACACATGCCAGGCAGACAGAGCTTAGTGAGAAGTTTTATTAGAAAGGGGAGGGGAAGGGGGAGGAAAGAGAAAAGAGGTAAAGAGATACAGAGACAGAGAGAGAAGACAGAAGAGAAGAGGGAGACAGGAAAGGCCCTGTCTGCCCCAGGGGACCAGCAGGAAAGAGAGACTGAGTGGGCAGGGTCTTTCTTTTAAAGGGTCCTTTGCCCCTGGGCTGAACAGGGTACTGTCTGAGTGCATTCTGCCAGGTGACAGGGGCAGGCCAGAGTAATGCCTGAGTCCTTAACGCTTGTTGCTTCTTTGGATCTAGGATTTTCTTCCATGGTATCCAAGCAGATTTTCCTCAGGTACTGACCCTAAACAGCAAATATCTATGGGAAAAATGTACATGGCTAGGGCTCAGTAATTGTGCCCTATGTAATTATGCTATGTAAAGTAGCTTTCCAAGAGTCCTGGGAATTGGTGTCAATGTCTGAAAGTTTTGGAAAATTGCAGGATGACGCATATAGTCTGTAAACAATACAACAGTTTATCCCACATTGTAGAAACTGTAGGCAAATAAATAAGCATGACAAGTGAAAAATTAAGGCATCCTATGTCATAATCCATTTCCTGCTTACCGTATGACCTATTAAAATGGTTGCTTACCTGTTAATTATAGACTTAAGACTGGTAATAAAGGTTTTCATTGTGTGTCTTTCCTGCAATCTTATCACTTTGGTTGTTAAAAGGAGAAAAGGATGGAGATAGTGAGTGTAGCTTACAGAGAATCAAGTCAAAACCCAAAGGGACACTGGCTGGCAGAAGCTTAACTTTTTGTCAAGGACATTTTGATGTACAGATTATGGAGGATCGGACACTACAAATGTAGTCCTCCTGCATCAGAAGACAGTGGGAGGCTCAAGAGATGCTCTCAAGAGCACCTGCAGAGGACCTAGGTTTGTTCCCAGTACTAATATGGTGCCCCACAACCACCCACAGTTCCAGTTGCACAGGACCTGGGATGCTTACCTATGTTGGCATCAGATAACACATAGTGCACATGCATGCAAGCAAAATGCTCATAAAATGTATTTTTAAAGACAGCAGAAGCAGGTGTGGGGAAAATTCACAGCCTTAACCAGTAACCCTTCCTCTTGTACTCAGTTAAGTCACAACATGTACTTCTTAGCACAATGTAAAATAGTCACAGAGAGCGAGAACACCCGTATCAGACCTGCTTCAGTGAACAGAGAACCTCTTTGAAAGAACAAACAAAAACTACTAGCTGGAAACAGTACCGTTTCCAAAAATCTCTGGCCGGCTGTTAGCTCTTTTCCTGTCTTCCAAATTCTATTGGCTAAGTCTCAGGACCTTGTTCATGCTAATTCCTTTAGCCACTTCTGATCCAAGTGTCCCTGGGTAACCTTGCTCTTCATGGTCAAGCCTCTGAAAATCTCTTCTAGTCTTGCTCTCTCCCCAAAATAAGAGCATGTTTGCATCCACTTTAAAGTGCTGTGAACAAAGTGTTGTACTTTAACGCAACATGGCTAGTAACCACACACAGATAGCCATGCTGATTGCCCAGTTTTGTCTCTGTAGGTGTTTGCATCAGCACCAAGTACCCAGGTCCAAAACAAAACTCCTGTACAACTCACTTTTTCCTTCTAAACACCCTCCTGGTATCATCACCATCAGACTTTGAACCTCCTAACTCTTACTCTTCCCTTTTAGTTTCTCTCCTAATGAGTGACTGAGTCATACATTTATTTGCAGTTGGGATCCCGTTGTCTCAGTCTAACTTCTTTAGCTACTTCATTTCTAGATCCTTTCTTTCATACTCTTTTCTGTGATCCTCCAGGTCCCAAGATTCCCAAACTCTACAAAAAGGTGTAATAAGTCTTCCAGGTACAGTGGTAACAGTATTAACCCATGTTTTGTGCATTTAGCCCTGTGCTGGCTGTCCCACAAGGTACCATTGTCATCTTTTCTCCATATACAGAGGCTATAAGAAGAGTTCTGTGGACTGTCCAGATCACCCAGCAAGCAACAGATAACGGCATTCACAGCTGTGCAGCTTCACTGACCGGGTTCCTGGCCACTCCGTGTTGCCTGCTCTTAGACTAAGTAGCTTCAATGATACAGTGTTTCCTACCAGTGCATGTTCCATGAGATGTGCAGAGGTCCCGTGAGGTGTGCGGAGACCTCTCAAAGGTAGGGGAAGTGCTCTGTTCTTGTTCTTACAGGAAAACAGAGAACACCTATCTTCAAACAGCCAAGACACTGAACATGTAGGTACCTACAGAAGAGAAGACAGCTCCCCAGAAACATTCACTTAATGAAGAGGAATCTGATTTATGGTAAAAATATTTAATTCTAGTAAACTATTTCTATACAGAAATGTATTTCTTGTTACTATCTAGTATTCCGGTAGTCCCAATTCATGTAAACCAATGCTTGCTTTGGAGTTGGATTTGGCTTTCTTTCTCTAAATTCAAGCATGTTGTTAAGATTAAATTCATGGTTTCTGCCTTAAATCAAGAAGCCAATTGGTATAAGTCAGGAGAAAATAAAATCTGGGGACTCATTCGCTTATATGCAATTTTCTCTCTGAAATCCTAATTTTCTCATATACATTTTAATGCTTATTGTTGCTTTTCCCTAATGCATACCTTAAAACTTGAAAAATTTTTACTTTAATATTGATGTTTAAGTTTTCCATTCCTAACAGCAATCTTTGAACTCTCAGGAAAGAAGATGGGGCCCCACTTCGTCATTTCCACTTGACTCAACCTGATGCATCTGGACTACAAACATCACCCTAAAACCAGTTTGAGACTGTTTTGCTTGAGACAACTCATGACTAGTTAGCTGTAATGGTGCACCTTCTTATTATGCCCTGGCCAGAATTTCAAATAGAACTACAGTCAAGCATTTTCTGCCTAGCTACAGTGACTAGCTACATATGTCACAGCCAGTTCTGTTGAGAAATTTGGTTACTAAAAATTTTCTTCCTACAAGATCCCATGGAGCAATCATCGTCCCATTTCAACAGGGAGTAATCTTAAGATAACGACACCCCCCTTTCCCTACTCTTGGAATTTGGGAATATTCATCTTCTTTGGGTTGCTTTTAGTTACTTAGGGTTGGGTATGGAAGGTGATGCTTAGACTCAGGTTTATCTTTTAGACAGAAATAGGGAATGGTTGGGAAAGGTATGGTTTAGAATGGATATAGGTAGATTAGCCTATCTTCTTGTGAATTATTTAGTAAGAGTGAGATATTAGTATTATACAGCTTACATTGTTATATATTCTTATTTATGGTAACCTATGTAAAATTAAGTTTATATTCCCTTCCCAGAAGAATTGCATATTATATTTGTCATATTGTGTGAAATCTTACCATTTATGATGTTTGATGCACATTATTCTTACCATATTCTATGTATGTATACTTTTACTTATGTTCAAGACATTTTGTATATTGATACAATTTATGCACATTATTCTTGCTATATTCTATGTATGTATACTTTTGCTTGTATTCAAGACATTTTTGTATATTGATACAAAATTTATTTATCATGCTGCCCTTTATAGTTCTACCTCTTGTCTAGACATTTCTACTCTACCTCTATTTTAGGGATTTACATGTATATATATATATATGTACATAGTTATACTGTTTAGGTATTTACCCCTGCTTTACTCAGGGAAGTTTCAATCAGTTTTTTAGCTAAGTTCCTGAGTATTACAGATTATATTCACCCATGTTTTCTTTACCTATGAGATTAGTCAGACATGAATGCTTAATCTTCAATCAGTTCATAGACCTGCAGAACATGGCATTTAAATGTTTTAATATTAGTACTCCGTTGACATGAGACACTGTTGCTCCTGACAGCACCGTGCACTTTCCTGAAAATATGTTGGACACTATTGTTGCTCCTGCTGGAGTTCATCCTCACTTTGGCTAATGGCCTCTTGGGCAAAGAACGGCCAACACCTTGACCACTGATTTGGACATGCTATGTGCTTGCAGGAGCAAATATAGAAGACTGCTGAACCTTGCCAAGTCAGGGTAAGACAGCCATTCTACCTCCCTGCTGTTGTTGTGGTCTGTCAAGTACTCTTGGCCTTAGCCAAAACTGGGTGTACCAACATTGCTGTGAGACCTTGTGTGACTGTTCAGGTAGCCTGCTGCTTCTGTCCTCGCTGCACCTTTTGGAAGTTGCCCATCCACACTTCCTGTCTACCCTAGTATCGTTATTTTCCTTCTCAGGTCTTGATGAGGTTGAAGATTAAACTATCACAACTATTATTCTCTCTTTCTAGATATATATTTGATACTAGACTTAAGTTTTCCAGCTTAGGACAACTCTATTGTAAACTCCGTTATGCCTTCACCCTAGGACTAGATATGTAGGTCATTTTGTTTTCAATTTTCCTTTTATTAGAGCACACTTGTTATTCACTGTTTTGTATATAGTTTTGTATCAAGCTTAAATCTTTTCTTTAGACTAAAAGGGGAATTATAGTGGGATATTCACTTTGTCTCCTTCTGTGGCATTGACCATGCCCATTGGGGGGGGGTAGAGCCAGGGGCGGAAGTGACCTGTGGAACTAGGGCTGAAGAGGAGCCAGGGAAAGCTCTCTTGCTGGCAGGATGCAGAGAGGAGAGCATCCGGTGGAACTTGCTGATGTTCATCTGTCTAGGTTGTAAGTTATTTCTCCCTGAATAAACATCTATTCGGCTTATTTGTTTCTCCTGATCCTCATTAAACATCAATACATGTCTAAATTCTTTCCTCACTCAGGAAACAGGTTGTGATTTTATACCATCTCACCTACCAATATACTTCCTAGTGCTACCAAACCCCCCCATAAGTCAAAAAAGGCCCCTCACTACCCCCCAAACACATTTGCTCATGGTGTCTCTGTTGGAATTTGCTCTATTCTCCCAGCCTGAGATCATTGCTTAGTCCTACCCAAAACCAAAGCCCAGACTCCAAGTCCTTCCTGAAGCTTCCCAAAGACATCATGCCCTACTCACTGTTCCTCCCTGAACTTCACAGATTAAAAGTCCAAAAGGTTTTCCCGACAATGCAGCATGGTCCCATGAGTCACAGAAGACCTCATTGTCAGGAAGCAGAAGTGTTACACTGGCCACAGCGTAGGTGTAGTGTGACACTCCCAGGGAGGACTCACTTATATATTAGAAATGTTACCGATGTGGGTGTGGCCCATTCTCCCCTTACAAAGTGACGAACATAGAGAATGCCTTGGCTGTCAAGTTTCCTTTATGAATAGGTTAGTTCTATAAGAAAAGACAATACTGTACCTTTGGGACTATCTTCACTAAGGGCTAGACAATAAGGTCTCACAACACTGCTCATAGTAGCAGGCCCTAGCATGGGTAAGGTGTGTTTGTTTGGTTGGTGGAAGGTCCCATAGTTATAACCTGTTAGCAGCCAAACTATAAAACTCTAGTACAGCCAGTCCATAGTTGCCCTATGGGAGTGGTACCGGGGCCAAAAATCCACAGACTGAATCTGAAAAGGCCACAGTTCTGAAAGAAACCTCTTAGATGCAGCTGGCAGACATGCACAATCCCATGCTATCGAACATTTGGCATGTCTGCCAAAGCACTACAATTTACCAGACTTATATGGCCAACTGCATCCAGACATACAATAGCTTTCCATATCAGTACAAACAGGATCTGGGTGCGTATGGGGAACTGTCTGGCTATTCTAAACACAAGGCACCCCTTTTTCTATAAACCAGAGCTCTGTGGCAGGTGATGCATAGTCATTTTGACAGAGGTTACAGGGCCCAGCCAAGGCTGGAATTTGGGAAAGGCTTAGGCCAGCTGATGTGACTGTCCCACAGCATGAACTATTTATTCTTCCTTTACTAGAGCCAATCTGTGTGGATGGGCCTGCTGCGCTTCCTACAGAGGCGGTTAACGAGTACCAGTTCTGCTAACCAGGGGCACTCGGAGTGGAAGTCCAGATCTGAAGCCACTTCTTGTCACTCAAATGCTGAGTCTCCAGGAGATATCCTTTGAGAACTACTATTCCTAGGAGCCCAATCTAGTCATAGAGTCAAGGACAGCTACATACACACACACACACACACACACACACACACCACACCACACACACCACACCACACACACACACACACACACACACACACACACACACACACACACACACACACACCCAGCACTCACTCTGAGCATAACACAAAACAGCAACTTATGGATATCGTATAGGCTTACACAGCAGGTAGCTCAATTTGTGCCCTAATGCATACTTACAATACCTCAAATGATACCTTCATATTGTTTAAAGATTGAAACAGATTTGGGGGCCTTAAAAATAGGGGTCAGTCCAATAGTAAAACAAGCAGTCATTTTAGAATGTTTGTTGTTATTATCCTTCAAACGTTTGTTTTGTTCATTATAGTAAAGGGCTCTGTGAAATGCACTGTCTACATCACTCATATAATTGTCACTGCAAAGTCAAGGCGGGGAGGGAGGGCTTTCATGTAGCTCGGGTTGGCTTGGAATTGGCGTGTAACTAAAGGTGACCTCGAATCCATGGTCTTCCTGCCTGTACCTCCCATGTCCTGGGATTAAAGACACAGTACAGCAACAGTGCCTGATCCCAACAGTCTTTTGAGGTAGATGTTGTTGCTGTTATTATTACTTTCCCTTCTACAGATGAGGGCAGTGCAGCTCAGGGAGCCCATGTTACCTGAGAGCAGTGATAGAAGTCTAAAGAAATTAGGTTTATTAACTTAAACAGTATCACAAATGCATACCCAGTTCGTGCCTTCCCTATTTTGCCCTTATGGCCTCTGCATATGGTTTCATTCATCACTTTATTGCCTCCCAAGGGAGAAAGTAAATGCCACGAGAGGCAGAATTTTACTCATCTAGTATAAAGTGCTTCCCCCAGAGTTTAATACAGTGCCTGGTAGTGCCTGGCAGAGAGTAAGTGCTCAGCAAACATCTGTACAGGGATCAAGTGGATGAATAATGCTTGAAGAAAATTAAGAGCTTTTTGGAAAACAATTACAAAAAGAAATCCCTCAAATAAACTTTCTCCTAGGATTTCTCTAATACCTTGACCTTCTCCAGTTGCTTGGACAGGTCCTCCCCATGCTTTCTATGTTTTAAGAGTTGTGGCATGTGCACCAGAACTGATAAAGTATGCCTGTCACCTCAGAGCATGAGGCCGAGGCAGGAGGGCAGAGATTTAGAGGCTAGCCTACCCTGCACAGAGAGACTCTGTCTCAAAATGAAGAACAAAATCTGCATGAACTACTGACATGCAAAGGCTGATCACTTGCTACCAGGAGCATAGAAGGTGGTGCGTGCGTGCGTGTGTGCGTGCGTGTGTTTCTAAGACCCTTCTGGAACCAAGTAGAAATCCATCCATCAATGCTAATCTGAAACTTAGTAGCTATTTAGATAAACCAACAGCCAGATGCAAAGATAAGTATAGCTGGCCCAGGGTAAGCCCTCAAGTGGATTATTCTCAGGCTTCCTAGAATCAAGAGAATTTACAACCTGTTTTAAAAGGTATTTCTTTGGCATGATTTTGAAAAATTACTTCATAACTTAGGTTACAGCATGAATTTCTAAAACAAAGAAATACCCTAATTTTTAGCACACTTGAAATGGTTATACTGTCTATAAATCTGAATTATTTCAAGTATATCCTATTAATTGATGAAACACATAACCCAAAATTAGCAATATTATATTGTAGCATGCACTTATGCCAAAATAAATGTAGTCAAGCTATTCCTTCTTAATGAACACATTCATTCATTAAAGTGAGACCAGAAAGGCATAAAGTCTTATCCTAACTGCACTTTACCTTGTCATCAGGAAGCACGTGCCAAATAGATATAGTTTTCTCCTCGACTTCGTTGTTGATAGACAGGTAAGAAGGCTGGTAGATTTTGGTTGGCTCTAATATCAATACCTAGAAAGAATAAGGTAAAGAAACTTGCATTAATGACAAGTGCTACAGTAAACCCAACACCACGTGGAAGAGGTTATAGATTAAACAGTTCTGGAAAATGTCTTAACTCTAATGAGTCCTGGGAGCCTTCTGAGTTTTTCGTGATATACAGTTATCCTAAGGTCCAGCCATACATCAGCTTTTATTGCTAATGGACTAGAAGTCATATTTCAAGGCCCACAGTTCAGTTATCCATGGAGAACTTACTGGTCCATCTTGGAAAGTTTCAGCAGGCCCAGTAATTCATGCTTCTACCCATGCTCTCATGAGCTGAGGCAGAGGATCACTGCAAGTTCAAAGTCAGTCTGGGTTACATCGTGAGTTCTCGGCCAGCTTAGGCTATAAAGCAACACACACATTCCCAAAGCTTAAATGAATCATCTTGTAATGTATAAGCTATTTCTATTAAAATAAATGTGTCAAAGAATGGCAGAAACATGATAAAAACACTTCTGCACACCAAAAAGATTCTATTTCCAGAATAGAAATTTCAGATCTCTGCTGTCACATTTTATCATAAGCAGCCGGTAGTATGGTTCTCCTACTCATGAAAATGGATTTATAAATAATTTGAGACTATGTTAAAAGAGTTTTATATATAAAGAATCAGATATAACTATGAGAAATAATAAAATTATCTTTGCATTGTTTTTTAGATAAAACCAGAATGTTCAATAAGAGAAATAAAACTTCCTGATATTTTAGAGATGTATGAAAGGCATGTGACAAGCAAGTTAAGAATCTACATTGAACACAAGTTTTATTACTAATATTTCACACCAACAGGGAAAACATCAATATACCATACACTCCCTAATTTTTAAGTTGTGGTAGTTATTTTTTTATAGATCATTAAAGAGCATTTTTAAAAAACTGAAACAGGACTGTGGGTATCCTAGGCTGGCCTTGAACTTGCAATGACTTTGACCTTCTGATCATCTTGACTCTGCCTTCTAGGAGCTGGGATCACAAGCCTACACCACTGGTTTTGGTGGCTCTGGGGACTGAACCCAGGGCCTTGTGCATGCTAGGCAAGCATTTTACTAACTGGGCTACATCTCCAGACCCAAGACCTATTTTTTTTTTAATGTAGTTAAGGATGTTTAAAAGAAAACAAGAGAAACTGGAATGGTTTGTGTGTGTGTGTGCGTGTGTGTGTGTGTGTGCTCTGCTGAATAAAATTACATTAAAAAGTAATCATGAATCAGACAACTTTATCAGATAAAACTGGAGAGAAAAGCCTTCTGAGAGCTCCATCAAGAAATAACAAACTCCCAATACACTAAAACATACAATGCAGCCTGAGCAAGGAGGTACCCCCCCCAAAAAAGGAACTCAACACATTCTTTTTCTTCTAAGTTTACCAAAACAGAACACTTATGTAACTTAATATACACAATAGAAAGGGGGCAGGAGGGCTCCAAAATTTTCCTTTACTGTGAGTACACAAAGCTTTAGAGCTCACCAATTGATTTCGTGGTCAGGCCTTTACTATGAAATAAGAGGCTTTACCACAAATCTCCCCACAATGAGGGCTTGCATTCTGACTCAGGACCACACTTACTGGGTGAACCAAGGCTCCAATTCTAGTCAGTCAAGCTCAGTGTTACTGATTAAGACTGAAGATTGATTCTTAAGAAACACTGTAGAAATGGCGCTGTCATATCTAAATGTTGTAGAATATTTAACTATGCAAAGAAAGATGTGCTGCACTTGTTTAACTATATAAAGATGTGTTGCATTTGTTTATGTTGCAGAATATTTGTTTAATTATGTAAAGATGAGTTGCCTTTGTTTATGTCATGCAATATTTGTTTAACTATGTAGAGATGTGTTGCATTTGTTTAATTATGTAAAGATGTGTTGCCATTTTACCCAGCCTTCCTAAGACACCTGATTAGTCTAATAAAAAGCTGAATGGCCAATAGCAAGTGAGGATGCAGAGGCAGGACCCCAGCAGGGAGAGTAAGTAGGAAGAGGAATTTAGGCTTGTGGAAAAAGAAGAAGAGACAGCAGGGAGAAGCCGGGGGCAGCCAATCAGTGGGTCACAGGAAAGTAGGGCATACAGATGAAAGGTAAAAAGCCCCGAGGCCAAGCATAGATAAATAGAAGCAGGTTAGATTAAGTTAAAAGAGCTAGTGGGACAAGGCTAAGCTTTTGTAATTAATAATAAGTCTCCGTGTATTTATTTGGGAGCTGGTTGGCACCCCAAAGAAAATTTGAACTACATTTTGAACAACCCAGTGTTTCGGATACTGAAACAAGTAACAGACAACAAACGATAGGGTTCCCAAAATATCTTCTAGGGTGTCTTCACCATCAAACGAGAGTCCCCCATACCCATTCCCCAATTCTGTGGGCACATTCTTTCAGAAAAGCACAGGTCAGTGAACTCCCTCTCCGTTATTGTCATCCCAAGTGCTTCTAATGATGAACTCTGAACTCTGTGTTCTCAGCTTTGGACAGGGGACAAAAACAAGGCTATTGTTGCCTAAAGGTTGTCCAACTGTCCTTGAAATGACAAAATAGGAGGAATCTGTGTCATACAAAAAAGAACCACAGAAAGGCAGAGGGGTGAAGGGGAAGGGAAGAAGAAGGAAGAGAAGTGGGAAGGGAAGGGAAGAGAAAGGAAGGGAAGAGAAGAGGAGAAAGGGAAAATGGTAAGGCAAGAAGAAACAAGAAGGGAAGAGGAATCAACCAAGAAAAGCGAGGCTGAACAGAGCCATGGTACTGGCTGCAGCTCATACAAGGTGTATGCGCTGGCTCTCCACTTCCTGTATTTCACACTAGTCAACTCTGCAATGACTGCACACTATACTTATTTAAAGGAGGAGAGCAGGGCAAGGCCTCAAAAATAGCAGTTAGCAGGCTGTGTATATCTAAGTCTCTCAGAGACTCTGAGCACCAGATCCCTCCTCCCTCCTGGCTCCTGGCATTGGTGGTAAGTTGTTGGTATCCAGGCTTTGTAATGGGAAAAGCAACCCTTCTCCTCCCCATGCCTCTCCTGAAGGAGGAAGGGAAAGAGAGTAAATCAAACTGAGTACAAATAAATAGGACCATCCAAATGATTTCACAAACTTTCCAGTATCTTTTGATCATACTGACTTGGTTTGTTTCCTTTGGATGATAGAGAAGGAATTACAGAAATGAGATAAATGGAAACAATTCCAGTATACGATTTCTTATGTAGTCTCTATTGGGTTTTAGACCAACTTCATAAAATGATAATGTGATCGCCCTAATCAAGACCACCAAAGCCCCCTAAGCGCGGGCCACAAAAGCTGCTACTGTGAGGACAAGACTGACACAGCATCAGAAGTCCTTTCCCTCTGGGAAGGAATGTTAGCGAACAGGTCCAGACACAGCGGCAACTTCCCACCCAAATATGTGCGAATGTAAGCATGTACTTATGTCTCTCTCCCTCACTCATCTCCGCTACTTTATGATTTATGTTACATACATATTTTGTGTATTTACCATATGTTCTCCTTAGTTCTGCAAACAATATCTTTGCAGTTTCTACAATGCTTATTCATATATGCAAATACATGAAAATAGACACATGATTAATTGGAAAGGAATTTTTATTGAATTTGGAATGTCTTGGTAGACTCAAGCCTTCTAGAATTGATCCAAAATAAAGTGTTGGAAACTTCAGTTAGGCATAGTGATGCACACTTGTTCTGGGGGTTGAGGCAGGATGTGAAGTTTGAGACCAGCATGATCTACTTGGTAAGACCATGTCTTAAAAATTAAAAAAAGACCCAAACAAGGTATGGGTTTGGGTCAGCGACAGGGTGCAGGAGGCATGGTCAGTGTAGAGTACAGCGGTGTGGTCAGTGGTAAAGTGCAGGGGTGTGGTCAGAGGTAGAATGCAGGGGTGTGGGTCATTAATAGTGTCACATTGTCAAGGCCTTGGATAAAGTGAGAACTAGGAACCTACAGTTTTGATCTCAGTGTAATCACAAAGCATGGGAAAGCAATTTTGTGTTTTCAAGTTATGAATTCTGGAGTAGGAGTGGAAGAAATAAGCACAAAAGTCTCTTCAAAAACAGCCACAAATAAACCATGACGTTTTGAAAAGAAATGGGATGGCTGCAAAACAAACTGCCACAAATGAGTCTGCAACATAACATGTGCCTTTGTGTCTCTGCCCACGGGACACAACGGCAATGCCCTGCACACTTGATTCATGACAGGTTTTAAAGAAACAGGCCTTGCGAATATAGTTGAAGTCTCCATGGTCCCTTCCATAGTCTCTCTCATCATCCCCTCCCTAGACAGTTTTCCAGAATGCCTGGCAGTTCTTAACGCCCACCAGTAAAATCTAAAATGTGCTTGTCCCTGTACATTTGCCAATTGTAAAACTTCTACTTATTTGAATCCAGCAGGCCAAAACCCATTTCTTACCTTGACCTGTATTTTCTTGTCTACTTAATTAGGCCAATTATCTTTCTATATGATCACCTTCCTTAATTTTCATATTAGGCATTTATATTAAATATTTTTCTTGCTTCATAGTTTTCTATTTATAGCAGTTATTTTTCTAACATTTCCTTTTCCTTTTTGACAGTTCAACACATGCTAGGCAAGCCCTCTACACTGTTCTACATCGCCACAGCCTCCATCTTGTGTGTGTACATATTGGTGGTTGTATGGTTCATATGTGTATTTTGGTAAGTTATGCACATGTGTGCATATAGCCTGAGGACAAGATCAGTTGGGTTTCCTCAAGAAGAGCCAACCACTTTTTAAAAGGAATTATTTTTGTTTATGTGTGTGGGTGTTCTGTTTGCGTGTGTGTATTACCCATTGAGGCCAGAAGAGGGTGTCATATCCTCTGAAATGGAATTACAGACCCTGTGAGCCATCATGTGGGTGCTGGAAGTCAAACTCAGGTCCTCTGGAAGAGAAGCCAGAGTTCTTAACCAATGAGACATACATATCTCCAGCCCCCACCTTGGTTTTTGAGAAAGGGTTTCTCACCGGCTTTGAACTCACAGAGTCATCTAGCCTAGCAGGCTTTGAACTCACAGAGTTGTCTAGGCTAGCAGGCTTTGAACTCACAGAGTCGTCTAGCCTAGTGGGCTTTGAACTCACAGAGTCATCTAGGCTAGCAGGCCAGTGGATCTTCCTGTCTCAGCTTTCCTGACACTGGGATCATAAATGCACATCACTGGATCTGGCTTCATCTAATTATCTTTTTTAATGTGGATTATCCAGGCAGGCAGGATTTATAGACTGGGTTATCTCCCAGCCCTCTCCCACTTAAACATGAAATCAGTCAGCATGAGATAATATTTGGAGGAACTGTGGGTCTTTCCTTGCTTAAGAAAGTCTCTAAGATGCATGTGGTGGCATGTGCCTATTATGCCAATGTTTTTTAAGCTGAGACAGGAGAATTTCAAGTTCAAGTCTTTTATTTTTTGTTTTAGACAAGGGCTGGGGTGTCCCTTAGTGGTAGGGCACTTGCTTGGCTTTGAGTCTGATCCTCAGTCTAGAAAAGAGAGGAGAAAAGGGGAAGGAAGGAGAGAGAAAATTTAAAATAGGGGAAAGTCTAGAAAAGAGGGGAAAAACCTAAAGTAGAAAAGTCTTTTTAACCCTAGAGTATATAATCTAATAACTTCTCAATATTTCCTGGGTCTTATTTCTTTATTCACTTATATACTAATATTACAACAGACTAAGTTAATGTTGAACTCCTCTAAATGAGTTTGAAACAGTGGCGATAACCATTTCCTTTCTTGAGGTTTTCTAGCCTATCATGCCAACAGCTCGTCAAGTCAGCAGATCCACTGAACTCTGAGGGGTGTGCTCTCTTCTTTCAGGGGCAAGGTTATTGCTACTCAGAGCACACGGGCAAGCTGTCAACTCACTCCAAGATATGGACTTTCCCAGACTGCACCTTATCTAGACTAGGAAATAGAACACAGTGCTTTAGGTTGAAAGGTGTTTCAATTAAGGGTCTTGCCGAGCTCAAGGCTTCATGAGGAAGTCAGAACAAAGTATACTCATTCCAGCAATGGACTAAATGGAATGAAGCAGACGACTCTATCAACAAGAGTCGGTTTAGGAAAAGAATTGGGAATTGTCACATCCCCCAAGCATGGAAGATTAAAATTAGAGAGCTCAAACAAGAGATGTATGACTTTTGAGATGGGAAGTAATTTACACACAAAGCCGGTTGCTATTAAGTACTGGATTGGATGCCAATGCCCTATTGGTGTATCCCAAGTGCTGTAGGATGGGGATGCATTAGCTGTGAATATGAACTATGGGTTTTTAAAAAGGCGCGCGTGTGTGTGTGTGTGTGTGTGTGTGTGTGTGTATGTGTATGTGTGTTTAATCAGTAAAGTGCTTGCCATACAAGCATGAAGACTTGCGTTTGATCCCCAGGACCCATTAAACAAGTCATGCATGATGGTATGTGTAGCAACAGATCCACCCAGCCACACCTGTGGCATTGACCACCATGCCTGAGCATGGATGCTTGGAGTGGGAAATTGCAGGTCATTGGTTTCATGTGTAAGTGATTCCTCCCAGAATAAAACACATAACCCATATTTTATTCTCATACCATGTATCTTAATCTGTACAGACATATGCTTGTATAATCCCAGTGGTAGAGACAGGCTGGGCAGTGATGACACACACCTTTAATCCCAGGATTTGGCAGGCAGAGGCAGGAGAATCTCTGTAACTCCAGGCCAACTTGGTCTACAAAACAAGTTCCAGGAAAGCCAAGGCAGCACAAACACTATCTTAAACAACCAAAAGAAAAAAAAAGAGGCAGAGACAGGTGAATTCCTGGAGTTTGCTGGCCAGACAAACTAGCCTAATTAAGACCTTACTTTCATAAGCAGATAGCTCTTGAGAAATGACATTGAGGGTGATCGATCTATGGCCACACACACAACACAGACACAAATACAGGCAGGCACATCCACACAAATAAGGCTGTCTATGCATTATATACATACATAACATACATGCATACACAAACATATATACATACATAGATATTATGTATATATGTGTGTATATGTCTATGCCTATGTGTACACACACACACACATACACACACACTGTTTTCTAGAGCAGCAACACTGGCAGCAGTGGTTGCTCCATGGATATTCCAGGGCAACTCTGACCCACCTGGCTTACAGTGGCTCAGACAATTGCACAACAAGTGAGCTGATAGTTTCGCCATAACCATGCTGATAATCTTGAAGACAGGGCAACAAAACCACAGTGTCCAACAACATCCATCTGTCTGGGCCCAAGAGCTGCTGTGATCCAACCAGAGCACGATATTTTTATTGCTTTCTAAGCATGACTCGGGACTTGTAAGGAGTAACTCAAATCTCTGCCCCAAACATCAAGATGTGTCTCCTTCCTCTAGTTTACAGAATCATTATTTTGAAAAGTCAACTAAAGTAGGCATGGTTTCACATGCCTATAATGCCAGCACTCGGCATGCAGAAGGCTGAGGCAGGAGTTAAACACCAGTTTGGGCTACTTAACTATATTATATCCCCAAATACAAAGCAATAGTAAAGCACTAAAAAGTAAAAAGTAAGCCAAAAAAAAAAAATGTCAATCTGTATAAAATCAATATGTTCACCAAGTTACATATGTGCATGCTAAGACATAGACTTACTCACATCAGGACTTAAAATCACACAGCCAGGTGTTTCTTAAAGACAGGAAGCAATGAAGAACTGAACTTAGATGCAAATAAGGGTACTCACTGGAAATCTAACGACAGTAACATCTGTTTTTGTGGCCTCAACCAGGAAATCCATCCAAAAGTCCACAAGTTCCTGCTTGGCCATGGGCTGCTCTGTGGTTAGTTTCACAAAATGCTTATAGATCAAAATTGTCTCCACAATAGACTTGAGGTACCTGAAAATTAAAGCACATAAAATGGGACAGATTTAGGGCCACCTGTTCCCCTCAGGCCCATCTTTATCCCCTAAGTGTATTTATATCCTCTGAGTGTACTTTACTTATAATTGTGCTGCTACATTTATCCAGCATGCTGTACTACGTGCTACAAGAGCAGGTACTTTAACAGGTCGAAATTTCACAAAAATTCAGCCAAGTATGTTTATGAAAAATGAGAAAACCCAGGTGTAGAAGGCTTCAGTAAATTGGACCGGGGCAAATATCTCCCTAAAACACATTTTTATTTGTTGTTGTGCTGGGTACCGAACCCAGGACCTGTACATGCTAAGTAGATGCTTCAAAACCAAGATCCCTTCTTAGAAGCACATTTAAATATGTATGTATGTATGTATGTATGTATGTATGTATATACACACACATGTGCATGTTTTTGTGTGTGTGTGTGTGAGAGAGAGAGAGAGAGACTATTTTAAACACATGAGTTTAAAATCCTTACATTCAATGTGAGGACAAGGTGGACTCATTTGTTTTGAATACGCATTTTCAAGGGAGGTCCCTGAAACAGATCCTTCGTAAGAGATTATTTTACTCTGAAACACTGAGCTTAAGTATTATACAAATAGCCACAAACCTAAGAAGACAGATGGCACCTCAAAAGAAAAAGGAAACATGAGGAAGAAGATAATTATGCATGATGGTGGCTGTGTTGTAAGCACTCTGCAGACCACAGACATGGGAGTTGGCATTACATAATAGGCATTGTATGGCTGCTTTACTATGGCGTAGAATGGTGTCTGCTTTGCGGGAACAGAAGCCAGGATACCTAAATCCAAAGCTCTTCGTATCCACACTAGTCTCTTCTGCCATCAGAAAGTCATGAAAAAGAAATGGCACATGTGACTGAATGTAGCACATGCATTTGCCGTTCATTTAGTTCATGTCGTTTACTCAAAGCCTACTGGGGTCATACATGAGACTGTCAGTACAGCCCCTGTCCTCAGGTTGCACACAGTGCCATGGAGACATGTA
Source organism: Phodopus roborovskii (assembly GCF_943737965.1). Lineage (NCBI taxonomy): Eukaryota > Metazoa > Chordata > Mammalia > Rodentia > Cricetidae > Phodopus > Phodopus roborovskii. The sequence continues at coordinate 2,929,607 of NW_026125397.1, read as the reverse complement.
AAAGCCACACTGTCGAATGCTCATTAGACAGAGAGAGCGCTGTGAACACCAGAGCAGAATGAGAGCAGGTCTGCCAAACCAAGGAGAGGGACTTTATCCCTAGCCGTGACAACTGTTAAACTGTACGGATTCAAGGGTTTCAGTGAAGAAGGAAAGGAGGGCTTGCAGTTTAGAAAGAGGCAGGGATGCTGTGGAGGAGGACTGGTTAAGAGAGACCTGAAGATGAAGTCGCCTGTAAGAAGCCACGAGGGTCTTACCGTGGCAGTCAGCCCTGGGGACATGGGCACTCAGAGCCTGGACTCAGACCTGCTCCAGGAAGGGGCTTTGTCTACACGACTGTAAACTTTTCACATCTTTACCCTGATGGTCACTCACCATGTGTGACAGAATGGGACTAGCATTATTTTTAAAGTAGTTAGAAAGGCAGAAAGAATATTATTTCTAGCTCTCCTATATTACACAGAAATGACCAGACTTGGATACCTTCAAAAAACAATCTGAAATTAAACACACACACACACACACACACACACACACACACACACACACGAAAACACTCCAATGTGTCTATCACACTGGGACCAAAAAACCAAGAATGAGAATTCCCAAACAGAGATTGGATCATGAAGGAAACAAAGCACCCAGAGAGGTAGAGATGAATATGTGGTCTCCCATCCCCAGTGCAGGGCGGATCTGAAGGCATAGATTGTGCAGCCTCTGCACAGTTCACATGAGTGACACTGATTGAGCCGGCCAACTCGTAGGAAAAGGTAAGTGTAAATTGAAGAGCAGTGGGTGCTATTTATTAAACCTAACTGCATAAGCACACAAGAGTTGGTTATTACCATGCTGGCGTCTTCAGTTTGAATAGCTTTTCAGAAGCTTGAATGACTCTGAGATGGTCATTGGCCAGGACACTGGCTCCCAGAAAAAATCCAACTTCCCAGTAGCTCTGGAGCTTTTCCAAGTTCCCCTTTTTACCCAGAAGGCTGCTCAGCTTCACCCCTAGAAGATGAAGAGGAAGCAGAGTGTTACACCACAGGGAAGCAGGGCTGACTTTCCATTTAGATGTGAAGCTAAGGTTTCATTGTCCTTAAAGATCAAAATAGCTTTAAGTTTGTGCTTACTCGTGGGGGTCAACTTACTAAACAAAATGTACACAGAAGAAATTAAAAGTATCTTTTAAATATTGCATTCATTTTTAATTTACTTTTGTGTAAGTGGGTGGTTTTGCCTGCATGCACATCCGTGCACCATGATGCCCTCAGAGGTCAGAAGAGGGTGTCAGGTCTCTGGAAGCGGAGTTATGGATGGTTGTGAGCCCTAGGGTGAGTGCCAGGAACGGAATCTGGGTCCTCTGCAAGGAAAACAAGTGTTCTTAACTCTTGAGCCATTTCTCCAGCCCCAGCAAAAAGTGTCTTTAACTGAAAAACCCAACAATCACTTATGTACCAGTCTAGCATTTTCATGTATCTGCATATGAGATGAGAAAATCCAGTATACTGTGTGTAAGCTCCTTTCTTCTCTTGTTGTACCATGGATCATGAAATAACTGGAGGAAAGGGCATTAACTTGTGTTTTTTAAGTTGAAAAATCTATCAGGAAACTGAAGCACAAATGTGTTTGTATGTATGGTGTGTATATACATATATCCACACAATATATATTACCACTATGGACTTACAAAGCCAGACTCTATGCAGCACTTTCGCAGTAATGCCATCCATTTTATTATAACTGTCTTATATTATTTGTACACTCTATTGATTTGCTTAAGATACATATCCTTGTAGAATTGCTCAATTCTACTAGTTTCCATTACCATAAAAATTATTGGAAACCAGACCTAGTTGCACGTGACTATAATCCTAGCTTCTGTGGAGGTGGCTAAGGCAGCAAAAGCTGAAGGTTTGCCTGGGCTACAGAGAGAATTCAAGACTAGCCTGGGCAACTTCAGGAGACTGTCACAGAATGAGAAGAGGAGAAAAGAGTGTGGGAAGAGGGAACAGCTCATTGGTAGAGCACATATGAAGCATGTATAAGATTCTGAGTTCAATTCCCAGTACCACCAAAACTTTATTTTTGATATTTAAAAATAGGATAAAAAAGTTGGACATATCATTGTAACAGGCTACAGGGACAAAAGGCTGCTCATGAAGAGTACATTAATTGCTTTTTAAAGGTACATTAATAGAAGTTTACTTATAAATTTGAAAATTGTTGTGTAGTTGCTGTACAAATAATTCCTGTCTAGTGGACTTGTGACCTCTTGGGACATAAGCCAGCTTCAAAGAAAAGCAAGTGTAGAAATCTTATCCTATTATTTCTTGTTAAACCATTTATTACTTCTTAAACATTCTTTAACTCTGACATGTAATTTTTCTTTTTTCTGAGACAGGGTTTCTCTGTGTAGCCCTGGCTGTCTTGGAACTCATTCTATAGACAGCTGGCCTTGAACACACAAGAGAGCTGCCTGCCTCTGCTTCTGAGTGCTGAGATTAAAGGTGTGCGCCACCACCTCACAGCCCAGACATAGTCTTATTTTTAAGGGTTCCACATTAAATGGTTTAGATAAAATCATTTACCTATGTCTATTTTATATTTTCTGAGAGTAATAATTTTACCCCTTTGAAAATTATAACTAAAACAAAATAACCCTTAATTTTTAAGTTACATTGTATTATATAATTTACTTAAACCATAAATACTTCAAGGGAAAGTGAGCAGCTGGATGATCTTCAGGGTTTGTGAGGATAAATTAAAAAAAAAAAAAACAGCTTTGACTCAAAAATTTTCATAAGTTGGAACCAGTTACACTTGCTCGTACAAAAACATCACAGATCTTTGATCTGGACATACAAAAAAAGAAAAAAAAAAGTTAAAAAATGTAGGCAGGAAAAATGAGACACTAAAATGTATTCATCTAAGTTGGTTCAAAACAAACAACTTTTTGTTATGTTGTACTTCTAAAGAAATAGTGAAGTTCAGAAAGGATCTGACAGGTTTCTGCTGTCAAACTTTCAAATAGTGACTCCATAGTTTAGATGGAAAAAAAAAAAAAAAAACCCACAATAGTTACAATAAAATTCAGCATTTAAAAAAATCTAGAATGTCATTCTTGGGTAGTGTTATTTGACTTTAACCATAAATCTGCCACATGACCATGACACCATGAACATGGTGGCCTCAAAGTCTGCTTCCTGAGTGCTGGGATTAAAGGCATGTGCCATCATACCCAGCTTATTTTTATTTTTATTTTTCATTGTTTAATGTAGCTTCTGGGAATTGAACTCAGGTCCTCATGTTTGCAAGGCAGGTACTTTAGTGACTGAGCCATCTCCCAGCTCCTCTACTGTTTTTATATTTAGGAGACCTTTCTTTCTCTTGGGCATGCATACAATATGGATCTCATTACATAAAAGCATATCTGTATTTAGGCTATTTCCATAGGGTGGAGCTTCAGAAGGTTCTGAAGGTTCTAGCCTACAACATTTTATTTCCTAGATGCTGGGGACACACGTGTGTGCCACTGGAACTTTTGTAAAGGTCTTCATGTATGACTTTGGATATAACTACATCAATTGTAATTTCACCAAGTCCTTACCAAGTATAAATCTCTTCTATATAAAACTTCTTTGGCTTAAGTTATAAGCAATGGGTATTTTATTCTTGTTATTTCTAATAACTTCCCACTGCCTGCATACAGAGTTTGGATCTTAACACAGCTCTCATTAGAACTGGCTTGCTTTGCAAGCACTGAAGAGCTTTCAAAGGTGTAGGTTTTATCATCATATTTTCACGTGGTAACTGTGACTAAATTCAAAGCTGTTTTAATGGAGAAATGAGGACAGAGAGCTCTGACCAAACACTCATTAGTTGCCTAGCACTGAGCACGTTAGAAATGCTGACTCTTTCAATCCACACAACAAAATAAGAAAAGGAGTATTTCCCTTTGCAATGTGGAAAACAAAGTCCAGAGAGATCTGGAAACGTCCTAAAAGGCAGAGATTGGATTATTTCATTTTGGCTTTCTATTATGAAGAATTTCAAATGTACACTATTAGAAAATATACTATAGTAAGGGGCTAGGGAGTGTAACTCAGTGGTAAAGCATTGGCTTAGCATGCACAATGTCCAACACACACAGAGAAGCAAAACAGACACACGTGTGTATATGCACACATACAAACATATGTACTACAATGAATGTCCAGTGTTATGACAACTGTTAACATTTTCTTCCAGCTTCTTGATTATTTTTGCTGAACCTTTCAAACTAAATCACAGATATTTCATGTTTACAGATTATGATAATCTAAATAATTCTTATATAAATCTTTCTCCATTAGAACAGCAATTAATTCCTTAATGTTATATATTAGTTTGTCCTAACTCAAATAGATCTCTAATTATTAGCTAAATGTCCCTTCATAACCAAGGTCCAATAAATGGTCATTTAGTTTCATTTGGTATTTATGACTCCAAATATCTTTTAATCTACCAACCCAACCATGCTTTATTTTTTTCCTAGACAAGATTTATTTATTTCCCCCCAAAGCAGAAATGCTGTCTTATAGATCCTTGCATTCTGGAACTGCCCACTGGCATCATTCCAGCCTAACTTATCTCAGTAGATCTCATGATTCCTTCTGAATGGATATTGGCCTTTAAGCTTCCAGTTAAATATTTCTGGTGAGATATTTCACAAGGGACACTCTGTATGCCATCAAATGAAAAGAAAGATGTAACAATGGTAACCATTCAAAATAGTGATGCTAGTTTCATGACTTTGCAGGGTCCTTCCCTTCTGTAGACACATCTGTTTCTTTTTTCCCTTAATTTATTAATTTACTTATTTATTATGTGTATGGGGTGCTCTGCCTACATGCATGTCTGTGTAGCACATTCGTGCACACACATCTCCTTTGTGATGAGCAATTTCACCAGGGAATAGCTCAGACACCATGTAAATATGGTAAGATGTCTGTTTTCTAAATAAGGGTCTTCACTTAGTGGTTTTGGTTCTAAGTGAAAATTCTTGCACAGTAAATTGCCACGACATCACCGTCATCATCAGCTTTACCTTCTTTCTACTTTATTAACCAGAATTTTCCAGGAGAATGTGTCCTCCTTGGGAGTAAAACTGTATGTGACAGTCTTCAAATGCAGAAGACCCTCAGGACAGATGAACCAGAGTGTCCTCTTAAAAGGAAGGGAAAGTATTTAATCTTTTCCTTCTGAGCTTTAACTTTCTGAGATGGTGGCCACCTCTCTCAGGGATAAGGGAGTTCTTGGTGTATGGAAATGAGTTTGCTTTTGTTTTCTTATCTTTATGGACACATAGACTTTTATATTCAGTAACAAATTTATATGAGGTTTTGTTTCTTCTGGTTCAGTGTTTTGCTGTTTTTTTTTTTTTTTTTTTTTTTTAAGGTGGGCTGGACAGGGTTCTCTTTTCAGCCAAGGTTGGCCTTGACCTCCTGATTTTCCTGCCTCCATTCTGGGGTGCTGGGATTACAGATGTGGCCAAAATCAAGTTTTCCTGCCTCCACGGCATATACTTTACCAAATGAGTTATCTTCCCAGCCCAACTTCCAAAAACTTAAAGTCAACTGCATGTTATTAAATGCTTGTTCAACATATGGTCATGAGTTCTTGGAATAAAACATAGTGTTTACTTTGTGAAGTTACATCACAGTTCTCCCAAGCTCAGCATGGCGACTGTTCTCATCCATACGCCACTTAAAAATGAGACCCAGAGTGAGTACATTTCCAAACCACAATTACAGCTCGACCTACAGATGCAAATCAATATCAAGTGCCATAAGGATTGAAGAGCTCCAACAAAACTTCATCT